>NC_143043.1:24531753-25144549 GCF_057628025.1 Oncorhynchus mykiss | reverse complement strand
TTCCAAGTTGTGTGTTAGTGTGATTTAGTTTTCCTTTGAAATTTTATGGGAAAAATGACTGATTTACAGTTCATGGGGGTTGCCTAATCACACATATGAAGTTTTGGACAGATCTGACTTTTTTAACCCTTCGAAACAGCCCCTGAGACACCAATTATGGCACTTCCGGTTGGCACAGGAAGCTATAAGTCAACACATATCCTCATTGGGGTATGCTTTTACAGAATCCTGAGTTTTAAGTCTTTACGTTCAGAACTGACTGATTTACACAGGGTTGACTGCACTATGTCTATCAAACTGCAAGGCAGGGTATGGATATACACTTTTAGGGTGATTTTAACCACTTCCGGTTGGTCCAGGAAGCTTAGAATCAACACAGGTAGACCTCATAGTGGCCTGATTGGACTGTCACCGAAGACAGGTTCATACGGCATTCATAACCCACATAGGCTTCAGGTTGAATTTAGGGGTGCAGGCAATGTATTCCTATGGGGAGAGATGTCATTGTAATCTGTGCGATCAAAAAACCCTGTTTTAGTGTGAAGGGTTAATGCCACACGGTCAAGGTTAGGCTTGCACAGATCGGGAGGACCTTAGGAACATTCCTGTGGTGGAATTTTTCTTCTCACCCTAACGGTTCTCTCACTGTCACCCAAAATCAAATGACGTTGTGGGGCAGGCTTCATTTTGGGCCTACTTTTCTAATGGTCGCTGCGCTTAGACCGAGCGAGCTACGGTCAAGCGGGATATCTCGTTGAAGTCGGCACAGTCTGGAGACTATGGTGATGCCATTTTTTGTGTTGATTTCAGAATGCCATTTTGGCGATGGTCCCTCTCCGTTTAAACACATTGCAAATGTACAAAAGTCAACTAGCAAGTCAGTGTCCATCAGTCAATTAGATGTCATTATGACACCAAACTGATACCAATTGACACCAAACCCACTTTTTCCAACTCATTTAGAAGCCTACTATCACATATGTCAGAGCAGGCCCATAATTCACAGCGCCTTCAGTTTAAAACATAATAAAACGTAAAACACATAGTTACGTTCTAGCTGCGGGTCCAGTTCGGACATTATGTGTAGGCCTATGTGAGGCGACCCCGAATCCCGAGTTTCGGCTCGATAGGTCCTTCGGTGCCCGAGCAAAACCCTAATTGGTGCTGAAAATCCACTTTTTTACATGCCTTGCTACGGGGTCCTTGAATGAGCTATCGGACAGAAACGTTGGGGTCCGTCTCTATGGGCCGAGCCGGTTTCACTGCACCTAGCCTTGCATCTCTGAGACTTTTCTAAATGTCGTCATTTTCGTAATGGTCAAAATGAATTGAAGTCATTGCAAATGTACGAGGCTGTTCCTCGGTCCGAGAACCTTCTAGAGCCACCTAACTCACCACGCACTATCGACCGGAGGTCTAGAACAGGTTTCTAAAGTTTCGGAACTCTAGGTCTGACTGTTCTTTTTTAGCTCGAACAAAGCTAACTATTGCAGCCACTGACTGTCTCTACGCACCCCAATACGTCCCTCCTTCCAAGTTGTGTGTTAGTGTGATTTAGTTTTCCTTTGAAATTTTATGGGAAAAATGACTGATTTACAGTTCATGGGGGTTGCCTAATCACACATATGAAGTTTTGGACAGATCTGACTTTTTTAACCCTTCGAAACAGCCCCTGAGACACCAATTATGGCACTTCCGGTTGGCACAGGAAGCTATAAGTCAACACATATCCTCATTGGGGTATGCTTTTACAGAATCCTGAGTTTTAAGTCTTTACGTTCAGAACTGACTGATTTACACAGGGTTGAATGCACTATGTCTATCAAACTGCAAGGCAGGGTATGGATATACACTTTTAGGGTGATTTTAACCACTTCCGGTTGGTCCAGGAAGCTTAGAATCAACACAGGTAGACCTCATAGTGGCCTGATTGGACTGTCACCGAAGACAGGTTCATACGGCATTCATAACCCACATAGGCTTCAGGTTGAATTTAGGGGTGCAGGCAATGTATTCCTATGGGGAGAGATGTCATTGTAATCTGTGCGATCAAAAAACCCTGTTTTAGTGTGAAGGGTTAATGCCACACGGTCAAGGTTAGGCTTGCACAGATCGGGAGGACCTTAGGAACATTCCTGTGGTGGAATTTTTCTTCTCACCCTAACGGTTCTCTCACTGTCACCCAAAATCAAATGACGTTGTGGGGCAGGCTTCATTTTGGGCCTACTTTTCTAATGGTCGCTGCGCTTAGACCGAGCGAGCTACGGTCAAGCGGGATATCTCGTTGAAGTCGGCACAGTCTGGAGACTATGGTGATGCCATTTTTTGTGTTGATTTCAGAATGCCATTTTGGCGATGGTCCCTCTCCGTTTAAACACATTGCAAATGTACAAAAGTCAACTAGCAAGTCAGTGTCCATCAGTCAATTAGATGTCATTATGACACCAAACTGATACCAATTGACACCAAACCCACTTTTTCCAACTCATTTAGAAGCCTACTATCACATATGTCAGAGCAGGCCCATAATTCACAGCGCCTTAAGTTTAAAACATAATAAAACGTAAAACACATAGTTACGTTCTAGCTGCGGGTCCAGTTCGGACATTATGTGTAGGCCTATGTGAGGCGACCCCGAATCCCGAGTTTCGGCTCGATAGGTCCTTCGGTGCCCGAGCAAAACCCTAATTGGTGCTGAAAATCCACTTTTTTACATGCCTTGCTACGGGGTCCTTGAATGAGCTATCGGACAGAAACGTTGGGGTCCGTCTCTATGGGCCGAGCCGGTTTCACTGCACCTAGCCTTGCGTCTCTGAGACTTTTCTAAATGTCGTCATTTTCGTAATGGTCAAAATGAATTGAAGTCATTGCAAATGTACGAGGCTGTTCCTCGGTCCGAGAACCTTCTAGAGCCACCTAACTCACCACGCACTATCGACCGGAGGTCTAGAACAGGTTTCTAAAGTTTCGGAACTCTAGGTCTGACTGTTCTTTTTTAGCTCGAACAAAGCTAACTATTGCAGCCACTGACTGTCTCTACGCACCCCAATACGTCCCTCCTTCCAAGTTGTGTGTTAGTGTGATTTAGTTTTCCTTTGAAATTTTATGGGAAAAATGACTGATTTACAGTTCATGGGGGTTGCCTAATCACACATATGAAGTTTTGGACAGATCTGACTTTTTTAACCCTTCGAAACAGCCCCTGAGACACCAATTATGGCACTTCCGGTTGGCACAGGAAGCTATAAGTCAACACATATCCTCATTGGGGTATGCTTTTACAGAATCCTGAGTTTTAAGTCTTTACGTTCAGAACTGACTGATTTACACAGGGTTGAATGCACTATGTCTATCAAACTGCAAGGCAGGGTATGGATATACACTTTTAGGGTGATTTTAACCACTTCCGGTTGGTCCAGGAAGCTTAGAATCAACACAGGTAGACCTCATAGTGGCCTGATTGGACTGTCACCGAAGACAGGTTCATACGGCATTCATAACCCACATAGGCTTCAGGTTGAATTTAGGGGTGCAGGCAATGTATTCCTATGGGGAGAGATGTCATTGTAATCTGTGAGATCAAAAAACCCTGTTTTAGTGTGAAGGGTTAATGCCACACGGTCAAGGTTAGGCTTGCACAGATCGGGAGGACCTTAGGAACATTCCTGTGGTGGAATTTTTCTTCTCACCCTAACGGTTCTCTCACTGTCACCCAAAATCAAATGACGTTGTGGGGCAGGCTTCATTTTGGGCCTACTTTTCTAATGGTCGCTGCGCTTAGACCGAGCGAGCTACGGTCAAGCGGGATATCTCGTTGAAGTCGGCACAGTCTGGAGACTATGGTGATGCCATTTTTTGTGTTGATTTCAGAATGCCATTTTGGCGATGGTCCCTCTCCGTTTAAACACATTGCAAATGTACAAAAGTCAACTAGCAAGTCAGTGTCCATCAGTCAATTAGATGTCATTATGACACCAAACTGATACCAATTGACACCAAACCCACTTTTTCCAACTCATTTAGAAGCCTACTATCACATATGTCAGAGCAGGCCCATAATTCACAGCGCCTTAAGTTTAAAACATAATAAAACGTAAAACACATAGTTACGTTCTAGCTGCGGGTCCAGTTCGGACATTATGTGTAGGCCTATGTGAGGCGACCCCGAATCCCGAGTTTCGGCTCGATAGGTCCTTCGGTGCCCGAGCAAAACCCTAATTGGTGCTGAAAATCCACTTTTTTACATGCCTTGCTACGGGGTCCTTGAATGAGCTATCGGACAGAAACGTTGGGGTCCGTCTCTATGGGCCGAGCCGGTTTCACTGCACCTAGCCTTGCGTCTCTGAGACTTTTCTAAATGTCGTCATTTTCGTAATGGTCAAAATGAATTGAAGTCATTGCAAATGTACGAGGCTGTTCCTCGGTCCGAGAACCTTCTAGAGCCACCTAACTCACCACGCACTATCGACCGGAGGTCTAGAACAGGTTTCTAAAGTTTCGGAACTCTAGGTCTGACTGTTCTTTTTTAGCTCGAACAAAGCTAACTATTGCAGCCACTGACTGTCTCTACGCACCCCAATACGTCCCTCCTTCCAAGTTGTGTGTTAGTGTGATTTAGTTTTCCTTTGAAATTTTATGGGAAAAATGACTGATTTACAGTTCATGGGGGTTGCCTAATCACACATATGAAGTTTTGGACAGATCTGACTTTTTTAACCCTTCGAAACAGCCCCTGAGACACCAATTATGGCACTTCCGGTTGGCACAGGAAGCTATAAGTCAACACATATCCTCATTGGGGTATGCTTTTACAGAATCCTGAGTTTTAAGTCTTTACGTTCAGAACTGACTGATTTACACAGGGTTGAATGCACTATGTCTATCAAACTGCAAGGCAGGGTATGGATATACACTTTTAGGGTGATTTTAACCACTTCCGGTTGGTCCAGGAAGCTTAGAATCAACACAGGTAGACCTCATAGTGGCCTGATTGGACTGTCACCGAAGACAGGTTCATACGGCATTCATAACCCACATAGGCTTCAGGTTGAATTTAGGGGTGCAGGCAATGTATTCCTATGGGGAGAGATGTCATTGTAATCTGTGAGATCAAAAAACCCTGTTTTAGTGTGAAGGGTTAATGCCACACGGTCAAGGTTAGGCTTGCACAGATCGGGAGGACCTTAGGAAAATTCCTGTGGTGGAATTTTTCTTCTCACCCTAACGGTTCTCTCACTGTCACCCAAAATCAAATGACGTTGTGGGGCAGGCTTCATTTTGGGCCTACTTTTCTAATGGTCGCTGCGCTTAGACCGAGCGAGCTACGGTCAAGCGGGATATCTCGTTGAAGTCGGCACAGTCTGGAGACTATGGTGATGCCATTTTTTGTGTTGATTTCAGAATGCCATTTTGGCGATGGTCCCTCTCCGTTTAAACACATTGCAAATGTACAAAAGTCAACTAGCAAGTCAGTGTCCATCAGTCAATTAGATGTCATTATGACACCAAACTGATACCAATTGACACCAAACCCACTTTTTCCAACTCATTTAGAAGCCTACTATCACATATGTCAGAGCAGGCCCATAATTCACAGCGCCTTCAGTTTAAAACATAATAAAACGTAAAACACATAGTTACGTTCTAGCTGCGGGTCCAGTTCGGACATTATGTGTAGGCCTATGTGAGGCGACCCCGAATCCGGAGTTTCGGCTCGATAGGTCCTTCGGTGCCCGAGCAAAACCCTAATTGGTGCTGAAAATCCACTTTTTTACATGCCTTGCTACGGGGTCCTTGAATGAGCTATCGGACAGAAACGTTGGGGTCCGTCTCTATGGGCCGAGCCGGTTTCACTGCACCTAGCCTTGCGTCTCTGAGACTTTTCTAAATGTCGTCATTTTCGTAATGGTCAAAATGAATTGAAGTCATTGCAAATGTACGAGGCTGTTCCTCGGTCCGAGAACCTTCTAGAGCCACCTAACTCACCACGCACTATCGACCGGAGGTCTAGAACAGGTTTCTAAAGTTTCGGAACTCTAGGTCTGACTGTTCTTTTTTAGCTCGAACAAAGCTAACTATTGCAGCCACTGACTGTCTCTACGCACCCCAATACGTCCCTCCTTCCAAGTTGTGTGTTAGTGTGATTTAGTTTTCCTTTGAAATTTTATGGGAAAAATTACTGATTTACAGTTCATGGGGGTTGCCTAATCACACATATGAAGTTTTGGACAGATCTGACTTTTTTAACCCTTCGAAACAGCCCCTGAGACACCAATTATGGCACTTCCGGTTGGCACAGGAAGCTATAAGTCAACACATATCCTCATTGGGGTATGCTTTTACAGAATCCTGAGTTTTAAGTCTTTACGTTCAGAACTGACTGATTTACACAGGGTTGAATGCACTATGTCTATCAAACTGCAAGGCAGGGTATGGATATACACTTTTAGGGTGATTTTAACCACTTCCGGTTGGTCCAGGAAGCTTAGAATCAACACAGGTAGACCTCATAGTGGCCTGATTGGACTGTCACTGAAGACAGGTTCATACGGCATTCATAACCCACATAGGCTTCAGGTTGAATTTAGGGGTGCAGGCAATGTATTCCTATGGGGAGAGATGTCATTGTAATCTGTGAGATCAAAAAACCCTGTTTTAGTGTGAAGGGTTAATGCCACACGGTCAAGGTTAGGCTTGCACAGATCGGGAGGACCTTAGGAAAATTCCTGTGGTGGAATTTTTCTTCTCACCCTAACGGTTCTCTCACTGTCACCCAAAATCAAATGACGTTGTGGGGCAGGCTTCATTTTGGGCCTACTTTTCTAATGGTCGCTGCGCTTAGACCGAGCGAGCTACGGTCAAGCGGGATATCTCGTTGAAGTCGGCACAGTCTGGAGACTATGGTGATGCCATTTTTTGTGTTGATTTCAGAATGCCATTTTGGCGATGGTCCCTCTCCGTTTAAACACATTGCAAATGTACAAAAGTCAACTAGCAAGTCAGTGTCCATCAGTCAATTAGATGTCATTATGACACCAAACTGATACCAATTGACACCAAACCCACTTTTTCCAACTCATTTAGAAGCCTACTATCACATATGTCAGACCAGGCCCATAATTCACAGCGCCTTCAGTTTAAAACATAATAAAACGTAAAACACATAGTTACGTTCTAGCTGCGGGTCCAGTTCGGACATTATGTGTAGGCCTATGTGAGGCGACCCCGAATCCCGAGTTTCGGCTCGATAGGTCCTTCGGTGCCCGAGCAAAACCCTAATTGGTGCTGAAAATCCACTTTTTTACATGCCTTGCTACGGGGTCCTTGAATGAGCTATCGGACAGAAACGTTGGGGTCCGTCTCTATGGGCCGAGCCGGTTTCACTGCACCTAGCCTTGTGTCTCTGAGACTTTTCTAAATGTCGTCATTTTCGTAATGGTCAAAATGAATTGAAGTCATTGCAAATGTACGAGGCTGTTCCTCGGTCCGAGAACCTTCTAGAGCCACCTAACTCACCACGCACTATCGACCGGAGGTCTAGAACAGGTTTCTAAAGTTTCGGAACTCTAGGTCTGACGGTTCTTTTTTAGCTCGAACAAAGCTAACTATTGCAGCCACTGACTGTCTCTACGCACCCCAATACGTCCCTCCTTCCAAGTTGTGTGTTAGTGTGATTTAGTTTTCCTTTGAAATTTTATGGGAAAAATGACTGATTTACAGTTCATGGGGGTTGCCTAATCACACATATGAAGTTTTGGACAGATCTGACTTTTTTAACCCTTCGAAACAGCCCCTGAGACACCAATTATGGCACTTCCGGTTGGCACAGGAAGCTATAAGTCAACACATATCCTCATTGGGGTATGCTTTTACAGAATCCTGAGTTTTAAGTCTTTACGTTCAGAACTGACTGATTTACACAGGGTTGAATGCACTATGTCTATCAAACTGCAAGGCAGGGTATGGATATACACTTTTAGGGTGATTTTAACCACTTCCGGTTGGTCCAGGAAGCTTAGAATCAACACAGGTAGACCTCATAGTGGCCTGATTGGACTGTCACCGAAGACAGGTTCATACGGCATTCATAACCCACATAGGCTTCAGGTTGAATTTAGGGGTGCAGGCAATGTATTCCTATGGGGAGAGATGTCATTGTAATCTGTGCGATCAAAAAACCCTGTTTTAGTGTGAAGGGTTAATGCCACACGGTCAAGGTTAGGCTTGCACAGATCGGGAGGACCTTAGGAACATTCCTGTGGTGGAATTTTTCTTCTCACCCTAACGGTTCTCTCACTGTCACCCAAAATCATATGACGTTGTGGGGCAGGCTTCATTTTGGGCCTACTTTTCTAATGGTCGCTGCGCTTAGACCGAGCGAGCTACGGTCAAGCGGGATATCTCGTTGAAGTCGGCACAGTCTGGAGACTATGGTGATGCCATTTTTTGTGTTGATTTCAGAATGCCATTTTGGCGATGGTCCCTCTCCGTTTAAACACATTGCAAATGTACAAAAGTCAACTAGCAAGTCAGTGTCCATCAGTCAATTAGATGTCATTATGACACCAAACTGATACCAATTGACACCAAACCCACTTTTTCCAACTCATTTAGAAGCCTACTATCACATATGTCAGACCAGGCCCATAATTCACAGCGCCTTCAGTTTAAAACATAATAAAACGTAAAACACATAGTTACGTTCTAGCTGCGGGTCCAGTTCGGACATTATGTGTAGGCCTATGTGAGGCGACCCCGAATCCCGAGTTTCGGCTCGATAGGTCCTTCGGTGCCCGAGCAAAACCCTAATTGGTGCTGAAAATCCACTTTTTTACATGCCTTGCTACGGGGTCCTTGAATGAGCTATCGGACAGAAACGTTGGGGTCCGTCTCTATGGGCCGAGCCGGTTTCACTGCACCTAGCCTTGTGTCTCTGAGACTTTTCTAAATGTCGTCATTTTCGTAATGGTCAAAATGAATTGAAGTCATTGCAAATGTACGAGGCTGTTCCTCGGTCCGAGAACCTTCTAGAGCCACCTAACTCACCACGCACTATCGACCGGAGGTCTAGAACAGGTTTCTAAAGTTTCGGAACTCTAGGTCTGACGGTTCTTTTTTAGCTCGAACAAAGCTAACTATTGCAGCCACTGACTGTCTCTACGCACCCCAATACGTCCCTCCTTCCAAGTTGTGTGTTAGTGTGATTTAGTTTTCCTTTGAAATTTTATGGGAAAAATGACTGATTTACAGTTCATGGGGGTTGCCTAATCACACATATGAAGTTTTGGACAGATCTGACTTTTTTAACCCTTCGAAACAGCCCCTGAGACACCAATTATGGCACTTCCGGTTGGCACAGGAAGCTATAAGTCAACACATATCCTCATTGGGGTATGCTTTTACAGAATCCTGAGTTTTAAGTCTTTACGTTCAGAACTGACTGATTTACACAGGGTTGACTGCACTATGTCTATCAAACTGCAAGGCAGGGTATGGATATACACTTTTAGGGTGATTTTAACCACTTCCGGTTGGTCCAGGAAGCTTAGAATCAACACAGGTAGACCTCATAGTGGCCTGATTGGACTGTCACCGAAGACAGGTTCATACGGCATTCATAACCCACATAGGCTTCAGGTTGAATTTAGGGGTGCAGGCAATGTATTCCTATGGGGAGAGATGTCATTGTAATCTGTGCGATCAAAAAACCCTGTTTTAGTGTGAAGGGTTAATGCCACACGGTCAAGGTTAGGCTTGCACAGATCGGGAGGACCTTAGGAACATTCCTGTGGTGGAATTTTTCTTCTCACCCTAACGGTTCTCTCACTGTCACCCAAAATCAAATGACGTTGTGGGGCAGGCTTCATTTTGGGCCTACTTTTCTAATGGTCGCTGCGCTTAGACCGAGCGAGCTACGGTCAAGCGGGATATCTCGTTGAAGTCGGCACAGTCTGGAGACTATGGTGATGCCATTTTTTGTGTTGATTTCAGAATGCCATTTTGGCGATGGTCCCTCTCCGTTTAAACACATTGCAAATGTACAAAAGTCAACTAGCAAGTCAGTGTCCATCAGTCAATTAGATGTCATTATGACACCAAACTGATACCAATTGACACCAAACCCACTTTTTCCAACTCATTTAGAAGCCTACTATCACATATGTCAGAGCAGGCCCATAATTCACAGCGCCTTCAGTTTAAAACATAATAAAACGTAAAACACATAGTTACGTTCTAGCTGCGGGTCCAGTTCGGACATTATGTGTAGGCCTATGTGAGGCGACCCCGAATCCCGAGTTTCGGCTCGATAGGTCCTTCGGTGCCCGAGCAAAACCCTAATTGGTGCTGAAAATCCACTTTTTTACATGCCTTGCTACGGGGTCCTTGAATGAGCTATCGGACAGAAACGTTGGGGTCCGTCTCTATGGGCCGAGCCGGTTTCACTGCACCTAGCCTTGCATCTCTGAGACTTTTCTAAATGTCGTCATTTTCGTAATGGTCAAAATGAATTGAAGTCATTGCAAATGTACGAGGCTGTTCCTCGGTCCGAGAACCTTCTAGAGCCACCTAACTCACCACGCACTATCGACCGGAGGTCTAGAACAGGTTTCTAAAGTTTCGGAACTCTAGGTCTGACTGTTCTTTTTTAGCTCGAACAAAGCTAACTATTGCAGCCACTGACTGTCTCTACGCACCCCAATACGTCCCTCCTTCCAAGTTGTGTGTTAGTGTGATTTAGTTTTCCTTTGAAATTTTATGGGAAAAATGACTGATTTACAGTTCATGGGGGTTGCCTAATCACACATATGAAGTTTTGGACAGATCTGACTTTTTTAACCCTTCGAAACAGCCCCTGAGACACCAATTATGGCACTTCCGGTTGGCACAGGAAGCTATAAGTCAACACATATCCTCATTGGGGTATGCTTTTACAGAATCCTGAGTTTTAAGTCTTTACGTTCAGAACTGACTGATTTACACAGGGTTGAATGCACTATGTCTATCAAACTGCAAGGCAGGGTATGGATATACACTTTTAGGGTGATTTTAACCACTTCCGGTTGGTCCAGGAAGCTTAGAATCAACACAGGTAGACCTCATAGTGGCCTGATTGGACTGTCACCGAAGACAGGTTCATACGGCATTCATAACCCACATAGGCTTCAGGTTGAATTTAGGGGTGCAGGCAATGTATTCCTATGGGGAGAGATGTCATTGTAATCTGTGCGATCAAAAAACCCTGTTTTAGTGTGAAGGGTTAATGCCACACGGTCAAGGTTAGGCTTGCACAGATCGGGAGGACCTTAGGAACATTCCTGTGGTGGAATTTTTCTTCTCACCCTAACGGTTCTCTCACTGTCACCCAAAATCAAATGACGTTGTGGGGCAGGCTTCATTTTGGGCCTACTTTTCTAATGGTCGCTGCGCTTAGACCGAGCGAGCTACGGTCAAGCGGGATATCTCGTTGAAGTCGGCACAGTCTGGAGACTATGGTGATGCCATTTTTTGTGTTGATTTCAGAATGCCATTTTGGCGATGGTCCCTCTCCGTTTAAACACATTGCAAATGTACAAAAGTCAACTAGCAAGTCAGTGTCCATCAGTCAATTAGATGTCATTATGACACCAAACTGATACCAATTGACACCAAACCCACTTTTTCCAACTCATTTAGAAGCCTACTATCACATATGTCAGAGCAGGCCCATAATTCACAGCGCCTTAAGTTTAAAACATAATAAAACGTAAAACACATAGTTACGTTCTAGCTGCGGGTCCAGTTCGGACATTATGTGTAGGCCTATGTGAGGCGACCCCGAATCCCGAGTTTCGGCTCGATAGGTCCTTCGGTGCCCGAGCAAAACCCTAATTGGTGCTGAAAATCCACTTTTTTACATGCCTTGCTACGGGGTCCTTGAATGAGCTATCGGACAGAAACGTTGGGGTCCGTCTCTATGGGCCGAGCCGGTTTCACTGCACCTAGCCTTGCGTCTCTGAGACTTTTCTAAATGTCGTCATTTTCGTAATGGTCAAAATGAATTGAAGTCATTGCAAATGTACGAGGCTGTTCCTCGGTCCGAGAACCTTCTAGAGCCACCTAACTCACCACGCACTATCGACCGGAGGTCTAGAACAGGTTTCTAAAGTTTCGGAACTCTAGGTCTGACTGTTCTTTTTTAGCTCGAACAAAGCTAACTATTGCAGCCACTGACTGTCTCTACGCACCCCAATACGTCCCTCCTTCCAAGTTGTGTGTTAGTGTGATTTAGTTTTCCTTTGAAATTTTATGGGAAAAATGACTGATTTACAGTTCATGGGGGTTGCCTAATCACACATATGAAGTTTTGGACAGATCTGACTTTTTTAACCCTTCGAAACAGCCCCTGAGACACCAATTATGGCACTTCCGGTTGGCACAGGAAGCTATAAGTCAACACATATCCTCATTGGGGTATGCTTTTACAGAATCCTGAGTTTTAAGTCTTTACGTTCAGAACTGACTGATTTACACAGGGTTGAATGCACTATGTCTATCAAACTGCAAGGCAGGGTATGGATATACACTTTTAGGGTGATTTTAACCACTTCCGGTTGGTCCAGGAAGCTTAGAATCAACACAGGTAGACCTCATAGTGGCCTGATTGGACTGTCACCGAAGACAGGTTCATACGGCATTCATAACCCACATAGGCTTCAGGTTGAATTTAGGGGTGCAGGCAATGTATTCCTATGGGGAGAGATGTCATTGTAATCTGTGAGATCAAAAAACCCTGTTTTAGTGTGAAGGGTTAATGCCACACGGTCAAGGTTAGGCTTGCACAGATCGGGAGGACCTTAGGAAAATTCCTGTGGTGGAATTTTTCTTCTCACCCTAACGGTTCTCTCACTGTCACCCAAAATCAAATGACGTTGTGGGGCAGGCTTCATTTTGGGCCTACTTTTCTAATGGTCGCTGCGCTTAGACCGAGCGAGCTACGGTCAAGCGGGATATCTCGTTGAAGTCGGCACAGTCTGGAGACTATGGTGATGCCATTTTTTGTGTTGATTTCAGAATGCCATTTTGGCGATGGTCCCTCTCCGTTTAAACACATTGCAAATGTACAAAAGTCAACTAGCAAGTCAGTGTCCATCAGTCAATTAGATGTCATTATGACACCAAACTGATACCAATTGACACCAAACCCACTTTTTCCAACTCATTTAGAAGCCTACTATCACATATGTCAGAGCAGGCCCATAATTCACAGCGCCTTCAGTTTAAAACATAATAAAACGTAAAACACATAGTTACGTTCTAGCTGCGGGTCCAGTTCGGACATTATGTGTAGGCCTATGTGAGGCGACCCCGAATCCGGAGTTTCGGCTCGATAGGTCCTTCGGTGCCCGAGCAAAACCCTAATTGGTGCTGAAAATCCACTTTTTTACATGCCTTGCTACGGGGTCCTTGAATGAGCTATCGGACAGAAACGTTGGGGTCCGTCTCTATGGGCCGAGCCGGTTTCACTGCACCTAGCCTTGCGTCTCTGAGACTTTTCTAAATGTCGTCATTTTCGTAATGGTCAAAATGAATTGAAGTCATTGCAAATGTACGAGGCTGTTCCTCGGTCCGAGAACCTTCTAGAGCCACCTAACTCACCACGCACTATCGACCGGAGGTCTAGAACAGGTTTCTAAAGTTTCGGAACTCTAGGTCTGACTGTTCTTTTTTAGCTCGAACAAAGCTAACTATTGCAGCCACTGACTGTCTCTACGCACCCCAATACGTCCCTCCTTCCAAGTTGTGTGTTAGTGTGATTTAGTTTTCCTTTGAAATTTTATGGGAAAAATTACTGATTTACAGTTCATGGGGGTTGCCTAATCACACATATGAAGTTTTGGACAGATCTGACTTTTTTAACCCTTCGAAACAGCCCCTGAGACACCAATTATGGCACTTCCGGTTGGCACAGGAAGCTATAAGTCAACACATATCCTCATTGGGGTATGCTTTTACAGAATCCTGAGTTTTAAGTCTTTACGTTCAGAACTGACTGATTTACACAGGGTTGAATGCACTATGTCTATCAAACTGCAAGGCAGGGTATGGATATACACTTTTAGGGTGATTTTAACCACTTCCGGTTGGTCCAGGAAGCTTAGAATCAACACAGGTAGACCTCATAGTGGCCTGATTGGACTGTCACCGAAGACAGGTTCATACGGCATTCATAACCCACATAGGCTTCAGGTTGAATTTAGGGGTGCAGGCAATGTATTCCTATGGGGAGAGATGTCATTGTAATCTGTGCGATCAAAAAACCCTGTTTTAGTGTGAAGGGTTAATGCCACACGGTCAAGGTTAGGCTTGCACAGATCGGGAGGACCTTAGGAACATTCCTGTGGTGGAATTTTTCTTCTCACCCTAACGGTTCTCTCACTGTCACCCAAAATCAAATGACGTTGTGGGGCAGGCTTCATTTTGGGCCTACTTTTCTAATGGTCGCTGCGCTTAGACCGAGCGAGCTACGGTCAAGCGGGATATCTCGTTGAAGTCGGCACAGTCTGGAGACTATGGTGATGCCATTTTTTGTGTTGATTTCAGAATGCCATTTTGGCGATGGTCCCTCTCCGTTTAAACACATTGCAAATGTACAAAAGTCAACTAGCAAGTCAGTGTCCATCAGTCAATTAGATGTCATTATGACACCAAACTGATACCAATTGACACCAAACCCACTTTTTCCAACTCATTTAGAAGCCTACTATCACATATGTCAGAGCAGGCCCATAATTCACAGCGCCTTCAGTTTAAAACATAATAAAACGTAAAACACATAGTTACGTTCTAGCTGCGGGTCCAGTTCGGACATTATGTGTAGGCCTATGTGAGGCGACCCCGAATCCCGAGTTTCGGCTCGATAGGTCCTTCGGTGCCCGAGCAAAACCCTAATTGGTGCTGAAAATCCACTTTTTTACATGCCTTGCTACGGGGTCCTTGAATGAGCTATCGGACAGAAACGTTGGGGTCCGTCTCTATGGGCCGAGCCGGTTTCACTGCACCTAGCCTTGCGTCTCTGAGACTTTTCTAAATGTCGTCATTTTCGTAATGGTCAAAATGAATTGAAGTCATTGCAAATGTACGAGGCTGTTCCTCGGTCCGAGAACCTTCTAGAGCCACCTAACTCACCACGCACTATCGACCGGAGGTCTAGAACAGGTTTCTAAAGTTTCGGAACTCTAGGTCTGACTGTTCTTTTTTAGCTCGAACAAAGCTAACTATTGCAGCCACTGACTGTCTCTACGCACCCCAATACGTCCCTCCTTCCAAGTTGTGTGTTAGTGTGATTTAGTTTTCCTTTGAAATTTTATGGGAAAAATGACTGATTTACAGTTCATGGGGGTTGCCTAATCACACATATGAAGTTTTGGACAGATCTGACTTTTTTAACCCTTCGAAACAGACACCAATTATGGCACTTCCGGTTGGCACAGGAAGCTATAAGTCAACACATATCCTCATTGGGGTATGCTTTTACAGAATCCTGAGTTTTAAGTCTTTACGTTCAGAACTGACTGATTTACACAGGGTTGAATGCACTATGTCTATCAAACTGCAAGGCAGGGTATGGATATACACTTTTAGGGTGATTTTAACCACTTCCGGTTGGTCCAGGAAGCTTAGAATCAACACAGGTAGACCTCATAGTGGCCTGATTGGACTGTCACCGAAGACAGGTTCATACGGCATTCATAACCCACATAGGCTTCAGGTTGAATTTAGGGGTGCAGGCAATGTATTCCTATGGGGAGAGATGTCATTGTAATCTGTGAGATCAAAAAAACCTGTTTTAGTGTGAAGGGTTAATGCCACACGGTCAAGGTTAGGCTTGCACAGATCGGGAGGACCTTAGGAACATTCCTGTGGTGGAATTTTTCTTCTCACCCTAACGGTTCTCTCACTGTCACCCAAAATCAAATGACGTTGTGGGGCAGGCTTCATTTTGGGCCTACTTTTCTAATGGTAGCTGCGCTTAGACCGAGCGAGCTACGGTCAAGCGGGATATCTCGTTGAAGTCGGCACAGTCTGGAGACTATGGTGATGCCATTTTTTGTGTTGATTTCAGAATGCCATTTTGGTGATGGTCCCTCTCCGTTTAAACACATTGCAAATGTACAAAAGTCAACTAGCAAGTCAGTGTCCATCAGTCAATTAGATGTCATTATGACACCAAACTGATACCAATTGACACCAAACCCACTTTTTCCAACTCATTTAGAAGCCTACTATCACATATGTCAGAGCAGGCCCATAATTCACAGCGCCTTCAGTTTAAAACATAATAAAACGTAAAACACATAGTTACGTTCTAGCTGCGGGTCCAGTTCGGACATTATGTGTAGGCCCATGTGAGGCGACCCCGAATCCGGAGTTTCGGCTCGATAGGTCCTTCGGTGCCCGAGCAAAACCCTAATTGGTGCTGAAAATCCACTTTTTTACATGCCTTGCTACGGGGTCCTTGAATGAGCTATCGGACAGAAACGTTGGGGTCCGTCTCTATGGGCCGAGCCGGTTTCACTGCACCTAGCCTTGCGTCTCTGAGACTTTTCTAAATGTCGTCATTTTCGTAATGGTCAAAAGGAATTGAAGTCATTGCAAATGTACGAGGCTGTTCCTCGGTCCGAGAACCTTCTAGAGCCACCTAACTCACCACGCACTATCGACCGGAGGTCTAGAACAGGTTTCTAAAGTTTCGGAACTCTAGGTCTGACGGTTCTTTTTTAGCTCGAACAAAGCTAACTATTGCAGCCACTGACTGTCTCTACGCACCCCAATACGTCCCTCCTTCCAAGTTGTGTGTTAGTGTGATTTAGTTTTCCTTTGAAATTTTATGGGAAAAATGACTGATTTACAGTTCATGGGGGTTGCCTAATCACACATATGAAGTTTTGGACAGATCTGACTTTTTTAACCCTTCGAAACAGACACCAATTATGGCACTTCCGGTTGGCACAGGAAGCTATAAGTCAACACATATCCTCATTGGGGTATGCTTTTACAGAATCCTGAGTTTTAAGTCTTTACGTTCAGAACTGACTGATTTACACAGGGTTGAATGCACTATGTCTATCAAACTGCAAGGCAGGGTATGGATATACACTTTTAGGGTGATTTTAACCACTTACGGTTGGTCCAGGAAGCTTAGAATCAACACAGGTAGACCTCATAGTGGCCTGATTGGACTGTCACCGAAGACAGGTTCATACGGCATTCATAACCCACATAGGCTTCAGGTTGAATTTAGGGGTGCAGGCAATGTATTCCTATGGGGAGAGATGTCATTGTAATCTGTGAGATCAAAAAACCCTGTTTTAGTGTGAAGGGTTAATGCCACACGGTCAAGGTTAGGCTTGCACAGATCGGGAGGACCTTAGGAACATTCCTGTGGTGGAATTTTTCTTCTCACCCTAACGGTTCTCTCACTGTCACCCAAAATCAAATGACGTTGTGGGGCAGGCTTCATTTTGGGCCTACTTTTCTAATGGTAGCTGCGCTTAGACCGAGCGAGCTACGGTCAAGCGGGATATCTCGTTGAAGTCGGCACAGTCTGGAGACTATGGTGATGCCATTTTTTGTGTTGATTTCAGAATGCCATTTTGGTGATGGTCCCTCTCCGTTTAAACACATTGCAAATGTACAAAAGTCAACTAGCAAGTCAGTGTCCATCAGTCAATTAGATGTCATTATGACACCAAACTGATACCAATTGACACCAAACCCACTTTTTCCAACTCATTTAGAAGCCTACTATCACATATGTCAGAGCAGGCCCATAATTCACAGCGCCTTCAGTTTAAAACATAATAAAACGTAAAACACATAGTTACGTTCTAGCTGCGGGTCCAGTTCGGACATTATGTGTAGGCCCATGTGAGGCGACCCCGAATCCGGAGTTTCGGCTCGATAGGTCCTTCGGTGCCCGAGCAAAACCCTAATTGGTGCTGAAAATCCACTTTTTTACATGCCTTGCTACGGGGTCCTTGAATGAGCTATCGGACAGAAACGTTGGGGTCCGTCTCTATGGGCCGAGCCGGTTTCACTGCACCTAGCCTTGCGTCTCTGAGACTTTTCTAAATGTCGTCATTTTCGTAATGGTCAAAAGGAATTGAAGTCATTGCAAATGTACGAGGCTGTTCCTCGGTCCGAGAACCTTCTAGAGCCACCTAACTCACCACGCACTATCGACCGGAGGTCTAGAACAGGTTTCTAAAGTTTCGGAACTCTAGGTCTGACGGTTCTTTTTTAGCTCGAACAAAGCTAACTATTGCAGCCACTGACTGTCTCTACGCACCCCAATACGTCCCTCCTTCCAAGTTGTGTGTTAGTGTGATTTAGTTTTCCTTTGAAATTTTATGGGAAAAATGACTGATTTACAGTTCATGGGGGTTGCCTAATCACACATATGAAGTTTTGGACAGATCTGACTTTTTTAACCCTTCGAAACAGACACCAATTATGGCACTTCCGGTTGGCACAGGAAGCTATAAGTCAACTATGGTGATGCCATTTTTTGTGTTGATTTCAGAATGCCATTTTGGTGATGGTCCCTCTCCGTTTAAACACATTGCAAATGTACAAAAGTCAACTAGCAAGTCAGTGTCCATCAGTCAATTAGATGTCATTATGACACCAAACTGATACCAATTGACACCAAACCCACTTTTTCCAACTCATTTAGAAGCCTACTATCACATATGTCAGAGCAGGCCCATAATTCACAGCGCCTTCAGTTTAAAACATAATAAAACGTAAAACACATAGTTACGTTCTAGCTGCGGGTCCAGTTCGGACATTATGTGTAGGCCCATGTGAGGCGACCCCGAATCCGGAGTTTCGGCTCGATAGGTCCTTCGGTGCCCGAGCAAAACCCTAATTGGTGCTGAAAATCCACTTTTTTACATGCCTTGCTACGGGGTCCTTGAATGAGCTATCGGACAGAAACGTTGGGGTCCGTCTCTATGGGCCGAGCCGGTTTCACTGCACCTAGCCTTGCGTCTCTGAGACTTTTCTAAATGTCGTCATTTTCGTAATGGTCAAAAGGAATTGAAGTCATTGCAAATGTACGAGGCTGTTCCTCGGTCCGAGAACCTTCTAGAGCCACCTAACTCACCACGCACTATCGACCGGAGGTCTAGAACAGGTTTCTAAAGTTTCGGAACTCTAGGTCTGACGGTTCTTTTTTAGCTCGAACAAAGCTAACTATTGCAGCCACTGACTGTCTCTACGAACCCCAATACGTCCCTCCTTCCAAGTTGTGTGTTAGTGTGATTTAGTTTTCCTTTGAAATTTTATGGGAAAAATGACTGATTTACAGTTCATGGGGGTTGCCTAATCACACATATGAAGTTTTGGACAGATCTGACTTTTTTAACCCTTCGAAACAGACACCAATTATGGCACTTCCGGTTGGCACAGGAAGCTATAAGTCAACACATATCCTCATTGGGGTATGCTTTTACAGAATCCTGAGTTTTAAGTCTTTACGTTCAGAACTGACTGATTTACACAGGGTTGAATGCACTATGTCTATCAAACTGCAAGGCAGGGTATGGATATACACTTTTAGGGTGATTTTAACCACTTCCGGTTGGTCCAGGAAGCTTAGAATCAACACAGGTAGACCTCATAGTGGCCTGATTGGACTGTCACCGAAGACAGGTTCATACGGCATTCATAACCCACATAGGCTTCAGGTTGAATTTAGGGGTGCAGGCAATGTATTCCTATGGGGAGAGATGTCATTGTAATCTGTGAGATCAAAAAAACCTGTTTTAGTGTGAAGGGTTAATGCCACACGGTCAAGGTTAGGCTTGCACAGATCGGGAGGACCTTAGGAACATTCCTGTGGTGGAATTTTTCTTCTCACCCTAACGGTTCTCTCACTGTCACCCAAAATCAAATGACGTTGTGGGGCAGGCTTCATTTTGGGCCTACTTTTCTAATGGTCGCTGCGCTTAGACCGAGCGAGCTACGGTCAAGCGGGATATCTCGTTGAAGTCGGCACAGTCTGGAGACTATGGTGATGCCATTTTTTGTGTTGATTTCAGAATGCCATTTTGGTGATGGTCCCTCTCCGTTTAAACACATTGCAAATGTACAAAAGTCAACTAGCAAGTCAGTGTCCATCAGTCAATTAGATGTCATTATGACACCAAACTGATACCAATTGACACCAAACCCACTTTTTCCAACTCATTTAGAAGCCTACTATCACATATGTCAGAGCAGGCCCATAATTCACAGCGCCTTCAGTTTAAAACATAATAAAACGTAAAACACATAGTTATGTTCTAGCTGCGGGTCCAGTTCGGACATTATGTGTAGGCCCATGTGAGGCGACCCCGAATCCGGAGTTTCGGCTCGATAGGTCCTTCGGTGCCCGAGCAAAACCCTAATTGGTGCTGAAAATCCACTTTTTTACATGCCTTGCTACGGGGTCCTTGAATGAGCTATCGGACAGAAACGTTGGGGTCCGTCTCTATGGGCCGAGCCGGTTTCACTGCACCTAGCCTTGCGTCTCTGAGACTTTTCTAAATGTCGTCATTTTCGTAATGGTCAAAAGGAATTGAAGTCATTGCAAATGTACGAGGCTGTTCCTCGGTCCGAGAACCTTCTAGAGCCACCTAACTCACCACGCACTATCGACCGGAGGTCTAGAACAGGTTTCTAAAGTTTCGGAACTCTAGGTCTGACGGTTCTTTTTTAGCTCGAACAAAGCTAACTATTGCAGCCACTGACTGTCTCTACGCACCCCAATACGTCCCTCCTTCCAAGTTGTGTGTTAGTGTGATTTAGTTTTCCTTTGAAATTTTATGGGAAAAATGACTGATTTACAGTTCATGGGGGTTGCCTAATCACACATATGAAGTTTTGGACAGATCTGACTTTTTTAACCCTTCGAAACAGACACCAATTATGGCACTTCCGGTTGGCACAGGAAGCTATAAGTCAACACATATCCTCATTGGGGTATGCTTTTACAGAATCCTGAGTTTTAAGTCTTTACGTTCAGAACTGACTGATTTACACAGGGTTGAATGCACTATGTCTATCAAACTGCAAGGCAGGGTATGGATATACACTTTTAGGGTGATTTTAACCACTTCCGGTTGGTCCAGGAAGCTTAGAATCAACACAGGTAGACCTCATAGTGGCCTGATTGGACTGTCACCGAAGACAGGTTCATACGGCATTCATAACCCACATAGGCTTCAGGTTGAATTTAGGGGTGCAGGCAATGTATTCCTATGGGGAGAGATGTCATTGTAATCTGTGAGATCAAAAAACCCTGTTTTAGTGTGAAGGGTTAATGCCACACGGTCAAGGTTAGGCTTGCACAGATCGGGAGGACCTTAGGAACATTCCTGTGGTGGAATTTTTCTTCTCACCCTAACGGTTCTCTCACTGTCACCCAAAATCAAATGACGTTGTGGGGCAGGCTTCATTTTGGGCCTACTTTTCTAATGGTCGCTGCGCTTAGACCGAGCGAGCTACGGTCAAGCGGGATATCTCGTTGAAGTCGGCACAGTCTGGAGACTATGGTGATGCCATTTTTTGTGTTGATTTCAGAATGCCATTTTGGTGATGGTCCCTCTCCGTTTAAACACATTGCAAATGTACAAAAGTCAACTAGCAAGTCAGTGTCCATCAGTCAATTAGATGTCATTATGACACCAAACTGATACCAATTGACACCAAACCCACTTTTTCCAACTCATTTAGAAGCCTACTATCACATATGTCAGAGCAGGCCCATAATTCACAGCGCCTTCAGTTTAAAACATAATAAAACGTAAAACACATAGTTACGTTCTAGCTGCGGGTCCAGTTCGGACATTATGTGTAGGCCCATGTGAGGCGACCCCGAATCCGGAGTTTCGGCTCGATAGGTCCTTCGGTGCCCGAGCAAAACCCTAATTGGTGCTGAAAATCCACTTTTTTACATGCCTTGCTACGGGGTCCTTGAATGAGCTATCGGACAGAAACGTTGGGGTCCGTCTCTATGGGCCGAGCCGGTTTCACTGCACCTAGCCTTGTGTCTCTGAGACTTTTCTAAATGTCGTCATTTTCGTAATGGTCAAAATGAATTGAAGTCATTGCAAATGTACGAGGCTGTTCCTCGGTCCGAGAACCTTCTAGAGCCACCTAACTCACCACGCACTATCGACCGGAGGTCTAGAACAGGTTTCTAAAGTTTCGGAACTCTAGGTCTGACGGTTCTTTTTTAGCTCGAACAGAGCTAACTATTGCAGCCACTGACTGTCTCTACGCACCCCATTACGTCCCTCCTTCCAAGTTGTGTGTTAGTGTGATTTAGTTTTCCTTTGAAATTTTATGGGAAAAATGACTGATTTACAGTTCATGGGGGTTGCCTAATCACACATATGAAGTTTTGGACAGATCTGACTTTTTTAACCCTTCGAAACAGCCCCTGAGACACCAATTATGGCACTTCCGGTTGGCACAGGAAGCTATAAGTCAACACATATCCTCATTGGGGTATGCTTTTACAGAATCCGGAGTTTTAAGTCTTTACGTTCAGAACTGACTGATTTACACAGGGTTGAATGCACTATGTCTATCAAACTGCAAGGCAGGGTATGGATATACACTTTTAGGGTGATTTTAACCACTTCCGGTTGGTCCAGGAAGCTTAGAATCAACACAGGTAGACCTCATAGTGGCCTGATTGGACTGTCACCGAAGACAGGTTCATACGGCATTCATAACCCACATAGGCTTCAGGTTGAATTTAGGGGTGCAGGCAATGTATTCCTATGGGGAGAGATGTCATTGTAATCTGTGCGATCAAAAAACCCTGTTTTAGTGTGAAGGGTTAATGCCACACGGTCAAGGTTAGGCTTGCACAGATCGGGAGGACCTTAGGAACATTCCTGTGGTGGAATTTTTCTTCTCACCCTAACGGTTCTCTCACTGTCACCCAAAATCAAATGACGTTGTGGGGCAGGCTTCATTTTGGGCCTACTTTTCTAATGGTCGCTGCGCTTAGACCGAGCGAGCTACGGTCAAGCGGGATATCTCGTTGAAGTCGGCACAGTCTGGAGACTATGGTGATGCCATTTTTTGTGTTGATTTCAGAATGCCATTTTGGCGATGGTCCCTCTCCGTTTAAACACATTGCAAATGTACAAAAGTCAACTAGCAAGTCAGTGTCCATCAGTCAATTAGATGTCATTATGACACCAAACTGATACCAATTGACACCAAACCCACTTTTTCCAACTCATTTAGAAGCCTACTATCACATATGTCAGAGCAGGCCCATAATTCACAGCGCCTTCAGTTTAAAACATAATAAAACGTAAAACACATAGTTACGTTCTAGCTGCGGGTCCAGTTCGGACATTATGTGTAGGCCTATGTGAGGCGACCCCGAATCCCGAGTTTCGGCTCGATAGGTCCTTCGGTGCCCGAGCAAAACCCTAATTGGTGCTGAAAATCCACTTTTTTACATGCCTTGCTACGGGGTCCTTGAATGAGCTATCGGACAGAAACGTTGGGGTCCGTCTCTATGGGCCGAGCCGGTTTCACTGCACCTAGCCTTGTGTCTCTGAGACTTTTCTAAATGTCGTCATTTTCGTAATGGTCAAAATGAATTGAAGTCATTGCAAATGTACGAGGCTGTTCCTCGGTCCGAGAACCTTCTAGAGCCACCTAACTCACCACGCACTATCGACCGGAGGTCTAGAACAGGTTTCTAAAGTTTCGGAACTCTAGGTCTGACGGTTCTTTTTTAGCTCGAACAGAGCTAACTATTGCAGCCACTGACTGTCTCTACGCACCCCATTACGTCCCTCCTTCCAAGTTGTGTGTTAGTGTGATTTAGTTTTCCTTTGAAATTTTATGGGAAAAATGACTGATTTACAGTTCATGGGGGTTGCCTAATCACACATATGAAGTTTTGGACAGATCTGACTTTTTTAACCCTTCGAAACAGCCCCTGAGACACCAATTATGGCACTTCCGGTTGGCACAGGAAGCTATAAGTCAACACATATCCTCATTGGGGTATGCTTTTACAGAATCCGGAGTTTTAAGTCTTTACGTTCAGAACTGACTGATTTACACAGGGTTGAATGCACTATGTCTATCAAACTGCAAGGCAGGGTATGGATATACACTTTTAGGGTGATTTTAACCACTTCCGGTTGGTCCAGGAAGCTTAGAATCAACACAGGTAGACCTCATAGTGGCCTGATTGGACTGTCACCGAAGACAGGTTCATACGGCATTCATAACCCACATAGGCTTCAGGTTGAATTTAGGGGTGCAGGCAATGTATTCCTATGGGGAGAGATGTCATTGTAATCTGTGCGATCAAAAAACCCTGTTTTAGTGTGAAGGGTTAATGCCACACGGTCAAGGTTAGGCTTGCACAGATCGGGAGGACCTTAGGAACATTCCTGTGGTGGAATTTTTCTTCTCACCCTAACGGTTCTCTCACTGTCACCCAAAATCAAATGACGTTGTGGGGCAGGCTTCATTTTGGGCCTACTTTTCTAATGGTCGCTGCGCTTAGACCGAGCGAGCTACGGTCAAGCGGGATATCTCGTTGAAGTCGGCACAGTCTGGAGACTATGGTGATGCCATTTTTTGTGTTGATTTCAGAATGCCATTTTGGCGATGGTCCCTCTCCGTTTAAACACATTGCAAATGTACAAAAGTCAACTAGCAAGTCAGTGTCCATCAGTCAATTAGATGTCATTATGACACCAAACTGATACCAATTGACACCAAACCCACTTTTTCCAACTCATTTAGAAGCCTACTATCACATATGTCAGAGCAGGCCCATAATTCACAGCGCCTTCAGTTTAAAACATAATAAAACGTAAAACACATAGTTACGTTCTAGCTGCGGGTCCAGTTCGGACATTATGTGTAGGCCTATGTGAGGCGACCCCGAATCCCGAGTTTCGGCTCGATAGGTCCTTCGGTGCCCGAGCAAAACCCTAATTGGTGCTGAAAATCCACTTTTTTACATGCCTTGCTACGGGGTCCTTGAATGAGCTATCGGACAGAAACGTTGGGGTCCGTCTCTATGGGCCGAGCCGGTTTCACTGCACCTAGCCTTGTGTCTCTGAGACTTTTCTAAATGTCGTCATTTTCGTAATGGTCAAAATGAATTGAAGTCATTGCAAATGTACGAGGCTGTTCCTCGGTCCGAGAACCTTCTAGAGCCACCTAACTCACCACGCACTATCGACCGGAGGTCTAGAACAGGTTTCTAAAGTTTCGGAACTCTAGGTCTGACGGTTCTTTTTTAGCTCGAACAGAGCTAACTATTGCAGCCACTGACTGTCTCTACGCACCCCATTACGTCCCTCCTTCCAAGTTGTGTGTTAGTGTGATTTAGTTTTCCTTTGAAATTTTATGGGAAAAATGACTGATTTACAGTTCATGGGGGTTGCCTAATCACACATATGAAGTTTTGGACAGATCTGACTTTTTTAACCCTTCGAAACAGACACCAATTATGGCACTTCCGGTTGGCACAGGAAGCTATAAGTCAACACATATCCTCATTGGGGTATGCTTTTACAGAATCCTGAGTTTTAAGTCTTTACGTTCAGAACTGACTGATTTACACAGGGTTGAATGCACTATGTCTATCGAACTGCAAGGCAGGGTATGGATATACACTTTTAGGGTGATTTTAACCACTTCCGGTTGGTCCAGGAAGCTTAGAATCAACACAGGTAGACCTCATAGTGGCCTGATTGGACTGTCACCGAAGACAGGTTCATACGGCATTCATAACCCACATAGGCTTCAGGTTGAATTTAGGGGTGCAGGCAATGTATTCCTATGGGGAGAGATGTCATTGTAATCTGTGAGATCAAAAAACCCTGTTTTAGTGTGAAGGGTTAATGCCACACGGTCAAGGTTAGGCTTGCACAGATCGGGAGGACCTTAGGAACATTCCTGTGGTGGAATTTTTCTTCTCACCCTAACGGTTCTCTCACTGTCACCCAAAATCAAATGACGTTGTGGGGCAGGCTTCATTTTGGGCCTACTTTTCTAATGGTCGCTGCGCTTAGACCGAGCGAGCTACGGTCAAGCGGGATATCTCGTTGAAGTCGGCACAGTCTGGAGACTATGGTGATGCCATTTTTTGTGTTGATTTCAGAATGCCATTTTGGCGATGGTCCCTCTCCGTTTAAACACATTGCAAATGTACAAAAGTCAACTAGCAAGTCAGTGTCCATCAGTCAATTAGATGTCATTATGACACCAAACTGATACCAATTGACACCAAACCCACTTTTTCCAACTCATTTAGAAGCCTACTATCACATATGTCAGAGCAGGCCCATAATTCACAGCGCCTTCAGTTTAAAACATAATAAAACGTAAAACACATAGTTACGTTCTAGCTGCGGGTCCAGTTCGGACATTATGTGTAGGCCTATGTGAGGCGACCCCGAATCCCGAGTTTCGGCTCGATAGGTCCTTCGGTGCCCGAGCAAAACCCTAATTGGTGCTGAAAATCCACTTTTTTACATGCCTTGCTACGGGGTCCTTGAATGAGCTATCGGACAGAAACGTTGGGGTCCGTCTCTATGGGCCGAGCCGGTTTCACTGCACCTAGCCTTGTGTCTCTGAGACTTTTCTAAATGTCGTCATTTTCGTAATGGTCAAAATGAATTGAAGTCATTGCAAATGTACGAGGCTGTTCCTCGGTCCGAGAACCTTCTAGAGCCACCTAACTCACCACGCACTATCGACCGGAGGTCTAGAACAGGTTTCTAAAGTTTCGGAACTCTAGGTCTGACGGTTCTTTTTTAGCTCAAACAAAGCTAACTATTGCAGCCACTGACTGTCTCTACGCACCCCATTACGTCCCTCCTTCCAAGTTGTGTGTTAGTGTGATTTAGTTTTCCTTTGAAATTTTATGGGAAAAATGACTGATTTACAGTTCATGGGGGTTGCCTAATCACACATATGAAGTTTTGGACAGATCTGACTTTTTTAACCCTTCGAAACAGCCCCTGAGACACCAATTATGGCACTTCCGGTTGGCACAGGAAGCTATAAGTCAACACATATCCTCATTGGGGTATGCTTTTACAGAATCCGGAGTTTTAAGTCTTTACGTTCAGAACTGACTGATTTACACAGGGTTGAATGCACTATGTCTATCAAACTGCAAGGCAGGGTATGGATATACACTTTTAGGGTGATTTTAACCACTTCCGGTTGGTCCAGGAAGCTTAGAATCAACACAGGTAGACCTCATAGTGGCCTGATTGGACTGTCACCGAAGACAGGTTCATACGGCATTCATAACCCACATAGGCTTCAGGTTGAATTTAGGGGTGCAGGCAATGTATTCCTATGGGGAGAGATGTCATTGTAATCTGTGCGATCAAAAAACCCTGTTTTAGTGTGAAGGGTTAATGCCACACGGTCAAGGTTAGGCTTGCACAGATCGGGAGGACCTTAGGAACATTCCTGTGGTGGAATTTTTCTTCTCACCCTAACGGTTCTCTCACTGTCACCCAAAATCAAATGACGTTGTGGGGCAGGCTTCATTTTGGGCCTACTTTTCTAATGGTCGCTGCGCTTAGACCGAGCGAGCTACGGTCAAGCGGGATATCTCGTTGAAGTCGGCACAGTCTGGAGACTATGGTGATGCCATTTTTTGTGTTGATTTCAGAATGCCATTTTGGCGATGGTCCCTCTCCGTTTAAACACATTGCAAATGTACAAAAGTCAACTAGCAAGTCAGTGTCCATCAGTCAATTAGATGTCATTATGACACCAAACTGATACCAATTGACACCAAACCCACTTTTTCCAACTCATTTAGAAGCCTACTATCACATATGTCAGAGCAGGCCCATAATTCACAGCGCCTTCAGTTTAAAACATAATAAAACGTAAAACACATAGTTACGTTCTAGCTGCGGGTCCAGTTCGGACATTATGTGTAGGCCTATGTGAGGCGACCCCGAATCCCGAGTTTCGGCTCGATAGGTCCTTCGGTGCCCGAGCAAAACCCTAATTGGTGCTGAAAATCCACTTTTTTACATGCCTTGCTACGGGGTCCTTGAATGAGCTATCGGACAGAAACGTTGGGGTCCGTCTCTATGGGCCGAGCCGGTTTCACTGCACCTAGCCTTGTGTCTCTGAGACTTTTCTAAATGTCGTCATTTTCGTAATGGTCAAAATGAATTGAAGTCATTGCAAATGTACGAGGCTGTTCCTCGGTCCGAGAACCTTCTAGAGCCACCTAAATCACCACGCACTATCGACCGGAGGTCTAGAACAGGTTTCTAAAGTTTCGGAACTCTAGGTCTGACGGTTCTTTTTTAGATCGAACAAAGCTAACTATTGCAGCCACTGACTGTCTCTACGCACCCCAATACGTCCCTCCTTCCAAGTTGTGTGTTAGTGTGATTTAGTTTTCCTTTGAAATTTTATGGGAAAAATGACTGATTTACAGTTCATGGGGGTTGCCTAATCACACATATGAAGTTTTGGACAGATTTGACTTTTTTAACCCTTCGAAACAGACACCAATTATGGCACTTCCGGTTGGCACAGGAAGCTATAAGTCAACACATATCCTCATTGGGGTATGCTTTTACAGAATCCTGAGTTTTAAGTCTTTACGTTCAGAACTGACTGATTTACACAGGGTTGAATGCACTATGTCTATCAAACTGCAAGGCAGGGTATGGATATACACTTTTAGGGTGATTTTAACCACTTCCGGTTGGTCCAGGAAGCTTAGAATCAACACAGGTAGACCTCATAGTGGCCTGATTGGACTGTCACCGAAGACAGGTTCATACGGCATTCATAACCCACATAGGCTTCAGGTTGAATTTAGGGGTGCAGGCAATGTATTCCTATGGGGAGAGATGTCATTGTAATCTGTGAGATCAAAAAACCCTGTTTTAGTGTGAAGGGTTAATGCCACATGGTCACGGTTAGGCTTGCACAGATCGGGAGGACCTTAGGAACATTCCTGTGGTGGAATTTTTCTTCTCACCCTAACGGTTCTCTCACTGTCACCCAAAATCAAATGACGTTGTGGGGTAGGCTTCATTTTGGGCCTACTTTTCTAATGGTCGCTGCGCTTAGACCGAGCGAGCTACGGTCATGCGGGATATCTCGTTGAAGTCGGCACAGTCTGGAGACTATGGTGATGCCATTTTTTGTGTTGATTTCAGAATGCCATTTTGGTGATGGTCCCTCTCCGTTTAAACACATTGCAAATGTACAAAAGTCAACTAGCAAGTCAGTGTCCATCAGTCAATTAGATGTCATTATGACACCAAACTGATACCAATTGACACCAAACCCACTTTTTCCAACTCATTTAGAAGCCTACTATCACATATGTCAGAGCAGGCCCATAATTCACAGCGCCTTCAGTTTAAAACATAATAAAACGTAAAACACATAGTTACATTCTAGCTGCGGGTCCAGTTCGGACATTATGTGTAGGCCTATGTGAGGCGACCCCGAATCCCGAGTTTCGGCTCGATAGGTCCTTCGGTGCCCGAGCAAAACCCTAATTGGTGCTGAAAATCCACTTTTTTACATGCCTTGCTACGGGGTCCTTGAATGAGCTATCGGACAGAAACATTGGGGTCCGTCTCTATGGGCCGAGCCGGTTTCACTGCACCTAGCCTTGCGTCTCTGAGACTTTTCTAAATGTCGTCATTTTCGTAATGGTCAAAATGAATTGAAGTCATTGCAAATGTACGGTCCGAGAACCTTCTAGAGCCAACTAACTCACCACGCACTATCGACCGGAGGTCTAGAACAGGTTTGTAAAGTTTCGGAACTCTAGGTCTGACGGTTCTTTTTTAGCTCGAACAAAGCTAACTATTGCAGCCACTGACTGTCTCTACGCACCCCAATACGTCCCTCCTTCCAAGTTGTGTGTTAGTGTGATTTAGTTTTCCTTTGAAATTTTATGGGAAAAATGACTGATTTACAGTTCATGGGGGTTGCCTAATCACACATATGAAGTTTTGGACAGATCTGACTTTTTTAACCCTTCGAAACAGCCCCTGAAACACCAATTATGGCACTTCCGGTTGGCACAGGAAGCTATAAGTCAACACATATCCTCATTGGGGTATGCTTTTACAGAATCCTGAGTTTTAAGTCTTTACGTTCAGAACTGACTGATTTACACAGGGTTGAATGCACTATGTCTATCAAACTGCAAGGCAGGGTATGGATATACACTTTTAGGGTGATTTTAACCACTTCCGGTTGGTCCAGGAAGCTTAGAATCAACACAGGTAGACCTCATAGTGGCCTGATTGGACTGTCACCGAAGACAGGTTCATACGGCATTCATAACCCACATAGGCTTCAGGTTGAATTTAGGGGTGCAGGCAATGTATTCCTATGGGGAGAGATGTCATTGTAATCTGTGCGATCAAAAAACCCTGTTTTAGTGTGAAGGGTTAATGCCACACGGTCAAGGTTAGGCTTGCACAGATCGGGAGGACCTTAGAAACATTCCTGTGGTGGAATTTTTCTTCTCACCCTAACGGTTCTCTCACTGTCACCCAAAATCAAATGACGTTGTGGGGCAGGCTTCATTTTGGGCCTACTTTTCTAATGGTCGCTGCGCTTAGACCGAGCGAGCTACGGTCAAGCGGGATATCTCGTTGAAGTCGGCACAGTCTGGAGACTATGGTGATGCCATTTTTTGTGTTGATTTCAGAATGCCATTTTGGCGATGGTCCCTCTCCGTTTAAACACATTGCAAATGTACAAAAGTCAACTAGCAAGTCAGTGTCCATCAGTCAATTAGATGTCATTATGACACCAAACTGATACCAATTGACACCAAACCCACTTTTTCCAACTCATTTAGAAGCCTACTATCACATATGTCAGAGCAGGCCCATAATTCACAGCGCCTTCAGTTTAAAACATAATAAAACGTAAAACACATAGTTACGTTCTAGCTGCGGGTCCAGTTCGGACATTATGTGTAGGCCTATGTGAGGCGACCCCGAATCCCGAGTTTCGGCTCGATAGGTCCTTCGGTGCCCGAGCAAAACCCTAATTGGTGCTGAAAATCCACTTTTTTACATGCCTTGCTACGGGGTCCTTGAATGAGCTATCGGACAGAAACGTTGGGGTCCGTCTCTATGGGCCGAGCCGGTTTCACTGCACCTAGCCTTGTGTCTCTGAGACTTTTCTAAATGTCGTCATTTTCGTAATGGTCAAAATGAATTGAAGTCATTGCAAATGTACGAGGCTGTTCCTCGGTCCGAGAACCTTCTAGAGCCACCTAAATCACCACGCACTATCGACCGGAGGTCTAGAACAGGTTTCTAAAGTTTCGGAACTCTAGGTCTGACGGTTCTTTTTTAGATCGAACAAAGCTAACTATTGCAGCCACTGACTGTCTCTACGCACCCCAATACGTCCCTCCTTCCAAGTTGTGTGTTAGTGTGATTTAGTTTTCCTTTGAAATTTTATGGGAAAAATGACTGATTTACAGTTCATGGGGGTTGCCTAATCACACATATGAAGTTTTGGACAGATCTGACTTTTTTAACCCTTCGAAACAGACACCAATTATGGCACTTCCGGTTGGCACAGGAAGCTATAAGTCAACACATATCCTCATTGGGGTATGCTTTTACAGAATCCTGAGTTTTAAGTCTTTACGTTCAGAACTGACTGATTTACACAGGGTTGAATGCACTATGTCTATCAAACTGCAAGGCAGGGTATGGATATACACTTTTAGGGTGATTTTAACCACTTCCGGTTGGTCCAGGAAGCTTAGAATCAACACAGGTAGACCTCATAGTGGCCTGATTGGACTGTCACCGAAGACAGGTTCATACGGCATTCATAACCCACATAGGCTTCAGGTTGAATTTAGGGGTGCAGGCAATGTATTCCTATGGGGAGAGATGTCATTGTAATCTGTGAGATCAAAAAACCCTGTTTTAGTGTGAAGGGTTAATGCCACATGGTCACGGTTAGGCTTGCACAGATCGGGAGGACCTTAGGAACATTCCTGTGGTGGAATTTTTCTTCTCACCCTAACGGTTCTCTCACTGTCACCCAAAATCAAATGACGTTGTGGGGTAGGCTTCATTTTGGGCCTACTTTTCTAATGGTCGCTGCGCTTAGACCGAGCGAGCTACGGTCATGCGGGATATCTCGTTGAAGTCGGCACAGTCTGGAGACTATGGTGATGCCATTTTTTGTGTTGATTTCAGAATGCCATTTTGGTGATGGTCCCTCTCCGTTTAAACACATTGCAAATGTACAAAAGTCAACTAGCAAGTCAGTGTCCATCAGTCAATTAGATGTCATTATGACACCAAACTGATACCAATTGACACCAAACCCACTTTTTCCAACTCATTTAGAAGCCTACTATCACATATGTCAGAGCAGGCCCATAATTCACAGCGCCTTCAGTTTAAAACATAATAAAACGTAAAACACATAGTTACATTCTAGCTGCGGGTCCAGTTCGGACATTATGTGTAGGCCTATGTGAGGCGACCCCGAATCCCGAGTTTCGGCTCGATAGGTCCTTCGGTGCCCGAGCAAAACCCTAATTGGTGCTGAAAATCCACTTTTTTACATGCCTTGCTACGGGGTCCTTGAATGAGCTATCGGACAGAAACATTGGGGTCCGTCTCTATGGGCCGAGCCGGTTTCACTGCACCTAGCCTTGTGTCTCTGAGACTTTTCTAAATGTCGTCATTTTCGTAATGGTCAAAATGAATTGAAGTCATTGCAAATGTACGAGGCTGTTCCTCGGTCCGAGAACCTTCTAGAGCCACCTAAATCACCACGCACTATCGACCGGAGGTCTAGAACAGGTTTCTAAAGTTTCGGAACTCTAGGTCTGACGGTTCTTTTTTAGATCGAACAAAGCTAACTATTGCAGCCACTGACTGTCTCTACGCACCCCAATACGTCCCTCCTTCCAAGTTGTGTGTTAGTGTGATTTAGTTTTCCTTTGAAATTTTATGGGAAAAATGACTGATTTACAGTTCATGGGGGTTGCCTAATCACACATATGAAGTTTTGGACAGATCTGACTTTTTTAACCCTTCGAAACAGACACCAATTATGGCACTTCCGGTTGGCACAGGAAGCTATAAGTCAACACATATCCTCATTGGGGTATGCTTTTACAGAATCCTGAGTTTTAAGTCTTTACGTTCAGAACTGACTGATTTACACAGGGTTGAATGCACTATGTCTATCAAACTGCAAGGCAGGGTATGGATATACACTTTTAGGGTGATTTTAACCACTTCCGGTTGGTCCAGGAAGCTTAGAATCAACACAGGTAGACCTCATAGTGGCCTGATTGGACTGTCACCGAAGACAGGTTCATACGGCATTCATAACCCACATAGGCTTCAGGTTGAATTTAGGGGTGCAGGCAATGTATTCCGGTTCTCTCACTGTCACCCAAAATCAAATGACGTTGTGGGGCAGGCTTCATTTTGGGCCTACTTTTCTAATGGTCGCTGCGCTTAGACCGAGCGAGCTACGGTCAAGCGGGATATCTCGTTGAAGTCGGCACAGTCTGGAGACTATGGTGATGCCATTTCTTGTGTTGATTTCAGAATGCCATTTTGGTGATGGTCCCTCTCCGTTTAAACACATTGCAAATGTACAAAAGTCAACTAGCAAGTCAGTGTCCATCAGTCAATTAGATGTCATTATGACACCAAACTGATACCAATTGACACCAAACCCACTTTTTCCAACTCATTTAGAAGCCTACTATCACATATGTCAGAGCAGGCCCATAATTCACAGCGCCTTCAGTTTAAAACATAATAAAACGTAAAACACATAGTTACGTTCTAGCTGCGGGTCCAGTTCGGACATTATGTGTAGGCCTATGTGAGGCGACCCCGAATCCCGAGTTTCGGCTCGATAGGTCCTTCGGTGCCCGAGCAAAACCCTAATTGGTGCTGAAAATCCACTTTTTTACATGCCTTGCTACGGGGTCCTTGAATGAGCTATCGGACAGAAACGTTGGGGTCCGTCTCTATGGGCCGAGCCGGTTTCACTGCACCTAGCCTTGTGTCTCTGAGACTTTTCTAAATGTCGTCATTTTCGTAATGGTCAAAATGAATTGAAGTCATTGCAAATGTACGAGGCTGTTCCTCGGTCCGAGAACCTTCTAGAGCCAACTAACTCACCACGCACTATCGACCGGAGGTCTAGAACAGGTTTGTAAAGTTTCGGAACTCTAGGTCTGACGGTTCTTTTTTAGCTCGAACAAAGCTAACTATTGCAGCCACTGACTGTCTCTACGCACCCCAATACGTCCCTCCTTCCAAGTTGTGTGTTAGTGTGATTTAGTTTTCCTTTGAAATTTTATGGGAAAAATGACTGATTTACAGTTCATGGGGGTTGCCTAATCACACATATGAAGTTTTGGACAGATCTGACTTTTTTAACCCTTCGAAACAGCCCCTGAAACACCAATTATGGCACTTCCGGTTGGCACAGGAAGCTATAAGTCAACACATATCCTCATTGGGGTATGCTTTTACAGAATCCTGAGTTTTAAGTCTTTACGTTCAGAACTGACTGATTTACACAGGGTTGAATGCACTATGTCTATCAAACTGCAAGGCAGGGTATGGATATACACTTTTAGGGTGATTTTAACCACTTCCGGTTGGTCCAGGAAGCTTAGAATCAACACAGGTAGACCTCATAGTGGCCTGATTGGACTGTCACCGAAGACAGGTTCATACGGCATTCATAACCCACATAGGCTTCAGGTTGAATTTAGGGGTGCAGGCAATGTATTCCTATGGGGAGAGATGTCATTGTAATCTGTGAGATCAAAAAACCCTGTTTTAGTGTGAAGGGTTAATGCCACACGGTCAAGGTTAGGCTTGCACAGATCGGGAGGACCTTAGGAACATTCCTGTGGTGGAATTTTTCTTCTCACCCTAACGGTTCTCTCACTGTCACCCAAAATCAAATGACGTTGTGGGACAGGCTTCATTTTGGGCCTACTTTTCTAATGGTCGCTGCGCTTAGACCGAGCGAGCTACGGTCAAGCGGGATATCTCGTTGAAGTCGGCACAGTCTGGAGACTATGGTGATGCCATTTTTTGTGTTGATTTCAGAATGCCATTTTGGTGATGGTCCCTCTCCGTTTAAACACATTGCAAATGTACAAAAGTCAACTAGCAAGTCAGTGTCCATCAGTCAATTAGATGTCATTATGACACCAAACTGATACCAATTGACACCAAACCCACTTTTTCCAACTCATTTAGAAGCCTACTATCACATATGTCAGAGCAGGCCCATAATTCACAGCGCCTTCAGTTTAAAACATAATAAAACATAAAACACATAGTTACGTTCTAGCTAATGTCAGTTCGGACATTATGTGTAGGCCCATGTGAGGCGACCCCGAATCCGGAGTTTCGGCTCGATAGGTCCTTCGGTGCCCGAGCAAAACCCTAATTGGTGCTGAAAATCCACTTTTTTACATGCCTTGCTACGGGGTCCTTGAATGAGCTATCGGACAGAAACGTTGGGGTCCGTCTCTATGGGCCGAGCCGGTTTCACTGCACCTAGCCTTGCGTCTCTGAGACTTTTCTAAATGTCGTCATTTTCGTAATGGTCAAAATGAATTGAAGTCATTGCAAATGTACGGTCCGAGAACCTTCTAGAGCCACCTAACTCACCACGCACTATCGACCGGAGGTCTAGAACAGGTTTGTAAAGTTTCGGAACTCTAGGTCTGACGGTTATTTTTTAGCTCGAACAAAGCTAACTATTGCAGCCACTGACTGTCTCTACGCACCCCAATACGTCCCTCCTTCCAAGTTGTGTGTTAGTGTGATTTAGTTTTCCTTTGAAATTTTATGGGAAAAATGACTGATTTACAGTTCATGGGGGTTGCCTAATCACACATATGAAGTTTTGGACAGATCTGACTTTTTTAACCCTTCGAAACAGACACCAATTATGGCACTTCCGGTTGGCACAGGAAGCTATAAGTCAACACATATCCTCATTGGGGTATGCTTTTACAGAATCCTGAGTTTTAAGTCTTTACGTTCAGAACTGACTGATTTACACAGGGTTGAATGCACTATGTCTATCAAACTGCAAGGCAGGGTATGGATGTACACTTTTAGGGTGATTTTAACCACTTCCGGTTGGTCCAGGAAGCTTAGATTCAACACAGGTAGACCTCATAGTGGCCTGATTGGACTGTCACCGAAGACAGGTTCATACGGCATTCATAACCCACATAGGCTTCAGGTTGAATTTAGGGGTGCAGGCAATGTATTCCTATGGGGAGAGATGTCTTTGTAATCTGTGAGATCAAAAAACCCTGTTTTAGTGTGAAGGGTTAATGCCACACGGTCAAGGTTAGGCTTGCACAGATCGGGAGGACCTTAGGAACATTCCTGTCGTGGAATTTTTCTTCTCACCCTAACGGTTCTCTCACTGTCACCCAAAATCAAATGACGTTGTGGGGCAGGCTTCATTTTGGGCCTACTTTTCTAATGGTCGCTGCGCTTAGACCGAGCGAGCTACGGTCAAGCGGGATATCTCGTTGAAGTCGGCACAGTCTGGAGACTATGGTGATGCCATTTTTTGTGTTGATTTCAGAATGCCATTTTGGTGATGGTCCCTCTCCGTTTAAACACATTGCAAATGTACAAAAGTCAACTAGCAAGTCAGTGTCCATCAGTCAATTAGATGTCATTATGACACCAAACTGATACCAATTGACACCAAACCCACTTTTTCCAACTCATTTAGAAGCCTACTATCACATATGTCAGAGCAGGCCCATAATTCACAGCGCCTTCAGTTTAAAACATAATAAAACATAAAACACATAGTTACGTTCTAGCTGCGGGTCCAGTTCGGACATTATGTGTAGGCCCATGTGAGGCGACCCCGAATCCCGAGTTTCGGCTCGATAGGTCCTTCGGTGCCCGAGCAAAACCCTAATTGGTGCTGAAAATCCACTTTTTTACATGCCTTGCTACGGGGTCCTTGAATGAGCTATCGGACAGAAACGTTGGGGTCCGTCTCTATGGGCCGAGCCGGTTTCACTGCACCTAGCCTTTGCGTCTCTGAGACTTTTCTAAATGTCGTCATTTTCGTAATGGTCAAAATGAATTGAAGTCATTGCAAATGTACGGTCCGAGAACCTTCTAGAGCCACCTAACTCACCACGCACTATCGACCGGAGGTCTAGAACAGGTTTCTAAAGTTTCGGAACTCTAGGTCTGACTGTTCTTTTTTAGCTCGAACAAAGCTAACTATTGCAGCCACTGACTGTCTCTACGCACCCCAATACGTCCCTCCTTCCAAGTTGTGTGTTAGTGTGATTTAGTTTTCCTTTGAAATTTTATGAGAAAAATGACTGATTTACAGTTCATGGGGGTTGCCTAATCACACATATGAAGTTTTGGACAGATCTGACTTTTTTAACCCTTCGAAACAGACACCAATTATGGCACTTCCGGTTGGCACAGGAAGCTATAAGTCAACACATATCCTCATTGGGGTATGCTTTTACAGAATCCTGAGTTTTAAGTCTTTACGTTCAGAACTGACTGATTTACACAGGGTTGAATGCACTATGTCTATCAAACTGCAAGGCAGGGTATGGATATACACTTTTAGGGTGATTTTAACCACTTCCGGTTGGTCCAGGAAGCTTAGAATCAACACAGGTAGACCTCATAGTGGCCTGATTGGACTGTCACCGAAGACAGGTTCATACGGCATTCATAACCCACATAGGCTTCAGGTTGAATTTAGGGGTGCAGGCAATGTATTCCTATGGGGAGAGATGTCATTGTAATCTGTGAGATCAAAAAACCCTGTTTTAGTGTGAAGGGTTAATGCCACACGGTCAAGGTTAGGCTTGCACAGATCGGGAGGACCTTAGGAACATTCCTGTGGTGGAATTTTTCTTCTCACCCTAACGGTTCTCTCACTGTCACCCAAAATCAAATGACGTTGTGGGGCAGGCTTCATTTTGGGCCTACTTTTCTAATGGTCGCTGCGCTTAGACCGAGCGAGCTACGGTCAAGCGGGATATCTCGTTGAAGTCGGCACAGTCTGGAGACTATGGTGATGCCATTTCTTGTGTTGATTTCAGAATGCCATTTTGGTGATGGTCCCTCTCCGTTTAAACACATTGCAAATGTACAAAAGTCAACTAGCAAGTCAGTGTCCATCAGTCAATTAGATGTCATTATGACACCAAACTGATACCAATTGACACCAAACCCACTTTTTCCAACTCATTTAGAAGCCTACTATCACATATGTCAGAGCAGGCCCATAATTCACAGCGCCTTCAGTTTAAAACATAATAAAACGTAAAACACATAGTTACGTTCTAGCTGCGGGTCCAGTTCGGACATTATGTGTAGGCCTATGTGAGGCGACCCCGAATCCCGAGTTTCGGCTCGATAGGTCCTTCGGTGCCCGAGCAAAACCCTAATTGGTGCTGAAAATCCACTTTTTTACATGCCTTGCTACGGGGTCCTTGAATGAGCTATCGGACAGAAACGTTGGGGTCCGTCTCTATGGGCCGAGCCGGTTTCACTGCACCTAGCCTTGTGTCTCTGAGACTTTTCTAAATGTCGTCATTTTCGTAATGGTCAAAATGAATTGAAGTCATTGCAAATGTACGAGGCTGTTCCTCGGTCCGAGAACCTTCTAGAGCCACCTAACTCACCACGCACTATCGACCGGAGGTCTAGAACAGGTTTCTAAAGTTTCGGAACTCTAGGTCTGACGGTTCTTTTTTAGCTTGAACAAAGCTAACTATTGCAGCCACTGACTGTCTCTACGCACCCCAATACGTCCCTCCTTCCAAGTTGTGTGTTAGTGTGATTTAGTTTTCCTTTGAAATTTTATGGGAAAAATGACTGATTTACAGTTCATGGGGGTTGCCTAATCACACATATGAAGTTTTGGACAGATCTGACTTTTTTAACCCTTCGAAACAGCCCCTGAGACACCAATTATGGCACTTCCGGTTGGCACAGGAAGCTATAAGTCAACACATATCCTCATTGGGGTATGCTTTTACAGAATCCTGAGTTTTAAGTCTTTACGTTCAGAACTGACTGATTTACACAGGGTTGAATGCACTATGTCTATCAAACTGCAAGGCAGGGTATGGATATACACTTTTAGGGTGATTTTAACCACTTCCGGTTGGTCCAGGAAGCTTAGAATCAACACAGGTAGACCTCATAGTGGCCTGATTGGACTGTCACCGAAGACAGGTTCATACGGCATTCATAACCCACATAGGCTTCAGGTTGAATTTAGGGGTGCAGGCAATGTATTCCTATGGGGAGAGATGTCATTGTAATCTGTGCGATCAAAAAACCCTGTTTTAGTGTGAAGGGTTAATGCCACACGGTCAAGGTTAGGCTTGCACAGATCGGGAGGACCTTAGGAACATTCCTGTGGTGGAATTTTTCTTCTCACCCTAACGGTTCTCTCACTGTCACCCAAAATCAAATGACGTTGTGGGGCAGGCTTCATTTTGGGCCTACTTTTCTAATGGTCGCTGCGCTTAGACCGAGCGAGCTACAGTCAAGCGGGATATCTCGTTGAAGTCGGCACAGTCTGGAGACTATGGTGATGCCATTTTTTGTGTTGATTTCAGAATGCCATTTTGGCGATGGTCCCTCTCCGTTTAAACACATTGCAAATGTACAAAAGTCAACTAGCAAGTCAGTGTCCATCAGTCAATTAGATGTCATTATGACACCAAACTGATACCAATTGACACCAAACCCACTTTTTCCAACTCATTTAGAAGCCTACTATCACATATGTCAGAGCAGGCCCATAATTCACAGCGCCTTCAGTTTAAAACATAATAAAACGTAAAACACATAGTTACGTTCTAGCTGCGGGTCCAGTTCGGACATTATGTGTAGGCCTATGTGAGGCGACCCCGAATCCCGAGTTTCGGCTCGATAGGTCCTTCGGTGCCCGAGCAAAACCCTAATTGGTGCTGAAAATCCACTTTTTTACATGCCTTGCTACGGGGTCCTTGAATGAGCTATCGGACAGAAACGTTGGGGTCCGTCTCTATGGGCCGAGCCGGTTTCACTGCACCTAGCCTTGTGTCTCTGAGACTTTTCTAAATGTCGTCATTTTCGTAATGGTCAAAATGAATTGAAGTCATTGCAAATGTACGAGGCTGTTCCTCGGTCCGAGAACCTTCTAGAGCCACCTAACTCACCACGCACTATCGACCGGAGGTCTAGAACAGGTTTCTAAAGTTTCGGAACTCTAGGTCTGACGGTTCTTTTTTAGCTCGAACAAAGCTAACTATTGCAGCCACTGACTGTCTCTACGCACCCCAATACGTCCCTCCTTCCAAGTTGTGTGTTAGTGTGATTTAGTTTTCCTTTGAAATTTTATGGGAAAAATGACTGATTTACAGTTCATGGGGGTTGCCTAATCACACATATGAAGTTTTGGACAGATCTGACTTTTTTAACCCTTCGAAACAGCCCCTGAGACACCAATTATGGCACTTCCGGTTGGCACAGGAAGCTATAAGTCAACACATATCCTCATTGGGGTATGCTTTTACAGAATCCTGAGTTTTAAGTCTTTACGTTCAGAACTGACTGATTTACACAGGGTTGAATGCACTATGTCTATCAAACTGCAAGGCAGGGTATGGATATACACTTTTAGGGTGATTTTAACCACTTCCGGTTGGTCCAGGAAGCTTAGAATCAACACAGGTAGACCTCATAGTGGCCTGATTGGACTGTCACCGAAGACAGGTTCATACGGCATTCATAACCCACATAGGCTTCAGGTTGAATTTAGGGGTGCAGGCAATGTATTCCTATGGGGAGAGATGTCATTGTAATCTGTGCGATCAAAAAACCCTGTTTTAGTGTGAAGGGTTAATGCCACACGGTCAAGGTTAGGCTTGCACAGATCGGGAGGACCTTAGGAACATTCCTGTGGTGGAATTTTTCTTCTCACCCTAACGGTTCTCTCACTGTCACCCAAAATCAAATGACGTTGTGGGGCAGGCTTCATTTTGGGCCTACTTTTCTAATGGTCGCTGCGCTTAGACCGAGCGAGCTACAGTCAAGCGGGATATCTCGTTGAAGTCGGCACAGTCTGGAGACTATGGTGATGCCATTTTTTGTGTTGATTTCAGAATGCCATTTTGGCGATGGTCCCTCTCCGTTTAAACACATTGCAAATGTACAAAAGTCAACTAGCAAGTCAGTGTCCATCAGTCAATTAGATGTCATTATGACACCAAACTGATACCAATTGACACCAAACCCACTTTTTCCAACTCATTTAGAAGCCTACTATCACATATGTCAGAGCAGGCCCATAATTCACAGCGCCTTCAGTTTAAAACATAATAAAACGTAAAACACATAGTTACGTTCTAGCTGCGGGTCCAGTTCGGACATTATGTGTAGGCCTATGTGAGGCGACCCCGAATCCCGAGTTTCGGCTCGATAGGTCCTTCGGTGCCCGAGCAAAACCCTAATTGGTGCTGAAAATCCACTTTTTTACATGCCTTGCTACGGGGTCCTTGAATGAGCTATCGGACAGAAACGTTGGGGTCCGTCTCTATGGGCCGAGCCGGTTTCACTGCACCTAGCCTTGTGTCTCTGAGACTTTTCTAAATGTCGTCATTTTCGTAATGGTCAAAATGAATTGAAGTCATTGCAAATGTACGAGGCTGTTCCTCGGTCCGAGAACCTTCTAGAGCCACCTAACTCACCACGCACTATCGACCGGAGGTCTAGAACAGGTTTCTAAAGTTTCGGAACTCTAGGTCTGACGGTTCTTTTTTAGCTCGAACAAAGCTAACTATTGCAGCCACTGACTGTCTCTACGCACCCCAATACGTCCCTCCTTCCAAGTTGTGTGTTAGTGTGATTTAGTTTTCCTTTGAAATTTTATGGGAAAAATGACTGATTTACAGTTCATGGGGGTTGCCTAATCACACATATGAAGTTTTGGACAGATCTGACTTTTTTAACCCTTCGAAACAGCCCCTGAGACACCAATTATGGCACTTCCGGTTGGCACAGGAAGCTATAAGTCAACACATATCCTCATTGGGGTATGCTTTTACAGAATCCTGAGTTTTAAGTCTTTACGTTCAGAACTGACTGATTTACACAGGGTTGAATGCACTATGTCTATCAAACTGCAAGGCAGGGTATGGATATACACTTTTAGGGTGATTTTAACCACTTCCGGTTGGTCCAGGAAGCTTAGAATCAACACAGGTAGACCTCATAGTGGCCTGATTGGACTGTCACCGAAGACAGGTTCATACGGCATTCATAACCCACATAGGCTTCAGGTTGAATTTAGGGGTGCAGGCAATGTATTCCTATGGGGAGAGATGTCATTGTAATCTGTGCGATCAAAAAACCCTGTTTTAGTGTGAAGGGTTAATGCCACACAGTCAAGGTTAGGCTTGCACAGATCGGGAGGACCTTAGGAACATTCCTGTGGTGGAATTTTTCTTCTCACCCTAACGGTTCTCTCACTGTCACCCAAAATCAAATGACGTTGTGGGGCAGGCTTCATTTTGGGCCTACTTTTCTAATGGTCGCTGCGCTTAGACCGAGCGAGCTACGGTCAAGCGGGATATCTCGTTGAAGTCGGCACAGTCTGGAGACTATGGTGATGCCATTTTTTGTGTTGATTTCAGAATGCCATTTTGGCGATGGTCCCTCTCCGTTTAAACACATTGCAAATGTACAAAAGTCAACTAGCAAGTCAGTGTCCATCAGTCAATTAGATGTCATTATGACACCAAACTGATACCAATTGACACCAAACCCACTTTTTCCAACTCATTTAGAAGCCTACTATCACATATGTCAGAGCAGGCCCATAATTCACAGCGCCTTCAGTTTAAAACATAATAAAACGTAAAACACATAGTTACGTTCTAGCTGCGGGTCCAGTTCGGACATTATGTGTAGGCCTATGTGAGGCGACCCCGAATCCCGAGTTTCGGCTCGATAGGTCCTTCGGTGCCCGAGCAAAACCCTAATTGGTGCTGAAAATCCACTTTTTTACATGCCTTGCTACGGGGTCCTTGAATGAGCTATCGGACAGAAACATTGGGGTCCGTCTCTATGGGCCGAGCCGGTTTCACTGCACCTAGCCTTGCGTCTCTGAGACTTTTCTAAATGTCGTCATTTTCGTAATGGTCAAAATGAATTGAAGTCATTGCAAATGTACGAGGCTGTTCCTCGGTCCGAGAACCTTCTAGAGCCACCTAACTCACCACGCACTATCGACCGGAGGTCTAGAACAGGTTTCTAAAGTTTCGGAACTCTAGGTCTGACGGTTCTTTTTTAGCTCGAACAAAGCTAACTATTGCAGCCACTGACTGTCTCTACGCACCCCAATACGTCCCTCCTTCCAAGTTGTGTGTTAGTGTGATTTAGTTTTCCTTTGAAATTTTATGGGAAAAATGACTGATTTACAGTTCATGGGGGTTGCCTAATCACACATATGAAGTTTTGGACAGATCTGACTTTTTTAACCCTTCGAAACAGCCCCTGAGACACCAATTATGGCACTTCCGGTTGGCACAGGAAGCTATAAGTCAACACATATCCTCATTGGGGTATGCTTTTACAGAATCCTGAGTTTTAAGTCTTTACGTTCAGAACTGACTGATTTACACAGGGTTGAATGCACTATGTCTATCAAACTGCAAGGCAGGGTATGGATATACACTTTTAGGGTGATTTTAACCACTTCCGGTTGGTCCAGGAAGCTTAGAATCAACACAGGTAGACCTCATAGTGGCCTGATTGGACTGTCACCGAAGACAGGTTCATACGGCATTCATAACCCACATAGGCTTCAGGTTGAATTTAGGGGTGCAGGCAATGTATTCCTATGGGGAGAGATGTCATTGTAATCTGTGAGATCAAAAAACCCTGTTTTAGTGTGAAGGGTTAATGCCACACGGTCAAGGTTAGGCTTGCACAGATCGGGAGGACCTTAGGAACATTCCTGTGGTGGAATTTTTCTTCTCACCCTAACGGTTCTCTCACTGTCACCCAAAATCAAATGACGTTGTGGGGCAGGCTTCATTTTGGGCCTACTTTTCTAATGGTCGCTGCGCTTAGACCGAGCGAGCTACGGTCAAGCGGGATATCTCGTTGAAGTCGGCACAGTCTGGAGACTATGGTGATGCCATTTTTTGTGTTGATTTCAGAATGCCATTTTGGTGATGGTCCCTCTCCGTTTAAACACATTGCAAATGTACAAAAGTCAACTAGCAAGTCAGTGTCCATCAGTCAATTAGATGTCATTATGACACCAAACTGATACCAATTGACACCAAACCCACTTTTTCCAACTCATTTAGAAGCCTACTATCACATATGTCAGAGCAGGCCCATAATTCACAGCGCCTTCAGTTTAAAACATAATAAAACATAAAACACATAGTTACGTTCTAGCTAATGTCAGTTCGGACATTATGTGTAGGCCCATGTGAGGCGACCCCGAATCCCGAGTTTCGGCTCGATAGGTCCTTCGGTGCCCGAGCAAAACCCTAATTGGTGCTGAAAATCCACTTTTTTACATGCCTTGCTACGGGGTCCTTGAATGAGCTATCGGACAGAAACGTTGGGGTCCGTCTCTATGGGCCGAGCCGGTTTCACTGCACCTAGCCTTGCGTCTCTGAGACTTTTCTAAATGTCGTCATTTTCGTAATGGTCAAAATGAATTGAAGTCATTGCAAATGTACGGTCCGAGAACCTTCTAGAGCCACCTAACTCACCACGCACTATCGACCGGAGGTCTAGAACAGGTTTGTAAAGTTTCGGAACTCTAGGTCTGACGGTTATTTTTTAGCTCGAACAAAGCTAACTATTGCAGCCACTGACTGTCTCTACGCACCCCAATACGTCCCTCCTTCCAAGTTGTGTGTTAGTGTGATTTAGTTTTCCTTTGAAATTTTATGGGAAAAATGACTGATTTACAGTTCATGGGGGTTGCCTAATCACACATATGAAGTTTTGGACAGATCTGACTTTTTTAACCCTTCGAAACAGACACCAATTATGGCACTTCCGGTTGGCACAGGAAGCTATAAGTCAACACATATCCTCATTGGGGTATGCTTTTACAGAATCCTGAGTTTTAAGTCTTTACGTTCAGAACTGACTGATTTACACAGGGTTGAATGCACTATGTCTATCAAACTGCAAGGCAGGGTATGGATGTACACTTTTAGGGTGATTTTAACCACTTCCGGTTGGTCCAGGAAGCTTAGATTCAACACAGGTAGACCTCATAGTGGCCTGATTGGACTGTCACTGAAGACAGGTTCATACGGCATTCATAACCCACATAGGCTTCAGGTTGAATTTAGGGGTGCAGGCAATGTATTCCTATGGGGAGAGATGTCTTTGTAATCTGTGAGATCAAAAAACCCTGTTTTAGTGTGAAGGGTTAATGCCACACGGTCAAGGTTAGGCTTGCACAGATCGGGAGGACCTTAGGAACATTCCTGTGGTGGAATTTTTCTTCTCACCCTAACGGTTCTCTCACTGTCACCCAAAATCAAATGACGTTGTGGGGCAGGCTTCATTTTGGGCCTACTTTTCTAATGGTCGCTGCGCTTAGACCGAGCGAGCTACGGTCAAGCGGGATATCTCGTTGAAGTCGGCACAGTCTGGAGACTATGGTGATGCCATTTTTTGTGTTGATTTCAGAATGCCATTTTGGCGATGGTCCCTCTCCGTTTAAACACATTGCAAATGTACAAAAGTCAACTAGCAAGTCAGTGTCCATCAGTCAATTAGATGTCATTATGACACCAAACTGATACCAATTGACACCAAACCCACTTTTTCCAACTCATTTAGAAGCCTACTATCACATATGTCAGAGCAGGCCCATAATTCACAGCGCCTTCAGTTTAAAACATAATAAAACGTAAAACACATAGTTACGTTCTAGCTGCGGGTCCAGTTCGGACATTATGTGTAGGCCTATGTGAGGCGACCCCGAATCCCGAGTTTCGGCTCGATAGGTCCTTCGGTGCCCGAGCAAAACCCTAATTGGTGCTGAAAATCCACTTTTTTACATGCCTTGCTACGGGGTCCTTGAATGAGCTATCGGACAGAAACATTGGGGTCCGTCTCTATGGGCCGAGCCGGTTTCACTGCACCTAGCCTTGCGTCTCTGAGACTTTTCTAAATGTCGTCATTTTCGTAATGGTCAAAATGAATTGAAGTCATTGCAAATGTACGAGGCTGTTCCTCGGTCCGAGAACCTTCTAGAGCCACCTAACTCACCACGCACTATCGACCGGAGGTCTAGAACAGGTTTCTAAAGTTTCGGAACTCTAGGTCTGACGGTTCTTTTTTAGCTCGAACAAAGCTAACTATTGCAGCCACTGACTGTCTCTACGCACCCCAATACGTCCCTCCTTCCAAGTTGTGTGTTAGTGTGATTTAGTTTTCCTTTGAAATTTTATGGGAAAAATGACTGATTTACAGTTCATGGGGGTTGCCTAATCACACATATGAAGTTTTGGACAGATCTGACTTTTTTAACCCTTCGAAACAGCCCCTGAGACACCAATTATGGCACTTCCGGTTGGCACAGGAAGCTATAAGTCAACACATATCCTCATTGGGGTATGCTTTTACAGAATCCTGAGTTTTAAGTCTTTACGTTCAGAACTGACTGATTTACACAGGGTTGAATGCACTATGTCTATCAAACTGCAAGGCAGGGTATGGATATACACTTTTAGGGTGATTTTAACCACTTCCGGTTGGTCCAGGAAGCTTAGAATCAACACAGGTAGACCTCATAGTGGCCTGATTGGACTGTCACCGAAGACAGGTTCATACGGCATTCATAACCCACATAGGCTTCAGGTTGAATTTAGGGGTGCAGGCAATGTATTCCTATGGGGAGAGATGTCATTGTAATCTGTGAGATCAAAAAACCCTGTTTTAGTGTGAAGGGTTAATGCCACACGGTCAAGGTTAGGCTTGCACAGATCGGGAGGACCTTAGGAACATTCCTGTGGTGGAATTTTTCTTCTCACCCTAACGGTTCTCTCACTGTCACCCAAAATCAAATGACGTTGTGGGGCAGGCTTCATTTTGGGCCTACTTTTCTAATGGTCGCTGCGCTTAGACCGAGCGAGCTACGGTCAAGCGGGATATCTCGTTGAAGTCGGCACAGTCTGGAGACTATGGTGATGCCATTTTTTGTGTTGATTTCAGAATGCCATTTTGGTGATGGTCCCTCTCCGTTTAAACACATTGCAAATGTACAAAAGTCAACTAGCAAGTCAGTGTCCATCAGTCAATTAGATGTCATTATGACACCAAACTGATACCAATTGACACCAAACCCACTTTTTCCAACTCATTTAGAAGCCTACTATCACATATGTCAGAGCAGGCCCATAATTCACAGCGCCTTCAGTTTAAAACATAATAAAACATAAAACACATAGTTACGTTCTAGCTAATGTCAGTTCGGACATTATGTGTAGGCCCATGTGAGGCGACCCCGAATCCCGAGTTTCGGCTCGATAGGTCCTTCGGTGCCCGAGCAAAACCCTAATTGGTGCTGAAAATCCACTTTTTTACATGCCTTGCTACGGGGTCCTTGAATGAGCTATCGGACAGAAACGTTGGGGTCCGTCTCTATGGGCCGAGCCGGTTTCACTGCACCTAGCCTTGCGTCTCTGAGACTTTTCTAAATGTCGTCATTTTCGTAATGGTCAAAATGAATTGAAGTCATTGCAAATGTACGGTCCGAGAACCTTCTAGAGCCACCTAACTCACCACGCACTATCGACCGGAGGTCTAGAACAGGTTTGTAAAGTTTCGGAACTCTAGGTCTGACGGTTATTTTTTAGCTCGAACAAAGCTAACTATTGCAGCCACTGACTGTCTCTACGCACCCCAATACGTCCCTCCTTCCAAGTTGTGTGTTAGTGTGATTTAGTTTTCCTTTGAAATTTTATGGGAAAAATGACTGATTTACAGTTCATGGGGGTTGCCTAATCACACATATGAAGTTTTGGACAGATCTGACTTTTTTAACCCTTCGAAACAGACACCAATTATGGCACTTCCGGTTGGCACAGGAAGCTATAAGTCAACACATATCCTCATTGGGGTATGCTTTTACAGAATCCTGAGTTTTAAGTCTTTACGTTCAGAACTGACTGATTTACACAGGGTTGAATGCACTATGTCTATCAAACTGCAAGGCAGGGTATGGATGTACACTTTTAGGGTGATTTTAACCACTTCCGGTTGGTCCAGGAAGCTTAGATTCAACACAGGTAGACCTCATAGTGGCCTGATTGGACTGTCACTGAAGACAGGTTCATATGGCATTCATAACCCACATAGGCTTCAGGTTGAATTTAGGGGTGCAGGCAATGTATTCCTATGGGGAGAGATGTCTTTGTAATCTGTGAGATCAAAAAACCCTGTTTTAGTGTGAAGGGTTAATGCCACACGGTCAAGGTTAGGCTTGCACAGATCGGGAGGACCTTAGGAACATTCCTGTGGTGGAATTTTTCTTCTCACCCTAACGGTTCTCTCACTGTCACCCAAAATCAAATGACGTTGTGGGGCAGGCTTCATTTTGGGCCTACTTTTCTAATGGTCGCTGCGCTTAGACCGAGCGAGCTACGGTCAAGCGGGATATCTCGTTGAAGTCGGCACAGTCTGGAGACTATGGTGATGCCATTTTTTGTGTTGATTTCAGAATGCCATTTTGGTGATGGTCCCTCTCCGTTTAAACACATTGCAAATGTACAAAAGTCAACTAGCAAGTCAGTGTCCATCAGTCAATTAGATGTCATTATGACACCAAACTGATACCAATTGACACCAAACCCACTTTTTCCAACTCATTTAGAAGCCTACTATCACATATGTCAGAGCAGGCCCATAATTCACAGCGCCTTCAGTTTAAAACATAATAAAACATAAAACACATAGTTACGTTCTAGCTGCGGGTCCAGTTCGGACATTATGTGTAGGCCCATGTGAGGCGACCCCGAATCCCGAGTTTCGGCTCGATAGGTCCTTCGGTGCCCGAGCAAAACCCTAATTGGTGCTGAAAATCCACTTTTTTACATGCCTTGCTACGGGGTCCTTGAATGAGCTATCGGACAGAAACGTTGGGGTCCGTCTCTATGGGCCGAGCCGGTTTCACTGCACCTAGCCTTTGCGTCTCTGAGACTTTTCTAAATGTCGTCATTTTCGTAATGGTCAAAATGAATTGAAGTCATTGCAAATGTACGGTCCGAGAACCTTCTAGAGCCACCTAACTCACCACGCACTATCGACCGGAGGTCTAGAACAGGTTTCTAAAGTTTCGGAACTCTAGGTCTGACTGTTCTTTTTTAGCTCGAACAAAGCTAACTATTGCAGCCACTGACTGTCTCTACGCACCCCAATACGTCCCTCCTTCCAAGTTGTGTGTTAGTGTGATTTAGTTTTCCTTTGAAATTTTATGAGAAAAATGACTGATTTACAGTTCATGGGGGTTGCCTAATCACACATATGAAGTTTTGGACAGATCTGACTTTTTTAACCCTTCGAAACAGACACCAATTATGGCACTTCCGGTTGGCACAGGAAGCTATAAGTCAACACATATCCTCATTGGGGTATGCTTTTACAGAATCCTGAGTTTTAAGTCTTTACGTTCAGAACTGACTGATTTACACAGGGTTGAATGCACTATGTCTATCAAACTGCAAGGCAGGGTATGGATGTACACTTTTAGGGTGATTTTAACCACTTCCGGTTGGTCCAGGAAGCTTAGATTCAACACAGGTAGACCTCATAGTGGCCTGATTGGACTGTCACCGAAGACAGGTTCATACGGCATTCATAACCCACATAGGCTTCAGGTTGAATTTAGGGGTGCAGGCAATGTATTCCTATGGGGAGAGATGTCTTTGTAATCTGTGAGATCAAAAAACCCTGTTTTAGTGTGAAGGGTTAATGCCACACGGTCAAGGTTAGGCTTGCACAGATCGGGAGGACCTTAGGAACATTCCTGTCGTGGAATTTTTCTTCTCACCCTAACGGTTCTCTCACTGTCACCCAAAATCAAATGACGTTGTGGGGCAGGCTTCATTTTGGGCCTACTTTTCTAATGGTCGCTGCGCTTAGACCGAGCGAGCTACGGTCAAGCGGGATATCTCGTTGAAGTCGGCACAGTCTGGAGACTATGGTGATGCCATTTTTTGTGTTGATTTCAGAATGCCATTTTGGTGATGGTCCCTCTCCGTTTAAACACATTGCAAATGTACAAAAGTCAACTAGCAAGTCAGTGTCCATCAGTCAATTAGATGTCATTATGACACCAAACTGATACCAATTGACACCAAACCCACTTTTTCCAACTCATTTAGAAGCCTACTATCACATATGTCAGAGCAGGCCCATAATTCACAGCGCCTTCAGTTTAAAACATAATAAAACATAAAACACATAGTTACGTTCTAGCTGCGGGTCCAGTTCGGACATTATGTGTAGGCCCATGTGAGGCGACCCCGAATCCCGAGTTTCGGCTCGATAGGTCCTTCGGTGCCCGAGCAAAACCCTAATTGGTGCTGAAAATCCACTTTTTTACATGCCTTGCTACGGGGTCCTTGAATGAGCTATCGGACAGAAACGTTGGGGTCCGTCTCTATGGGCCGAGCCGGTTTCACTGCACCTAGCCTTTGCGTCTCTGAGACTTTTCTAAATGTCGTCATTTTCGTAATGGTCAAAATGAATTGAAGTCATTGCAAATGTACGGTCCGAGAACCTTCTAGAGCCACCTAACTCACCACGCACTATCGACCGGAGGTCTAGAACAGGTTTCTAAAGTTTCGGAACTCTAGGTCTGACTGTTCTTTTTTAGCTCGAACAAAGCTAACTATTGCAGCCACTGACTGTCTCTACGCACCCCAATACGTCCCTCCTTCCAAGTTGTGTGTTAGTGTGATTTAGTTTTCCTTTGAAATTTTATGAGAAAAATGACTGATTTACAGTTCATGGGGGTTGCCTAATCACACATATGAAGTTTTGGACAGATCTGACTTTTTTAACCCTTCGAAACAGACACCAATTATGGCACTTCCGGTTGGCACAGGAAGCTATAAGTCAACACATATCCTCATTGGGGTATGCTTTTACAGAATCCTGAGTTTTAAGTCTTTACGTTCAGAACTGACTGATTTACACAGGGTTGAATGCACTATGTCTATCAAACTGCAAGGCAGGGTATGGATGTACACTTTTAGGGTGATTTTAACCACTTCCGGTTGGTCCAGGAAGCTTAGATTCAACACAGGTAGACCTCATAGTGGCCTGATTGGACTGTCACCGAAGACAGGTTCATACGGCATTCATAACCCACATAGGCTTCAGGTTGAATTTAGGGGTGCAGGCAATGTATTCCTATGGGGAGAGATGTCTTTGTAATCTGTGAGATCAAAAAACCCTGTTTTAGTGTGAAGGGTTAATGCCACACGGTCAAGGTTAGGCTTGCACAGATCGGGAGGACCTTAGGAACATTCCTGTCGTGGAATTTTTCTTCTCACCCTAACGGTTCTCTCACTGTCACCCAAAATCAAATGACGTTGTGGGGCAGGCTTCATTTTGGGCCTACTTTTCTAATGGTCGCTGCGCTTAGACCGAGCGAGCTACGGTCAAGCGGGATATCTCGTTGAAGTCGGCACAGTCTGGAGACTATGGTGATGCCATTTTTTGTGTTGATTTCAGAATGCCATTTTGGTGATGGTCCCTCTCCGTTTAAACACATTGCAAATGTACAAAAGTCAACTAGCAAGTCAGTGTCCATCAGTCAATTAGATGTCATTATGACACCAAACTGATACCAATTGACACCAAACCCACTTTTTCCAACTCATTTAGAAGCCTACTATCACATATGTCAGAGCAGGCCCATAATTCACAGCGCCTTCAGTTTAAAACATAATAAAACATAAAACACATAGTTACGTTCTAGCTGCGGGTCCAGTTCGGACATTATGTGTAGGCCCATGTGAGGCGACCCCGAATCCCGAGTTTCGGCTCGATAGGTCCTTCGGTGCCCGAGCAAAACCCTAATTGGTGCTGAAAATCCACTTTTTTACATGCCTTGCTACGGGGTCCTTGAATGAGCTATCGGACAGAAACGTTGGGGTCCGTCTCTATGGGCCGAGCCGGTTTCACTGCACCTAGCCTTTGCGTCTCTGAGACTTTTCTAAATGTCGTCATTTTCGTAATGGTCAAAATGAATTGAAGTCATTGCAAATGTACGGTCCGAGAACCTTCTAGAGCCACCTAACTCACCACGCACTATCGACCGGAGGTCTAGAACAGGTTTCTAAAGTTTCGGAACTCTAGGTCTGACGGTTCTTTTTTAGATCGAACAAAGCTAACTATTGCAGCCACTGACTGTCTCTACGCACCCCAATACGTCCCTCCTTCCAAGTTGTGTGTTAGTGTGATTTAGTTTTCCTTTGAAATTTTATGGGAAAAATGACTGATTTACAGTTCATGGGGGTTGCCTAATCACACATATGAAGTTTTGGACAGATCTGACTTTTTTAACCCTTCGAAACAGACACCAATTATGGCACTTCCGGTTGGCACAGGAAGCTATAAGTCAACACATATCCTCATTGGGGTATGCTTTTACAGAATCCTGAGTTTTAAGTCTTTACGTTCAGAACTGACTGATTTACACAGGGTTGAATGCACTATGTCTATCAAACTGCAAGGCAGGGTATGGATATACACTTTTAGGGTGATTTTAACCACTTCCGGTTGGTCCAGGAAGCTTAGAATCAACACAGGTAGACCTCATAGTGGCCTGATTGGACTGTCACCGAAGACAGGTTCATACGGCATTCATAACCCACATAGGCTTCAGGTTGAATTTAGGGGTGCAGGCAATGTATTCCTATGGGGAGAGATGTCATTGTAATCTGTGAGATCAAAAAACCCTGTTTTAGTGTGAAGGGTTAATGCCACATGGTCACGGTTAGGCTTGCACAGATCGGGAGGACCTTAGGAACATTCCTGTGGTGGAATTTTTCTTCTCACCCTAACGGTTCTCTCACTGTCACCCAAAATCAAATGACGTTGTGGGGTAGGCTTCATTTTGGGCCTACTTTTCTAATGGTCGCTGCGCTTAGACCGAGCGAGCTACGGTCATGCGGGATATCTCGTTGAAGTCGGCACAGTCTGGAGACTATGGTGATGCCATTTTTTGTGTTGATTTCAGAATGCCATTTTGGTGATGGTCCCTCTCCGTTTAAACACATTGCAAATGTACAAAAGTCAACTAGCAAGTCAGTGTCCATCAGTCAATTAGATGTCATTATGACACCAAACTGATACCAATTGACACCAAACCCACTTTTTCCAACTCATTTAGAAGCCTACTATCACATATGTCAGAGCAGGCCCATAATTCACAGCGCCTTCAGTTTAAAACATAATAAAACGTAAAACACATAGTTACATTCTAGCTGCGGGTCCAGTTCGGACATTATGTGTAGGCCTATGTGAGGCGACCCCGAATCCCGAGTTTCGGCTCGATAGGTCCTTCGGTGCCCGAGCAAAACCCTAATTGGTGCTGAAAATCCACTTTTTTACATGCCTTGCTACGGGGTCCTTGAATGAGCTATCGGACAGAAACATTGGGGTCCGTCTCTATGGGCCGAGCCGGTTTCACTGCACCTAGCCTTGCGTCTCTGAGACTTTTCTAAATGTCGTCATTTTCGTAATGGTCAAAATGAATTGAAGTCATTGCAAATGTACGGTCCGAGAACCTTCTAGAGCCAACTAACTCACCACGCACTATCGACCGGAGGTCTAGAACAGGTTTGTAAAGTTTCGGAACTCTAGGTCTGACGGTTCTTTTTTAGCTCGAACAAAGCTAACTATTGCAGCCACTGACTGTCTCTACGCACCCCAATACGTCCCTCCTTCCAAGTTGTGTGTTAGTGTGATTTAGTTTTCCTTTGAAATTTTATGGGAAAAATGACTGATTTACAGTTCATGGGGGTTGCCTAATCACACATATGAAGTTTTGGACAGATCTGACTTTTTTAACCCTTCGAAACAGCCCCTGAAACACCAATTATGGCACTTCCGGTTGGCACAGGAAGCTATAAGTCAACACATATCCTCATTGGGGTATGCTTTTACAGAATCCTGAGTTTTAAGTCTTTACGTTCAGAACTGACTGATTTACACAGGGTTGAATGCACTATGTCTATCAAACTGCAAGGCAGGGTATGGATATACACTTTTAGGGTGATTTTAACCACTTCCGGTTGGTCCAGGAAGCTTAGAATCAACACAGGTAGACCTCATAGTGGCCTGATTGGACTGTCACCGAAGACAGGTTCATACGGCATTCATAACCCAGATAGGCTTCAGGTTGAATTTAGGGGTGCAGGCAATGTATTCCTATGGGGAGAGATGTCATTGTAATCTGTGAGATCAAAAAACCCTGTTTTAGTGTGAAGGGTTAATGCCACATGGTCACGGTTAGGCTTGCACAGATCGGGAGGACCTTAGGAACATTCCTGTGGTGGAATTTTTCTTCTCACCCTAACGGTTCTCTCACTGTCACCCAAAATCAAATGACGTTGTGGGGTAGGCTTCATTTTGGGCCTACTTTTCTAATGGTCGCTGCGCTTAGACCGAGCGAGCTACGGTCATGCGGGATATCTCGTTGAAGTCGGCACAGTCTGGAGACTATGGTGATGCCATTTTTTGTGTTGATTTCAGAATGCCATTTTGGTGATGGTCCCTCTCCGTTTAAACACATTGCAAATGTACAAAAGTCAACTAGCAAGTCAGTGTCCATCAGTCAATTAGATGTCATTATGACACCAAACTGATACCAATTGACACCAAACCCACTTTTTCCAACTCATTTAGAAGCCTACTATCACATATGTCAGAGCAGGCCCATAATTCACAGCGCCTTCAGTTTAAAACATAATAAAACGTAAAACACATAGTTACATTCTAGCTGCGGGTCCAGTTCGGACATTATGTGTAGGCCTATGTGAGGCGACCCCGAATCCCGAGTTTCGGCTCGATAGGTCCTTCGGTGCCCGAGCAAAACCCTAATTGGTGCTGAAAATCCACTTTTTTACATGCCTTGCTACGGGGTCCTTGAATGAGCTATCGGACAGAAACATTGGGGTCCGTCTCTATGGGCCGAGCCGGTTTCACTGCACCTAGCCTTGCGTCTCTGAGACTTTTCTAAATGTCGTCATTTTCGTAATGGTCAAAATGAATTGAAGTCATTGCAAATGTACGGTCCGAGAACCTTCTAGACCCAACTAACTCACCACGCACTATCGACCGGAGGTCTAGAACAGGTTTGTAAAGTTTCGGAACTCTAGGTCTGACGGTTCTTTTTTAGCTCGAACAAAGCTAACTATTGCAGCCACTGACTGTCTCTACGCACCCCAATACGTCCCTCCTTCCAAGTTGTGTGTTAGTGTGATTTAGTTTTCCTTTGAAATTTTATGGGAAAAATGACTGATTTACAGTTCATGGGGGTTGCCTAATCACACATATGAAGTTTTGGACAGATCTGACTTTTTTAACCCTTCGAAACAGCCCCTGAAACACCAATTATGGCACTTCCGGTTGGCACAGGAAGCTATAAGTCAACACATATCCTCATTGGGGTATGCTTTTACAGAATCCTGAGTTTTAAGTCTTTACGTTCAGAACTGACTGATTTACACAGGGTTGAATGCACTATGTCTATCAAACTGCAAGGCAGGGTATGGATATACACTTTTAGGGTGATTTTAACCACTTCCGGTTGGTCCAGGAAGCTTAGAATCAACACAGGTAGACCTCATAGTGGCCTGATTGGACTGTCACCGAAGACAGGTTCATACGGCATTCATAACCCACATAGGCTTCAGGTTGAATTTAGGGGTGCAGGCAATGTATTCCTATGGGGAGAGATGTCATTGTAATCTGTGAGATCAAAAAACCCTGTTTTAGTGTGAAGGGTTAATGCCACACGGTCAAGGTTAGGCTTGCACAGATCGGGAGGACCTTAGGAACATTCCTGTGGTGGAATTTTTCTTCTCACCCTAACGGTTCTCTCACTGTCACCCAAAATCAAATGACGTTGTGGGGCAGGCTTCATTTTGGGCCTACTTTTCTAATGGTCGCTGCGCTTAGACCGAGCGAGCTACGGTCAAGCGGGATATCTCGTTGAAGTCGGCACAGTCTGGAGACTATGGTGATGCCATTTTTTGTGTTGATTTCAGAATGCCATTTTGGTGATGGTCCCTCTCCGTTTAAACACATTGCAAATGTACAAAAGTCAACTAGCAAGTCAGTGTCCATCAGTCAATTAGATGTCATTATGACACCAAACTGATACCAATTGACACCAAACCCACTTTTTCCAACTCATTTAGAAGCCTACTATCACATATGTCAGAGCAGGCCCATAATTCACAGCGCCTTCAGTTTAAAACATAATAAAACATAAAACACATAGTTACGTTCTAGCTAATGTCAGTTCGGACATTATGTGTAGGCCCATGTGAGGCGACCCCGAATCCCGAGTTTCGGCTCGATAGGTCCTTCGGTGCCCGAGCAAAACCCTAATTGGTGCTGAAAATCCACTTTTTTACATGCCTTGCTACGGGGTCCTTGAATGAGCTATCGGACAGAAACGTTGGGGTCCGTCTCTATGGGCCGAGCCGGTTTCACTGCACCTAGCCTTGCGTCTCTGAGACTTTTCTAAATGTCGTCATTTTCGTAATGGTCAAAATGAATTGAAGTCATTGCAAATGTACGGTCCGAGAACCTTCTAGAGCCACCTAACTCACCACGCACTATCGACCGGAGGTCTAGAACAGGTTTGTAAAGTTTCGGAACTCTAGGTCTGACGGTTATTTTTTAGCTCGAACAAAGCTAACTATTGCAGCCACTGACTGTCTCTACGCACCCCAATACGTCCCTCCTTCCAAGTTGTGTGTTAGTGTGATTTAGTTTTCCTTTGAAATTTTATGGGAAAAATGACTGATTTACAGTTCATGGGGGTTGCCTAATCACACATATGAAGTTTTGGACAGATCTGACTTTTTTAACCCTTCGAAACAGACACCAATTATGGCACTTCCGGTTGGCACAGGAAGCTATAAGTCAACACATATCCTCATTGGGGTATGCTTTTACAGAATCCTGAGTTTTAAGTCTTTACGTTCAGAACTGACTGATTTACACAGGGTTGAATGCACTATGTCTATCAAACTGCAAGGCAGGGTATGGATGTACACTTTTAGGGTGATTTTAACCACTTCCGGTTGGTCCAGGAAGCTTAGATTCAACACAGGTAGACCTCATAGTGGCCTGATTGGACTGTCACCGAAGACAGGTTCATACGGCATTCATAACCCACATAGGCTTCAGGTTGAATTTAGGGGTGCAGGCAATGTATTCCTATGGGGAGAGATGTCTTTGTAATCTGTGAGATCAAAAAACCCTGTTTTAGTGTGAAGGGTTAATGCCACACGGTCAAGGTTAGGCTTGCACAGATCGGGAGGACCTTAGGAACATTCCTGTCGTGGAATTTTTCTTCTCACCCTAACGGTTCTCTCACTGTCACCCAAAATCAAATGACGTTGTGGGGCAGGCTTCATTTTGGGCCTACTTTTCTAATGGTCGCTGCGCTTAGACCGAGCGAGCTACGGTCAAGCGGGATATCTCGTTGAAGTCGGCACAGTCTGGAGACTATGGTGATGCCATTTTTTGTGTTGATTTCAGAATGCCATTTTGGTGATGGTCCCTCTCCGTTTAAACACATTGCAAATGTACAAAAGTCAACTAGCAAGTCAGTGTCCATCAGTCAATTAGATGTCATTATGACACCAAACTGATACCAATTGACACCAAACCCACTTTTTCCAACTCATTTAGAAGCCTACTATCACATATGTCAGAGCAGGCCCATAATTCACAGCGCCTTCAGTTTAAAACATAATAAAACATAAAACACATAGTTACGTTCTAGCTGCGGGTCCAGTTCGGACATTATGTGTAGGCCCATGTGAGGCGACCCCGAATCCCGAGTTTCGGCTCGATAGGTCCTTCGGTGCCCGAGCAAAACCCTAATTGGTGCTGAAAATCCACTTTTTTACATGCCTTGCTACGGGGTCCTTGAATGAGCTATCGGACAGAAACGTTGGGGTCCGTCTCTATGGGCCGAGCCGGTTTCACTGCACCTAGCCTTTGCGTCTCTGAGACTTTTCTAAATGTCGTCATTTTCGTAATGGTCAAAATGAATTGAAGTCATTGCAAATGTACGGTCCGAGAACCTTCTAGAGCCACCTAACTCACCACGCACTATCGACCGGAGGTCTAGAACAGGTTTCTAAAGTTTCGGAACTCTAGGTCTGACTGTTCTTTTTTAGCTCGAACAAAGCTAACTATTGCAGCCACTGACTGTCTCTACGCACCCCAATACGTCCCTCCTTCCAAGTTGTGTGTTAGTGTGATTTAGTTTTCCTTTGAAATTTTATGAGAAAAATGACTGATTTACAGTTCATGGGGGTTGCCTAATCACACATATGAAGTTTTGGACAGATCTGACTTTTTTAACCCTTCGAAACAGACACCAATTATGGCACTTCCGGTTGGCACAGGAAGCTATAAGTCAACACATATCCTCATTGGGGTATGCTTTTACAGAATCCTGAGTTTTAAGTCTTTACGTTCAGAACTGACTGATTTACACAGGGTTGAATGCACTATGTCTATCAAACTGCAAGGCAGGGTATGGATATACACTTTTAGGGTGATTTTAACCACTTCCGGTTGGTCCAGGAAGCTTAGAATCAACACAGGTAGACCTCATAGTGGCCTGATTGGACTGTCACCGAAGACAGGTTCATACGGCATTCATAACCCAGATAGGCTTCAGGTTGAATTTAGGGGTGCAGGCAATGTATTCCTATGGGGAGAGATGTCATTGTAATCTGTGAGATTAAAAAACCCTGTTTTAGTGTGAAGGGTTAATGCCACACGGTCAAGGTTAGGCTTGCACAGATCGGGAGGACCTTAGGAACATTCCTGTGGTGGAATTTTTCTTCTCACCCTAACGGTTCTCTCACTGTCACCCAAAATCAAATGACGTTGTGGGGCAGGCTTCATTTTGGGCCTACTTTTCTAATGGTTGCTGCGCTTAGACCGAGCGAGCTACGGTCAAGCGGGATATCTCGTTGAAGTCGGCACAGTCTGGAGACTATGGTGATGCCATTTTTTGTGTTGATTTCAGAATGCCATTTTGGTGATGGTCCCTCTCCGTTTAAACACATTGCAAATGTACAAAAGTCAACTAGCAAGTCAGTGTCCATCAGTCAATTAGATGTCATTATGACACCAAACTGATACCAATTGACACCAAACCCACTTTTTCCAACTCATTTAGAAGCCTACTATCACATATGTCAGAGCAGGCCCATAATTCACAGCGCCTTCAGTTTAAAACATAATAAAACATAAAACACATAGTTACGTTCTAGCTGCGGGTCCAGTTCGGACATTATGTGTAGGCCCATGTGAGGCGACCCCGAATCCCGAGTTTCGGCTCGATAGGTCCTTCGGTGCCCGAGCAAAACCCTAATTGGTGCTGAAAATCCACTTTTTTACATGCCTTGCTACGGGGTCCTTGAATGAGCTATCGGACAGAAACGTTGGGGTCCGTCTCTATGGGCCGAGCCGGTTTCACTGCACCTAGCCTTTGCGTCTCTGAGACTTTTCTAAATGTCGTCATTTTCGTAATGGTCAAAATGAATTGAAGTCATTGCAAATGTACGGTCCGAGAACCTTCTAGAGCCACCTAACTCACCACGCACTATCGACCGGAGGTCTAGAACAGGTTTCTAAAGTTTCGGAACTCTAGGTCTGACTGTTCTTTTTTAGCTCGAACAAAGCTAACTATTGCAGCCACTGACTGTCTCTACGCACCCCAATACGTCCCTCCTTCCAAGTTGTGTGTTAGTGTGATTTAGTTTTCCTTTGAAATTTTATGAGAAAAATGACTGATTTACAGTTCATGGGGGTTGCCTAATCACACATATGAAGTTTTGGACAGATCTGACTTTTTTAACCCTTCGAAACAGACACCAATTATGGCACTTCCGGTTGGCACAGGAAGCTATAAGTCAACACATATCCTCATTGGGGTATGCTTTTACAGAATCCTGAGTTTTAAGTCTTTACGTTCAGAACTGACTGATTTACACAGGGTTGAATGCACTATGTCTATCAAACTGCAAGGCAGGGTATGGATATACACTTTTAGGGTGATTTTAACCACTTCCGGTTGGTCCAGGAAGCTTAGAATCAACACAGGTAGACCTCATAGTGGCCTGATTGGACTGTCACCGAAGACAGGTTCATACGGCATTCATAACCCAGATAGGCTTCAGGTTGAATTTAGGGGTGCAGGCAATGTATTCCTATGGGGAGAGATGTCATTGTAATCTGTGAGATTAAAAAACCCTGTTTTAGTGTGAAGGGTTAATGCCACGGTCAAGGTTAGGCTTGCACAGATCGGGAGGACCTTAGGAACATTCCTGTGGTGGAATTTTTCTTCTCACCCTAACGGTTCTCTCACTGTCACCCAAAATCAAATGACGTTGTGGGGCAGGCTTCATTTTGGGCCTACTTTTCTAATGGTCGCTGCGCTTAGACCGAGCGAGCTACGGTCAAGCGGGATATCTCGTTGAAGTCGGCACAGTCTGGAGACTATGGTGATGCCATTTTTTGTGTTGATTTCAGAATGCCATTTTGGTGATGGTCCCTCTCCGTTTAAACACATTGCAAATGTACAAAAGTCAACTAGCAAGTCAGTGTCCATCAGTCAATTAGATGTCATTATGACACCAAACTGATACCAATTGACACCAAACCCACTTTTTCCAACTCATTTAGAAGCCTACTATCACATATGTCAGAGCAGGCCCATAATTCACAGCGCCTTCAGTTTAAAACATAATAAAACATAAAACACATAGTTACGTTCTAGCTGCGGGTCCAGTTCGGACATTATGTGTAGGCCCATGTGAGGCGACCCCGAATCCCGAGTTTCGGCTCGATAGGTCCTTCGGTGCCCGAGCAAAACCCTAATTGGTGCTGAAAATCCACTTTTTTACATGCCTTGCTACGGGGTCCTTGAATGAGCTATCGGACAGAAACGTTGGGGTCCGTCTTTATGGGCCGAGCCGGTTTCACTGCACCTAGCCTTTGCGTCTCTGAGACTTTTCTAAATGTCGTCATTTTCGTAATGGTCAAAATGAATTGAAGTCATTGCAAATGTACGGTCCGAGAACCTTCTAGAGCCACCTAACTCACCACGCACTATCGACCGGAGGTCTAGAACAGGTTTGTAAAGTTTCGGAACTCTAGGTCTGACGGTTATTTTTTAGCTCGAACAAAGCTAACTATTGCAGCCACTGACTGTCTCTACGCACCCCAATACGTCCCTCCTTCCAAGTTGTGTGTTAGTGTGATTTAGTTTTCCTTTGAAATTTTATGGGAAAAATGACTGATTTACAGTTCATGGGGGTTGCCTAATCACACATATGAAGTTTTGGACAGATCTGACTTTTTTAACCCTTCGAAACAGACACCAATTATGGCACTTCCGGTTGTCACAGGAAGCTATAAGTCAACACATATCCTCATTGGGGTATGCTTTTACAGAATCCTGAGTTTTAAGTCTTTACGTTCAGAACTGACTGATTTACACAGGGTTGAATGCACTATGTCTATCAAACTGCAAGGCAGGGTATGGATGTACACTTTTAGGGTGATTTTAACCACTTCCGGTTGGTCCAGGAAGCTTAGATTCAACACAGGTAGACCTCATAGTGGCCTGATTGGACTGTCACCGAAGACAGGTTCATACGGCATTCATAACCCACATAGGCTTCAGGTTGAATTTAGGGGTGCAGGCAATGTATTCCTATGGGGAGAGATGTCTTTGTAATCTGTGAGATCAAAAAACCCTGTTTTAGTGTGAAGGGTTAATGCCACACGGTCAAGGTTAGGCTTGCACAGATCGGGAGGACCTTAGGAACATTCCTGTGGTGGAATTTTTCTTCTCACCCTAACGGTTCTCTCACTGTCACCCAAAATCAAATGACGTTGTGGGGCAGGCTTCATTTTGGGCCTACTTTTCTAATGGTCGCTGCGCTTAGACCGAGCGAGCTACGGTCAAGCGGGATATCTCGTTGAAGTCGGCACAGTCTGGAGACTATGGTGATACCATTTTTTGTGTTGATTTCAGAATGCCATTTTGGTGATGGTCCCTCTCCGTTTAAACACATTGCAAATGTACAAAAGTCAACTAGCAAGTCAGTGTCCATCAGTCAATTAGATGTCATTATGACACCAAACTGATACCAATTGACACCAAACCCACTTTTTCCAACTCATTTAGAAGCCTACTATCACATATGTCAGAGCAGGCCCATAATTCACAGCGCCTTCAGTTTAAAACATAATAAAACATAAAACACATAGTTACGTTCTAGCTGCGGGTCCAGTTCGGACATTATGTGTAGGCCCATGTGAGGCGACCCCGAATCCCGAGTTTCGGCTCGATAGGTCCTTCGGTGCCCGAGCAAAACCCTAATTGGTGCTGAAAATCCACTTTTTTACATGCCTTGCTACGGGGTCCTTGAATGAGCTATCGGACAGAAACGTTGGGGTCCGTCTTTATGGGCCGAGCCGGTTTCACTGCACCTAGCCTTTGCGTCTCTGAGACTTTTCTAAATGTCGTCATTTTCGTAATGGTCAAAATGAATTGAAGTCATTGCAAATGTACGGTCCGAGAACCTTCTAGAGCCACCTAACTCACCACGCACTATCGACCGGAGGTCTAGAACAGGTTTGTAAAGTTTCGGAACTCTAGGTCTGACGGTTATTTTTTAGCTCGAACAAAGCTAACTATTGCAGCCACTGACTGTCTCTACGCACCCCAATACGTCCCTCCTTCCAAGTTGTGTGTTAGTGTGATTTAGTTTTCCTTTGAAATTTTATGGGAAAAATGACTGATTTACAGTTCATGGGGGTTGCCTAATCACACATATGAAGTTTTGGACAGATCTGACTTTTTTAACCCTTCGAAACAGACACCAATTATGGCACTTCCGGTTGTCACAGGAAGCTATAAGTCAACACATATCCTCATTGGGGTATGCTTTTACAGAATCCTGAGTTTTAAGTCTTTACGTTCAGAACTGACTGATTTACACAGGGTTGAATGCACTATGTCTATCAAACTGCAAGGCAGGGTATGGATGTACACTTTTAGGGTGATTTTAACCACTTCCGGTTGGTCCAGGAAGCTTAGATTCAACACAGGTAGACCTCATAGTGGCCTGATTGGACTGTCACCGAAGACAGGTTCATACGGCATTCATAACCCACATAGGCTTCAGGTTGAATTTAGGGGTGCAGGCAATGTATTCCTATGGGGAGAGATGTCTTTGTAATCTGTGAGATCAAAAAACCCTGTTTTAGTGTGAAGGGTTAATGCCACACGGTCAAGGTTAGGCTTGCACAGATCGGGAGGACCTTAGGAACATTCCTGTCGTGGAATTTTTCTTCTCACCCTAACGGTTCTCTCACTGTCACCCAAAATCAAATGACGTTGTGGGGCAGGCTTCATTTTGGGCCTACTTTTCTAATGGTCGCTGCGCTTAGACCGAGCGAGCTACGGTCAAGCGGGATATCTCGTTGAAGTCGGCACAGTCTGGAGACTATGGTGATGCCATTTTTTGTGTTGATTTCAGAATGCCATTTTGGTGATGGTCCCTCTCCGTTTAAACACATTGCAAATGTACAAAAGTCAACTAGCAAGTCAGTGTCCATCAGTCAATTAGATGTCATTATGACACCAAACTGATACCAATTGACACCAAACCCACTTTTTCCAACTCATTTAGAAGCCTACTATCACATATGTCAGAGCAGGCCCATAATTCACAGCGCCTTCAGTTTAAAACATAATAAAACATAAAACACATAGTTACGTTCTAGCTGCGGGTCCAGTTCGGACATTATGTGTAGGCCCATGTGAGGCGACCCCGAATCCCGAGTTTCGGCTCGATAGGTCCTTCGGTGCCCGAGCAAAACCCTAATTGGTGCTGAAAATCCACTTTTTTACATGCCTTGCTACGGGGTCCTTGAATGAGCTATCGGACAGAAACGTTGGGGTCCGTCTCTATGGGCCGAGCCGGTTTCACTGCACCTAGCCTTTGCGTCTCTGAGACTTTTCTAAATGTCGTCATTTTCGTAATGGTCAAAATGAATTGAAGTCATTGCAAATGTACGGTCCGAGAACCTTCTAGAGCCACCTAACTCACCACGCACTATCGACCGGAGGTCTAGAACAGGTTTCTAAAGTTTCGGAACTCTAGGTCTGACTGTTCTTTTTTAGCTCGAACAAAGCTAACTATTGCAGCCACTGACTGTCTCTACGCACCCCAATACGTCCCTCCTTCCAAGTTGTGTGTTAGTGTGATTTAGTTTTCCTTTGAAATTTTATGGGAAAAATGACTGATTTACAGTTCATGGGGGTTGCCTAATCACACATATGAAGTTTTGGACAGATCTGACTTTTTTAACCCTTCGAAACAGACACCAATTATGGCACTTCCGGTTGGCACAGGAAGCTATAAGTCAACACATATCCTCATTGGGGTATGCTTTTACAGAATCCTGAGTTTTAAGTCTTTACGTTCAGAACTGACTGATTTACACAGGGTTGAATGCACTATGTCTATCAAACTGCAAGGCAGGGTATGGATGTACACTTTTAGGGTGATTTTAACCACTTCCGGTTGGTCCAGGAAGCTTAGATTCAACACAGGTAGACCTCATAGTGGCCTGATTGGACTGTCACCGAAGACAGGTTCATACGGCATTCATAACCCACATAGGCTTCAGGTTGAATTTAGGGGTGCAGGCAATGTATTCCTATGGGGAGAGATGTCATTGTAATCTGTGAGATTAAAAAACCCTGTTTTAGTGTGAAGGGTTAATGCCACACGGTCAAGGTTAGGCTTGCACAGATCGGGAGGACCTTAGGAACATTCCTGTGGTGGAATTTTTCTTCTCACCCTAACGGTTCTCTCACTGTCACCCAAAATCAAATGACGTTGTGGGGCAGGCTTCATTTTGGGCCTACTTTTCTAATGGTCGCTGCGCTTAGACCGAGCGAGCTACGGTCAAGCGGGATATCTCGTTGAAGTCGGCACAGTCTGGAGACTATGGTGATGCCATTTTTTGTGTTGATTTCAGAATGCCATTTTGGTGATGGTCCCTCTCCGTTTAAACACATTGCAAATGTACAAAAGTCAACTAGCAAGTCAGTGTCCATCAGTCAATTAGATGTCATTATGACACCAAACTGATACCAATTGACACCAAACCCACTTTTTCCAACTCATTTAGAAGCCTACTATCACATATGTCAGAGCAGGCCCATAATTCACAGCGCCTTCAGTTTAAAACATAATAAAACATAAAACACATAGTTACGTTCTAGCTGCGGGTCCAGTTCGGACATTATGTGTAGGCCCATGTGAGGCGACCCCGAATCCCGAGTTTCGGCTCGATAGGTCCTTCGGTGCCCGAGCAAAACCCTAATTGGTGCTGAAAATCCACTTTTTTACATGCCTTGCTACGGGGTCCTTGAATGAGCTATCGGACAGAAACGTTGGGGTCCGTCTCTATGGGCCGAGCCGGTTTCACTGCACCTAGCCTTGCGTCTCTGAGACTTTTCTAAATGTCGTCATTTTCGTAATGGTCAAAATGAATTGAAGTCATTGCAAATGTACGGTCCGAGAACCTTCTAGAGCCACCTAACTCACCACGCACTATCGACCGGAGGTCTAGAACAGGTTTGTAAAGTTTCGGAACTCTAGGTCTGACGGTTATTTTTTAGCTCGAACAAAGCTAACTATTGCAGCCACTGACTGTCTCTACGCACCCCAATACGTCCCTCCTTCCAAGTTGTGTGTTAGTGTGATTTAGTTTTCCTTTGAAATTTTATGGGAAAAATGACTGATTTACAGTTCATGGGGGTTGCCTAATCACACATATGAAGTTTTGGACAGATCTGACTTTTTTAACCCTTCGAAACAGACACCAATTATGGCACTTCCGGTTGGCACAGGAAGCTATAAGTCAACACATATCCTCATTGGGGTATGCTTTTACAGAATCCTGAGTTTTAAGTCTTTACGTTCAGAACTGACTGATTTACACAGGGTTGAATGCACTATGTCTATCAAACTGCAAGGCAGGGTATGGATGTACACTTTTAGGGTGATTTTAACCACTTCCGGTTGGTCCAGGAAGCTTAGATTCAACACAGGTAGACCTCATAGTGGCCTGATTGGACTGTCACTGAAGACAGGTTCATACGGCATTCATAACCCACATAGGCTTCAGGTTGAATTTAGGGGTGCAGGCAATGTATTCCTATGGGGAGAGATGTCTTTGTAATCTGTGAGATCAAAAAACCCTGTTTTAGTGTGAAGGGTTAATGCCACACGGTCAAGGTTAGGCTTGCACAGATCGGGAGGACCTTAGGAACATTCCTGTGGTGGAATTTTTCTTCTCACCCTAACGGTTCTCTCACTGTCACCCAAAATCAAATGACGTTGTGGGGCAGGCTTCATTTTGGGCCTACTTTTCTAATGGTCGCTGCGCTTAGACCGAGCGAGCTACGGTCAAGCGGGATATCTCGTTGAAGTCGGCACAGTCTGGAGACTATGGTGATGCCATTTTTTGTGTTGATTTCAGAATGCCATTTTGGTGATGGTCCCTCTCCGTTTAAACACATTGCAAATGTACAAAAGTCAACTAGCAAGTCAGTGTCCATCAGTCAATTAGATGTCATTATGACACCAAACTGATACCAATTGACACCAAACCCACTTTTTCCAACTCATTTAGAAGCCTACTATCACATATGTCAGAGCAGGCCCATAATTCACAGCGCCTTCAGTTTAAAACATAATAAAACATAAAACACATAGTTACGTTCTAGCTGCGGGTCCAGTTCGGACATTATGTGTAGGCCCATGTGAGGCGACCCCGAATCCCGAGTTTCGGCTCGATAGGTCCTTCGGTGCCCGAGCAAAACCCTAATTGGTGCTGAAAATCCACTTTTTTACATGCCTTGCTACGGGGTCCTTGAATGAGCTATCGGACAGAAACGTTGGGGTCCGTCTCTATGGGCCGAGCCGGTTTCACTGCACCTAGCCTTTGCGTCTCTGAGACTTTTCTAAATGTCGTCATTTTCGTAATGGTCAAAATGAATTGAAGTCATTGCAAATGTACGGTCCGAGAACCTTCTAGAGCCACCTAACTCACCACGCACTATCGACCGGAGGTCTAGAACAGGTTTCTAAAGTTTCGGAACTCTAGGTCTGACTGTTCTTTTTTAGCTCGAACAAAGCTAACTATTGCAGCCACTGACTGTCTCTACGCACCCCAATACGTCCCTCCTTCCAAGTTGTGTGTTAGTGTGATTTAGTTTTCCTTTGAAATTTTATGAGAAAAATGACTGATTTACAGTTCATGGGGGTTGCCTAATCACACATATGAAGTTTTGGACAGATCTGACTTTTTTAACCCTTCGAAACAGACACCAATTATGGCACTTCCGGTTGGCACAGGAAGCTATAAGTCAACACATATCCTCATTGGGGTATGCTTTTACAGAATCCTGAGTTTTAAGTCTTTACGTTCAGAACTGACTGATTTACACAGGGTTGAATGCACTATGTCTATCAAACTGCAAGGCAGGGTATGGATGTACACTTTTAGGGTGATTTTAACCACTTCCGGTTGGTCCAGGAAGCTTAGATTCAACACAGGTAGACCTCATAGTGGCCTGATTGGACTGTCACCGAAGACAGGTTCATACGGCATTCATAACCCACATAGGCTTCAGGTTGAATTTAGGGGTGCAGGCAATGTATTCCTATGGGGAGAGATGTCTTTGTAATCTGTGAGATCAAAAAACCCTGTTTTAGTGTGAAGGGTTAATGCCACACGGTCAAGGTTAGGCTTGCACAGATCGGGAGGACCTTAGGAACATTCCTGTCGTGGAATTTTTCTTCTCACCCTAACGGTTCTCTCACTGTCACCCAAAATCAAATGACGTTGTGGGGCAGGCTTCATTTTGGGCCTACTTTTCTAATGGTCGCTGCGCTTAGACCGAGCGAGCTACGGTCAAGCGGGATATCTCGTTGAAGTCGGCACAGTCTGGAGACTATGGTGATGCCATTTTTTGTGTTGATTTCAGAATGCCATTTTGGTGATGGTCCCTCTCCGTTTAAACACATTGCAAATGTACAAAAGTCAACTAGCAAGTCAGTGTCCATCAGTCAATTAGATGTCATTATGACACCAAACTGATACCAATTGACACCAAACCCACTTTTTCCAACTCATTTAGAAGCCTACTATCACATATGTCAGAGCAGGCCCATAATTCACAGCGCCTTCAGTTTAAAACATAATAAAACATAAAACACATAGTTACGTTCTAGCTGCGGGTCCAGTTCGGACATTATGTGTAGGCCCATGTGAGGCGACCCCGAATCCCGAGTTTCGGCTCGATAGGTCCTTCGGTGCCCGAGCAAAACCCTAATTGGTGCTGAAAATCCACTTTTTTACATGCCTTGCTACGGGGTCCTTGAATGAGCTATCGGACAGAAACGTTGGGGTCCGTCTCTATGGGCCGAGCCGGTTTCACTGCACCTAGCCTTTGCGTCTCTGAGACTTTTCTAAATGTCGTCATTTTCGTAATGGTCAAAATGAATTGAAGTCATTGCAAATGTACGGTCCGAGAACCTTCTAGAGCCACCTAACTCACCACGCACTATCGACCGGAGGTCTAGAACAGGTTTCTAAAGTTTCGGAACTCTAGGTCTGACGGTTCTTTTTTAGATCGAACAAAGCTAACTATTGCAGCCACTGACTGTCTCTACGCACCCCAATACGTCCCTCCTTCCAAGTTGTGTGTTAGTGTGATTTAGTTTTCCTTTGAAATTTTATGGGAAAAATGACTGATTTACAGTTCATGGGGGTTGCCTAATCACACATATGAAGTTTTGGACAGATCTGACTTTTTTAACCCTTCGAAACAGACACCAATTATGGCACTTCCGGTTGGCACAGGAAGCTATAAGTCAACACATATCCTCATTGGGGTATGCTTTTACAGAATCCTGAGTTTTAAGTCTTTACGTTCAGAACTGACTGATTTACACAGGGTTGAATGCACTATGTCTATCAAACTGCAAGGCAGGGTATGGATATACACTTTTAGGGTGATTTTAACCACTTCCGGTTGGTCCAGGAAGCTTAGAATCAACACAGGTAGACCTCATAGTGGCCTGATTGGACTGTCACCGAAGACAGGTTCATACGGCATTCATAACCCACATAGGCTTCAGGTTGAATTTAGGGGTGCAGGCAATGTATTCCTATGGGGAGAGATGTCATTGTAATCTGTGAGATCAAAAAACCCTGTTTTAGTGTGAAGGGTTAATGCCACATGGTCACGGTTAGGCTTGCACAGATCGGGAGGACCTTAGGAACATTCCTGTGGTGGAATTTTTCTTCTCACCCTAACGGTTCTCTCACTGTCACCCAAAATCAAATGACGTTGTGGGGTAGGCTTCATTTTGGGCCTACTTTTCTAATGGTCGCTGCGCTTAGACCGAGCGAGCTACGGTCATGCGGGATATCTCGTTGAAGTCGGCACAGTCTGGAGACTATGGTGATGCCATTTTTTGTGTTGATTTCAGAATGCCATTTTGGTGATGGTCCCTCTCCGTTTAAACACATTGCAAATGTACAAAAGTCAACTAGCAAGTCAGTGTCCATCAGTCAATTAGATGTCATTATGACACCAAACTGATACCAATTGACACCAAACCCACTTTTTCCAACTCATTTAGAAGCCTACTATCACATATGTCAGAGCAGGCCCATAATTCACAGCGCCTTCAGTTTAAAACATAATAAAACGTAAAACACATAGTTACATTCTAGCTGCGGGTCCAGTTCGGACATTATGTGTAGGCCTATGTGAGGCGACCCCGAATCCCGAGTTTCGGCTCGATAGGTCCTTCGGTGCCCGAGCAAAACCCTAATTGGTGCTGAAAATCCACTTTTTTACATGCCTTGCTACGGGGTCCTTGAATGAGCTATCGGACAGAAACATTGGGGTCCGTCTCTATGGGCCGAGCCGGTTTCACTGCACCTAGCCTTGCGTCTCTGAGACTTTTCTAAATGTCGTCATTTTCGTAATGGTCAAAATGAATTGAAGTCATTGCAAATGTACGGTCCGAGAACCTTCTAGAGCCAACTAACTCACCACGCACTATCGACCGGAGGTCTAGAACAGGTTTGTAAAGTTTCGGAACTCTAGGTCTGACGGTTCTTTTTTAGCTCGAACAAAGCTAACTATTGCAGCCACTGACTGTCTCTACGCACCCCAATACGTCCCTCCTTCCAAGTTGTGTGTTAGTGTGATTTAGTTTTCCTTTGAAATTTTATGGGAAAAATGACTGATTTACAGTTCATGGGGGTTGCCTAATCACACATATGAAGTTTTGGACAGATCTGACTTTTTTAACCCTTCGAAACAGCCCCTGAAACACCAATTATGGCACTTCCGGTTGGCACAGGAAGCTATAAGTCAACACATATCCTCATTGGGGTATGCTTTTACAGAATCCTGAGTTTTAAGTCTTTACGTTCAGAACTGACTGATTTACACAGGGTTGAATGCACTATGTCTATCAAACTGCAAGGCAGGGTATGGATATACACTTTTAGGGTGATTTTAACCACTTCCGGTTGGTCCAGGAAGCTTAGAATCAACACAGGTAGACCTCATAGTGGCCTGATTGGACTGTCACCGAAGACAGGTTCATACGGCATTCATAACCCACATAGGCTTCAGGTTGAATTTAGGGGTGCAGGCAATGTATTCCTATGGGGAGAGATGTCATTGTAATCTGTGAGATCAAAAAACCCTGTTTTAGTGTGAAGGGTTAATGCCACATGGTCACGGTTAGGCTTGCACAGATCGGGAGGACCTTAGGAACATTCCTGTGGTGGAATTTTTCTTCTCACCCTAACGGTTCTCTCACTGTCACCCAAAATCAAATGACGTTGTGGGGTAGGCTTCATTTTGGGCCTACTTTTCTAATGGTCGCTGCGCTTAGACCGAGCGAGCTACGGTCATGCGGGATATCTCGTTGAAGTCGGCACAGTCTGGAGACTATGGTGATGCCATTTTTTGTGTTGATTTCAGAATGCCATTTTGGTGATGGTCCCTCTCCGTTTAAACACATTGCAAATGTACAAAAGTCAACTAGCAAGTCAGTGTCCATCAGTCAATTAGATGTCATTATGACACCAAACTGATACCAATTGACACCAAACCCACTTTTTCCAACTCATTTAGAAGCCTACTATCACATATGTCAGAGCAGGCCCATAATTCACAGCGCCTTCAGTTTAAAACATAATAAAACGTAAAACACATAGTTACATTCTAGCTGCGGGTCCAGTTCGGACATTATGTGTAGGCCTATGTGAGGCGACCCCGAATCCCGAGTTTCGGCTCGATAGGTCCTTCGGTGCCCGAGCAAAACCCTAATTGGTGCTGAAAATCCACTTTTTTACATGCCTTGCTACGGGGTCCTTGAATGAGCTATCGGACAGAAACATTGGGGTCCGTCTCTATGGGCCGAGCCGGTTTCACTGCACCTAGCCTTGCGTCTCTGAGACTTTTCTAAATGTCGTCATTTTCGTAATGGTCAAAATGAATTGAAGTCATTGCAAATGTACGGTCCGAGAACCTTCTAGACCCAACTAACTCACCACGCACTATCGACCGGAGGTCTAGAACAGGTTTGTAAAGTTTCGGAACTCTAGGTCTGACGGTTCTTTTTTAGCTCGAACAAAGCTAACTATTGCAGCCACTGACTGTCTCTACGCACCCCAATACGTCCCTCCTTCCAAGTTGTGTGTTAGTGTGATTTAGTTTTCCTTTGAAATTTTATGGGAAAAATGACTGATTTACAGTTCATGGGGGTTGCCTAATCACACATATGAAGTTTTGGACAGATCTGACTTTTTTAACCCTTCGAAACAGCCCCTGAAACACCAATTATGGCACTTCCGGTTGGCACAGGAAGCTATAAGTCAACACATATCCTCATTGGGGTATGCTTTTACAGAATCCTGAGTTTTAAGTCTTTACGTTCAGAACTGACTGATTTACACAGGGTTGAATGCACTATGTCTATCAAACTGCAAGGCAGGGTATGGATATACACTTTTAGGGTGATTTTAACCACTTCCGGTTGGTCCAGGAAGCTTAGAATCAACACAGGTAGACCTCATAGTGGCCTGATTGGACTGTCACCGAAGACAGGTTCATACGGCATTCATAACCCACATAGGCTTCAGGTTGAATTTAGGGGTGCAGGCAATGTATTCCTATGGGGAGAGATGTCATTGTAATCTGTGAGATCAAAAAACCCTGTTTTAGTGTGAAGGGTTAATGCCACACGGTCAAGGTTAGGCTTGCACAGATCGGGAGGACCTTAGGAACATTCCTGTGGTGGAATTTTTCTTCTCACCCTAACGGTTCTCTCACTGTCACCCAAAATCAAATGACGTTGTGGGGCAGGCTTCATTTTGGGCCTACTTTTCTAATGGTCGCTGCGCTTAGACCGAGCGAGCTACGGTCAAGCGGGATATCTCGTTGAAGTCGGCACAGTCTGGAGACTATGGTGATGCCATTTTTTGTGTTGATTTCAGAATGCCATTTTGGTGATGGTCCCTCTCCGTTTAAACACATTGCAAATGTACAAAAGTCAACTAGCAAGTCAGTGTCCATCAGTCAATTAGATGTCATTATGACACCAAACTGATACCAATTGACACCAAACCCACTTTTTCCAACTCATTTAGAAGCCTACTATCACATATGTCAGAGCAGGCCCATAATTCACAGCGCCTTCAGTTTAAAACATAATAAAACATAAAACACATAGTTACGTTCTAGCTAATGTCAGTTCGGACATTATGTGTAGGCCCATGTGAGGCGACCCCGAATCCCGAGTTTCGGCTCGATAGGTCCTTCGGTGCCCGAGCAAAACCCTAATTGGTGCTGAAAATCCACTTTTTTACATGCCTTGCTACGGGGTCCTTGAATGAGCTATCGGACAGAAACGTTGGGGTCCGTCTCTATGGGCCGAGCCGGTTTCACTGCACCTAGCCTTGCGTCTCTGAGACTTTTCTAAATGTCGTCATTTTCGTAATGGTCAAAATGAATTGAAGTCATTGCAAATGTACGGTCCGAGAACCTTCTAGAGCCACCTAACTCACCACGCACTATCGACCGGAGGTCTAGAACAGGTTTGTAAAGTTTCGGAACTCTAGGTCTGACGGTTATTTTTTAGCTCGAACAAAGCTAACTATTGCAGCCACTGACTGTCTCTACGCACCCCAATACGTCCCTCCTTCCAAGTTGTGTGTTAGTGTGATTTAGTTTTCCTTTGAAATTTTATGGGAAAAATGACTGATTTACAGTTCATGGGGGTTGCCTAATCACACATATGAAGTTTTGGACAGATCTGACTTTTTTAACCCTTCGAAACAGACACCAATTATGGCACTTCCGGTTGGCACAGGAAGCTATAAGTCAACACATATCCTCATTGGGGTATGCTTTTACAGAATCCTGAGTTTTAAGTCTTTACGTTCAGAACTGACTGATTTACACAGGGTTGAATGCACTATGTCTATCAAACTGCAAGGCAGGGTATGGATGTACACTTTTAGGGTGATTTTAACCACTTCCGGTTGGTCCAGGAAGCTTAGATTCAACACAGGTAGACCTCATAGTGGCCTGATTGGACTGTCACCGAAGACAGGTTCATACGGCATTCATAACCCACATAGGCTTCAGGTTGAATTTAGGGGTGCAGGCAATGTATTCCTATGGGGAGAGATGTCTTTGTAATCTGTGAGATCAAAAAACCCTGTTTTAGTGTGAAGGGTTAATGCCACACGGTCAAGGTTAGGCTTGCACAGATCGGGAGGACCTTAGGAACATTCCTGTCGTGGAATTTTTCTTCTCACCCTAACGGTTCTCTCACTGTCACCCAAAATCAAATGACGTTGTGGGGCAGGCTTCATTTTGGGCCTACTTTTCTAATGGTCGCTGCGCTTAGACCGAGCGAGCTACGGTCAAGCGGGATATCTCGTTGAAGTCGGCACAGTCTGGAGACTATGGTGATGCCATTTTTTGTGTTGATTTCAGAATGCCATTTTGGTGATGGTCCCTCTCCGTTTAAACACATTGCAAATGTACAAAAGTCAACTAGCAAGTCAGTGTCCATCAGTCAATTAGATGTCATTATGACACCAAACTGATACCAATTGACACCAAACCCACTTTTTCCAACTCATTTAGAAGCCTACTATCACATATGTCAGAGCAGGCCCATAATTCACAGCGCCTTCAGTTTAAAACATAATAAAACATAAAACACATAGTTACGTTCTAGCTGCGGGTCCAGTTCGGACATTATGTGTAGGCCCATGTGAGGCGACCCCGAATCCCGAGTTTCGGCTCGATAGGTCCTTCGGTGCCCGAGCAAAACCCTAATTGGTGCTGAAAATCCACTTTTTTACATGCCTTGCTACGGGGTCCTTGAATGAGCTATCGGACAGAAACGTTGGGGTCCGTCTCTATGGGCCGAGCCGGTTTCACTGCACCTAGCCTTTGCGTCTCTGAGACTTTTCTAAATGTCGTCATTTTCGTAATGGTCAAAATGAATTGAAGTCATTGCAAATGTACGGTCCGAGAACCTTCTAGAGCCACCTAACTCACCACGCACTATCGACCGGAGGTCTAGAACAGGTTTCTAAAGTTTCGGAACTCTAGGTCTGACTGTTCTTTTTTAGCTCGAACAAAGCTAACTATTGCAGCCACTGACTGTCTCTACGCACCCCAATACGTCCCTCCTTCCAAGTTGTGTGTTAGTGTGATTTAGTTTTCCTTTGAAATTTTATGAGAAAAATGACTGATTTACAGTTCATGGGGGTTGCCTAATCACACATATGAAGTTTTGGACAGATCTGACTTTTTTAACCCTTCGAAACAGACACCAATTATGGCACTTCCGGTTGGCACAGGAAGCTATAAGTCAACACATATCCTCATTGGGGTATGCTTTTACAGAATCCTGAGTTTTAAGTCTTTACGTTCAGAACTGACTGATTTACACAGGGTTGAATGCACTATGTCTATCAAACTGCAAGGCAGGGTATGGATATACACTTTTAGGGTGATTTTAACCACTTCCGGTTGGTCCAGGAAGCTTAGAATCAACACAGGTAGACCTCATAGTGGCCTGATTGGACTGTCACCGAAGACAGGTTCATACGGCATTCATAACCCAGATAGGCTTCAGGTTGAATTTAGGGGTGCAGGCAATGTATTCCTATGGGGAGAGATGTCATTGTAATCTGTGAGATTAAAAAACCCTGTTTTAGTGTGAAGGGTTAATGCCACACGGTCAAGGTTAGGCTTGCACAGATCGGGAGGACCTTAGGAACATTCCTGTGGTGGAATTTTTCTTCTCACCCTAACGGTTCTCTCACTGTCACCCAAAATCAAATGACGTTGTGGGGCAGGCTTCATTTTGGGCCTACTTTTCTAATGGTCGCTGCGCTTAGACCGAGCGAGCTACGGTCAAGCGGGATATCTCGTTGAAGTCGGCACAGTCTGGAGACTATGGTGATGCCATTTTTTGTGTTGATTTCAGAATGCCATTTTGGTGATGGTCCCTCTCCGTTTAAACACATTGCAAATGTACAAAAGTCAACTAGCAAGTCAGTGTCCATCAGTCAATTAGATGTCATTATGACACCAAACTGATACCAATTGACACCAAACCCACTTTTTCCAACTCATTTAGAAGCCTACTATCACATATGTCAGAGCAGGCCCATAATTCACAGCGCCTTCAGTTTAAAACATAATAAAACATAAAACACATAGTTACGTTCTAGCTGCGGGTCCAGTTCGGACATTATGTGTAGGCCCATGTGAGGCGACCCCGAATCCCGAGTTTCGGCTCGATAGGTCCTTCGGTGCCCGAGCAAAACCCTAATTGGTGCTGAAAATCCACTTTTTTACATGCCTTGCTACGGGGTCCTTGAATGAGCTATCGGACAGAAACGTTGGGGTCCGTCTCTATGGGCCGAGCCGGTTTCACTGCACCTAGCCTTTGCGTCTCTGAGACTTTTCTAAATGTCGTCATTTTCGTAATGGTCAAAATGAATTGAAGTCATTGCAAATGTACGGTCCGAGAACCTTCTAGAGCCACCTAACTCACCACGCACTATCGACCGGAGGTCTAGAACAGGTTTCTAAAGTTTCGGAACTCTAGGTCTGACTGTTCTTTTTTAGCTCGAACAAAGCTAACTATTGCAGCCACTGACTGTCTCTACGCACCCCAATACGTCCCTCCTTCCAAGTTGTGTGTTAGTGTGATTTAGTTTTCCTTTGAAATTTTATGAGAAAAATGACTGATTTACAGTTCATGGGGGTTGCCTAATCACACATATGAAGTTTTGGACAGATCTGACTTTTTTAACCCTTCGAAACAGACACCAATTATGGCACTTCCGGTTGGCACAGGAAGCTATAAGTCAACACATATCCTCATTGGGGTATGCTTTTACAGAATCCTGAGTTTTAAGTCTTTACGTTCAGAACTGACTGATTTACACAGGGTTGAATGCACTATGTCTATCAAACTGCAAGGCAGGGTATGGATATACACTTTTAGGGTGATTTTAACCACTTCCGGTTGGTCCAGGAAGCTTAGAATCAACACAGGTAGACCTCATAGTGGCCTGATTGGACTGTCACCGAAGACAGGTTCATACGGCATTCATAACCCACATAGGCTTCAGGTTGAATTTAGGGGTGCAGGCAATGTATTCCTATGGGGAGAGATGTCATTGTAATCTGTGCGATCAAAAAACCCTGTTTTAGTGTGAAGGGTTAATGCCACACGGTCAAGGTTAGGCTTGCACAGATCGGGAGGACCTTAGGAACATTCCTGTGGTGGAATTTTTCTTCTCACCCTAACGGTTCTCTCACTGTCACCCAAAATCAAATGACGTTGTGGGGCAGGCTTCATTTTGGGCCTACTTTTCTAATGGTCGCTGCGCTTAGACCGAGCGAGCTACGGTCAAGCGGGATATCTCGTTGAAGTCGGCACAGTCTGGAGACTATGGTGATGCCATTTTTTGTGTTGATTTCAGAATGCCATTTTGGTGATGGTCCCTCTCCGTTTAAACACATTGCAAATGTACAAAAGTCAACTAGCAAGTCAGTGTCCATCAGTCAATTAGATGTCATTATGACACCAAACTGATACCAATTGACACCAAACCCACTTTTTCCAACTCATTTAGAAGCCTACTATCACATATGTCAGAGCAGGCCCATAATTCACAGCGCCTTCAGTTTAAAACATAATAAAACATAAAACACATAGTTACGTTCTAGCTGCGGGTCCAGTTCGGACATTATGTGTAGGCCCATGTGAGGCGACCCCGAATCCCGAGTTTCGGCTCGATAGGTCCTTCGGTGCCCGAGCAAAACCCTAATTGGTGCTGAAAATCCACTTTTTTACATGCCTTGCTACGGGGTCCTTGAATGAGCTATCGGACAGAAACGTTGGGGTCCGTCTTTATGGGCCGAGCCGGTTTCACTGCACCTAGCCTTTGCGTCTCTGAGACTTTTCTAAATGTCGTCATTTTCGTAATGGTCAAAATGAATTGAAGTCATTGCAAATGTACGGTCCGAGAACCTTCTAGAGCCACCTAACTCACCACGCACTATCGACCGGAGGTCTAGAACAGGTTTGTAAAGTTTCGGAACTCTAGGTCTGACGGTTATTTTTTAGCTCGAACAAAGCTAACTATTGCAGCCACTGACTGTCTCTACGCACCCCAATACGTCCCTCCTTCCAAGTTGTGTGTTAGTGTGATTTAGTTTTCCTTTGAAATTTTATGGGAAAAATGACTGATTTACAGTTCATGGGGGTTGCCTAATCACACATATGAAGTTTTGGACAGATCTGACTTTTTTAACCCTTCGAAACAGACACCAATTATGGCACTTCCGGTTGGCACAGGAAGCTATAAGTCAACACATATCCTCATTGGGGTATGCTTTTACAGAATCCTGAGTTTTAAGTCTTTACGTTCAGAACTGACTGATTTACACAGGGTTGAATGCACTATGTCTATCAAACTGCAAGGCAGGGTATGGATGTACACTTTTAGGGTGATTTTAACCACTTCCGGTTGGTCCAGGAAGCTTAGATTCAACACAGGTAGACCTCATAGTGGCCTGATTGGACTGTCACCGAAGACAGGTTCATACGGCATTCATAACCCACATAGGCTTCAGGTTGAATTTAGGGGTGCAGGCAATGTATTCCTATGGGGAGAGATGTCTTTGTAATCTGTGAGATCAAAAAACCCTGTTTTAGTGTGAAGGGTTAATGCCACACGGTCAAGGTTAGGCTTGCACAGATCGGGAGGACCTTAGGAACATTCCTGTCGTGGAATTTTTCTTCTCACCCTAACGGTTCTCTCACTGTCACCCAAAATCAAATGACGTTGTGGGGCAGGCTTCATTTTGGGCCTACTTTTCTAATGGTCGCTGCGCTTAGACCGAGCGAGCTACGGTCAAGCGGGATATCTCGTTGAAGTCGGCACAGTCTGGAGACTATGGTGATGCCATTTTTTGTGTTGATTTCAGAATGCCATTTTGGTGATGGTCCCTCTCCGTTTAAACACATTGCAAATGTACAAAAGTCAACTAGCAAGTCAGTGTCCATCAGTCAATTAGATGTCATTATGACACCAAACTGATACCAATTGACACCAAACCCACTTTTTCCAACTCATTTAGAAGCCTACTATCACATATGTCAGAGCAGGCCCATAATTCACAGCGCCTTCAGTTTAAAACATAATAAAACATAAAACACATAGTTACGTTCTAGCTGCGGGTCCAGTTCGGACATTATGTGTAGGCCCATGTGAGGCGACCCCGAATCCCGAGTTTCGGCTCGATAGGTCCTTCGGTGCCCGAGCAAAACCCTAATTGGTGCTGAAAATCCACTTTTTTACATGCCTTGCTACGGGGTCCTTGAATGAGCTATCGGACAGAAACGTTGGGGTCCGTCTCTATGGGCCGAGCCGGTTTCACTGCACCTAGCCTTTGCGTCTCTGAGACTTTTCTAAATGTCGTCATTTTCGTAATGGTCAAAATGAATTGAAGTCATTGCAAATGTACGGTCCGAGAACCTTCTAGAGCCACCTAACTCACCACGCACTATCGACCGGAGGTCTAGAACAGGTTTCTAAAGTTTCGGAACTCTAGGTCTGACTGTTCTTTTTTAGCTCGAACAAAGCTAACTATTGCAGCCACTGACTGTCTCTACGCACCCCAATACGTCCCTCCTTCCAAGTTGTGTGTTAGTGTGATTTAGTTTTCCTTTGAAATTTTATGGGAAAAATGACTGATTTACAGTTCATGGGGGTTGCCTAATCACACATATGAAGTTTTGGACAGATCTGACTTTTTTAACCCTTCGAAACAGACACCAATTATGGCACTTCCGGTTGGCACAGGAAGCTATAAGTCAACACATATCCTCATTGGGGTATGCTTTTACAGAATCCTGAGTTTTAAGTCTTTACGTTCAGAACTGACTGATTTACACAGGGTTGAATGCACTATGTCTATCAAACTGCAAGGCAGGGTATGGATGTACACTTTTAGGGTGATTTTAACCACTTCCGGTTGGTCCAGGAAGCTTAGATTCAACACAGGTAGACCTCATAGTGGCCTGATTGGACTGTCACCGAAGACAGGTTCATACGGCATTCATAACCCACATAGGCTTCAGGTTGAATTTAGGGGTGCAGGCAATGTATTCCTATGGGGAGAGATGTCATTGTAATCTGTGAGATTAAAAAACCCTGTTTTAGTGTGAAGGGTTAATGCCACACGGTCAAGGTTAGGCTTGCACAGATCGGGAGGACCTTAGGAACATTCCTGTGGTGGAATTTTTCTTCTCACCCTAACGGTTCTCTCACTGTCACCCAAAATCAAATGACGTTGTGGGGCAGGCTTCATTTTGGGCCTACTTTTCTAATGGTCGCTGCGCTTAGACCGAGCGAGCTACGGTCAAGCGGGATATCTCGTTGAAGTCGGCACAGTCTGGAGACTATGGTGATGCCATTTTTTGTGTTGATTTCAGAATGCCATTTTGGTGATGGTCCCTCTCCGTTTAAACACATTGCAAATGTACAAAAGTCAACTAGCAAGTCAGTGTCCATCAGTCAATTAGATGTCATTATGACACCAAACTGATACCAATTGACACCAAACCCACTTTTTCCAACTCATTTAGAAGCCTACTATCACATATGTCAGAGCAGGCCCATAATTCACAGCGCCTTCAGTTTAAAACATAATAAAACATAAAACACATAGTTACGTTCTAGCTGCGGGTCCAGTTCGGACATTATGTGTAGGCCCATGTGAGGCGACCCCGAATCCCGAGTTTCGGCTCGATAGGTCCTTCGGTGCCCGAGCAAAACCCTAATTGGTGCTGAAAATCCACTTTTTTACATGCCTTGCTACGGGGTCCTTGAATGAGCTATCGGACAGAAACGTTGGGGTCCGTCTCTATGGGCCGAGCCGGTTTCACTGCACCTAGCCTTTGCGTCTCTGAGACTTTTCTAAATGTCGTCATTTTCGTAATGGTCAAAATGAATTGAAGTCATTGCAAATGTACGGTCCGAGAACCTTCTAGAGCCACCTAACTCACCACGCACTATCGACCGGAGGTCTAGAACAGGTTTCTAAAGTTTCGGAACTCTAGGTCTGACTGTTCTTTTTTAGCTCGAACAAAGCTAACTATTGCAGCCACTGACTGTCTCTACGCACCCCAATACGTCCCTCCTTCCAAGTTGTGTGTTAGTGTGATTTAGTTTTCCTTTGAAATTTTATGGGAAAAATGACTGATTTACAGTTCATGGGGGTTGCCTAATCACACATATGAAGTTTTGGACAGATCTGACTTTTTTAACCCTTCGAAACAGACACCAATTATGGCACTTCCGGTTGGCACAGGAAGCTATAAGTCAACACATATCCTCATTGGGGTATGCTTTTACAGAATCCTGAGTTTTAAGTCTTTACGTTCAGAACTGACTGATTTACACAGGGTTGAATGCACTATGTCTATCAAACTGCAAGGCAGGGTATGGATGTACACTTTTAGGGTGATTTTAACCACTTCCGGTTGGTCCAGGAAGCTTAGATTCAACACAGGTAGACCTCATAGTGGCCTGATTGGACTGTCACCGAAGACAGGTTCATACGGCATTCATAACCCACATAGGCTTCAGGTTGAATTTAGGGGTGCAGGCAATGTATTCCTATGGGGAAAGATGTCTTTGTAATCTGTGAGATCAAAAAACCCTGTTTTAGTGTGAAGGGTTAATGCCACACGGTCAAGGTTAGGCTTGCACAGATCGGGAGGACCTTAGGAACATTCCTGTGGTGGAATTTTTCTTCTCACCCTAACGGTTCTCTCACTGTCACCCAAAATCAAATGACGTTGTGGGGCAGGCTTCATTTTGGGCCTACTTTTCTAATGGTCGCTGCGCTTAGACCGAGCGAGCTACGGTCAAGCGGGATATCTCGTTGAAGTCGGCACAGTCTGGAGACTATGGTGATGCCATTTTTTGTGTTGATTTCAGAATGCCATTTTGGTGATGGTCCCTCTCCGTTTAAACACATTGCAAATGTACAAAAGTCAACTAGCAAGTCAGTGTCCATCAGTCAATTAGATGTCATTATGACACCAAACTGATACCAATTGACACCAAACCCACTTTTTCCAACTCATTTAGAAGCCTACTATCACATATGTCAGAGCAGGCCCATAATTCACAGCGCCTTCAGTTTAAAACATAATAAAACATAAAACACATAGTTACGTTCTAGCTGCGGGTCCAGTTCGGACATTATGTGTAGGCCCATGTGAGGCGACACCGAATCCCGAGTTTCGGCTCGATAGGTCCTTCGGTGCCCGAGCAAAACCCTAATTGGTGCTGAAAATCCACTTTTTTACATGCCTTGCTACGGGGTCCTTGAATGAGCTATCGGACAGAAACGTTGGGGTCCGTCTCTATGGGCCGAGCCGGTTTCACTGCACCTAGCCTTTGCGTCTCTGAGACTTTTCTAAATGTCGTCATTTTCGTAATGGTCAAAATGAATTGAAGTCATTGCAAATGTACGGTCCGAGAACCTTCTAGAGCCACCTAACTCACCACGCACTATCGACCGGAGGTCTAGAACAGGTTTCTAAAGTTTCGGAACTCTAGGTCTGACTGTTCTTTTTTAGCTCGAACAAAGCTAACTATTGCAGCCACTGACTGTCTCTACGCACCCCAATACGTCCCTCCTTCCAAGTTGTGTGTTAGTGTGATTTAGTTTTCCTTTGAAATTTTATGGGAAAAATGACTGATTTACAGTTCATGGGGGTTGCCTAATCACACATATGAAGTTTTGGACAGATCTGACTTTTTTAACCCTTCGAAACAGACACCAATTATGGCACTTCCGGTTGGCACAGGAAGCTATAAGTCAACACATATCCTCATTGGGGTATGCTTTTACAGAATCCTGAGTTTTAAGTCTTTACGTTCAGAACTGACTGATTTACACAGGGTTGAATGCACTATGTCTATCAAACTGCAAGGCAGGGTATGGATGTACACTTTTAGGGTGATTTTAACCACTTCCGGTTGGTCCAGGAAGCTTAGATTCAACACAGGTAGACCTCATAGTGGCCTGATTGGACTGTCACCGAAGACAGGTTCATACGGCATTCATAACCCACATAGGCTTCAGGTTGAATTTAGGGGTGCAGGCAATGTATTCCTATGGGGAGAGATGTCATTGTAATCTGTGAGATTAAAAAACCCTGTTTTAGTGTGAAGGGTTAATGCCACACGGTCAAGGTTAGGCTTGCACAGATCGGGAGGACCTTAGGAACATTCCTGTGGTGGAATTTTTCTTCTCACCCTAACGGTTCTCTCACTGTCACCCAAAATCAAATGACGTTGTGGGGCAGGCTTCATTTTGGGCCTACTTTTCTAATGGTCGCTGCGCTTAGACCGAGCGAGCTACGGTCAAGCGGGATATCTCGTTGAAGTCGGCACAGTCTGGAGACTATGGTGATGCCATTTTTTGTGTTGATTTCAGAATGCCATTTTGGTGATGGTCCCTCTCCGTTTAAACACATTGCAAATGTACAAAAGTCAACTAGCAAGTCAGTGTCCATCAGTCAATTAGATGTCATTATGACACCAAACTGATACCAATTGACACCAAACCCACTTTTTCCAACTCATTTAGAAGCCTACTATCACATATGTCAGAGCAGGCCCATAATTCACAGCGCCTTCAGTTTAAAACATAATAAAACATAAAACACATAGTTACGTTCTAGCTGCGGGTCCAGTTCGGACATTATGTGTAGGCCCATGTGAGGCGACCCCGAATCCCGAGTTTCGGCTCGATAGGTCCTTCGGTGCCCGAGCAAAACCCTAATTGGTGCTGAAAATCCACTTTTTTACATGCCTTGCTACGGGGTCCTTGAATGAGCTATCGGACAGAAACGTTGGGGTCCGTCTCTATGGGCCGAGCCGGTTTCACTGCACCTAGCCTTTGCGTCTCTGAGACTTTTCTAAATGTCGTCATTTTCGTAATGGTCAAAATGAATTGAAGTCATTGCAAATGTACGGTCCGAGAACCTTCTAGAGCCACCTAACTCACCACGCACTATCGACCGGAGGTCTAGAACAGGTTTCTAAAGTTTCGGAACTCTAGGTCTGACTGTTCTTTTTTAGCTCGAACAAAGCTAACTATTGCAGCCACTGACTGTCTCTACGCACCCCAATACGTCCCTCCTTCCAAGTTGTGTGTTAGTGTGATTTAGTTTTCCTTTGAAATTTTATGGGAAAAATGACTGATTTACAGTTCATGGGGGTTGCCTAATCACACATATGAAGTTTTGGACAGATCTGACTTTTTTAACCCTTCGAAACAGACACCAATTATGGCACTTCCGGTTGGCACAGGAAGCTATAAGTCAACACATATCCTCATTGGGGTATGCTTTTACAGAATCCTGAGTTTTAAGTCTTTACGTTCAGAACTGACTGATTTACACAGGGTTGAATGCACTATGTCTATCAAACTGCAAGGCAGGGTATGGATGTACACTTTTAGGGTGATTTTAACCACTTCCGGTTGGTCCAGGAAGCTTAGATTCAACACAGGTAGACCTCATAGTGGCCTGATTGGACTGTCACCGAAGACAGGTTCATACGGCATTCATAACCCACATAGGCTTCAGGTTGAATTTAGGGGTGCAGGCAATGTATTCCTATGGGGAGAGATGTCTTTGTAATCTGTGAGATCAAAAAACCCTGTTTTAGTGTGAAGGGTTAATGCCACACGGTCAAGGTTAGGCTTGCACAGATCGGGAGGACCTTAGGAACATTCCTGTCGTGGAATTTTTCTTCTCACCCTAACGGTTCTCTCACTGTCACCCAAAATCAAATGACGTTGTGGGGCAGGCTTCATTTTGGGCCTACTTTTCTAATGGTCGCTGCGCTTAGACCGAGCGAGCTACGGTCAAGCGGGATATCTCGTTGAAGTCGGCACAGTCTGGAGACTATGGTGATACCATTTTTTGTGTTGATTTCAGAATGCCATTTTGGTGATGGTCCCTCTCCGTTTAAACACATTGCAAATGTACAAAAGTCAACTAGCAAGTCAGTGTCCATCAGTCAATTAGATGTCATTATGACACCAAACTGATACCAATTGACACCAAACCCACTTTTTCCAACTCATTTAGAAGCCTACTATCACATATGTCAGAGCAGGCCCATAATTCACAGCGCCTTCAGTTTAAAACATAATAAAACATAAAACACATAGTTACGTTCTAGCTGCGGGTCCAGTTCGGACATTATGTGTAGGCCCATGTGAGGCGACCCCGAATCCCGAGTTTCGGCTCGATAGGTCCTTCGGTGCCCGAGCAAAACCCTAATTGGTGCTGAAAATCCACTTTTTTACATGCCTTGCTACGGGGTCCTTGAATGAGCTATCGGACAGAAACGTTGGGGTCCGTCTCTATGGGCCGAGCCGGTTTCACTGCACCTAGCCTTTGCGTCTCTGAGACTTTTCTAAATGTCGTCATTTTCGTAATGGTCAAAATGAATTGAAGTCATTGCAAATGTACGAGGCTGTTCCTCGGTCCGAGAACCTTCTAGAGCCACCTAACTCACCACGCACTATCGACCGGAGGTCTAGAACAGGTTTCTAAAGTTTCGGAACTCTAGGTCTGACTGTTCTTTTTTAGCTCGAACAAAGCTAACTATTGCAGCCACTGACTGTCTCTACGCACCCCAATACGTCCCTCCTTCCAAGTTGTGTGTTAGTGTGATTTAGTTTTCCTTTGAAATTTTATGGGAAAAATGACTGATTTACAGTTCATGGGGGTTGCCTAATCACACATATGAAGTTTTGGACAGATCTGACTTTTTTAACCCTTCGAAACAGCCCCTGAGACACCAATTATGGCACTTCCGGTTGGCACAGGAAGCTATAAGTCAACACATATCCTCATTGGGGTATGCTTTTACAGAATCCTGAGTTTTAAGTCTTTACGTTCAGAACTGACTGATTTACACAGGGTTGAATGCACTATGTCTATCAAACTGCAAGGCAGGGTATGGATATACACTTTTAGGGTGATTTTAACCACTTCCGGTTGGTCCAGGAAGCTTAGAATCAACACAGGTAGACCTCATAGTGGCCTGATTGGACTGTCACCGAAGACAGGTTCATACGGCATTCATAACCCACATAGGCTTCAGGTTGAATTTAGGGGTGCAGGCAATGTATTCCTATGGGGAGAGATGTCATTGTAATCTGTGCGATCAAAAAACCCTGTTTTAGTGTGAAGGGTTAATGCCACACGGTCAAGGTTAGGCTTGCACAGATCGGGAGGACCTTAGGAACATTCCTGTGGTGGAATTTTTCTTCTCACCCTAACGGTTCTCTCACTGTCACCCAAAATCAAATGACGTTGTGGGGCAGGCTTCATTTTGGGCCTACTTTTCTAATGGTCGCTGCGCTTAGACCGAGCGAGCTACGGTCAAGCGGGATATCTCGTTGAAGTCGGCACAGTCTGGAGACTATGGTGATGCCATTTTTTGTGTTGATTTCAGAATGCCATTTTGGCGATGGTCCCTCTCCGTTTAAACACATTGCAAATGTACAAAAGTCAACTAGCAAGTCAGTGTCCATCAGTCAATTAGATGTCATTATGACACCAAACTGATACCAATTGACACCAAACCCACTTTTTCCAACTCATTTAGAAGCCTACTATCACATATGTCAGAGCAGGCCCATAATTCACAGCGCCTTCAGTTTAAAACATAATAAAACGTAAAACACATAGTTACGTTCTAGCTGCGGGTCCAGTTCGGACATTATGTGTAGGCCTATGTGAGGCGACCCCGAATCCCGAGTTTCGGCTCGATAGGTCCTTCGGTGCCCGAGCAAAACCCTAATTGGTGCTGAAAATCCACTTTTTTACATGCCTTGCTACGGGGTCCTTGAATGAGCTATCGGACAGAAACGTTGGGGTCCGTCTCTATGGGCCGAGCCGGTTTCACTGCACCTAGCCTTGCGTCTCTGAGACTTTTCTAAATGTCGTCATTTTCGTAATGGTCAAAATGAATTGAAGTCATTGCAAATGTACGAGGCTGTTCCTCGGTCCGAGAACCTTCTAGAGCCACCTAACTCACCACGCACTATCGACCGGAGGTCTAGAACAGGTTTCTAAAGTTTCGGAACTCTAGGTCTGACTGTTCTTTTTTAGCTCGAACAAAGCTAACTATTGCAGCCACTGACTGTCTCTACGCACCCCAATACGTCCCTCCTTCCAAGTTGTGTGTTAGTGTGATTTAGTTTTCCTTTGAAATTTTATGGGAAAAATGACTGATTTACAGTTCATGGGGGTTGCCTAATCACACATATGAAGTTTTGGACAGATCTGACTTTTTTAACCCTTCGAAACAGCCCCTGAGACACCAATTATGGCACTTCCGGTTGGCACAGGAAGCTATAAGTCAACACATATCCTCATTGGGGTATGCTTTTACAGAATCCTGAGTTTTAAGTCTTTACGTTCAGAACTGACTGATTTACACAGGGTTGAATGCACTATGTCTATCAAACTGCAAGGCAGGGTATGGATATACACTTTTAGGGTGATTTTAACCACTTCCGGTTGGTCCAGGAAGCTTAGAATCAACACAGGTAGACCTCATAGTGGCCTGATTGGACTGTCACCGAAGACAGGTTCATACGGCATTCATAACCCACATAGGCTTCAGGTTGAATTTAGGGGTGCAGGCAATGTATTCCTATGGGGAGAGATGTCATTGTAATCTGTGAGATCAAAAAAAACTGTTTTAGTGTGAAGGGTTAATGCCACACGGTCAAGGTTAGGCTTGCACAGATCGGGAGGACCTTAGGAACATTCCTGTGGTGGAATTTTTCTTCTCACCCTAACGGTTCTCTCACTGTCACCCAAAATCAAATGACGTTGTGGGGCAGGCTTCATTTTGGGCCTACTTTTCTAATGGTCGCTGCGCTTAGACCGAGCGAGCTACGGTCAAGCGGGATATCTCGTTGAAGTCGGCACAGTCTGGAGACTATGGTGATGCCATTTTTTGTGTTGATTTCAGAATGCCATTTTGGCGATGGTCCCTCTCCGTTTAAACACATTGCAAATGTACAAAAGTCAACTAGCAAGTCAGTGTCCATCAGTCAATTAGATGTCATTATGACACCAAACTGATACCAATTGACACCAAACCCACTTTTTCCAACTCATTTAGAAGCCTACTATCACATATGTCAGAGCAGGCCCATAATTCACAGCGCCTTCAGTTTAAAACATAATAAAACGTAAAACACATAGTTACGTTCTAGCTGCGGGTCCAGTTCGGACATTATGTGTAGGCCTATGTGAGGCGACCCCGAATCCCGAGTTTCGGCTCGATAGGTCCTTCGGTGCCCGAGCAAAACCCTAATTGGTGCTGAAAATCCACTTTTTTACATGCCTTGCTACGGGGTCCTTGAATGAGCTATCGGACAGAAACGTTGGGGTCCGTCTCTATGGGCCGAGCCGGTTTCACTGCACCTAGCCTTGCGTCTCTGAGACTTTTCTAAATGTCGTCATTTTCGTAATGGTCAAAATGAATTGAAGTCATTGCAAATGTACGAGGCTGTTCCTCGGTCCGAGAACCTTCTAGAGCCACCTAACTCACCACGCACTATCGACCGGAGGTCTAGAACAGGTTTCTAAAGTTTCGGAACTCTAGGTCTGACTGTTCTTTTTTAGCTCGAACAAAGCTAACTATTGCAGCCACTGACTGTCTCTACGCACCCCAATACGACCCTCCTTCCAAGTTGTGTGTTAGTGTGATTTAGTTTTCCTTTGAAATTTTATGGGAAAAATGACTGATTTACAGTTCATGGGGGTTGCCTAATCACACATATGAAGTTTTGGACAGATCTGACTTTTTTAACCCTTCGAAACAGCCCCTGAGACACCAATTATGGCACTTCCGGTTGGCACAGGAAGCTATAAGTCAACACATATCCTCATTGGGGTATGCTTTTACAGAATCCTGAGTTTTAAGTCTTTACGTTCAGAACTGACTGATTTACACAGGGTTGAATGCACTATGTCTATCAAACTGCAAGGCAGGGTATGGATATACACTTTTAGGGTGATTTTAACCACTTCCGGTTGGTCCAGGAAGCTTAGAATCAACACAGGTAGACCTCATAGTGGCCTGATTGGACTGTCACCGAAGACAGGTTCATACGGCATTCATAACCCACATAGGCTTCAGGTTGAATTTAGGGGTGCAGGCAATGTATTCCTATGGGGAGAGATGTCATTGTAATCTGTGAGATCAAAAAAAACTGTTTTAGTGTGAAGGGTTAATGCCACACGGTCAAGGTTAGGCTTGCACAGATCGGGAGGACCTTAGGAACATTCCTGTGGTGGAATTTTTCTTCTCACCCTAACGGTTCTCTCACTGTCACCCAAAATCAAATGACGTTGTGGGGCAGGCTTCATTTTGGGCCTACTTTTCTAATGGTCGCTGCGCTTAGACCGAGCGAGCTACGGTCAAGCGGGATATCTCGTTGAAGTCGGCACAGTCTGGAGACTATGGTGATGCCATTTTTTGTGTTGATTTCAGAATGCCATTTTGGCGATGGTCCCTCTCCGTTTAAACACATTGCAAATGTACAAAAGTCAACTAGCAAGTCAGTGTCCATCAGTCAATTAGATGTCATTATGACACCAAACTGATACCAATTGACACCAAACCCACTTTTTCCAACTCATTTAGAAGCCTACTATCACATATGTCAGAGCAGGCCCATAATTCACAGCGCCTTCAGTTTAAAACATAATAAAACGTAAAACACATAGTTACGTTCTAGCTGCGGGTCCAGTTCGGACATTATGTGTAGGCCTATGTGAGGCGACCCCGAATCCCGAGTTTCGGCTCAATAGGTCCTTCGGTGCCCGAGCAAAACCCTAATTGGTGCTGAAAATCCACTTTTTTACATGCCTTGCTACGGGGTCCTTGAATGAGCTATCGGACAGAAACGTTGGGGTCCGTCTCTATGGGCCGAGCCGGTTTCACTGCACCTAGCCTTGCGTCTCTGAGACTTTTCTAAATGTCGTCATTTTCGTAATGGTCAAAATGAATTGAAGTCATTGCAAATGTACGAGGCTGTTCCTCGGTCCGAGAACCTTCTAGAGCCACCTAACTCACCACGCACTATCGACCGGAGGTCTAGAACAGGTTTCTAAAGTTTCGGAACTCTAGGTCTGACTGTTCTTTTTTAGCTCGAACAAAGCTAACTATTGCAGCCACTGACTGTCTCTACGCACCCCAATACGTCCCTCCTTCCAAGTTGTGTGTTAGTGTGATTTAGTTTTCCTTTGAAATTTTATGGGAAAAATGACTGATTTACAGTTCATGGGGGTTGCCTAATCACACATATGAAGTTTTGGACAGATCTGACTTTTTTAACCCTTCGAAACAGCCCCTGAGACACCAATTATGGCACTTCCGGTTGGCACAGGAAGCTATAAGTCAACACATATCCTCATTGGGGTATGCTTTTACAGAATCCTGAGTTTTAAGTCTTTACGTTCAGAACTGACTGATTTACACAGGGTTGAATGCACTATGTCTATCAAACTGCAAGGCAGGGTATGGATATACACTTTTAGGGTGATTTTAACCACTTCCGGTTGGTCCAGGAAGCTTAGAATCAACACAGGTAGACCTCATAGTGGCCTGATTGGACTGTCACCGAAGACAGGTTCATACGGCATTCATAACCCACATAGGCTTCAGGTTGAATTTAGGGGTGCAGGCAATGTATTCCTATGGGGAGAGATGTCATTGTAATCTGTGAGATCAAAAAAAACTGTTTTAGTGTGAAGGGTTAATGCCACACGGTCAAGGTTAGGCTTGCACAGATCGGGAGGACCTTAGGAACATTCCTGTGGTGGAATTTTTCTTCTCACCCTAACGGTTCTCTCACTGTCACCCAAAATCAAATGACGTTGTGGGGCAGGCTTCATTTTGGGCCTACTTTTCTAATGGTCGCTGCGCTTAGACCGAGCGAGCTACGGTCAAGCGGGATATCTCGTTGAAGTCGGCACAGTCTGGAGACTATGGTGATGCCATTTTTTTGTGTTGATTTCAGAATGCCATTTTGGCGATGGTCCCTCTCCGTTTAAACACATTGCAAATGTACAAAAGTCAACTAGCAAGTCAGTGTCCATCAGTCAATTAGATGTCATTATGACACCAAACTGATACCAATTGACACCAAACCCACTTTTTCCAACTCATTTAGAAGCCTACTATCACATATGTCAGAGCAGGCCCATAATTCACAGCGCCTTCAGTTTAAAACATAATAAAACGTAAAACACATAGTTACGTTCTAGCTGCGGGTCCAGTTCGGACATTATGTGTAGGCCTATGTGAGGCGACCCCGAATCCCGAGTTTCGGCTCGATAGGTCCTTCGGTGCCCGAGCAAAACCCTAATTGGTGCTGAAAATCCACTTTTTTACATGCCTTGCTACGGGGTCCTTGAATGAGCTATCGGACAGAAACGTTGGGGTCCGTCTCTATGGGCCGAGCCGGTTTCACTGCACCTAGCCTTGCGTCTCTGAGACTTTTCTAAATGTCGTCATTTTCGTAATGGTCAAAATGAATTGAAGTCATTGCAAATGTACGAGGCTGTTCCTCGGTCCGAGAACCTTCTAGAGCCACCTAACTCACCACGCACTATCGACCGGAGGTCTAGAACAGGTTTCTAAAGTTTCGGAACTCTAGGTCTGACTGTTCTTTTTTAGCTCGAACAAAGCTAACTATTGCAGCCACTGACTGTCTCTACGCACCCCAATACGTCCCTCCTTCCAAGTTGTGTGTTAGTGTGATTTAGTTTTCCTTTGAAATTTTATGGGAAAAATGACTGATTTACAGTTCATGGGGGTTGCCTAATCACACATATGAAGTTTTGGACAGATCTGACTTTTTTAACCCTTCGAAACAGCCCCTGAGACACCAATTATGGCACTTCCGGTTGGCACAGGAAGCTATAAGTCAACACATATCCTCATTGGGGTATGCTTTTACAGAATCCTGAGTTGTAAGTCTTTACGTTCAGAACTGACTGATTTACACAGGGTTGAATGCACTATGTCTATCAAACTGCAAGGCAGGGTATGGATATACACTTTTAGGGTGATTTTAACCACTTCCGGTTGGTCCAGGAAGCTTAGAATCAACACAGGTAGACCTCATAGTGGCCTGATTGGACTGTCACCGAAGACAGGTTCATACGGCATTCATAACCCACATAGGCTTCAGGTTGAATTTAGGGGTGCAGGCAATGTATTCCTATGGGGAGAGATGTCATTGTAATCTGTGAGATCAAAAAAAACTGTTTTAGTGTGAAGGGTTAATGCCACACGGTCAAGGTTAGGCTTGCACAGATCGGGAGGACCTTAGGAACATTCCTGTGGTGGAATTTTTCTTCTCACCCTAACGGTTCTCTCACTGTCACCCAAAATCAAATGACGTTGTGGGGCAGGCTTCATTTTGGGCCTACTTTTCTAATGGTCGCTGCGCTTAGACCGAGCGAGCTACGGTCAAGCGGGATATCTCGTTGAAGTCGGCACAGTCTGGAGACTATGGTGATGCCATTTTTTGTGTTGATTTCAGAATGCCATTTTGGCGATGGTCCCTCTCCGTTTAAACACATTGCAAATGTACAAAAGTCAACTAGCAAGTCAGTGTCCATCAGTCAATTAGATGTCATTATGACACCAAACTGATACCAATTGACACCAAACCCACTTTTTCCAACTCATTTAGAAGCCTACTATCACATATGTCAGAGCAGGCCCATAATTCACAGCGCCTTCAGTTTAAAACATAATAAAACGTAAAACACATAGTTACGTTCTAGCTGCGGGTCCAGTTCGGACATTATGTGTAGGCCTATGTGAGGCGACCCCGAATCCCGAGTTTCGGCTCAATAGGTCCTTCGGTGCCCGAGCAAAACCCTAATTGGTGCTGAAAATCCACTTTTTTACATGCCTTGCTACGGGGTCCTTGAATGAGCTATCGGACAGAAACGTTGGGGTCCGTCTCTATGGGCCGAGCCGGTTTCACTGCACCTAGCCTTGCGTCTCTGAGACTTTTCTAAATGTCGTCATTTTCGTAATGGTCAAAATGAATTGAAGTCATTGCAAATGTACGAGGCTGTTCCTCGGTCCGAGAACCTTCTAGAGCCACCTAACTCACCACGCACTATCGACCGGAGGTCTAGAACAGGTTTCTAAAGTTTCGGAACTCTAGGTCTGACTGTTCTTTTTTAGCTCGAACAAAGCTAACTATTGCAGCCACTGACTGTCTCTACGCACCCCAATACGTCCCTCCTTCCAAGTTGTGTGTTAGTGTGATTTAGTTTTCCTTTGAAATTTTATGGGAAAAATGACTGATTTACAGTTCATGGGGGTTGCCTAATCACACATATGAAGTTTTGGACAGATCTGACTTTTTTAACCCTTCGAAACAGCCCCTGAGACACCAATTATGGCACTTCCGGTTGGCACAGGAAGCTATAAGTCAACACATATCCTCATTGGGGTATGCTTTTACAGAATCCTGAGTTTTAAGTCTTTACGTTCAGAACTGACTGATTTACACAGGGTTGAATGCACTATGTCTATCAAACTGCAAGGCAGGGTATGGATATACACTTTTAGGGTGATTTTAACCACTTCCGGTTGGTCCAGGAAGCTTAGAATCAACACAGGTAGACCTCATAGTGGCCTGATTGGACTGTCACCGAAGACAGGTTCATACGGCATTCATAACCCACATAGGCTTCAGGTTGAATTTAGGGGTGCAGGCAATGTATTCCTATGGGGAGAGATGTCATTGTAATCTGTGAGATCAAAAAAAACTGTTTTAGTGTGAAGGGTTAATGCCACACGGTCAAGGTTAGGCTTGCACAGATCGGGAGGACCTTAGGAACATTCCTGTGGTGGAATTTTTCTTCTCACCCTAACGGTTCTCTCACTGTCACCCAAAATCAAATGACGTTGTGGGGCAGGCTTCATTTTGGGCCTACTTTTCTAATGGTCGCTGCGCTTAGACCGAGCGAGCTACGGTCAAGCGGGATATCTCGTTGAAGTCGGCACAGTCTGGAGACTATGGTGATGCCATTTTTTTGTGTTGATTTCAGAATGCCATTTTGGCGATGGTCCCTCTCCGTTTAAACACATTGCAAATGTACAAAAGTCAACTAGCAAGTCAGTGTCCATCAGTCAATTAGATGTCATTATGACACCAAACTGATACCAATTGACACCAAACCCACTTTTTCCAACTCATTTAGAAGCCTACTATCACATATGTCAGAGCAGGCCCATAATTCACAGCGCCTTCAGTTTAAAACATAATAAAACGTAAAACACATAGTTACGTTCTAGCTGCGGGTCCAGTTCGGACATTATGTGTAGGCCTATGTGAGGCGACCCCGAATCCCGAGTTTCGGCTCGATAGGTCCTTCGGTGCCCGAGCAAAACCCTAATTGGTGCTGAAAATCCACTTTTTTACATGCCTTGCTACGGGGTCCTTGAATGAGCTATCGGACAGAAACGTTGGGGTCCGTCTCTATGGGCCGAGCCGGTTTCACTGCACCTAGCCTTGCGTCTCTGAGACTTTTCTAAATGTCGTCATTTTCGTAATGGTCAAAATGAATTGAAGTCATTGCAAATGTACGAGGCTGTTCCTCGGTCCGAGAACCTTCTAGAGCCACCTAACTCACCACGCACTATCGACCGGAGGTCTAGAACAGGTTTCTAAAGTTTCGGAACTCTAGGTCTGACTGTTCTTTTTTAGCTCGAACAAAGCTAACTATTGCAGCCACTGACTGTCTCTACGCACCCCAATACGTCCCTCCTTCCAAGTTGTGTGTTAGTGTGATTTAGTTTTCCTTTGAAATTTTATGGGAAAAATGACTGATTTACAGTTCATGGGGGTTGCCTAATCACACATATGAAGTTTTGGACAGATCTGACTTTTTTAACCCTTCGAAACAGACACCAATTATGGCACTTCCGGTTGGCACAGGAAGCTATAAGTCAACACATATCCTCATTGGGGTATGCTTTTACAGAATCCTGAGTTTTAAGTCTTTATGTTCAGAACTGACTGATTTACACAGGGTTGAATGCACTATGTCTATCAAACTGCAAGGCAGGGTATGGATGTACACTTTTAGGGTGATTTTAACCACTTCCGGTTGGTCCAGGAAGCTTAGATTCAACACAGGTAGACCTCATAGTGGCCTGATTGGACTGTCACCGAAGACAGGTTCATACGGCATTCATAACCCACATAGGCTTCAGGTTGAATTTAGGGGTGCAGGCAATGTATTCCTATGGGGAGAGATGTCTTTGTAATCTGTGAGTTCAAAAAACCCTGTTTTAGTGTGAAGGGTTAATGCCACACGGTCAAGGTTAGGCTTGCACAGATCGGGAGGACCTTAGGAACATTCCTGTCGTGGAATTTTTCTTCTCACCCTAACGGTTCTCTCACTGTCACCCAAAATCAAATGACGTTGTGGGGCAGGCTTCATTTTGGGCCTACTTTTCTAATGGTCGCTGCGCTTAGACCGAGCGAGCTACGGTCAAGCGGGATATCTCGTTGAAGTCGGCACAGTCTGGAGACTATGGTGATGCCATTTTTTGTGTTGATTTCAGAATGCCATTTTGGTGATGGTCCCTCTCCGTTTAAACACATTGCAAATGTACAAAAGTCAACTAGCAAGTCAGTGTCCATCAGTCAATTAGATGTCATTATGACACCAAACTGATACCAATTGACACCAAACCCACTTTTTCCAACTCATTTAGAAGCCTACTATCACATATGTCAGAGCAGGCCCATAATTCACAGCGCCTTCAGTTTAAAACATAATAAAACATAAAACACATAGTTACGTTCTAGCTGCGGGTCCAGTTCGGACATTATGTGTAGGCCCATGTGAGGCGACCCCGAATCCCGAGTTTCGGCTCGATAGGTCCTTCGGTGCCCGAGCAAAACCCTAATTGGTGCTGAAAATCCACTTTTTTACATGCCTTGCTACGGGGTCCTTGAATGAGCTATCGGACAGAAACGTTGGGGTCCGTCTCTATGGGCCGAGCCGGTTTCACTGCACCTAGCCTTTGCGTCTCTGAGACTTTTCTAAATGTCGTCATTTTCGTAATGGTCAAAATGAATTGAAGTCATTGCAAATGTACGGTCCGAGAACCTTCTAGAGCCACCTAACTCACCACGCACTATCGACCGGAGGTCTAGAACAGGTTTCTAAAGTTTCGGAACTCTAGGTCTGACTGTTCTTTTTTAGCTCGAACAAAGCTAACTATTGCAGCCACTGACTGTCTCTACGCACCCCAATACGTCCCTCCTTCCAAGTTGTGTGTTAGTGTGATTTAGTTTTCCTTTGAAATTTTATGGGAAAAATGACTGATTTACAGTTCATGGGGGTTGCCTAATCACACATATGAAGTTTTGGACAGATCTGACTTTTTTAACCCTTCGAAACAGACACCAATTATGGCACTTCCGGTTGGCACAGGAAGCTATAAGTCAACACATATCCTCATTGGGGTATGCTTTTACAGAATCCTGAGTTTTAAGTCTTTACGTTCAGAACTGACTGATTTACACAGGGTTGAATGCACTATGTCTATCAAACTGCAAGGCAGGGTATGGATGTACACTTTTAGGGTGATTTTAACCACTTCCGGTTGGTCCAGGAAGCTTAGATTCAACACAGGTAGACCTCATAGTGGCCTGATTGGACTGTCACCGAAGACAGGTTCATACGGCATTCATAACCCACATAGGCTTCAGGTTGAATTTAGGGGTGCAGGCAATGTATTCCTATGGGGAGAGATGTCTTTGTAATCTGTGAGTTCAAAAAACCCTGTTTTAGTGTGAAGGGTTAATGCCACACGGTCAAGGTTAGGCTTGCACAGATCGGGAGGACCTTAGGAACATTCCTGTCGTGGAATTTTTCTTCTCACCCTAACGGTTCTCTCACTGTCACCCAAAATCAAATGACGTTGTGGGGCAGGCTTCATTTTGGGCCTACTTTTCTAATGGTCGCTGCGCTTAGACCGAGCGAGCTACGGTCAAGCGGGATATCTCGTTGAAGTCGGCACAGTCTGGAGACTATGGTGATGCCATTTTTTGTGTTGATTTCAGAATGCCATTTTGGTGATGGTCCCTCTCCGTTTAAACACATTGCAAATGTACAAAAGTCAACTAGCAAGTCAGTGTCCATCAGTCAATTAGATGTCATTATGACACCAAACTGATACCAATTGACACCAAACCCACTTTTTCCAACTCATTTAGAAGCCTACTATCACATATGTCAGAGCAGGCCCATAATTCACAGCGCCTTCAGTTTAAAACATAATAAAACATAAAACACATAGTTACGTTCTAGCTGCGGGTCCAGTTCGGACATTATGTGTAGGCCCATGTGAGGCGACCCCGAATCCCGAGTTTCGGCTCGATAGGTCCTTCGGTGCCCGAGCAAAACCCTAATTGGTGCTGAAAATCCACTTTTTTACATGCCTTGCTACGGGGTCCTTGAATGAGCTATCGGACAGAAACGTTGGGGTCCGTCTCTATGGGCCGAGCCGGTTTCACTGCACCTAGCCTTTGCGTCTCTGAGACTTTTCTAAATGTCGTCATTTTCGTAATGGTCAAAATGAATTGAAGTCATTGCAAATGTACGGTCCGAGAACCTTCTAGAGCCACCTAACTCACCACGCACTATCGACCGGAGGTCTAGAACAGGTTTCTAAAGTTTCGGAACTCTAGGTCTGACTGTTCTTTTTTAGCTCGAACAAAGCTAACTATTGCAGCCACTGACTGTCTCTACGCACCCCAATACGTCCCTCCTTCCAAGTTGTGTGTTAGTGTGATTTAGTTTTCCTTTGAAATTTTATGGGAAAAATGACTGATTTACAGTTCATGGGGGTTGCCTAATCACACATATGAAGTTTTGGACAGATCTGACTTTTTTAACCCTTCGAAACAGACACCAATTATGGCACTTCCGGTTGGCACAGGAAGCTATAAGTCAACACATATCCTCATTGGGGTATGCTTTTACAGAATCCTGAGTTTTAAGTCTTTACGTTCAGAACTGACTGATTTACACAGGGTTGAATGCACTATGTCTATCAAACTGCAAGGCAGGGTATGGATGTACACTTTTAGGGTGATTTTAACCACTTCCGGTTGGTCCAGGAAGCTTAGATTCAACACAGGTAGACCTCATAGTGGCCTGATTGGACTGTCACCGAAGACAGGTTCATACGGCATTCATAACCCACATAGGCTTCAGGTTGAATTTAGGGGTGCAGGCAATGTATTCCTATGGGGAGAGATGTCTTTGTAATCTGTGAGATCAAAAAACCCTGTTTTAGTGTGAAGGGTTAATGCCACACGGTCAAGGTTAGGCTTGCACAGATCGGGAGGACCTTAGGAACATTCCTGTCGTGGAATTTTTCTTCTCACCCTAACGGTTCTCTCACTGTCACCCAAAATCAAATGACGTTGTGGGGCAGGCTTCATTTTGGGCCTACTTTTCTAATGGTCGCTGCGCTTAGACCGAGCGAGCTACGGTCAAGCGGGATATCTCGTTGAAGTCGGCACAGTCTGGAGACTATGGTGATGCCATTTTTTGTGTTGATTTCAGAATGCCATTTTGGCGATGGTCCCTCTCCGTTTAAACACATTGCAAATGTACAAAAGTCAACTAGCAAGTCAGTGTCCATCAGTCAATTAGATGTCATTATGACACCAAACTGATACCAATTGACACCAAACCCACTTTTTCCAACTCATTTAGAAGCCTACTATCACATATGTCAGAGCAGGCCCATAATTCACAGCGCCTTCAGTTTAAAACATAATAAAACGTAAAACACATAGTTACGTTCTAGCTGCGGGTCCAGTTCGGACATTATGTGTAGGCCTATGTGAGGCGACCCCGAATCCCGAGTTTCGGCTCGATAGGTCCTTCGGTGCCCGAGCAAAAGCCTAATTGGTGCTGAAAATCCACTTTTTTACATGCCTTGCTACGGGGTCCTTGAATGAGCTATCGGACAGAAACGTTGGGGTCCGTCTCTATGGGCCGAGCCGGTTTCACTGCACCTAGCCTTGCGTCTCTGAGACTTTTCTAAATGTCGTCATTTTCGTAATGGTCAAAATGAATTGAAGTCATTGCAAATGTACGAGGCTGTTCCTCGGTCCGAGAACCTTCTAGAGCCACCTAACTCACCACGCACTATCGACCGGAGGTCTAGAACAGGTTTCTAAAGTTTCGGAACTCTAGGTCTGACTGTTCTTTTTTAGCTCGAACAAAGCTAACTATTGCAGCCACTGACTGTCTCTACGCACCCCAATACGTCCCTCCTTCCAAGTTGTGTGTTAGTGTGATTTAGTTTTCCTTTGAAATTTTATGGGAAAAATGACTGATTTACAGTTCATGGGGGTTGCCTAATCACACATATGAAGTTTTGGACAGATCTGACTTTTTTAACCCTTCGAAACAGCCCCTGAGACACCAATTATGGCACTTCCGGTTGGCACAGGAAGCTATAAGTCAACACATATCCTCATTGGGGTATGCTTTTACAGAATCCTGAGTTTTAAGTCTTTATGTTCAGAACTGACTGATTTACACAGGGTTGAATGCACTATGTCTATCAAACTGCAAGGCAGGGTATGGATGTACACTTTTAGGGTGATTTTAACCACTTCCGGTTGGTCCAGGAAGCTTAGATTCAACACAGGTAGACCTCATAGTGGCCTGATTGGACTGTCACCGAAGACAGGTTCATACGGCATTCATAACCCACATAGGCTTCAGGTTGAATTTAGGGGTGCAGGCAATGTATTCCTATGGGGAGAGATGTCTTTGTAATCTGTGAGATCAAAAAACCCTGTTTTAGTGTGAAGGGTTAATGCCACACGGTCAAGGTTAGGCTTGCACAGATCGGGAGGACCTTAGGAACATTCTTGTCGTGGAATTTTTCTTCTCACCCTAACGGTTCTCTCACTGTCACCCAAAATCAAATGACGTTGTGGGGCAGGCTTCATTTTGGGCCTACTTTTCTAATGGTCGCTGCGCTTAGACCGAGCGAGCTACGGTCAAGCGGGATATCTCGTTGAAGTCGGCACAGTCTGGAGACTATGGTGATGCCATTTTTTGTGTTGATTTCAGAATGCCATTTTGGTGATGGTCCCTCTCCGTTTAAACACATTGCAAATGTACAAAAGTCAACTAGCAAGTCAGTGTCCATCAGTCAATTAGATGTCATTATGACACCAAACTGATACCAATTGACACCAAACCCACTTTTTCCAACTCATTTAGAAGCCTACTATCACATATGTCAGAGCAGGCCCATAATTCACAGCGCCTTCAGTTTAAAACATAATAAAACATAAAACACATAGTTACGTTCTAGCTGCGGGTCCAGTTCGGACATTATGTGTAGGCCCATGTGAGGCGACCCCGAATCCCGAGTTTCGGCTCGATAGGTCCTTCGGTGCCCGAGCAAAACCCTAATTGGTGCTGAAAATCCACTTTTTTACATGCCTTGCTACGGGGTCCTTGAATGAGCTATCGGACAGAAACGTTGGGGTCCGTCTCTATGGGCCGAGCCGGTTTCACTGCACCTAGCCTTTGCGTCTCTGAGACTTTTCTAAATGTCGTCATTTTCGTAATGGTCAAAATGAATTGAAGTCATTGCAAATGTACGGTCCGAGAACCTTCTAGAGCCACCTAACTCACCACGCACTATCGACCGGAGGTCTAGAACAGGTTTCTAAAGTTTCGGAACTCTAGGTCTGACTGTTCTTTTTTAGCTCGAACAAAGCTAACTATTGCAGCCACTGACTGTCTCTACGCACCCCAATACGTCCCTCCTTCCAAGTTGTGTGTTAGTGTGATTTAGTTTTCCTTTGAAATTTTATGGGAAAAATGACTGATTTACAGTTCATGGGGGTTGCCTAATCACACATATGAAGTTTTGGACAGATCTGACTTTTTTAACCCTTCGAAACAGACACCAATTATGGCACTTCCGGTTGGCACAGGAAGCTATAAGTCAACACATATCCTCATTGGGGTATGCTTTTACAGAATCCTGAGTTTTAAGTCTTTACGTTCAGAACTGACTGATTTACACAGGGTTGAATGCACTATGTCTATCAAACTGCAAGGCAGGGTATGGATGTACACTTTTAGGGTGATTTTAACCACTTCCGGTTGGTCCAGGAAGCTTAGATTCAACACAGGTAGACCTCATAGTGGCCTGATTGGACTGTCACCGAAGACAGGTTCATACGGCATTCATAACCCACATAGGCTTCAGGTTGAATTTAGGGGTGCAGGCAATGTATTCCTATGGGGAGAGATGTCTTTGTAATCTGTGAGATCAAAAAACCCTGTTTTAGTGTGAAGGGTTAATGCCACACGGTCAAGGTTAGGCTTGCACAGATCGGGAGGACCTTAGGAACATTCCTGTCGTGGAATTTTTCTTCTCACCCTAACGGTTCTCTCACTGTCACCCAAAATCAAATGACGTTGTGGGGCAGGCTTCATTTTGGGCCTACTTTTCTAATGGTCGCTGCGCTTAGACCGAGCGAGCTACGGTCAAGCGGGATATCTCGTTGAAGTCGGCACAGTCTGGAGACTATGGTGATGCCATTTTTTGTGTTGATTTCAGAATGCCATTTTGGCGATGGTCCCTCTCCGTTTAAACACATTGCAAATGTACAAAAGTCAACTAGCAAGTCAGTGTCCATCAGTCAATTAGATGTCATTATGACACCAAACTGATACCAATTGACACCAAACCCACTTTTTCCAACTCATTTAGAAGCCTACTATCACATATGTCAGAGCAGGCCCATAATTCACAGCGCCTTCAGTTTAAAACATAATAAAACGTAAAACACATAGTTACGTTCTAGCTGCGGGTCCAGTTCGGACATTATGTGTAGGCCTATGTGAGGCGACCCCGAATCCCGAGTTTCGGCTCGATAGGTCCTTCGGTGCCCGAGCAAAAGCCTAATTGGTGCTGAAAATCCACTTTTTTACATGCCTTGCTACGGGGTCCTTGAATGAGCTATCGGACAGAAACGTTGGGGTCCGTCTCTATGGGCCGAGCCGGTTTCACTGCACCTAGCCTTGCGTCTCTGAGACTTTTCTAAATGTCGTCATTTTCGTAATGGTCAAAATGAATTGAAGTCACTGCAAATGTACGAGGCTGTTCCTCGGTCCGAGAACCTTCTAGAGCCACCTAACTCACCACGCACTATCGACCGGAGGTCTAGAACAGGTTTCTAAAGTTTCGGAACTCTAGGTCTGACTGTTCTTTTTTAGCTCGAACAAAGCTAACTATTGCAGCCACTGACTGTCTCTACGCACCCCAATACGTCCCTCCTTCCAAGTTGTGTGTTAGTGTGATTTAGTTTTCCTTTGAAATTTTATGGGAAAAATGACTGATTTACAGTTCATGGGGGTTGCCTAATCACACATATGAAGTTTTGGACAGATCTGACTTTTTTAACCCTTCGAAACAGCCCCTGAGACACCAATTATGGCACTTCCGGTTGGCACAGGAAGCTATAAGTCAACACATATCCTCATTGGGGTATGCTTTTACAGAATCCTGAGTTTTAAGTCTTTATGTTCAGAACTGACTGATTTACACAGGGTTGAATGCACTATGTCTATCAAACTGCAAGGCAGGGTATGGATGTACACTTTTAGGGTGATTTTAACCACTTCCGGTTGGTCCAGGAAGCTTAGATTCAACACAGGTAGACCTCATAGTGGCCTGATTGGACTGTCACCGAAGACAGGTTCATACGGCATTCATAACCCACATAGGCTTCAGGTTGAATTTAGGGGTGCAGGCAATGTATTCCTATGGGGAGAGATGTCTTTGTAATCTGTGAGATCAAAAAACCCTGTTTTAGTGTGAAGGGTTAATGCCACACGGTCAAGGTTAGGCTTGCACAGATCGGGAGGACCTTAGGAACATTCCTGTCGTGGAATTTTTCTTCTCACCCTAACGGTTCTCTCACTGTCACCCAAAATCAAATGACGTTGTGGGGCAGGCTTCATTTTGGGCCTACTTTTCTAATGGTCGCTGCGCTTAGACCGAGCGAGCTACGGTCAAGCGGGATATCTCGTTGAAGTCGGCACAGTCTGGAGACTATGGTGATGCCATTTTTTGTGTTGATTTCAGAATGCCATTTTGGTGATGGTCCCTCTCCGTTTAAACACATTGCAAATGTACAAAAGTCAACTAGCAAGTCAGTGTCCATCAGTCAATTAGATGTCATTATGACACCAAACTGATACCAATTGACACCAAACCCACTTTTTCCAACTCATTTAGAAGCCTACTATCACATATGTCAGAGCAGGCCCATAATTCACAGCGCCTTCAGTTTAAAACATAATAAAACATAAAACACATAGTTACGTTCTAGCTGCGGGTCCAGTTCGGACATTATGTGTAGGCCCATGTGAGGCGACCCCGAATCCCGAGTTTCGGCTCGATAGGTCCTTCGGTGCCCGAGCAAAACCCTAATTGGTGCTGAAAATCCACTTTTTTACATGCCTTGCTACGGGGTCCTTGAATGAGCTATCGGACAGAAACGTTGGGGTCCGTCTCTATGGGCCGAGCCGGTTTCACTGCACCTAGCCTTTGCGTCTCTGAGACTTTTCTAAATGTCGTCATTTTCGTAATGGTCAAAATGAATTGAAGTCATTGCAAATGTACGGTCCGAGAACCTTCTAGAGCCACCTAACTCACCACGCACTATCGACCGGAGGTCTAGAACAGGTTTCTAAAGTTTCGGAACTCTAGGTCTGACTGTTCTTTTTTAGCTCGAACAAAGCTAACTATTGCAGCCACTGACTGTCTCTACGCACCCCAATACGTCCCTCCTTCCAAGTTGTGTGTTAGTGTGATTTAGTTTTCCTTTGAAATTTTATGGGAAAAATGACTGATTTACAGTTCATGGGGGTTGCCTAATCACACATATGAAGTTTTGGACAGATCTGACTTTTTTAACCCTTCGAAACAGACACCAATTATGGCACTTCCGGTTGGCACAGGAAGCTATAAGTCAACACATATCCTCATTGGGGTATGCTTTTACAGAATCCTGAGTTTTAAGTCTTTACGTTCAGAACTGACTGATTTACACAGGGTTGAATGCACTATGTCTATCAAACTGCAAGGCAGGGTATGGATGTACACTTTTAGGGTGATTTTAACCACTTCCGGTTGGTCCAGGAAGCTTAGATTCAACACAGGTAGACCTCATAGTGGCCTGATTGGACTGTCACCGAAGACAGGTTCATACGGCATTCATAACCCACATAGGCTTCAGGTTGAATTTAGGGGTGCAGGCAATGTATTCCTATGGGGAGAGATGTCTTTGTAATCTGTGAGATCAAAAAACCCTGTTTTAGTGTGAAGGGTTAATGCCACACGGTCAAGGTTAGGCTTGCACAGATCGGGAGGACCTTAGGAACATTCCTGTCGTGGAATTTTTCTTCTCACCCTAACGGTTCTCTCACTGTCACCCAAAATCAAATGACGTTGTGGGGCAGGCTTCATTTTGGGCCTACTTTTCTAATGGTCGCTGCGCTTAGACCGAGCGAGCTACGGTCAAGCGGGATATCTCGTTGAAGTCGGCACAGTCTGGAGACTATGGTGATACCATTTTTTGTGTTGATTTCAGAATGCCATTTTGGTGATGGTCCCTCTCCGTTTAAACACATTGCAAATGTACAAAAGTCAACTAGCAAGTCAGTGTCCATCAGTCAATTAGATGTCATTATGACACCAAACTGATACCAATTGACACCAAACCCACTTTTTCCAACTCATTTAGAAGCCTACTATCACATATGTCAGAGCAGGCCCATAATTCACAGCGCCTTCAGTTTAAAACATAATAAAACATAAAACACATAGTTACGTTCTAGCTGCGGGTCCAGTTCGGACATTATGTGTAGGCCCATGTGAGGCGACCCCGAATCCCGAGTTTCGGCTCGATAGGTCCTTCGGTGCCCGAGCAAAACCCTAATTGGTGCTGAAAATCCACTTTTTTACATGCCTTGCTACGGGGTCCTTGAATGAGCTATCGGACAGAAACGTTGGGGTCCGTCTCTATGGGCCGAGCCGGTTTCACTGCACCTAGCCTTTGCGTCTCTGAGACTTTTCTAAATGTCGTCATTTTCGTAATGGTCAAAATGAATTGAAGTCATTGCAAATGTACGGTCCGAGAACCTTCTAGAGCCACCTAACTCACCACGCACTATCGACCGGAGGTCTAGAACAGGTTTCTAAAGTTTCGGAACTCTAGGTCTGACTGTTCTTTTTTAGCTCGAACAAAGCTAACTATTGCAGCCACTGACTGTCTCTACGCACCCCAATACGTCCCTCCTTCCAAGTTGTGTGTTAGTGTGATTTAGTTTTCCTTTGAAATTTTATGAGAAAAATGACTGATTTACAGTTCATGGGGGTTGCCTAATCACACATATGAAGTTTTGGACAGATCTGACTTTTTTAACCCTTCGAAACAGACACCAATTATGGCACTTCCGGTTGGCACAGGAAGCTATAAGTCAACACATATCCTCATTGGGGTATGCTTTTACAGAATCCTGAGTTTTAAGTCTTTACGTTCAGAACTGACTGATTTACACAGGGTTGAATGCACTATGTCTATCAAACTGCAAGGCAGGGTATGGATATACACTTTTAGGGTGATTTTAACCACTTCCGGTTGGTCCAGGAAGCTTAGAATCAACACAGGTAGACCTCATAGTGGCCTGATTGGACTGTCACCGAAGACAGGTTCATACGGCATTCATAACCCACATAGGCTTCAGGTTGAATTTAGGGGTGCAGGCAATGTATTCCTATGGGGAGAGATGTCATTGTAATCTGTGCGATCAAAAAACCCTGTTTTAGTGTGAAGGGTTAATGCCACACGGTCAAGGTTAGGCTTGCACAGATCGGGAGGACCTTAGGAACATTCCTGTGGTGGAATTTTTCTTCTCACCCTAACGGTTCTCTCACTGTCACCCAAAATCAAATGACGTTGTGGGGCAGGCTTCATTTTGGGCCTACTTTTCTAATGGTCGCTGCGCTTAGACCGAGCGAGCTACGGTCAAGCGGGATATCTCGTTGAAGTCGGCACAGTCTGGAGACTATGGTGATGCCATTTTTTGTGTTGATTTCAGAATGCCATTTTGGCGATGGTCCCTCTCCGTTTAAACACATTGCAAATGTACAAAAGTCAACTAGCAAGTCAGTGTCCATCAGTCAATTAGATGTCATTATGACACCAAACTGATACCAATTGACACCAAACCCACTTTTTCCAACTCATTTAGAAGCCTACTATCACATATGTCAGAGCAGGCCCATAATTCACAGCGCCTTCAGTTTAAAACATAATAAAACGTAAAACACATAGTTACGTTCTAGCTGCGGGTCCAGTTCGGACATTATGTGTAGGCCTATGTGAGGCGACCCCGAATCCCGAGTTTCGGCTCGATAGGTCCTTCGGTGCCCGAGCAAAACCCTAATTGGTGCTGAAAATCCACTTTTTTACATGCCTTGCTACGGGGTCCTTGAATGAGCTATCGGACAGAAACGTTGGGGTCCGTCTCTATGGGCCGAGCCGGTTTCACTGCACCTAGCCTTGCGTCTCTGAGACTTTTCTAAATGTCGTCATTTTCGTAATGGTCAAAATGAATTGAAGTCATTGCAAATGTACGAGGCTGTTCCTCGGTCCGAGAACCTTCTAGAGCCACCTAACTCACCACGCACTATCGACCGGAGGTCTAGAACAGGTTTCTAAAGTTTCGGAACTCTAGGTCTGACTGTTCTTTTTTAGCTCGAACAAAGCTAACTATTGCAGCCACTGACTGTCTCTACGCACCCCAATACGTCCCTCCTTCCAAGTTGTGTGTTAGTGTGATTTAGTTTTCCTTTGAAATTTTATGGGAAAAATGACTGATTTACAGTTCATGGGGGTTGCCTAATCACACATATGAAGTTTTGGACAGATCTGACTTTTTTAACCCTTCGAAACAGCCCCTGAGACACCAATTATGGCACTTCCGGTTGGCACAGGAAGCTATAAGTCAACACATATCCTCATTGGGGTATGCTTTTACAGAATCCTGAGTTTTAAGTCTTTACGTTCAGAACTGACTGATTTACACAGGGTTGAATGCACTATGTCTATCAAACTGCAAGGCAGGGTATGGATATACACTTTTAGGGTGATTTTAACCACTTCCGGTTGGTCCAGGAAGCTTAGAATCAACACAGGTAGACCTCATAGTGGCCTGATTGGACTGTCACCGAAGACAGGTTCATACGGCATTCATAACCCACATAGGCTTCAGGTTGAATTTAGGGGTGCAGGCAATGTATTCCTATGGGGAGAGATGTCATTGTAATCTGTGAGATCAAAAAAAACTGTTTTAGTGTGAAGGGTTAATGCCACACGGTCAAGGTTAGGCTTGCACAGATCGGGAGGACCTTAGGAACATTCCTGTGGTGGAATTTTTCTTCTCACCCTAACGGTTCTCTCACTGTCACCCAAAATCAAATGACGTTGTGGGGCAGGCTTCATTTTGGGCCTACTTTTCTAATGGTCGCTGCGCTTAGACCGAGCGAGCTACGGTCAAGCGGGATATCTCGTTGAAGTCGGCACAGTCTGGAGACTATGGTGATGCCATTTTTTGTGTTGATTTCAGAATGCCATTTTGGCGATGGTCCCTCTCCGTTTAAACACATTGCAAATGTACAAAAGTCAACTAGCAAGTCAGTGTCCATCAGTCAATTAGATGTCATTATGACACCAAACTGATACCAATTGACACCAAACCCACTTTTTCCAACTCATTTAGAAGCCTACTATCACATATGTCAGAGCAGGCCCATAATTCACAGCGCCTTCAGTTTAAAACATAATAAAACGTAAAACACATAGTTACGTTCTAGCTGCGGGTCCAGTTCGGACATTATGTGTAGGCCTATGTGAGGCGACCCCGAATCCCGAGTTTCGGCTCGATAGGTCCTTCGGTGCCCGAGCAAAACCCTAATTGGTGCTGAAAATCCACTTTTTTACATGCCTTGCTACGGGGTCCTTGAATGAGCTATCGGACAGAAACGTTGGGGTCCGTCTCTATGGGCCGAGCCGGTTTCACTGCACCTAGCCTTGCGTCTCTGAGACTTTTCTAAATGTCGTCATTTTCGTAATGGTCAAAATGAATTGAAGTCATTGCAAATGTACGAGGCTGTTCCTCGGTCCGAGAACCTTCTAGAGCCACCTAACTCACCACGCACTATCGACCGGAGGTCTAGAACAGGTTTCTAAAGTTTCGGAACTCTAGGTCTGACTGTTCTTTTTTAGCTCGAACAAAGCTAACTATTGCAGCCACTGACTGTCTCTACGCACCCCAATACGTCCCTCCTTCCAAGTTGTGTGTTAGTGTGATTTAGTTTTCCTTTGAAATTTTATGGGAAAAATGACTGATTTACAGTTCATGGGGGTTGCCTAATCACACATATGAAGTTTTGGACAGATCTGACTTTTTTAACCCTTCGAAACAGCCCCTGAGACACCAATTATGGCACTTCCGGTTGGCACAGGAAGCTATAAGTCAACACATATCCTCATTGGGGTATGCTTTTACAGAATCCTGAGTTTTAAGTCTTTACATTCAGAACTGACTGATTTACACAGGGTTGAATGCACTATGTCTATCAAACTGCAAGGCAGGGTATGGATATACACTTTTAGGGTGATTTTAACCACTTCCGGTTGGTCCAGGAAGCTTAGAATCAACACAGGTAGACCTCATAGTGGCCTGATTGGACTGTCACCGAAGACAGGTTCATACGGCATTCATAACCCACATAGGCTTCAGGTTGAATTTAGGGGTGCAGGCAATGTATTCCTATGGGGAGAGATGTCATTGTAATCTGTGAGATCAAAAAAAACTGTTTTAGTGTGAAGGGTTAATGCCACACGGTCAAGGTTAGGCTTGCACAGATCGGGAGGACCTTAGGAACATTCCTGTGGTGGAATGTTTCTTCTCACCCTAACGGTTCTCTCACTGTCACCCAAAATCAAATGACGTTGTGGGGCAGGCTTCATTTTGGGCCTACTTTTCTAATGGTCGCTGCGCTTAGACCGAGCGAGCTACGGTCAAGCGGGATATCTCGTTGAAGTCGGCACAGTCTGGAGACTATGGTGATGCCATTTTTTGTGTTGATTTCAGAATGCCATTTTGGTGATGGTCCCTCTCCGTTTAAACACATTGCAAATGTACAAAAGTCAACTAGCAAGTCAGTGTCCATCAGTCAATTAGATGTCATTATGACACCAAACTGATACCAATTGACACCAAACCCACTTTTTCCAACTCATTTAGAAGCCTACTATCACATATGTCAGAGCAGGCCCATAATTCACAGCGCCTTCAGTTTAAAACATAATAAAACGTAAAACACATAGTTACGTTCTAGCTGCGGGTCCAGTTCGGACATTATGTGTAGGCCCATGTGAGGCGACCCCGAATCCGGAGTTTCGGCTCGATAGGTCCTTCGGTGCCCGAGCAAAACCCTAATTGGTGCTGAAAATCCACTTTTTTACATGCCTTGCTACGGGGTCCTTGAATGAGCTATCGGACAGAAACGTTGGGGTCCGTCTCTATGGGCCGAGCCGGTTTCACTGCACCTAGCCTTGCGTCTCTGAGACTTTTCTAAATGTCGTCATTTTCGTAATGGTCAAAATGAATTGAAGTCATTGCAAATGTACGAGGCTGTTCCTCGGTCCGAGAACCTTCTAGAGCCACCTAACTCACCACGCACTATCGACCGGAGGTCTAGAACAGGTTTCTAAAGTTTCGGAACTCTAGGTCTGACTGTTCTTTTTTAGCTCGAACAAAGCTAACTATTGCAGCCACTGACTGTCTCTACGCACCCCAATACGTCCCTCCTTCCAAGTTGTGTGTTAGTGTGATTTAGTTTTCCTTTGAAATTTTATGGGAAAAATGACTGATTTACAGTTCATGGGGGTTGCCTAATCACACATATGAAGTTTTGGACAGATCTGACTTTTTTAACCCTTCGAAACAGCCCCTGAGACACCAATTATGGCACTTCCGGTTGGCACAGGAAGCTATAAGTCAACACATATCCTCATTGGGGTATGCTTTTACAGAATCCTGAGTTTTAAGTCTTTACGTTCAGAACTGACTGATTTACACAGGGTTGAATGCACTATGTCTATCAAACTGCAAGGCAGGGTATGGATATACACTTTTAGGGTGATTTTAACCACTTCCGGTTGGTCCAGGAAGCTTAGAATCAACACAGGTAGACCTCATAGTGGCCTGATTGGACTGTCACCGAAGACAGGTTCATACGGCATTCATAACCCACATAGGCTTCAGGTTGAATTTAGGGGTGCAGGCAATGTATTCCTATGGGGAGAGATGTCATTGTAATCTGTGAGATCAAAAAAACCTGTTTTAGTGTGAAGGGTTAATGCCACACGGTCAAGGTTAGGCTTGCACAGATCGGGAGGACCTTAGGAACATTCATGTGGTGGAATTTTTCTTCTCACCCTAACGGTTCTCTCACTGTCACCCAAAATCAAATGACGTTGTGGGGCAGGCTTCATTTTGGGCCTACTTTTCTAATGGTCGCTGCGCTTAGACCGAGCGCGCTACGGTCAAGCGGGATATCTCGTTGAAGTCGGCACAGTCTGGAGACTATGGTGATGCCATTTTTTGTGTTGATTTCAGAATGCCATTTTGGTGATGGTCCCTCTCCGTTTAAACACATTGCAAATGTACAAAAGTCAACTAGCAAGTCAGTGTCCATCAGTCAATTAGATGTCATTATGACACCAAACTGATACCAATTGACACCAAACCCACTTTTTCCAACTCATTTAGAAGCCTACTATCACATATGTCAGAGCAGGCCCATAATTCACAGCGCCTTCAGTTTAAAACATAATAAAACGTAAAACACATAGTTACGTTCTAGCTGCGGGTCCAGTTCGGACATTATGTGTAGGCCCATGTGAGGCGACCCCGAATCCGGAGTTTCGGCTCGATAGGTCCTTCGGTGCCCGAGCAAAACCCTAATTGGTGCTGAAAATCCACTTTTTTACATGCCTTGCTACGGGGTCCTTGAATGAGCTATCGGACAGAAACGTTGGGGTCCGTCTCTATGGGCCGAGCCGGTTTCACTGCACCTAGCCTTGCGTCTCTGAGACTTTTCTAAATGTTGTCATTTTCGTAATGGTCAAAATGAATTGAAGTCATTGCAAATGTACGAGGCTGTTCCTCGGTCCGAGAACCTTCTAGAGCCACCTAACTCACCACGCACTATCGACCGGAGGTCTAGAACAGGTTTCTAAAGTTTCGGAACTCTAGGTCTGACTGTTCTTTTTTAGCTCGAACAAAGCTAACTATTGCAGCCACTGACTGTCTCTACGCACCCCAATACGTCCCTCCTTCCAAGTTGTGTGTTAGTGTGATTTAGTTTTCCTTTGAAATTTTATGGGAAAAATGACTGATTTACAGTTCATGGGGGTTGCCTAATCACACATATGAAGTTTTGGACAGATCTGACTTTTTTAACCCTTCGAAACAGCCCCTGAGACACCAATTATGGCACTTCCGGTTGGCACAGGAAGCTATAAGTCAACACATATCCTCATTGGGGTATGCTTTTACAGAATCCTGAGTTTTAAGTCTTTACGTTCAGAACTGACTGATTTACACAGGGTTGAATGCACTATGTCTATCAAACTGCAAGGCAGGGTATGGATATACACTTTTAGGGTGATTTTAACCACTTCCGGTTGGTCCAGGAAGCTTAGAATCAACACAGGTAGACCTCATAGTGGCCTGATTGGACTGTCACCGAAGACAGGTTCATACGGCATTCATAACCCACATAGGCTTCAGGTTGAATTTAGGGGTGCAGGCAATGTATTCCTATGGGGAGAGATGTCATTGTAATCTGTGCGATCAAAAAACCCTGTTTTAGTGTGAAGGGTTAATGCCACATGGTCACGGTTAGGCTTGCACAGATCGGGAGGACCTTAGGAACATTCCTGTGGTGGAATTTTTCTTCTCACCCTAACGGTTCTCTCACTGTCACCCAAAATCAAATGACGTTGTGGGGTAGGCTTCATTTTGGGCCTACTTTTCTAATGGTCGCTGCGCTTAGACCGAGCGAGCTACGGTCATGCGGGATATCTCGTTGAAGTCGGCACAGTCTGGAGACTATGGTGATGCCATTTTTTGTGTTGATTTCAGAATGCCATTTTGGTGATGGTCCCTCTCCGTTTAATCTTCATCCTACCCCCTCCTTTTTTGAACATTCTGTTAAAAATCGCGCAACTTTTCAGCGTCCTGCTACTCATGCCAGGAATATAGTATATGCATATGATTAGTATGTGTGGATAGAAAACACTCTGAAGTTTCTAAAACTGGTTAAATCACGGCTGTGACTATAACAGAGCGTGTGTTTCATTGAAAAACGCAAGAAAAACTGCTCTCTGAAAGCAAAAAATAATTTCCATAAGTCACTTCCACCAGTTGTTAAAAGAGAACAGAATTTAATGGGAATTTGCCTGCACCTCATACAAATTCCGCACGATGGCGCCATTGTACTAATTTTCAATCGAATTAATTGTTGGAAAATACATCTGTTTGACCTCCAGTTTTCCAGTCTTCACCCGGATGCAGTTTAGGGAGAGATCAGATTGCATTGTTTTTGAAGTGAGGACCTATTGAAGAGACATCGCCCTGTAATCATTTTGATAGATTATAAACGTTTACTAATACCTAAAGTTGGATTACAAAAGGATTTCGAAGTGTTTTGTGAAAGTTTATCGTCAACTTTTTTAATTTTAAAAAATTACGCAGCGTTTAAAAACGAGGATTTTTTCTGAATGACACAACTTCTATACAAAGCTATTTTGGGTATATATGGACCGATTTAAACGAAAAAAAGACCCAATAGTGATGTTTATGGGGCATATAGGAGTGCCAAGAAAGAAGCTCGTCTAAGGTAATGAATGTTTTATATTTTATTTCTGCGTTTTGGGTAGCGCCGGCTATCGCAAAATCTGTTGTTTACGTGTCGAGCTGGCATTTTGGGGGGTGCATGCTATCAGATAATAGCTTCTGATGCTTTCGCCGAAAAGCATTTTAAAAATCTGACTTGCTGGCTAGGTTCACAACGAGTGTAGATTTAATTCAATACCCTGCTTGTGAATTTTGATCAAGGTTTGAGTTTTAACGAGTACATTTAGCATTTAGCGTAGCGCATTTGCATTTCCAGGTGCCTACTTGGGACATATGCGTCTCAAGTAGGAGCAAGAAGTTAAACACATTGCAAATGTACAAAAGTCAACTAGCAAGTCAGTGTCCATCAGTCAATTAGATGTCATTATGACACCAAACTGATACCAATTGACACCAAACCCACTTTTTCCAACTCATTTAGAAGCCTACTATCACATATGTCAGAGCAGGCCCATAATTCACAGCGCCTTCAGTTTAAAACATAATAAAACATAAAACACATAGTTACGTTCTAGCTAATGTCAGTTCGGACATTATGTGTAGGCCCATGTGAGGCGACCCCGAATCCCGAGTTTCGGCTCGATAGGTCCTTCGGTGCCCGAGCAAAACCCTAATTGGTGCTGAAAATCCACTTTTTTACATGCCTTGCTACGGGGTCCTTGAATGAGCTATCGGACAGAAACGTTGGGGTCCGTCTCTATGGGCCGAGCCGGTTTCACTGCACCTAGCCTTGCGTCTCTGAGACTTTTCTAAATGTCGTCATTTTCGTAATGGTCAAAAGGAATTGAAGTCATTGCAAATGTACGAGGCTGTTCCTCGGTCCGAGAACCTTCTAGAGCCACCTAACTCACCACGCACTATCGACCGGAGGTCTAGAACAGGTTTCTAAAGTTTCGGAACTCTAGGTCTGACGGTTCTTTTTTAGCTCGAACAAAGCTAACTATTGCAGCCACTGACTGTCTCTACGCACCCCAATACGTCCCTCCTTCCAAGTTGTGTGTTAGTGTGATTTAGTTTTCCTTTGAAATTTTATGGGAAAAATGACTGATTTACAGTTCATGGGGGTTGCCTAATCACACATATGAAGTTTTGGACAGATCTGACTTTTTTAACCCTTCGAAACAGACACCAATTATGGCACTTCCGGTTGGCACAGGAAGCTATAAGTCAACACATATCCTCATTGGGGTATGCTTTTACAGAATCCTGAGTTTTAAGTCTTTACGTTCAGAACTGACTGATTTACACAGGGTTGAATGCACTATGTCTATCAAACTGCAAGGCAGGGTATGGATATACACTTTTAGGGTGATTTTAACCACTTCCGGTTGGTCCAGGAAGCTTAGAATCAACACAGGTAGACCTCATAGTGGCCTGATTGGACTGTCACCGAAGACAGGTTCATACGGCATTCATAACCCACATAGGCTTCAGGTTGAATTTAGGGGTGCAGGCAATGTATTCCTATGGGGAGAGATGTCATTGTAATCTGTGCGATCAAAAAACCCTGTTTTAGTGTGAAGGGTTAATGCCACACGGTCAAGGTTAGGCTTGCACAGATCGGGAGGACCTTAGGAACATTCCTGTGGTGGAATTTTTCTTCTCACCCTAACGGTTCTCTCACTGTCACCCAAAATCAAATGACGTTGTGGGGCAGGCTTCATTTTGGGCCTACTTTTCTAATGGTCGCTGCGCTTAGACCGAGCGAGCTACGGTCAAGCGGGATATCTCGTTGAAGTCGGCACAGTCTGGAGACTATGGTGATGCCATTTTTTGTGTTGATTTCAGAATGCCATTTTGGCGATGGTCCCTCTCCGTTTAAACACATTGCAAATGTACAAAAGTCAACTAGCAAGTCAGTGTCCATCAGTCAATTAGATGTCATTATGACACCAAACTGATACCAATTGACACCAAACCCACTTTTTCCAACTAATTTAGAAGCCTACTATCACATATGTCAGAGCAGGCCCATAATTCACAGCGCCTTCAGTTTAAAACATAATAAAACGTAAAACACATAGTTACGTTCTAGCTGCGGGTCCAGTTCGGACATTATGTGTAGGCCTATGTGAGGCGACCCCGAATCCCGAGTTTCGGCTCGATAGGTCCTTCGGTGCCCGAGCAAAACCCTAATTGGTGCTGAAAATCCACTTTTTTACATGCCTTGCTACGGGGTCCTTGAATGAGCTATCGGACAGAAACGTTGGGGTCCGTCTCTATGGGCCGAGCCGGTTTCACTGCACCTAGCCTTGCGTCTCTGAGACTTCTCTAAATGTCGTCATTTTCGTAATGGTCAAAATGAATTGAAGTCATTGCAAATGTACGAGGCTGTTCCTCGGTCCGAGAACCTTCTAGAGCCACCTAACTCACCACGCACTATCGACCGGAGGTCTAGAACAGGTTTCTAAAGTTTCGGAACTCTAGGTCTGACGGTTCTTTTTTAGCTCGAACAAAGCTAACTATTGCAGCCACTGACTGTCTCTACGCACCCCAATACGTCCCTCCTTCCAAGTTGTGTGTTAGTGTGATTTAGTTTTCCTTTGAAATTTTATGGGAAAAATGACTGATTTACAGTTCATGGGGGTTGCCTAATCACACATATGAAGTTTTGGACAGATCTGACTTTTTTAACCCTTCGAAACAGACACCAATTATGGCACTTCCGGTTGGCACAGGAAGCTATAAGTCAACACATATCCTCATTGGGGTATGCTTTTACAGAATCCTGAGTTTTAAGTCTTTACGTTCAGAACTGACTGATTTACACAGGGTTGAATGCACTATGTCTATCAAACTGCAAGGCAGGGTATGGATATACACTTTTAGGGTGATTTTAACCACTTCCGGTTGGTCCAGGAAGCTTAGAATCAACACAGGTAGACCTCATAGTGGCCTGATTGGACTGTCACCGAAGACAGGTTCATACGGCATTCATAACCCACATAGGCTTCAGGTTGAATTTAGGGGTGCAGGCAATGTATTCCTATGGGGAGAGATGTCATTGTAATCTGTGCGATCAAAAAACCCTGTTTTAGTGTGAAGGGTTAATGCCACACGGTCAAGGTTAGGCTTGCACAGATCGGGAGGACCTTAGGAACATTCCTGTGGTGGAATTTTTCTTCTCACCCTAACGGTTCTCTCACTGTCACCCAAAATCAAATGACGTTGTGGGGCAGGCTTCATTTTGGGCCTACTTTTCTAATGGTCGCTGCGCTTAGACCGAGCGAGCTACGGTCAAGCGGGATATCTCGTTGAAGTCGGCACAGTCTGGAGACTATGGTGATGCCATTTTTTGTGTTGATTTCAGAATGCCATTTTGGCGATGGTCCCTCTCCGTTTAAACACATTGCAAATGTACAAAAGTCAACTAGCAAGTCAGTGTCCATCAGTCAATTAGATGTCATTATGACACCAAACTGATACCAATTGACACCAAACCCACTTTTTCCAACTAATTTAGAAGCCTACTATCACATATGTCAGAGCAGGCCCATAATTCACAGCGCCTTCAGTTTAAAACATAATAAAACGTAAAACACATAGTTACGTTCTAGCTGCGGGTCCAGTTCGGACATTATGTGTAGGCCTATGTGAGGCGACCCCGAATCCCGAGTTTCGGCTCGATAGGTCCTTCGGTGCCCGAGCAAAACCCTAATTGGTGCTGAAAATCCACTTTTTTACATGCCTTGCTACGGGGTCCTTGAATGAGCTATCGGACAGAAACGTTGGGGTCCGTCTCTATGGGCCGAGCCGGTTTCACTGCACCTAGCCTTGCGTCTCTGAGACTTCTCTAAATGTCGTCATTTTCGTAATGGTCAAAATGAATTGAAGTCATTGCAAATGTACGAGGCTGTTCCTCGGTCCGAGAACCTTCTAGAGCCACCTAACTCACCACGCACTATCGACCGGAGGTCTAGAACAGGTTTCTAAAGTTTCGGAACTCTAGGTCTGACGGTTCTTTTTTAGCTCGAACAAAGCTAACTATTGCAGCCACTGACTGTCTCTACGCACCCCAATACGTCCCTCCTTCCAAGTTGTGTGTTAGTGTGATTTAGTTTTCCTTTGAAATTTTATGGGAAAAATGACTGATTTACAGTTCATGGGGGTTGCCTAATCACACATATGAAGTTTTGGACAGATCTGACTTTTTTAACCCTTCGAAACAGACACCAATTATGGCACTTCCGGTTGGCACAGGAAGCTATAAGTCAACACATATCCTCATTGGGGTATGCTTTTACAGAATCCTGAGTTTTAAGTCTTTACGTTCAGAACTGACTGATTTACACAGGGTTGAATGCACTATGTCTATCAAACTGCAAGGCAGGGTATGGATATACACTTTTAGGGTGATTTTAACCACTTCCGGTTGGTCCAGGAAGCTTAGAATCAACACAGGTAGACCTCATAGTGGCCTGATTGGACTGTCACCGAAGACAGGTTCATACGGCATTCATAACCCACATAGGCTTCAGGTTGAATTTAGGGGTGCAGGCAATGTATTCCTATGGGGAGAGATGTCATTGTAATCTGTGCGATCAAAAAACCCTGTTTTAGTGTGAAGGGTTAATGCCACACGGTCAAGGTTAGGCTTGCACAGATCGGGAGGACCTTAGGAACATTCCTGTGGTGGAATTTTTCTTCTCACCCTAACGGTTCTCTCACTGTCACCCAAAATCAAATGACGTTGTGGGGCAGGCTTCATTTTGGGCCTACTTTTCTAATGGTCGCTGCGCTTAGACCGAGCGAGCTACGGTCAAGCGGGATATCTCGTTGAAGTCGGCACAGTCTGGAGACTATGGTGATGCCATTTTTTGTGTTGATTTCAGAATGCCATTTTGGCGATGGTCCCTCTCCGTTTAAACACATTGCAAATGTACAAAAGTCAACTAGCAAGTCAGTGTCCATCAGTCAATTAGATGTCATTATGACACCAAACTGATACCAATTGACACCAAACCCACTTTTTCCAACTCATTTAGAAGCCTACTATCACATATGTCAGAGCAGGCCCATAATTCACAGCGCCTTCAGTTTAAAACATAATAAAACGTAAAACACATAGTTACGTTCTAGCTGCGGGTCCAGTTCGGACATTATGTGTAGGCCTATGTGAGGCGACCCCGAATCCCGAGTTTCGGCTCGATAGGTCCTTCGGTGCCCGAGCAAAACCCTAATTGGTGCTGAAAATCCACTTTTTTACATGCCTTGCTACGGGGTCCTTGAATGAGCTATCGGACAGAAACGTTGGGGTCCGTCTCTATGGGCCGAGCCGGTTTCACTGCACCTAGCCTTGTGTCTCTGAGACTTTTCTAAATGTCGTCATTTTCGTAATGGTCAAAATGAATTGAAGTCATTGCAAATGTACGAGGCTGTTCCTCGGTCCGAGAACCTTCTAGAGCCACCTAAATCACCACGCACTATCGACCGGAGGTCTAGAACAGGTTTGTAAAGTTTCGGAACTCTAGGTCTGACGGTTCTTTTTTAGATCGAACAAAGCTAACTATTGCAGCCACTGACTGTCTCTACGCACCCCAATACGTCCCTCCTTCCAAGTTGTGTGTTAGTGTGATTTAGTTTTCCTTTGAAATTTTATGGGAAAAATGACTGATTTACAGTTCATGGGGGTTGCCTAATCACACATATGAAGTTTTGGACAGATCTGACTTTTTTAACCCTTCGAAACAGACACCAATTATGGCACTTCCGGTTGGCACAGGAAGCTATAAGTCAACACATATCCTCATTGGGGTATGCTTTTACAGAATCCTGAGTTTTAAGTCTTTACGTTCAGAACTGACTGATTTACACAGGGTTGAATGCACTATGTCTATCAAACTGCAAGGCAGGGTATGGATATACACTTTTAGGGTGATTTTAACCACTTCCGGTTGGTCCAGGAAGCTTAGAATCAACACAGGTAGACCTCATAGTGGCCTGATTGGACTGTCACCGAAGACAGGTTCATACGGCATTCATAACCCACATAGGCTTCAGGTTGAATTTAGGGGTGCAGGCAATGTATTCCTATGGGGAGAGATGTCATTGTAATCTGTGAGATCAAAAAACCCTGTTTTAGTGTGAAGGGTTAATGCCACATGGTCACGGTTAGGCTTGCACAGATCGGGAGGACCTTAGGAACATTCCTGTGGTGGAATTTTTCTTCTCACCCTAACGGTTCTCTCACTGTCACCCAAAATCAAATGACGTTGTGGGGTAGGCTTCATTTTGGGCCTACTTTTCTAATGGTCGCTGCGCTTAGACCGAGCGAGCTACGGTCATGCGGGATATCTCGTTGAAGTCGGCACAGTCTGGAGACTATGGTGATGCCATTTTTTGTGTTGATTTCAGAATGCCATTTTGGTGATGGTCCCTCTCCGTTTAATCTTCATCCTACCCCCTCCTTTTTTGAACATTCTGTTAAAAATCGCGCAACTTTTCAGCGTCCTGCTACTCATGCCAGGAATATAGTATATGCATATGATTAGTATGTGTGGATAGAAAACACTCTGAAGTTTCTAAAACTGGTTAAATCACGGCTGTGACTATAACAGAGCGTGTGTTTCATTGAAAAACGCAAGAAAAACTGCTCTCTGAAAGCAAAAAATAATTTCCATAAGTCACTTCCACCAGTTGTTAAAAGAGAACAGAATTTAATGGGAATTTGCCTGCACCTCATACAAATTCCGCACGATGGCGCCATTGTACTAATTTTCAATCGAATTAATTGTTGGAAAATACATCTGTTTGACCTCCAGTTTTCCAGTCTTCACCCGGATGCAGTTTAGGGAGAGATCAGATTGCATTGTTTTTGAAGTGAGGACCTATTGAAGAGACATCGCCCTGTAATCATTTTGATAGATTATAAACGTTTACTAATACCTAAAGTTGGATTACAAAAGGATTTCGAAGTGTTTTGTGAAAGTTTATCGTCGACTTTTTTAATTTTAAAAAATTACGCAGCGTTTAAAAACGATGATTTTTTCTGAATGACACAACTTCTATACAAAGCTATTTTGGGTATATATGGACCGATTTAAACGAAAAAAAGACCCAATAGTGATGTTTATGGGGCATATAGGAGTGCCAAGAAAGAAGCTCGTCTAAGGTAATGAATGTTTTATATTTTATTTCTGCGTTTTGGGTAGCGCCGGCTATCGCAAAATCTGTTGTTTACGTGTCGAGCTGGCATTTTGGGGGGTGCATGCTATCAGATAATAGCTTCTGATGCTTTCGCCGAAAAGCATTTTAAAAATCTGACTTGCTGGCTAGGTTCACAACGAGTGTAGCTTTAATTCAATACCCTGCTTGTGAATTTTGATCAAGGTTTGAGTTTTAACGAGTACATTTAGCATTTAGCGTAGCGCATTTGCATTTCCAGGTGCCTACTTGGGACATATGCGTCTCAAGTAGGAGCAAGAAGTTAAACACATTGCAAATGTACAAAAGTCAACTAGCAAGTCAGTGTCCATCAGTCAATTAGATGTCATTATGACACCAAACTGATACCAATTGACACCAAACCCACTTTTTCCAACTCATTTAGAAGCCTACTATCACATATGTCAGAGCAGGCCCATAATTCACAGCGCCTTCAGTTTAAAACATAATAAAACATAAAACACATAGTTACGTTCTAGCTAATGTCAGTTCGGACATTATGTGTAGGCCCATGTGAGGCGACCCCGAATCCCGAGTTTCGGCTCGATAGGTCCTTCGGTGCCCGAGCAAAACCCTAATTGGTGCTGAAAATCCACTTTTTTACATGCCTTGCTACGGGGTCCTTGAATGAGCTATCGGACAGAAACGTTGGGGTCCGTCTCTATGGGCCGAGCCGGTTTCACTGCACCTAGCCTTGCGTCTCTGAGACTTTTCTAAATGTCGTCATTTTCGTAATGGTCAAAATGAATTGAAGTCATTGCAAATGTACGGTCCGAGAACCTTCTAGAGCCACCTAACTCACCACGCACTATCGACCGGAGGTCTAGAACAGGTTTGTAAAGTTTCGGAACTCTAGGTCTGACGGTTCTTTTTTAGCTCGAACAAAGCTAACTATTGCAGCCACTGACTGTCTCTACGCACCCCAATACGTCCCTCCTTCCAAGTTGTGTGTTAGTGTGATTTAGTTTTCCTTTGAAATTTTATGGGAAAAATGACTGATTTACAGTTCATGGGGGTTGCCTAATCACACATATGAAGTTTTGGACAGATCTGACTTTTTTAACCCTTCGAAACAGACACCAATTATGGCACTTCCGGTTGGCACAGGAAGCTATAAGTCAACACATATCCTCATTGGGGTATGCTTTTACAGAATCCTGAGTTTTAAGTCTTTACGTTCAGAACTGACTGATTTACACAGGGTTGAATGCACTATGTCTATCAAACTGCAAGGCAGGGTATGGATATACACTTTTAGGGTGATTTTAACCACTTCCGGTTGGTCCAGGAAGCTTAGAATCAACACAGGTAGACCTCATAGTGGCCTGATTGGACTGTCACCGAAGACAGGTTCATACGGCATTCATAACCCACATAGGCTTCAGGTTGAATTTAGGGGTGCAGGCAATGTATTCCTATGGGGAGAGATGTCATTGTAATCTGTGCGATCAAAAAACCCTGTTTTAGTGTGAAGGGTTAATGCCACATGGTCACGGTTAGGCTTGCACAGATCGGGAGGACCTTAGGAACATTCCTGTGGTGGAATTTTTCTTCTCACCCTAACGGTTCTCTCACTGTCACCCAAAATCAAATGACGTTGTGGGGTAGGCTTCATTTTGGGCCTACTTTTCTAATGGTCGCTGCGCTTAGACCGAGCGAGCTACGGTCATGCGGGATATCTCGTTGAAGTCGGCACAGTCTGGAGACTATGGTGATGCCATTTTTTGTGTTGATTTCAGAATGCCATTTTGGTGATGGTCCCTCTCCGTTTAATCTTCATCCTACCCCCTCCTTTTTTGAACATTCTGTTAAAAATCGCGCAACTTTTCAGCGTCCTGCTACTCATGCCAGGAATATAGTATATGCATATGATTAGTATGTGTGGATAGAAAACACTCTGAAGTTTCTAAAACTGGTTAAATCACGGCTGTGACTATAACAGAGCGTGTGTTTCATTGAAAAACGCAAGAAAAACTGCTCTCTGAAAGCAAAAAATAATTTCCATAAGTCACTTCCACCAGTTGTTAAAAGAGAACAGAATTTAATGGGAATTTGCCTGCACCTCATACAAATTCCGCACGATGGCGCCATTGTACTAATTTTCAATCGAATTAATTGTTGGAAAATACATCTGTTTGACCTCCAGTTTTCCAGTCTTCACCCGGATGCAGTTTAGGGAGAGATCAGATTGCATTGTTTTTGAAGTGAGGACCTATTGAAGAGACATCGCCCTGTAATCATTTTGATAGATTATAAACGTTTACTAATACCTAAAGTTGGATTACAAAAGGATTTCGAAGTGTTTTGTGAAAGTTTATCGTCGACTTTTTTAATTTTAAAAAATTACGCAGCGTTTAAAAACGATGATTTTTTCTGAATGACACAACTTCTATACAAAGCTATTTTGGGTATATATGGACCGATTTAAACGAAAAAAAGACCCAATAGTGATGTTTATGGGGCATATAGGAGTGCCAAGAAAGAAGCTCGTCTAAGGTAATGAATGTTTTATATTTTATTTCTGCGTTTTGGGTAGCGCCGGCTATCGCAAAATCTGTTGTTTACGTGTCGAGCTGGCATTTTGGGGGGTGCATGCTATCAGATAATAGCTTCTGATGCTTTCGCCGAAAAGCATTTTAAAAATCTGACTTGCTGGCTAGGTTCACAACGAGTGTAGCTTTAATTCAATACCCTGCTTGTGAATTTTGATCAAGGTTTGAGTTTTAACGAGTACATTTAGCATTTAGCGTAGCGCATTTGCATTTCCAGGTGCCTACTTGGGACATATGCGTCTCAAGTAGGAGCAAGAAGTTAAACACATTGCAAATGTACAAAAGTCAACTAGCAAGTCAGTGTCCATCAGTCAATTAGATGTCATTATGACACCAAACTGATACCAATTGACACCAAACCCACTTTTTCCAACTCATTTAGAAGCCTACTATCACATATGTCAGAGCAGGCCCATAATTCACAGCGCCTTCAATTTAAAACATAATAAAACATAAAACACATAGTTACGTTCTAGCTAATGTCAGTTCGGACATTATGTGTAGGCCCATGTGAGGCGACCCCGAATCCCGAGTTTCGGCTCGATAGGTCCTTCGGTGCCCGAGCAAAACCCTAATTGGTGCTGAAAATCCACTTTTTTACATGCCTTGCTACGGGGTCCTTGAATGAGCTATCGGACAGAAACGTTGGGGTCCGTCTCTATGGGCCGAGCCGGTTTCACTGCACCTAGCCTTGCGTCTCTGAGACTTTTCTAAATGTCGTCATTTTCGTAATGGTCAAAATGAATTGAAGTCATTGCAAATGTACGGTCCGAGAACCTTCTAGAGCCACCTAACTCACCACGCACTATCGACCGGAGGTCTAGAACAGGTTTGTAAAGTTTCGGAACTCTAGGTCTGACGGTTCTTTTTTAGCTCGAACAAAGCTAACTATTGCAGCCACTGACTGTCTCTACGCACCCCAATACGTCCCTCCTTCCAAGTTGTGTGTTAGTGTGATTTAGTTTTCCTTTGAAATTTTATGGGAAAAATGACTGATTTACAGTTCATGGGGGTTGCCTAATCACACATATGAAGTTTTGGACAGATCTGACTTTTTTAACCCTTCGAAACAGACACCAATTATGGCACTTCCGGTTGGCACAGGAAGCTATAAGTCAACACATATCCTCATTGGGGTATGCTTTTACAGAATCCTGAGTTTTAAGTCTTTACGTTCAGAACTGACTGATTTACACAGGGTTGAATGCACTATGTCTATCAAACTGCAAGGCAGGGTATGGATATACACTTTTAGGGTGATTTTAACCACTTCCGGTTGGTCCAGGAAGCTTAGAATCAACACAGGTAGACCTCATAGTGGCCTGATTGGACTGTCACCGAAGACAGGTTCATACGGCATTCATAACCCACATAGGCTTCAGGTTGAATTTAGGGGTGCAGGCAATGTATTCCTATGGGGAGAGATGTCATTGTAATCTGTGCGATCAAAAAACCCTGTTTTAGTGTGAAGGGTTAATGCCACACGGTCAAGGTTAGGCTTGCACAGATCGGGAGGACCTTAGGAACATTCCTGTGGTGGAATTTTTCTTCTCACCCTAACGGTTCTCTCACTGTCACCCAAAATCAAATGACGTTGTGGGGCAGGCTTCATTTTGGGCCTACTTTTCTAATGGTCGCTGCGCTTAGACCGAGCGAGCTACGGTCAAGCGGGATATCTCGTTGAAGTCGGCACAGTCTGGAGACTATGGTGATGCCATTTTTTGTGTTGATTTCAGAATGCCATTTTGGCGATGGTCCCTCTCCGTTTAAACACATTGCAAATGTACAAAAGTCAACTAGCAAGTCAGTGTCCATCAGTCAATTAGATGTCATTATGACACCAAACTGATACCAATTGACACCAAACCCACTTTTTCCAACTCATTTAGAAGCCTACTATCACATATGTCAGAGCAGGCCCATAATTCACAGCGCCTTCAGTTTAAAACATAATAAAACGTAAAACACATAGTTACGTTCTAGCTGCGGGTCCAGTTCGGACATTATGTGTAGGCCTATGTGAGGCGACCCCGAATCCCGAGTTTCGGCTCGATAGGTCCTTCGGTGCCCGAGCAAAACCCTAATTGGTGCTGAAAATCCACTTTTTTACATGCCTTGCTACGGGGTCCTTGAATGAGCTATCGGACAGAAACGTTGGGGTCCGTCTCTATGGGCCGAGCCGGTTTCACTGCACCTAGCCTTGTGTCTCTGAGACTTTTCTAAATGTCGTCATTTTCGTAATGGTCAAAATGAATTGAAGTCATTGCAAATGTACGAGGCTGTTCCTCGGTCCGAGAACCTTCTAGAGCCACCTAAATCACCACGCACTATCGACCGGAGGTCTAGAACAGGTTTGTAAAGTTTCGGAACTCTAGGTCTGACGGTTCTTTTTTAGATCGAACAAAGCTAACTATTGCAGCCACTGACTGTCTCTACGCACCCCAATACGTCCCTCCTTCCAAGTTGTGTGTTAGTGTGATTTAGTTTTCCTTTGAAATTTTATGGGAAAAATGACTGATTTACAGTTCATGGGGGTTGCCTAATCACACATATGAAGTTTTGGACAGATCTGACTTTTTTAACCCTTCGAAACAGACACCAATTATGGCACTTCCGGTTGGCACAGGAAGCTATAAGTCAACACATATCCTCATTGGGGTATGCTTTTACAGAATCCTGAGTTTTAAGTCTTTACGTTCAGAACTGACTGATTTACACAGGGTTGAATGCACTATGTCTATCAAACTGCAAGGCAGGGTATGGATATACACTTTTAGGGTGATTTTAACCACTTCCGGTTGGTCCAGGAAGCTTAGAATCAACACAGGTAGACCTCATAGTGGCCTGATTGGACTGTCACCGAAGACAGGTTCATACGGCATTCATAACCCACATAGGCTTCAGGTTGAATTTAGGGGTGCAGGCAATGTATTCCTATGGGGAGAGATGTCATTGTAATCTGTGAGATCAAAAAACCCTGTTTTAGTGTGAAGGGTGAATGCCACATGGTCACGGTTAGGCTTGCACAGATCGGGAGGACCTTAGGAACATTCCTGTGGTGGAATTTTTCTTCTCACCCTAACGGTTCTCTCACTGTCACCCAAAATCAAATGACGTTGTGGGGTAGGCTTCATTTTGGGCCTACTTTTCTAATGGTCGCTGCGCTTAGACCGAGCGAGCTACGGTCATGCGGGATATCTCGTTGAAGTCGGCACAGTCTGGAGACTATGGTGATGCCATTTTTTGTGTTGATTTCAGAATGCCATTTTGGTGATGGTCCCTCTCCGTTTAATCTTCATCCTACCCCCTCCTTTTTTGAACATTCTGTTAAAAATCGCGCAACTTTTCAGCGTCCTGCTACTCATGCCAGGAATATAGTATATGCATATGATTAGTATGTGTGGATAGAAAACACTCTGAAGTTTCTAAAACTGGTTAAATCACGGCTGTGACTATAACAGAGCGTGTGTTTCATTGAAAAACGCAAGAAAAACTGCTCTCTGAAAGCAAAAAATAATTTCCATAAGTCACTTCCACCAGTTGTTAAAAGAGAACAGAATTTAATGGGAATTTGCCTGCACCTCATACAAATTCCGCACGATGGCGCCATTGTACTAATTTTCAATCGAATTAATTGTTGGAAAATACATCTGTTTGACCTCCAGTTTTCCAGTCTTCACCCGGATGCAGTTTAGGGAGAGATCAGATTGCATTGTTTTTGAAGTGAGGACCTATTGAAGAGACATCGCCCTGTAATCATTTTGATAGATTATAAACGTTTACTAATACCTAAAGTTGGATTACAAAAGGATTTCGAAGTGTTTTGTGAAAGTTTATCGTCGACTTTTTTAATTTTAAAAAATTACGCAGCGTTTAAAAACGATGATTTTTTCTGAATGACACAACTTCTATACAAAGCTATTTTGGGTATATATGGACCGATTTAAACGAAAAAAAGACCCAATAGTGATGTTTATGGGGCATATAGGAGTGCCAAGAAAGAAGCTCGTCTAAGGTAATGAATGTTTTATATTTTATTTCTGCGTTTTGGGTAGCGCCGGCTATCGCAAAATCTGTTGTTTACGTGTCGAGCTGGCATTTTGGGGGGTGCATGCTATCAGATAATAGCTTCTGATGCTTTCGCCGAAAAGCATTTTAAAAATCTGACTTGCTGGCTAGGTTCACAACGAGTGTAGCTTTAATTCAATACCCTGCTTGTGAATTTTGATCAAGGTTTGAGTTTTAACGAGTACATTTAGCATTTAGCGTAGCGCATTTGCATTTCCAGGTGCCTACTTGGGACATATGCGTCTCAAGTAGGAGCAAGAAGTTAAACACATTGCAAATGTACAAAAGTCAACTAGCAAGTCAGTGTCCATCAGTCAATTAGATGTCATTATGACACCAAACTGATACCAATTGACACCAAACCCACTTTTTCCAACTCATTTAGAAGCCTACTATCACATATGTCAGAGCAGGCCCATAATTCACAGCGCCTTCAGTTTAAAACATAATAAAACATAAAACACATAGTTACGTTCTAGCTAATGTCAGTTCGGACATTATGTGTAGGCCCATGTGAGGCGACCCCGAATCCCGAGTTTCGGCTCGATAGGTCCTTCGGTGCCCGAGCAAAACCCTAATTGGTGCTGAAAATCCACTTTTTTACATGCCTTGCTACGGGGTCCTTGAATGAGCTATCGGACAGAAACGTTGGGGTCCGTCTCTATGGGCCGAGCCGGTTTCACTGCACCTAGCCTTGCGTCTCTGAGACTTTTCTAAATGTCGTCATTTTCGTAATGGTCAAAATGAATTGAAGTCATTGCAAATGTACGGTCCGAGAACCTTCTAGAGCCACCTAACTCACCACGCACTATCGACCGGAGGTCTAGAACAGGTTTGTAAAGTTTCGGAACTCTAGGTCTGACGGTTCTTTTTTAGCTCGAACAAAGCTAACTATTGCAGCCACTGACTGTCTCTACGCACCCCAATACGTCCCTCCTTCCAAGTTGTGTGTTAGTGTGATTTAGTTTTCCTTTGAAATTTTATGGGAAAAATGACTGATTTACAGTTCATGGGGGTTGCCTAATCACACATATGAAGTTTTGGACAGATCTGACTTTTTTAACCCTTCGAAACAGACACCAATTATGGCACTTCCGGTTGGCACAGGAAGCTATAAGTCAACACATATCCTCATTGGGGTATGCTTTTACAGAATCCTGAGTTTTAAGTCTTTACGTTCAGAACTGACTGATTTACACAGGGTTGAATGCACTATGTCTATCAAACTGCAAGGCAGGGTATGGATATACACTTTTAGGGTGATTTTAACCACTTCCGGTTGGTCCAGGAAGCTTAGAATCAACACAGGTAGACCTCATAGTGGCCTGATTGGACTGTCACCGAAGACAGGTTCATACGGCATTCATAACCCACATAGGCTTCAGGTTGAATTTAGGGGTGCAGGCAATGTATTCCTATGGGGAGAGATGTCATTGTAATCTGTGAGATCAAAAAACCCTGTTTTAGTGTGAAGGGTTAATGCCACATGGTCACGGTTAGGCTTGCACAGATCGGGAGGACCTTAGGAACATTCCTGTGGTGGAATTTTTCTTCTCACCCTAACGGTTCTCTCACTGTCACCCAAAATCAAATGACGTTGTGGGGTAGGCTTCATTTTGGGCCTACTTTTCTAATGGTCGCTGCGCTTAGACCGAGCGAGCTACGGTCATGCGGGATATCTCGTTGAAGTCGGCACAGTCTGGAGACTATGGTGATGCCATTTTTTGTGTTGATTTCAGAATGCCATTTTGGTGATGGTCCCTCTCCGTTTAATCTTCATCCTACCCCCTCCTTTTTTGAACATTCTGTTAAAAATCGCGCAACTTTTCAGCGTCCTGCTACTCATGCCAGGAATATAGTATATGCATATGATTAGTATGTGTGGATAGAAAACACTCTGAAGTTTCTAAAACTGGTTAAATCACGGCTGTGACTATAACAGAGCGTGTGTTTCATTGAAAAACGCAAGAAAAACTGCTCTCTGAAAGCAAAAAATAATTTCCATAAGTCACTTCCACCAGTTGTTAAAAGAGAACAGAATTTAATGGGAATTTGCCTGCACCTCATACAAATTCCGCACGATGGCGCCATTGTACTAATTTTCAATCGAATTAATTGTTGGAAAATACATCTGTTTGACCTCCAGTTTTCCAGTCTTCACCCGGATGCAGTTTAGGGAGAGATCAGATTGCATTGTTTTTGAAGTGAGGACCTATTGAAGAGACATCGCCCTGTAATCATTTTGATAGATTATAAACGTTTACTAATACCTAAAGTTGGATTACAAAAGGATTTCGAAGTGTTTTGTGAAAGTTTATCGTCGACTTTTTTAATTTTAAAAAATTACGCAGCGTTTAAAAACGATGATTTTTTCTGAATGACACAACTTCTATACAAAGCTATTTTGGGTATATATGGACCGATTTAAACGAAAAAAAGACCCAATAGTGATGTTTATGGGGCATATAGGAGTGCCAAGAAAGAAGCTCGTCTAAGGTAATGAATGTTTTATATTTTATTTCTGCGTTTTGGGTAGCGCCGGCTATCGCAAAATCTGTTGTTTACGTGTCGAGCTGGCATTTTGGGGGGTGCATGCTATCAGATAATAGCTTCTGATGCTTTCGCCGAAAAGCATTTTAAAAATCTGACTTGCTGGCTAGGTTCACAACGAGTGTAGCTTTAATTCAATACCCTGCTTGTGAATTTTGATCAAGGTTTGAGTTTTAACGAGTACATTTAGCATTTAGCGTAGCGCATTTGCATTTCCAGGTGCCTACTTGGGACATATGCGTCTCAAGTAGGAGCAAGAAGTTAAACACATTGCAAATGTACAAAAGTCAACTAGCAAGTCAGTGTCCATCAGTCAATTAGATGTCATTATGACACCAAACTGATACCAATTGACACCAAACCCACTTTTTCCAACTCATTTAGAAGCCTACTATCACATATGTCAGAGCAGGCCCATAATTCACAGCGCCTTCAGTTTAAAACATAATAAAACATAAAACACATAGTTACGTTCTAGCTAATGTCAGTTCGGACATTATGTGTAGGCCCATGTGAGGCGACCCCGAATCCCGAGTTTCGGCTCGATAGGTCCTTCGGTGCCCGAGCAAAACCCTAATTGGTGCTGAAAATCCACTTTTTTACATGCCTTGCTACGGGGTCCTTGAATGAGCTATCGGACAGAAATGTTGGGGTCCGTCTCTATGGGCCGAGCCGGTTTCACTGCACCTAGCCTTGCGTCTCTGAGACTTTTCTAAATGTCGTCATTTTCGTAATGGTCAAAATGAATTGAAGTCATTGCAAATGTACGGTCCGAGAACCTTCTAGAGCCACCTAACTCACCACGCACTATCGACCGGAGGTCTAGAACAGGTTTGTAAAGTTTCGGAACTCTAGGTCTGACGGTTCTTTTTTAGCTCGAACAAAGCTAACTATTGCAGCCACTGACTGTCTCTACGCACCCCAATACGTCCCTCCTTCCAAGTTGTGTGTTAGTGTGATTTAGTTTTCCTTTGAAATTTTATGGGAAAAATGACTGATTTACAGTTCATGGGGGTTGCCTAATCACACATATGAAGTTTTGGACAGATCTGACTTTTTTAACCCTTCGAAACAGACACCAATTATGGCACTTCCGGTTGGCACAGGAAGCTATAAGTCAACACATATCCTCATTGGGGTATGCTTTTACAGAATCCTGAGTTTTAAGTCTTTACGTTCAGAACTGACTGATTTACACAGGGTTGAATGCACTATGTCTATCAAACTGCAAGGCAGGGTATGGATATACACTTTTAGGGTGATTTTAACCACTTCCGGTTGGTCCAGGAAGCTTAGAATCAACACAGGTAGACCTCATAGTGGCCTGATTGGACTGTCACCGAAGACAGGTTCATACGGCATTCATAACCCACATAGGCTTCAGGTTGAATTTAGGGGTGCAGGCAATGTATTCCTATGGGGAGAGATGTCATTGTAATCTGTGAGATCAAAAAACCCTGTTTTAGTGTGAAGGGTTAATGCCACATGGTCACGGTTAGGCTTGCACAGATCGGGAGGACCTTAGGAACATTCCTGTGGTGGAATTTTTCTTCTCACCCTAACGGTTCTCTCACTGTCACCCAAAATCAAATGACGTTGTGGGGTAGGCTTCATTTTGGGCCTACTTTTCTAATGGTCGCTGCGCTTAGACCGAGCGAGCTACGGTCATGCGGGATATCTCGTTGAAGTCGGCACAGTCTGGAGACTATGGTGATGCCATTTTTTGTGTTGATTTCAGAATGCCATTTTGGTGATGGTCCCTCTCCGTTTAATCTTCATCCTACCCCCTCCTTTTTTGAACATTCTGTTAAAAATCGCGCAACTTTTCAGCGTCCTGCTACTCATGCCAGGAATATAGTATATGCATATGATTAGTATGTGTGGATAGAAAACACTCTGAAGTTTCTAAAACTGGTTAAATCACGGCTGTGACTATAACAGAGCGTGTGTTTCATTGAAAAACGCAAGAAAAACTGCTCTCTGAAAGCAAAAAATAATTTCCATAAGTCACTTCCACCAGTTGTTAAAAGAGAACAGAATTTAATGGGAATTTGCCTGCACCTCATACAAATTCCGCACGATGGCGCCATTGTACTAATTTTCAATCGAATTAATTGTTGGAAAATACATCTGTTTGACCTCCAGTTTTCCAGTCTTCACCCGGATGCAGTTTAGGGAGAGATCAGATTGCATTGTTTTTGAAGTGAGGACCTATTGAAGAGACATCGCCCTGTAATCATTTTGATAGATTATAAACGTTTACTAATACCTAAAGTTGGATTACAAAAGGATTTCGAAGTGTTTTGTGAAAGTTTATCGTCGACTTTTTTAATTTTAAAAAATTACGCAGCGTTTAAAAACGATGATTTTTTCTGAATGACACAACTTCTATACAAAGCTATTTTGGGTATATATGGACCGATTTAAACGAAAAAAAGACCCAATAGTGATGTTTATGGGGCATATAGGAGTGCCAAGAAAGAAGCTCGTCTAAGGTAATGAATGTTTTATATTTTATTTCTGCGTTTTGGGTAGCGCCGGCTATCGCAAAATCTGTTGTTTACGTGTCGAGCTGGCATTTTGGGGGGTGCATGCTATCAGATAATAGCTTCTGATGCTTTCGCCGAAAAGCATTTTAAAAATCTGACTTGCTGGCTAGGTTCACAACGAGTGTAGCTTTAATTCAATACCCTGCTTGTGAATTTTGATCAAGGTTTGAGTTTTAACGAGTACATTTAGCATTTAGCGTAGCGCATTTGCATTTCCAGGTGCCTACTTGGGACATATGCGTCTCAAGTAGGAGCAAGAAGTTAAACACATTGCAAATGTACAAAAGTCAACTAGCAAGTCAGTGTCCATCAGTCAATTAGATGTCATTATGACACCAAACTGATACCAATTGACACCAAACCCACTTTTTCCAACTCATTTAGAAGCCTACTATCACATATGTCAGAGCAGGCCCATAATTCACAGCGCCTTCAGTTTAAAACATAATAAAACATAAAACACATAGTTACGTTCTAGCTAATGTCAGTTCGGACATTATGTGTAGGCCCATGTGAGGCGACCCCGAATCCCGAGTTTCGGCTCGATAGGTCCTTCGGTGCCCGAGCAAAACCCTAATTGGTGCTGAAAATCCACTTTTTTACATGCCTTGCTACGGGGTCCTTGAATGAGCTATCGGACAGAAACGTTGGGGTCCGTCTCTATGGGCCGAGCCGGTTTCACTGCACCTAGCCTTGCGTCTCTGAGACTTTTCTAAATGTCGTCATTTTCGTAATGGTCAAAATGAATTGAAGTCATTGCAAATGTACGGTCCGAGAACCTTCTAGAGCCACCTAACTCACCACGCACTATCGACCGGAGGTCTAGAACAGGTTTCTAAAGTTTCGGAACTCTAGGTCTGACGGTTCTTTTTTAGCTCGAACAAAGCTAACTATTGCAGCCACTGACTGTCTCTACGCACCCCAATACGTCCCTCCTTCCAAGTTGTGTGTTAGTGTGATTTAGTTTTCCTTTGAAATTTTATGGGAAAAATGACTGATTTACAGTTCATGGGGGTTGCCTAATCACACATATGAAGTTTTGGACAGATCTGACTTTTTTAACCCTTCGAAACAGACACCAATTATGGCACTTCCGGTTGGCACAGGAAGCTATAAGTCAACACATATCCTCATTGGGGTATGCTTTTACAGAATCCTGAGTTTTAAGTCTTTACGTTCAGAACTGACTGATTTACACAGGGTTGAATGCACTATGTCTATCAAACTGCAAGGCAGGGTATGGATATACACTTTTAGGGTGATTTTAACCACTTCCGGTTGGTCCAGGAAGCTTAGAATCAACACAGGTAGACCTCATAGTGGCCTGATTGGACTGTCACCGAAGACAGGTTCATACGGCATTCATAACCCACATAGGCTTCAGGTTGAATTTAGGGGTGCAGGCAATGTATTCCTATGGGGAGAGATGTCATTGTAATCTGTGCGATCAAAAAACCCTGTTTTAGTGTGAAGGGTTAATGCCACACGGTCAAGGTTAGGCTTGCACAGATCGGGAGGACCTTAGGAACATTCCTGTGGTGGAATTTTTCTTCTCACCCTAACGGTTCTCTCACTGTCACCCAAAATCAAATGACGTTGTGGGGCAGGCTTCATTTTGGGCCTACTTTTCTAATGGTCGCTGCGCTTAGACCGAGCGAGCTACGGTCAAGCGGGATATCTCGTTGAAGTCGGCACAGTCTGGAGACTATGGTGATGCCATTTTTTGTGTTGATTTCAGAATGCCATTTTGGCGATGGTCCCTCTCCGTTTAAACACATTGCAAATGTACAAAAGTCAACTAGCAAGTCAGTGTCCATCAGTGAATTAGATGTCATTATGACACCAAACTGATACCAATTGACACCAAACCCACTTTTTCCAACTCATTTAGAAGCCTACTATCACATATGTCAGAGCAGGCCCATAATTCACAGCGCCTTCAGTTTAAAACATAATAAAACGTAAAACACATAGTTACGTTCTAGCTGCGGGTCCAGTTCGGACATTATGTGTAGGCCTATGTGAGGCGACCCCGAATCCCGAGTTTCGGCTCGATAGGTCCTTCGGTGCCCGAGCAAAACCCTAATTGGTGCTGAAAATCCACTTTTTTACATGCCTTGCTACGGGGTCCTTGAATGAGCTATCGGACAGAAACGTTGGGGTCCGTCTCTATGGGCCGAGCCGGTTTCACTGCACCTAGCCTTGTGTCTCTGAGACTTTTCTAAATGTCGTCATTTTCGTAATGGTCAAAATGAATTGAAGTCATTGCAAATGTACGAGGCTGTTCCTCGGTCCGAGAACCTTCTAGAGCCACCTAACTCACCACGCACTATCGACCGGAGGTCTAGAACAGGTTTCTAAAGTTTCGGAACTCTAGGTCTGACGGTTCTTTTTTAGCTTGAACAAAGCTAACTATTGCAGCCACTGACTGTCTCTACGCACCCCAATACGTCCCTCCTTCCAAGTTGTGTGTTAGTGTGATTTAGTTTTCCTTTGAAATTTTATGGGAAAAATGACTGATTTACAGTTCATGGGGGTTGCCTAATCACACATATGAAGTTTTGGACAGATCTGACTTTTTTAACCCTTCGAAACAGCCCCTGAGACACCAATTATGGCACTTCCGGTTGGCACAGGAAGCTATAAGTCAACACATATCCTCATTGGGGTATGCTTTTACAGAATCCTGAGTTTTAAGTCTTTACGTTCAGAACTGACTGATTTACACAGGGTTGAATGCACTATGTCTATCAAACTGCAAGGCAGGGTATGGATATACACTTTTAGGGTGATTTTAACCACTTCCGGTTGGTCCAGGAAGCTTAGAATCAACACAGGTAGACCTCATAGTGGCCTGATTGGACTGTCACCGAAGACAGGTTCATACGGCATTCATAACCCACATAGGCTTCAGGTTGAATTTAGGGGTGCAGGCAATGTATTCCTATGGGGAGAGATGTCATTGTAATCTGTGCGATCAAAAAACCCTGTTTTAGTGTGAAGGGTTAATGCCACACGGTCAAGGTTAGGCTTGCACAGATCGGGAGGACCTTAGGAACATTCCTGTGGTGGAATTTTTCTTCTCACCCTAACGGTTCTCTCACTGTCACCCAAAATCAAATGACGTTGTGGGGCAGGCTTCATTTTGGGCCTACTTTTCTAATGGTCGCTGCGCTTAGACCGAGCGAGCTACGGTCAAGCGGGATATCTCGTTGAAGTCGGCACAGTCTGTAGACTATGGTGATGCCATTTTTTGTGTTGATTTCAGAATGCCATTTTGGCGATGGTCCCTCTCCGTTTAAACACATTGCAAATGTACAAAAGTCAACTAGCAAGTCAGTGTCCATCAGTCAATTAGATGTCATTATGACACCAAACTGATACCAATTGACACCAAACCCACTTTTTCCAACTCATTTAGAAGCCTACTATCACATATGTCAGAGCAGGCCCATAATTCACAGCGCCTTCAGTTTAAAACATAATAAAACGTAAAACACATAGTTACGTTCTAGCTGCGGGTCCAGTTCGGACATTATGTGTAGGCCTATGTGAGGCGACCCCGAATCCCGAGTTTCGGCTCGATAGGTCCTTCGGTGCCCGAGCAAAACCCTAATTGGTGCTGAAAATCCACTTTTTTACATGCCTTGCTACGGGGTCCTTGAATGAGCTATCGGACAGAAACGTTGGGGTCCGTCTCTATGGGCCGAGCCGGTTTCACTGCACCTAGCCTTGTGTCTCTGAGACTTTTCTAAATGTCGTCATTTTCGTAATGGTCAAAATGAATTGAAGTCATTGCAAATGTACGAGGCTGTTCCTCGGTCCGAGAACCTTCTAGAGCCACCTAACTCACCACGCACTATCGACCGGAGGTCTAGAACAGGTTTCTAAAGTTTCGGAACTCTAGGTCTGACGGTTCTTTTTTAGCTTGAACAAAGCTAACTATTGCAGCCACTGACTGTCTCTACGCACCCCAATACGTCCCTCCTTCCAAGTTGTGTGTTAGTGTGATTTAGTTTTCCTTTGAAATTTTATGGGAAAAATGACTGATTTACAGTTCATGGGGGTTGCCTAATCACACATATGAAGTTTTGGACAGATCTGACTTTTTTAACCCTTCGAAACAGCCCCTGAGACACCAATTATGGCACTTCCGGTTGGCACAGGAAGCTATAAGTCAACACATATCCTCATTGGGGTATGCTTTTACAGAATCCTGAGTTTTAAGTCTTTACGTTCAGAACTGACTGATTTACACAGGGTTGAATGCACTATGTCTATCAAACTGCAAGGCAGGGTATGGATATACACTTTTAGGGTGATTTTAATCACTTCCGGTTGGTCCAGGAAGCTTAGAATCAACACAGGTAGACCTCATAGTGGCCTGATTGGACTGTCACCGAAGACAGGTTCATACGGCATTCATAACCCACATAGGCTTCAGGTTGAATTTAGGGGTGCAGGCAATGTATTCCTATGGGGAGAGATGTCATTGTAATCTGTGCGATCAAAAAACCCTGTTTTAGTGTGAAGGGTTAATGCCACACGGTCAAGGTTAGGCTTGCACAGATCGGGAGGACCTTAGGAACATTCCTGTGGTGGAATTTTTCTTCTCACCCTAACGGTTCTCTCACTGTCACCCAAAATCAAATGACGTTGTGGGGCAGGCTTCATTTTGGGCCTACTTTTCTAATGGTCGCTGCGCTTAGACCGAGCGAGCTACGGTCAAGCGGGATATCTCGTTGAAGTCGGCACAGTCTGGAGACTATGGTGATGCCATTTTTTGTGTTGATTTCAGAATGCCATTTTGGCGATGGTCCCTCTCCGTTTAAACACATTGCAAATGTACAAAAGTCAACTAGCAAGTCAGTGTCCATCAGTCAATTAGATGTCATTATGACACCAAACTGATACCAATTGACACCAAACCCACTTTTTCCAACTCATTTAGAAGCCTACTATCACATATGTCAGAGCAGGCCCATAATTCACAGCGCCTTCAGTTTAAAACATAATAAAACGTAAAACACATAGTTACGTTCTAGCTGCGGGTCCAGTTCGGACATTATGTGTAGGCCTATGTGAGGCGACCCCGAATCCCGAGTTTCGGCTCGATAGGTCCTTCGGTGCCCGAGCAAAACCCTAATTGGTGCTGAAAATCCACTTTTTTACATGCCTTGCTACGGGGTCCTTGAATGAGCTATCGGACAGAAACGTTGGGGTCCGTCTCTATGGGCCGAGCCGGTTTCACTGCACCTAGCCTTGTGTCTCTGAGACTTTTCTAAATGTCGTCATTTTCGTAATGGTCAAAATGAATTGAAGTCATTGCAAATGTACGAGGCTGTTCCTCGGTCCGAGAACCTTCTAGAGCCACCTAACTCACCACGCACTATCGACCGGAGGTCTAGAACAGGTTTCTAAAGTTTCGGAACTCTAGGTCTGACGGTTCTTTTTTAGCTTGAACAAAGCTAACTATTGCAGCCACTGACTGTCTCTACGCACCCCAATACGTCCCTCCTTCCAAGTTGTGTGTTAGTGTGATTTAGTTTTCCTTTGAAATTTTATGGGAAAAATGACTGATTTACAGTTCATGGGGGTTGCCTAATCACACATATGAAGTTTTGGACAGATCTGACTTTTTTAACCCTTCGAAACAGCCCCTGAGACACCAATTATGGCACTTCCGGTTGGCACAGGAAGCTATAAGTCAACACATATCCTCATTGGGGTATGCTTTTACAGAATCCTGAGTTTTAAGTCTTTACGTTCAGAACTGACTGATTTACACAGGGTTGAATGCACTATGTCTATCAAACTGCAAGGCAGGGTATGGATATACACTTTTAGGGTGATTTTAATCACTTCCGGTTGGTCCAGGAAGCTTAGAATCAACACAGGTAGACCTCATAGTGGCCTGATTGGACTGTCACCGAAGACAGGTTCATACGGCATTCATAACCCACATAGGCTTCAGGTTGAATTTAGGGGTGCAGGCAATGTATTCCTATGGGGAGAGATGTCATTGTAATCTGTGCGATCAAAAAACCCTGTTTTAGTGTGAAGGGTTAATGCCACACGGTCAAGGTTAGGCTTGCACAGATCGGGAGGACCTTAGGAACATTCCTGTGGTGGAATTTTTCTTCTCACCCTAACGGTTCTCTCACTGTCACCCAAAATCAAATGACGTTGTGGGGCAGGCTTCATTTTGGGCCTACTTTTCTAATGGTCGCTGCGCTTAGACCGAGCGAGCTACGGTCAAGCGGGATATCTCGTTGAAGTCGGCACAGTCTGGAGACTATGGTGATGCCATTTTTTGTGTTGATTTCAGAATGCCATTTTGGCGATGGTCCCTCTCCGTTTAAACACATTGCAAATGTACAAAAGTCAACTAGCAAGTCAGTGTCCATCAGTCAATTAGATGTCATTATGACACCAAACTGATACCAATTGACACCAAACCCACTTTTTCCAACTCATTTAGAAGCCTACTATCACATATGTCAGAGCAGGCCCATAATTCACAGCGCCTTCAGTTTAAAACATAATAAAACGTAAAACACATAGTTACGTTCTAGCTGCGGGTCCAGTTCGGACATTATGTGTAGGCCTATGTGAGGCGACCCCGAATCCCGAGTTTCGGCTCGATAGGTCCTTCGGTGCCCGAGCAAAACCCTAATTGGTGCTGAAAATCCACTTTTTTACATGCCTTGCTACGGGGTCCTTGAATGAGCTATCGGACAGAAACGTTGGGGTCCGTCTCTATGGGCCGAGCCGGTTTCACTGCACCTAGCCTTGTGTCTCTGAGACTTTTCTAAATGTCGTCATTTTCGTAATGGTCAAAATGAATTGAAGTCATTGCAAATGTACGAGGCTGGTCCTCGGTCCGAGAACCTTCTAGAGCCACCTAACTCACCACGCACTATCGACCGGAGGTCTAGAACAGGTTTCTAAAGTTTCGGAACTCTAGGTCTGACGGTTCTTTTTTAGCTTGAACAAAGCTAACTATTGCAGCCACTGACTGTCTCTACGCACCCCAATACGTCCCTCCTTCCAAGTTGTGTGTTAGTGTGATTTAGTTTTCCTTTGAAATTTTATGGGAAAAATGACTGATTTACAGTTCATGGGGGTTGCCTAATCACACATATGAAGTTTTGGACAGATCTGACTTTTTTAACCCTTCGAAACAGCCCCTGAGACACCAATTATGGCACTTCTGGTTGGCACAGGAAGCTATAAGTCAACACATATCCTCATTGGGGTATGCTTTTACAGAATCCTGAGTTTTAAGTCTTTACGTTCAGAACTGACTGATTTACACAGGGTTGAATGCACTATGTCTATCAAACTGCAAGGCAGGGTATGGATATACACTTTTAGGGTGATTTTAATCACTTCCGGTTGGTCCAGGAAGCTTAGAATCAACACAGGTAGACCTCATAGTGGCCTGATTGGACTGTCACCGAAGACAGGTTCATACGGCATTCATAACCCACATAGGCTTCAGGTTGAATTTAGGGGTGCAGGCAATGTATTCCTATGGGGAGAGATGTCATTGTAATCTGTGCGATCAAAAAACCCTGTTTTAGTGTGAAGGGTTAATGCCACACGGTCAAGGTTAGGCTTGCACAGATCGGGAGGACCTTAGGAACATTCCTGTGGTGGAATTTTTCTTCTCACCCTAACGGTTCTCTCACTGTCACCCAAAATCAAATGACGTTGTGGGGCAGGCTTCATTTTGGGCCTACTTTTCTAATGGTCGCTGCGCTTAGACCGAGCGAGCTACGGTCAAGCGGGATATCTCGTTGAAGTCGGCACAGTCTGGAGACTATGGTGATGCCATTTTTTGTGTTGATTTCAGAATGCCATTTTGGCGATGGTCCCTCTCCGTTTAAACACATTGCAAATGTACAAAAGTCAACTAGCAAGTCAGTGTCCATCAGTCAATTAGATGTCATTATGACACCAAACTGATACCAATTGACACCAAACCCACTTTTTCCAACTCATTTAGAAGCCTACTATCACATATGTCAGAGCAGGCCCATAATTCACAGCGCCTTCAGTTTAAAACATAATAAAACGTAAAACACATAGTTACGTTCTAGCTGCGGGTCCAGTTCGGACATTATGTGTAGGCCTATGTGAGGCGACCCCGAATCCCGAGTTTCGGCTCGATAGGTCCTTCGGTGCCCGAGCAAAACCCTAATTGGTGCTGAAAATCCACTTTTTTACATGCCTTGCTACGGGGTCCTTGAATGAGCTATCGGACAGAAACGTTGGGGTCCGTCTCTATGGGCCGAGCCGGTTTCACTGCACCTAGCCTTGTGTCTCTGAGACTTTTCTAAATGTCGTCATTTTCGTAATGGTCAAAATGAATTGAAGTCATTGCAAATGTACGAGGCTGGTCCTCGGTCCGAGAACCTTCTAGAGCCACCTAACTCACCACGCACTATCGACCGGAGGTCTAGAACAGGTTTCTAAAGTTTCGGAACTCTAGGTCTGACGGTTCTTTTTTAGCTTGAACAAAGCTAACTATTGCAGCCACTGACTGTCTCTACGCACCCCAATACGTCCCTCCTTCCAAGTTGTGTGTTAGTGTGATTTAGTTTTCCTTTGAAATTTTATGGGAAAAATGACTGATTTACAGTTCATGGGGGTTGCCTAATCACACATATGAAGTTTTGGACAGATCTGACTTTTTTAACCCTTCGAAACAGCCCCTGAGACACCAATTATGGCACTTCCGGTTGGCACAGGAAGCTATAAGTCAACACATATCCTCATTGGGGTATGCTTTTACAGAATCCTGAGTTTTAAGTCTTTACGTTCAGAACTGACTGATTTACACAGGGTTGAATGCACTATGTCTATCAAACTGCAAGGCAGGGTATGGATATACACTTTTAGGGTGATTTTAACCACTTCCGGTTGGTCCAGGAAGCTTAGAATCAACACAGGTAGACCTCATAGTGGCCTGATTGGACTGTCACCGAAGACAGGTTCATACGGCATTCATAACCCACATAGGCTTCAGGTTGAATTTAGGGGTGCAGGCAATGTATTCCTATGGGGAGAGATGTCATTGTAATCTGTGCGATCAAAAAACCCTGTTTTAGTGTGAAGGGTTAATGCCACACGGTCAAGGTTAGGCTTGCACAGATCGGGAGGACCTTAGGAACATTCCTGTGTTGGAATTTTTCTTCTCACCCTAACGGTTCTCTCACTGTCACCCAAAATCAAATGACGTTGTGGGGCAGGCTTCATTTTGGGCCTACTTTTCTAATGGTCGCTGCGCTTAGACCGAGCGAGCTACGGTCAAGCGGGATATCTCGTTGAAGTCGGCACAGTCTGGAGACTATGGTGATGCCATTTTTTGTGTTGATTTCAGAATGCCATTTTGGCGATGGTCCCTCTCCGTTTAAACACATTGCAAATGTACAAAAGTCAACTAGCAAGTCAGTGTCCATCAGTCAATTAGATGTCATTATGACACCAAACTGATACCAATTGACACCAAACCCACTTTTTCCAACTCATTTAGAAGCCTACTATCACATATGTCAGAGCAGGCCCATAATTCACAGCGCCTTCAGTTTAAAACATAATAAAACGTAAAACACATAGTTACGTTCTAGCTGCGGGTCCAGTTCGGACATTATGTGTAGGCCTATGTGAGGCGACCCCGAATCCCGAGTTTCGGCTCGATAGGTCCTTCGGTGCCCGAGCAAAACCCTAATTGGTGCTGAAAATCCACTTTTTTACATGCCTTGCTACGGGGTCCTTGAATGAGCTATCGGACAGAAACGTTGGGGTCCGTCTCTATGGGCCGAGCCGGTTTCACTGCACCTAGCCTTGTGTCTCTGAGACTTTTCTAAATGTCGTCATTTTTGTAATGGTCAAAATGAATTGAAGTCATTGCAAATGTACGAGGCTGTTCCTCGGTCCGAGAACCTTCTAGAGCCACCTAACTCACCACGCACTATCGACCGGAGGTCTAGAACAGGTTTCTAAAGTTTCGGAACTCTAGGTCTGACGGTTCTTTTTTAGCTCGAACAAAGCTAACTATTGCAGCCACTGACTGTCTCTACGCACCCCAATACGTCCCTCCTTCCAAGTTGTGTGTTAGTGTGATTTAGTTTTCCTTTGAAATTTTATGGGAAAAATGACTGATTTACAGTTCATGGGGGTTGCCTAATCACACATATGAAGTTTTGGACAGATCTGACTTTTTTAACCCTTCGAAACAGACACCAATTATGGCACTTCCGGTTGGCACAGGAAGCTATAAGTCAACACATATCCTCATTGGGGTATGCTTTTACAGAATCCTGAGTTTTAAGTCTTTACGTTCAGAACTGACTGATTTACACAGGGTTGAATGCACTATGTCTATCAAACTGCAAGGCAGGGTATGGATATACACTTTTAGGGTGATTTTAACCACTTCCGGTTGGTCCAGGAAGCTTAGAATCAACACAGGTAGACCTCATAGTGGCCTGATTGGACTGTCACCGAAGACAGGTTCATACGGCATTCATAACCCACATAGGCTTCAGGTTGAATTTAGGGGTGCAGGCAATGTATTCCTATGGGGAGAGATGTCATTGTAATCTGTGAGATCAAAAAACCCTGTTTTAGTGTGAAGGGTTAATGCCACATGGTCACGGTTAGGCTTGCACAGATCGGGAGGACCTTAGGAACATTCCTGTGGTGGAATTTTTCTTCTCACCCTAACGGTTCTCTCACTGTCACCCAAAATCAAATGACGTTGTGGGGTAGGCTTCATTTTGGGCCTACTTTTCTAATGGTCGCTGCGCTTAGACCGAGCGAGCTACGGTCATGCGGGATATCTCGTTGAAGTCGGCACAGTCTGGAGACTATGGTGATGCCATTTTTTGTGTTGATTTCAGAATGCCATTTTGGTGATGGTCCCTCTCCGTTTAATCTTCATCCTACCCCCTCCTTTTTTGAACATTCTGTTAAAAATCGCGCAACTTTTCAGCGTCCTGCTACTCATGCCAGGAATATAGTATATGCATATGATTAGTATGTGTGGATAGAAAACACTCTGAAGTTTCTAAAACTGGTTAAATCACGGCTGTGACTATAACAGAGCGTGTGTTTCATTGAAAAACGCAAGAAAAACTGCTCTCTGAAAGCAAAAAATAATTTCCATAAGTCACTTCCACCAGTTGTTAAAAGAGAACAGAATTTAATGGGAATTTGCCTGCACCTCATACAAATTCCGCACGATGGCGCCATTGTACTAATTTTCAATCGAATTAATTGTTGGAAAATACATCTGTTTGACCTCCAGTTTTCCAGTCTTCACCCGGATGCAGTTTAGGGAGAGATCAGATTGCATTGTTTTTGAAGTGAGGACCTATTGAAGAGACATCGCCCTGTAATCATTTTGATAGATTATAAACGTTTACTAATACCTAAAGTTGGATTACAAAAGGATTTCGAAGTGTTTTGTGAAAGTTTATCGTCGACTTTTTTAATTTTAAAAAATTACGCAGCGTTTAAAAACGATGATTTTTTCTGAATGACACAACTTCTATACAAAGCTATTTTGGGTATATATGGACCGATTTAAACGAAAAAAAGACCCAATAGTGATGTTTATGGGGCATATAGGAGTGCCAAGAAAGAAGCTCGTCTAAGGTAATGAATGTTTTATATTTTATTTCTGCGTTTTGGGTAGCGCCGGCTATCGCAAAATCTGTTGTTTACGTGTCGAGCTGGCATTTTGGGGGGTGCATGCTATCAGATAATAGCTTCTGATGCTTTCGCCGAAAAGCATTTTAAAAATCTGACTTGCTGGCTAGGTTCACAACGAGTGTAGCTTTAATTCAATACCCTGCTTGTGAATTTTGATCAAGGTTTGAGTTTTAACGAGTACATTTAGCATTTAGCGTAGCGCATTTGCATTTCCAGGTGCCTACTTGGGACATATGCGTCTCAAGTAGGAGCAAGAAGTTAAACACATTGCAAATGTACAAAAGTCAACTAGCAAGTCAGTGTCCATCAGTCAATTAGATGTCATTATGACACCAAACTGATACCAATTGACACCAAACCCACTTTTTCCAACTCATTTAGAAGCCTACTATCACATATGTCAGAGCAGGCCCATAATTCACAGCGCCTTCAGTTTAAAACATAATAAAACATAAAACACATAGTTACGTTCTAGCTAATGTCAGTTCGGACATTATGTGTAGGCCCATGTGAGGCGACCCCGAATCCCGAGTTTCGGCTCGATAGGTCCTTCGGTGCCCGAGCAAAACCCTAATTGGTGCTGAAAATCCACTTTTTTACATGCCTTGCTACGGGGTCCTTGAATGAGCTATCGGACAGAAACGTTGGGGTCCGTCTCTATGGGCCGAGCCGGTTTCACTGCACCTAGCCTTGCGTCTCTGAGACTTTTCTAAATGTCGTCATTTTCGTAATGGTCAAAATGAATTGAAGTCATTGCAAATGTACGGTCCGAGAACCTTCTAGAGCCACCTAACTCACCACGCACTATCGACCGGAGGTCTAGAACAGGTTTGTAAAGTTTCGGAACTCTAGGTCTGACGGTTCTTTTTTAGCTCGAACAAAGCTAACTATTGCAGCCACTGACTGTCTCTACGCACCCCAATACGTCCCTCCTTCCAAGTTGTGTGTTAGTGTGATTTAGTTTTCCTTTGAAATTTTATGGGAAAAATGACTGATTTACAGTTCATGGGGGTTGCCTAATCACACATATGAAGTTTTGGACAGATCTGACTTTTTTAACCCTTCGAAACAGACACCAATTATGGCACTTCCGGTTGGCACAGGAAGCTATAAGTCAACACATATCCTCATTGGGGTATGCTTTTACAGAATCCTGAGTTTTAAGTCTTTACGTTCAGAACTGACTGATTTACACAGGGTTGAATGCACTATGTCTATCAAACTGCAAGGCAGGGTATGGATATACACTTTTAGGGTGATTTTAACCACTTCCGGTTGGTCCAGGAAGCTTAGAATCAACACAGGTAGACCTCATAGTGGCCTGATTGGACTGTCACCGAAGACAGGTTCATACGGCATTCATAACCCACATAGGCTTCAGGTTGAATTTAGGGGTGCAGGCAATGTATTCCTATGGGGAGAGATGTCATTGTAATCTGTGAGATCAAAAAACCCTGTTTTAGTGTGAAGGGTTAATGCCACATGGTCACGGTTAGGCTTGCACAGATCGGGAGGACCTTAGGAACATTCCTGTGGTGGAATTTTTCTTCTCACCCTAACGGTTCTCTCACTGTCACCCAAAATCAAATGACGTTGTGGGGTAGGCTTCATTTTGGGCCTACTTTTCTAATGGTCGCTGCGCTTAGACCGAGCGAGCTACGGTCATGCGGGATATCTCGTTGAAGTCGGCACAGTCTGGAGACTATGGTGATGCCATTTTTTGTGTTGATTTCAGAATGCCATTTTGGTGATGGTCCCTCTCCGTTTAATCTTCATCCTACCCCCTCCTTTTTTGAACATTCTGTTAAAAATCGCGCAACTTTTCAGCGTCCTGCTACTCATGCCAGGAATATAGTATATGCATATGATTAGTATGTGTGGATAGAAAACACTCTGAAGTTTCTAAAACTGGTTAAATCACGGCTGTGACTATAACAGAGCGTGTGTTTCATTGAAAAACGCAAGAAAAACTGCTCTCTGAAAGCAAAAAATAATTTCCATAAGTCACTTCCACCAGTTGTTAAAAGAGAACAGAATTTAATGGGAATTTGCCTGCACCTCATACAAATTCCGCACGATGGCGCCATTGTACTAATTTTCAATCGAATTAATTGTTGGAAAATACATCTGTTTGACCTCCAGTTTTCCAGTCTTCACCCGGATGCAGTTTAGGGAGAGATCAGATTGCATTGTTTTTGAAGTGAGGACCTATTGAAGAGACATCGCCCTGTAATCATTTTGATAGATTATAAACGTTTACTAATACCTAAAGTTGGATTACAAAAGGATTTCGAAGTGTTTTGTGAAAGTTTATCGTCGACTTTTTTAATTTTAAAAAATTACGCAGCGTTTAAAAACGATGATTTTTTCTGAATGACACAACTTCTATACAAAGCTATTTTGGGTATATATGGACCGATTTAAACGAAAAAAAGACCCAATAGTGATGTTTATGGGGCATATAGGAGTGCCAAGAAAGAAGCTCGTCTAAGGTAATGAATGTTTTATATTTTATTTCTGCGTTTTGGGTAGCGCCGGCTATCGCAAAATCTGTTGTTTACGTGTCGAGCTGGCATTTTGGGGGGTGCATGCTATCAGATAATAGCTTCTGATGCTTTCGCCGAAAAGCATTTTAAAAATCTGACTTGCTGGCTAGGTTCACAACGAGTGTAGCTTTAATTCAATACCCTGCTTGTGAATTTTGATCAAGGTTTGAGTTTTAACGAGTACATTTAGCATTTAGCGTAGCGCATTTGCATTTCCAGGTGCCTACTTGGGACATATGCGTCTCAAGTAGGAGCAAGAAGTTAAACACATTGCAAATGTACAAAAGTCAACTAGCAAGTCAGTGTCCATCAGTCAATTAGATGTCATTATGACACCAAACTGATACCAATTGACACCAAACCCACTTTTTCCAACTCATTTAGAAGCCTACTATCACATATGTCAGAGCAGGCCCATAATTCACAGCGCCTTCAGTTTAAAACATAATAAAACATAAAACACATAGTTACGTTCTAGCTAATGTCAGTTCGGACATTATGTGTAGGCCCATGTGAGGCGACCCCGAATCCCGAGTTTCGGCTCGATAGGTCCTTCGGTGCCCGAGCAAAACCCTAATTGGTGCTGAAAATCCACTTTTTTACATGCCTTGCTACGGGGTCCTTGAATGAGCTATCGGACAGAAACGTTGGGGTCCGTCTCTATGGGCCGAGCCGGTTTCACTGCACCTAGCCTTGCGTCTCTGAGACTTTTCTAAATGTCGTCATTTTCGTAATGGTCAAAATGAATTGAAGTCATTGCAAATGTACGGTCCGAGAACCTTCTAGAGCCACCTAACTCACCACGCACTATCGACCGGAGGTCTAGAACAGGTTTGTAAAGTTTCGGAACTCTAGGTCTGACGGTTCTTTTTTAGCTCGAACAAAGCTAACTATTGCAGCCACTGACTGTCTCTACGCACCCCAATACGTCCCTCCTTCCAAGTTGTGTGTTAGTGTGATTTAGTTTTCCTTTGAAATTTTATGGGAAAAATGACTGATTTACAGTTCATGGGGGTTGCCTAATCACACATATGAAGTTTTGGACAGATCTGACTTTTTTAACCCTTCGAAACAGACACCAATTATGGCACTTCCGGTTGGCACAGGAAGCTATAAGTCAACACATATCCTCATTGGGGTATGCTTTTACAGAATCCTGAGTTTTAAGTCTTTACGTTCAGAACTGACTGATTTACACAGGGTTGAATGCACTATGTCTATCAAACTGCAAGGCAGGGTATGGATATACACTTTTAGGGTGATTTTAACCACTTCCGGTTGGTCCAGGAAGCTTAGAATCAACACAGGTAGACCTCATAGTGGCCTGATTGGACTGTCACCGAAGACAGGTTCATACGGCATTCATAACCCACATAGGCTTCAGGTTGAATTTAGGGGTGCAGGCAATGTATTCCTATGGGGAGAGATGTCATTGTAATCTGTGAGATCAAAAAACCCTGTTTTAGTGTGAAGGGTTAATGCCACATGGTCACGGTTAGGCTTGCACAGATCGGGAGGACCTTAGGAACATTCCTGTGGTGGAATTTTTCTTCTCACCCTAACGGTTCTCTCACTGTCACCCAAAATCAAATGACGTTGTGGGGTAGGCTTCATTTTGGGCCTACTTTTCTAATGGTCGCTGCGCTTAGACCGAGCGAGCTACGGTCATGCGGGATATCTCGTTGAAGTCGGCACAGTCTGGAGACTATGGTGATGCCATTTTTTGTGTTGATTTCAGAATGCCATTTTGGTGATGGTCCCTCTCCGTTTAATCTTCATCCTACCCCCTCCTTTTTTGAACATTCTGTTAAAAATCGCGCAACTTTTCAGCGTCCTGCTACTCATGCCAGGAATATAGTATATGCATATGATTAGTATGTGTGGATAGAAAACACTCTGAAGTTTCTAAAACTGGTTAAATCACGGCTGTGACTATAACAGAGCGTGTGTTTCATTGAAAAACGCAAGAAAAACTGCTCTCTGAAAGCAAAAAATAATTTCCATAAGTCACTTCCACCAGTTGTTAAAAGAGAACAGAATTTAATGGGAATTTGCCTGCACCTCATACAAATTCCGCACGATGGCGCCATTGTACTAATTTTCAATCGAATTAATTGTTGGAAAATACATCTGTTTGACCTCCAGTTTTCCAGTCTTCACCCGGATGCAGTTTAGGGAGAGATCAGATTGCATTGTTTTTGAAGTGAGGACCTATTGAAGAGACATCGCCCTGTAATCATTTTGATAGATTATAAACGTTTACTAATACCTAAAGTTGGATTACAAAAGGATTTCGAAGTGTTTTGTGAAAGTTTATCGTCGACTTTTTTAATTTTAAAAAATTACGCAGCGTTTAAAAACGATGATTTTTTCTGAATGACACAACTTCTATACAAAGCTATTTTGGGTATATATGGACCGATTTAAACGAAAAAAAGACCCAATAGTGATGTTTATGGGGCATATAGGAGTGCCAAGAAAGAAGCTCGTCTAAGGTAATGAATGTTTTATATTTTATTTCTGCGTTTTGGGTAGCGCCGGCTATCGCAAAATCTGTTGTTTACGTGTCGAGCTGGCATTTTGGGGGGTGCATGCTATCAGATAATAGCTTCTGATGCTTTCGCCGAAAAGCATTTTAAAAATCTGACTTGCTGGCTAGGTTCACAACGAGTGTAGCTTTAATTCAATACCCTGCTTGTGAATTTTGATCAAGGTTTGAGTTTTAACGAGTACATTTAGCATTTAGCGTAGCGCATTTGCATTTCCAGGTGCCTACTTGGGACATATGCGTCTCAAGTAGGAGCAAGAAGTTAAACACATTGCAAATGTACAAAAGTCAACTAGCAAGTCAGTGTCCATCAGTCAATTAGATGTCATTATGACACCAAACTGATACCAATTGACACCAAACCCACTTTTTCCAACTCATTTAGAAGCCTACTATCACATATGTCAGAGCAGGCCCATAATTCACAGCGCCTTCAGTTTAAAACATAATAAAACATAAAACACATAGTTACGTTCTAGCTAATGTCAGTTCGGACATTATGTGTAGGCCCATGTGAGGCGACCCCGAATCCCGAGTTTCGGCTCGATAGGTCCTTCGGTGCCCGAGCAAAACCCTAATTGGTGCTGAAAATCCACTTTTTTACATGCCTTGCTACGGGGTCCTTGAATGAGCTATCGGACAGAAACGTTGGGGTCCGTCTCTATGGGCCGAGCCGGTTTCACTGCACCTAGCCTTGCGTCTCTGAGACTTTTCTAAATGTCGTCATTTTCGTAATGGTCAAAATGAATTGAAGTCATTGCAAATGTACGGTCCGAGAACCTTCTAGAGCCACCTAACTCACCACGCACTATCGACCGGAGGTCTAGAACAGGTTTGTAAAGTTTCGGAACTCTAGGTCTGACGGTTCTTTTTTAGCTCGAACAAAGCTAACTATTGCAGCCACTGACTGTCTCTACGCACCCCAATACGTCCCTCCTTCCAAGTTGTGTGTTAGTGTGATTTAGTTTTCCTTTGAAATTTTATGGGAAAAATGACTGATTTACAGTTCATGGGGGTTGCCTAATCACACATATGAAGTTTTGGACAGATCTGACTTTTTTAACCCTTCGAAACAGACACCAATTATGGCACTTCCGGTTGGCACAGGAAGCTATAAGTCAACACATATCCTCATTGGGGTATGCTTTTACAGAATCCTGAGTTTTAAGTCTTTACGTTCAGAACTGACTGATTTACACAGGGTTGAATGCACTATGTCTATCAAACTGCAAGGCAGGGTATGGATATACACTTTTAGGGTGATTTTAACCACTTCCGGTTGGTCCAGGAAGCTTAGAATCAACACAGGTAGACCTCATAGTGGCCTGATTGGACTGTCACCGAAGACAGGTTCATACGGCATTCATAACCCACATAGGCTTCAGGTTGAATTTAGGGGTGCAGGCAATGTATTCCTATGGGGAGAGATGTCATTGTAATCTGTGAGATCAAAAAACCCTGTTTTAGTGTGAAGGGTTAATGCCACATGGTCACGGTTAGGCTTGCACAGATCGGGAGGACCTTAGGAACATTCCTGTGGTGGAATTTTTCTTCTCACCCTAACGGTTCTCTCACTGTCACCCAAAATCAAATGACGTTGTGGGGTAGGCTTCATTTTGGGCCTACTTTTCTAATGGTCGCTGCGCTTAGACCGAGCGAGCTACGGTCATGCGGGATATCTCGTTGAAGTCGGCACAGTCTGGAGACTATGGTGATGCCATTTTTTGTGTTGATTTCAGAATGCCATTTTGGTGATGGTCCCTCTCCGTTTAATCTTCATCCTACCCCCTCCTTTTTTGAACATTCTGTTAAAAATCGCGCAACTTTTCAGCGTCCTGCTACTCATGCCAGGAATATAGTATATGCATATGATTAGTATGTGTGGATAGAAAACACTCTGAAGTTTCTAAAACTGGTTAAATCACGGCTGTGACTATAACAGAGCGTGTGTTTCATTGAAAAACGCAAGAAAAACTGCTCTCTGAAAGCAAAAAATAATTTCCATAAGTCACTTCCACCAGTTGTTAAAAGAGAACAGAATTTAATGGGAATTTGCCTGCACCTCATACAAATTCCGCACGATGGCGCCATTGTACTAATTTTCAATCGAATTAATTGTTGGAAAATACATCTGTTTGACCTCCAGTTTTCCAGTCTTCACCCGGATGCAGTTTAGGGAGAGATCAGATTGCATTGTTTTTGAAGTGAGGACCTATTGAAGAGACATCGCCCTGTAATCATTTTGATAGATTATAAACGTTTACTAATACCTAAAGTTGGATTACAAAAGGATTTCGAAGTGTTTTGTGAAAGTTTATCGTCGACTTTTTTAATTTTAAAAAATTACGCAGCGTTTAAAAACGATGATTTTTTCTGAATGACACAACTTCTATACAAAGCTATTTTGGGTATATATGGACCGATTTAAACGAAAAAAAGACCCAATAGTGATGTTTATGGGGCATATAGGAGTGCCAAGAAAGAAGCTCGTCTAAGGTAATGAATGTTTTATATTTTATTTCTGCGTTTTGGGTAGCGCCGGCTATCGCAAAATCTGTTGTTTACGTGTCGAGCTGGCATTTTGGGGGGTGCATGCTATCAGATAATAGCTTCTGATGCTTTCGCCGAAAAGCATTTTAAAAATCTGACTTGCTGGCTAGGTTCACAACGAGTGTAGCTTTAATTCAATACCCTGCTTGTGAATTTTGATCAAGGTTTGAGTTTTAACGAGTACATTTAGCATTTAGCGTAGCGCATTTGCATTTCCAGGTGCCTACTTGGGACATATGCGTCTCAAGTAGGAGCAAGAAGTTAAACACATTGCAAATGTACAAAAGTCAACTAGCAAGTCAGTGTCCATCAGTCAATTAGATGTCATTATGACACCAAACTGATACCAATTGACACCAAACCCACTTTTTCCAACTCATTTAGAAGCCTACTATCACATATGTCAGAGCAGGCCCATAATTCACAGCGCCTTCAGTTTAAAACATAATAAAACATAAAACACATAGTTACGTTCTAGCTAATGTCAGTTCGGACATTATGTGTAGGCCCATGTGAGGCGACCCCGAATCCCGAGTTTCGGCTCGATAGGTCCTTCGGTGCCCGAGCAAAACCCTAATTGGTGCTGAAAATCCACTTTTTTACATGCCTTGCTACGGGGTCCTTGAATGAGCTATCGGACAGAAACGTTGGGGTCCGTCTCTATGGGCCGAGCCGGTTTCACTGCACCTAGCCTTGCGTCTCTGAGACTTTTCTAAATGTTGTCATTTTCGTAATGGTCAAAATGAATTGAAGTCATTGCAAATGTACGGTCCGAGAACCTTCTAGAGCCACCTAACTCACCACGCACTATCGACCGGAGGTCTAGAACAGGTTTGTAAAGTTTCGGAACTCTAGGTCTGACGGTTCTTTTTTAGCTCGAACAAAGCTAACTATTGCAGCCACTGACTGTCTCTACGCACCCCAATACGTCCCTCCTTCCAAGTTGTGTGTTAGTGTGATTTAGTTTTCCTTTGAAATTTTATGGGAAAAATGACTGATTTACAGTTCATGGGGGTTGCCTAATCACACATATGAAGTTTTGGACAGATCTGACTTTTTTAACCCTTCGAAACAGACACCAATTATGGCACTTCCGGTTGGCACAGGAAGCTATAAGTCAACACATATCCTCATTGGGGTATGCTTTTACAGAATCCTGAGTTTTAAGTCTTTACGTTCAGAACTGACTGATTTACACAGGGTTGAATGCACTATGTCTATCAAACTGCAAGGCAGGGTATGGATATACACTTTTAGGGTGATTTTAACCACTTCCGGTTGGTCCAGGAAGCTTAGAATCAACACAGGTAGACCTCATAGTGGCCTGATTGGACTGTCACCGAAGACAGGTTCATACGGCATTCATAACCCACATAGGCTTCAGGTTGAATTTAGGGGTGCAGGCAATGTATTCCTATGGGGAGAGATGTCATTGTAATCTGTGAGATCAAAAAACCCTGTTTTAGTGTGAAGGGTTAATGCCACATGGTCACGGTTAGGCTTGCACAGATCGGGAGGACCTTAGGAACATTCCTGTGGTGGAATTTTTCTTCTCACCCTAACGGTTCTCTCACTGTCACCCAAAATCAAATGACGTTGTGGGGTAGGCTTCATTTTGGGCCTACTTTTCTAATGGTCGCTGCGCTTAGACCGAGCGAGCTACGGTCATGCGGGATATCTCGTTGAAGTCGGCACAGTCTGGAGACTATGGTGATGCCATTTTTTGTGTTGATTTCAGAATGCCATTTTGGTGATGGTCCCTCTCCGTTTAATCTTCATCCTACCCCCTCCTTTTTTGAACATTCTGTTAAAAATCGCGCAACTTTTCAGCGTCCTGCTACTCATGCCAGGAATATAGTATATGCATATGATTAGTATGTGTGGATAGAAAACACTCTGAAGTTTCTAAAACTGGTTAAATCACGGCTGTGACTATAACAGAGCGTGTGTTTCATTGAAAAACGCAAGAAAAACTGCTCTCTGAAAGCAAAAAATAATTTCCATAAGTCACTTCCACCAGTTGTTAAAAGAGAACAGAATTTAATGGGAATTTGCCTGCACCTCATACAAATTCCGCACGATGGCGCCATTGTACTAATTTTCAATCGAATTAATTGTTGGAAAATACATCTGTTTGACCTCCAGTTTTCCAGTCTTCACCCGGATGCAGTTTAGGGAGAGATCAGATTGCATTGTTTTTGAAGTGAGGACCTATTGAAGAGACATCGCCCTGTAATCATTTTGATAGATTATAAACGTTTACTAATACCTAAAGTTGGATTACAAAAGGATTTCGAAGTGTTTTGTGAAAGTTTATCGTCGACTTTTTTAATTTTAAAAAATTACGCAGCGTTTAAAAACGATGATTTTTTCTGAATGACACAACTTCTATACAAAGCTATTTTGGGTATATATGGACCGATTTAAACGAAAAAAAGACCCAATAGTGATGTTTATGGGGCATATAGGAGTGCCAAGAAAGAAGCTCGTCTAAGGTAATGAATGTTTTATATTTTATTTCTGCGTTTTGGGTAGCGCCGGCTATCGCAAAATCTGTTGTTTACGTGTCGAGCTGGCATTTTGGGGGGTGCATGCTATCAGATAATAGCTTCTGATGCTTTCGCCGAAAAGCATTTTAAAAATCTGACTTGCTGGCTAGGTTCACAACGAGTGTAGCTTTAATTCAATACCCTGCTTGTGAATTTTGATCAAGGTTTGAGTTTTAACGAGTACATTTAGCATTTAGCGTAGCGCATTTGCATTTCCAGGTGCCTACTTGGGACATATGCGTCTCAAGTAGGAGCAAGAAGTTAAACACATTGCAAATGTACAAAAGTCAACTAGCAAGTCAGTGTCCATCAGTCAATTAGATGTCATTATGACACCAAACTGATACCAATTGACACCAAACCCACTTTTTCCAACTCATTTAGAAGCCTACTATCACATATGTCAGAGCAGGCCCATAATTCACAGCGCCTTCAGTTTAAAACATAATAAAACATAAAACACATAGTTACGTTCTAGCTAATGTCAGTTCGGACATTATGTGTAGGCCCATGTGAGGCGACCCCGAATCCCGAGTTTCGGCTCGATAGGTCCTTCGGTGCCCGAGCAAAACCCTAATTGGTGCTGAAAATCCACTTTTTTACATGCCTTGCTACGGGGTCCTTGAATGAGCTATCGGACAGAAACGTTGGGGTCCGTCTCTATGGGCCGAGCCGGTTTCACTGCACCTAGCCTTGCGTCTCTGAGACTTTTCTAAATGTCGTCATTTTCGTAATGGTCAAAATGAATTGAAGTCATTGCAAATGTACGGTCCGAGAACCTTCTAGAGCCACCTAACTCACCACGCACTATCGACCGGAGGTCTAGAACAGGTTTCTAAAGTTTCGGAACTCTAGGTCTGACGGTTCTTTTTTAGCTCGAACAAAGCTAACTATTGCAGCCACTGACTGTCTCTACGCACCCCAATACGTCCCTCCTTCCAAGTTGTGTGTTAGTGTGATTTAGTTTTCCTTTGAAATTTTATGGGAAAAATGACTGATTTACAGTTCATGGGGGTTGCCTAATCACACATATGAAGTTTTGGACAGATCTGACTTTTTTAACCCTTCGAAACAGACACCAATTATGGCACTTCCGGTTGGCACAGGAAGCTATAAGTCAACACATATCCTCATTGGGGTATGCTTTTACAGAATCCTGAGTTTTAAGTCTTTACGTTCAGAACTGACTGATTTACACAGGGTTGAATGCACTATGTCTATCAAACTGCAAGGCAGGGTATGGATATACACTTTTAGGGTGATTTTAACCACTTCCGGTTGGTCCAGGAAGCTTAGAATCAACACAGGTAGACCTCATAGTGGCCTGATTGGACTGTCACCGAAGACAGGTTCATACGGCATTCATAACCCACATAGGCTTCAGGTTGAATTTAGGGGTGCAGGCAATGTATTCCTATGGGGAGAGATGTCATTGTAATCTGTGCGATCAAAAAACCCTGTTTTAGTGTGAAGGGTTAATGCCACACGGTCAAGGTTAGGCTTGCACAGATCGGGAGGACCTTAGGAACATTCCTGTGGTGGAATTTTTCTTCTCACCCTAACGGTTCTCTCACTGTCACCCAAAATCAAATGACGTTGTGGGGCAGGCTTCATTTTGGGCCTACTTTTCTAATGGTCGCTGCGCTTAGACCGAGCGAGCTACGGTCAAGCGGGATATCTCGTTGAAGTCGGCACAGTCTGGAGACTATGGTGATGCCATTTTTTGTGTTGATTTCAGAATGCCATTTTGGCGATGGTCCCTCTCCGTTTAAACACATTGCAAATGTACAAAAGTCAACTAGCAAGTCAGTGTCCATCAGTGAATTAGATGTCATTATGACACCAAACTGATACCAATTGACACCAAACCCACTTTTTCCAACTCATTTAGAAGCCTACTATCACATATGTCAGAGCAGGCCCATAATTCACAGCGCCTTCAGTTTAAAACATAATAAAACGTAAAACACATAGTTACGTTCTAGCTGCGGGTCCAGTTCGGACATTATGTGTAGGCCTATGTGAGGCGACCCCGAATCCCGAGTTTCGGCTCGATAGGTCCTTCGGTGCCCGAGCAAAACCCTAATTGGTGCTGAAAATCCACTTTTTTACATGCCTTGCTACGGGGTCCTTGAATGAGCTATCGGACAGAAACGTTGGGGTCCGTCTCTATGGGCCGAGCCGGTTTCACTGCACCTAGCCTTGTGTCTCTGAGACTTTTCTAAATGTCGTCATTTTCGTAATGGTCAAAATGAATTGAAGTCATTGCAAATGTACGAGGCTGTTCCTCGGTCCGAGAACCTTCTAGAGCCACCTAACTCACCACGCACTATCGACCGGAGGTCTAGAACAGGTTTCTAAAGTTTCGGAACTCTAGGTCTGACGGTTCTTTTTTAGCTTGAACAAAGCTAACTATTGCAGCCACTGACTGTCTCTACGCACCCCAATACGTCCCTCCTTCCAAGTTGTGTGTTAGTGTGATTTAGTTTTCCTTTGAAATTTTATGGGAAAAATGACTGATTTACAGTTCATGGGGGTTGCCTAATCACACATATGAAGTTTTGGACAGATCTGACTTTTTTAACCCTTCGAAACAGCCCCTGAGACACCAATTATGGCACTTCCGGTTGGCACAGGAAGCTATAAGTCAACACATATCCTCATTGGGGTATGCTTTTACAGAATCCTGAGTTTTAAGTCTTTACGTTCAGAACTGACTGATTTACACAGGGTTGAATGCACTATGTCTATCAAACTGCAAGGCAGGGTATGGATATACACTTTTAGGGTGATTTTAACCACTTCCGGTTGGTCCAGGAAGCTTAGAATCAACACAGGTAGACCTCATAGTGGCCTGATTGGACTGTCACCGAAGACAGGTTCATACGGCATTCATAACCCACATAGGCTTCAGGTTGAATTTAGGGGTGCAGGCAATGTATTCCTATGGGGAGAGATGTCATTGTAATCTGTGCGATCAAAAAACCCTGTTTTAGTGTGAAGGGTTAATGCCACACGGTCAAGGTTAGGCTTGCACAGATCGGGAGGACCTTAGGAACATTCCTGTGGTGGAATTTTTCTTCTCACCCTAACGGTTCTCTCACTGTCACCCAAAATCAAATGACGTTGTGGGGCAGGCTTCATTTTGGGCCTACTTTTCTAATGGTCGCTGCGCTTAGACCGAGCGAGCTACGGTCAAGCGGGATATCTCGTTGAAGTCGGCACAGTCTGTAGACTATGGTGATGCCATTTTTTGTGTTGATTTCAGAATGCCATTTTGGCGATGGTCCCTCTCCGTTTAAACACATTGCAAATGTACAAAAGTCAACTAGCAAGTCAGTGTCCATCAGTCAATTAGATGTCATTATGACACCAAACTGATACCAATTGACACCAAACCCACTTTTTCCAACTCATTTAGAAGCCTACTATCACATATGTCAGAGCAGGCCCATAATTCACAGCGCCTTCAGTTTAAAACATAATAAAACGTAAAACACATAGTTACGTTCTAGCTGCGGGTCCAGTTCGGACATTATGTGTAGGCCTATGTGAGGCGAACCCGAATCCCGAGTTTCGGCTCGATAGGTCCTTCGGTGCCCGAGCAAAACCCTAATTGGTGCTGAAAATCCACTTTTTTACATGCCTTGCTACGGGGTCCTTGAATGAGCTATCGGACAGAAACGTTGGGGTCCGTCTCTATGGGCCGAGCCGGTTTCACTGCACCTAGCCTTGTGTCTCTGAGACTTTTCTAAATGTCGTCATTTTCGTAATGGTCAAAATGAATTGAAGTCATTGCAAATGTACGAGGCTGTTCCTCGGTCCGAGAACCTTCTAGAGCCACCTAACTCACCACGCACTATCGACCGGAGGTCTAGAACAGGTTTCTAAAGTTTCGGAACTCTAGGTCTGACGGTTCTTTTTTAGCTCGAACAAAGCTAACTATTGCAGCCACTGACTGTCTCTACGCACCCCAATACGTCCCTCCTTCCAAGTTGTGTGTTAGTGTGATTTAGTTTTCCTTTGAAATTTTATGGGAAAAATGACTGATTTACAGTTCATGGGGGTTGCCTAATCACACATATGAAGTTTTGGACAGATCTGACTTTTTTAACCCTTCGAAACAGCCCCTGAGACACCAATTATGGCACTTCCGGTTGGCACAGGAAGCTATAAGTCAACACATATCCTCATTGGGGTATGCTTTTACAGAATCCTGAGTTTTAAGTCTTTACGTTCAGAACTGACTGATTTACACAGGGTTGAATGCACTATGTCTATCAAACTGCAAGGCAGGGTATGGATATACACTTTTAGGGTGATTTTAATCACTTCCGGTTGGTCCAGGAAGCTTAGAATCAACACAGGTAGACCTCATAGTGGCCTGATTGGACTGTCACCGAAGACAGGTTCATACGGCATTCATAACCCACATAGGCTTCAGGTTGAATTTAGGGGTGCAGGCAATGTATTCCTATGGGGAGAGATGTCATTGTAATCTGTGCGATCAAAAAACCCTGTTTTAGTGTGAAGGGTTAATGCCACACGGTCAAGGTTAGGCTTGCACAGATCGGGAGGACCTTAGGAACATTCCTGTGGTGGAATTTTTCTTCTCACCCTAACGGTTCTCTCACTGTCACCCAAAATCAAATGACGTTGTGGGGCAGGCTTCATTTTGGGCCTACTTTTCTAATGGTCGCTGCGCTTAGACCGAGCGAGCTACGGTCAAGCGGGATATCTCGTTGAAGTCGGCACAGTCTGGAGACTATGGTGATGCCATTTTTTGTGTTGATTTCAGAATGCCATTTTGGCGATGGTCCCTCTCCGTTTAAACACATTGCAAATGTACAAAAGTCAACTAGCAAGTCAGTGTCCATCAGTCAATTAGATGTCATTATGACACCAAACTGATACCAATTGACACCAAACCCACTTTTTCCAACTCATTTAGAAGCCTACTATCACATATGTCAGAGCAGGCCCATAATTCACAGCGCCTTCAGTTTAAAACATAATAAAACGTAAAACACATAGTTACGTTCTAGCTGCGGGTCCAGTTCGGACATTATGTGTAGGCCTATGTGAGGCGACCCCGAATCCCGAGTTTCGGCTCGATAGGTCCTTCGGTGCCCGAGCAAAACCCTAATTGGTGCTGAAAATCCACTTTTTTACATGCCTTGCTACGGGGTCCTTGAATGAGCTATCGGACAGAAACGTTGGGGTCCGTCTCTATGGGCCGAGCCGGTTTCACTGCACCTAGCCTTGTGTCTCTGAGACTTTTCTAAATGTCGTCATTTTCGTAATGGTCAAAATGAATTGAAGTCATTGCAAATGTACGAGGCTGGTCCTCGGTCCGAGAACCTTCTAGAGCCACCTAACTCACCACGCACTATCGACCGGAGGTCTAGAACAGGTTTCTAAAGTTTCGGAACTCTAGGTCTGACGGTTCTTTTTTAGCTTGAACAAAGCTAACTATTGCAGCCACTGACTGTCTCTACGCACCCCAATACGTCCCTCCTTCCAAGTTGTGTGTTAGTGTGATTTAGTTTTCCTTTGAAATTTTATGGGAAAAATGACTGATTTACAGTTCATGGGGGTTGCCTAATCACACATATGAAGTTTTGGACAGATCTGACTTTTTTAACCCTTCGAAACAGCCCCTGAGACACCAATTATGGCACTTCCGGTTGGCACAGGAAGCTATAAGTCAACACATATCCTCATTGGGGTATGCTTTTACAGAATCCTGAGTTTTAAGTCTTTACGTTCAGAACTGACTGATTTACACAGGGTTGAATGCACTATGTCTATCAAACTGCAAGGCAGGGTATGGATATACACTTTTAGGGTGATTTTAACCACTTCCGGTTGGTCCAGGAAGCTTAGAATCAACACAGGTAGACCTCATAGTGGCCTGATTGGACTGTCACCGAAGACAGGTTCATACGGCATTCATAACCCACATAGGCTTCAGGTTGAATTTAGGGGTGCAGGCAATGTATTCCTATGGGGAGAGATGTCATTGTAATCTGTGCGATCAAAAAACCCTGTTTTAGTGTGAAGGGTTAATGCCACACGGTCAAGGTTAGGCTTGCACAGATCGGGAGGACCTTAGGAACATTCCTGTGTTGGAATTTTTCTTCTCACCCTAACGGTTCTCTCACTGTCACCCAAAATCAAATGACGTTGTGGGGCAGGCTTCATTTTGGGCCTACTTTTCTAATGGTCGCTGCGCTTAGACCGAGCGAGCTACGGTCAAGCGGGATATCTCGTTGAAGTCGGCACAGTCTGGAGACTATGGTGATGCCATTTTTTGTGTTGATTTCAGAATGCCATTTTGGCGATGGTCCCTCTCCGTTTAAACACATTGCAAATGTACAAAAGTCAACTAGCAAGTCAGTGTCCATCAGTCAATTAGATGTCATTATGACACCAAACTGATACCAATTGACACCAAACCCACTTTTTCCAACTCATTTAGAAGCCTACTATCACATATGTCAGAGCAGGCCCATAATTCACAGCGCCTTCAGTTTAAAACATAATAAAACGTAAAACACATAGTTACGTTCTAGCTGCGGGTCCAGTTCGGACATTATGTGTAGGCCTATGTGAGGCGACCCCGAATCCCGAGTTTCGGCTCGATAGGTCCTTCGGTGCCCGAGCAAAACCCTAATTGGTGCTGAAAATCCACTTTTTTACATGCCTTGCTACGGGGTCCTTGAATGAGCTATCGGACAGAAACGTTGGGGTCCGTCTCTATGGGCCGAGCCGGTTTCACTGCACCTAGCCTTGTGTCTCTGAGACTTTTCTAAATGTCGTCATTTTTGTAATGGTCAAAATGAATTGAAGTCATTGCAAATGTACGAGGCTGTTCCTCGGTCCGAGAACCTTCTAGAGCCACCTAACTCACCACGCACTATCGACCGGAGGTCTAGAACAGGTTTCTAAAGTTTCGGAACTCTAGGTCTGACGGTTCTTTTTTAGCTCGAACAAAGCTAACTATTGCAGCCACTGACTGTCTCTACGCACCCCAATACGTCCCTCCTTCCAAGTTGTGTGTTAGTGTGATTTAGTTTTCCTTTGAAATTTTATGGGAAAAATGACTGATTTACAGTTCATGGGGGTTGCCTAATCACACATATGAAGTTTTGGACAGATCTGACTTTTTTAACCCTTCGAAACAGACACCAATTATGGCACTTCCGGTTGGCACAGGAAGCTATAAGTCAACACATATCCTCATTGGGGTATGCTTTTACAGAATCCTGAGTTTTAAGTCTTTACGTTCAGAACTGACTGATTTACACAGGGTTGAATGCACTATGTCTATCAAACTGCAAGGCAGGGTATGGATATACACTTTTAGGGTGATTTTAACCACTTCCGGTTGGTCCAGGAAGCTTAGAATCAACACAGGTAGACCTCATAGTGGCCTGATTGGACTGTCACCGAAGACAGGTTCATACGGCATTCATAACCCACATAGGCTTCAGGTTGAATTTAGGGGTGCAGGCAATGTATTCCTATGGGGAGAGATGTCATTGTAATCTGTGCGATCAAAAAACCCTGTTTTAGTGTGAAGGGTTAATGCCACACGGTCAAGGTTAGGCTTGCACAGATCGGGAGGACCTTAGGAACATTCCTGTGGTGGAATTTTTCTTCTCACCCTAACGGTTCTCTCACTGTCACCCAAAATCAAATGACGTTGTGGGGCAGGCTTCATTTTGGGCCTACTTTTCTAATGGTCGCTGCGCTTAGACCGAGCGAGCTACGGTCAAGCGGGATATCTCGTTGAAGTCGGCACAGTCTGGAGACTATGGTGATGCCATTTTTTGTGTTGATTTCAGAATGCCATTTTGGCGATGGTCCCTCTCCGTTTAAACACATTGCAAATGTACAAAAGTCAACTAGCAAGTCAGTGTCCATCAGTCAATTAGATGTCATTATGACACCAAACTGATACCAATTGACACCAAACCCACTTTTTCCAACTCATTTAGAAGCCTACTATCACATATGTCAGAGCAGGCCCATAATTCACAGCGCCTTCAGTTTAAAACATAATAAAACGTAAAACACATAGTTACGTTCTAGCTGCGGGTCCAGTTCGGACATTATGTGTAGGCCTATGTGAGGCGACCCCGAATCCCGAGTTTCGGCTCGATAGGTCCTTCGGTGCCCGAGCAAAACCCTAATTGGTGCTGAAAATCCACTTTTTTACATGCCTTGCTACGGGGTCCTTGAATGAGCTATCGGACAGAAACGTTGGGGTCCGTCTCTATGGGCCGAGCCGGTTTCACTGCACCTAGCCTTGTGTCTCTGAGACTTTTCTAAATGTCGTCATTTTCGTAATGGTCAAAATGAATTGAAGTCATTGCAAATGTACGAGGCTGTTCCTCGGTCCGAGAACCTTCTAGAGCCACCTAACTCACCACGCACTATCGACCGGAGGTCTAGAACAGGTTTCTAAAGTTTCGGAACTCTAGGTCTGACGGTTCTTTTTTAGCTCGAACAAAGCTAACTATTGCAGCCACTGACTGTCTCTACGCACCCCAATACGTCCCTCCTTCCAAGTTGTGTGTTAGTGTGATTTAGTTTTCCTTTGAAATTTTATGGGAAAAATGACTGATTTACAGTTCATGGGGGTTGCCTAATCACACATATGAAGTTTTGGACAGATCTGACTTTTTTAACCCTTCGAAACAGACACCAATTATGGCACTTCCGGTTGGCACAGGAAGCTATAAGTCAACACATATCCTCATTGGGGTATGCTTTTACAGAATCCTGAGTTTTAAGTCTTTACGTTCAGAACTGACTGATTTACACAGGGTTGAATGCACTATGTCTATCAAACTGCAAGGCAGGGTATGGATATACACTTTTAGGGTGATTTTAACCACTTCCGGTTGGTCCAGGAAGCTTAGAATCAACACAGGTAGACCTCATAGTGGCCTGATTGGACTGTCACCGAAGACAGGTTCATACGGCATTCATAACCCACATAGGCTTCAGGTTGAATTTAGGGGTGCAGGCAATGTATTCCTATGGGGAGAGATGTCATTGTAATCTGTGCGATCAAAAAACCCTGTTTTAGTGTGAAGGGTTAATGCCACACGGTCACGGTTAGGCTTGCACAGATCGGGAGGACCTTAGGAACATTCCTGTGGTGGAATTTTTCTTCTCACCCTAACGGTTCTCTCACTGTCACCCAAAATCAAATGACGTTGTGGGGCAGGCTTCATTTTGGGCCTACTTTTCTAATGGTCGCTGCGCTTAGACCGAGCGAGCTACGGTCAAGCGGGATATCTCGTTGAAGTCGGCACAGTCTGGAGACTATGGTGATGCCATTTTTTGTGTTGATTTCAGAATGCCATTTTGGCGATGGTCCCTCTCCGTTTAAACACATTGCAAATGTACAAAAGTCAACTAGCAAGTCAGTGTCCATCAGTCAATTAGATGTCATTATGACACCAAACTGATACCAATTGACACCAAACCCACTTTTTCCAACTCATTTAGAAGCCTACTATCACATATGTCAGAGCAGGCCCATAATTCACAGCGCCTTCAGTTTAAAACATAATAAAACGTAAAACACATAGTTACGTTCTAGCTGCGGGTCCAGTTCGGACATTATGTGTAGGCCTATGTGAGGCGACCCCGAATCCCGAGTTTCGGCTCGATAGGTCCTTCGGTGCCCGAGCAAAACCCTAATTGGTGCTGAAAATCCACTTTTTTACATGCCTTGCTACGGGGTCCTTGAATGAGCTATCGGACAGAAACGTTGGGGTCCGTCTCTATGGGCCGAGCCGGTTTCACTGCACCTAGCCTTGTGTCTCTGAGACTTTTCTAAATGTCGTCATTTTCGTAATGGTCAAAATGAATTGAAGTCATTGCAAATGTACGAGGCTGTTCCTCGGTCCGAGAACCTTCTAGAGCCACCTAACTCACCACGCACTATCGACCGGAGGTCTAGAACAGGTTTCTAAAGTTTCGGAACTCTAGGTCTGACGGTTCTTTTTTAGCTCGAACAAAGCTAACTATTGCAGCCACTGACTGTCTCTACGCACCCCAATACGTCCCTCCTTCCAAGTTGTGTGTTAGTGTGATTTAGTTTTCCTTTGAAATTTTATGGGAAAAATGACTGATTTACAGTTCATGGGGGTTGCCTAATCACACATATGAAGTTTTGGACAGATCTGACTTTTTTAACCCTTCGAAACAGACACCAATTATGGCACTTCCGGTTGGCACAGGAAGCTATAAGTCAACACATATCCTCATTGGGGTATGCTTTTACAGAATCCTGAGTTTTAAGTCTTTACGTTCAGAACTGACTGATTTACACAGGGTTGAATGCACTATGTCTATCAAACTGCAAGGCAGGGTATGGATATACACTTTTAGGGTGATTTTAACCACTTCCGGTTGGTCCAGGAAGCTTAGAATCAACACAGGTAGACCTCATAGTGGCCTGATTGGACTGTCACCGAAGACAGGTTCATACGGCATTCATAACCCACATAGGCTTCAGGTTGAATTTAGGGGTGCAGGCAATGTATTCCTATGGGGAGAGATGTCATTGTAATCTGTGCGATCAAAAAACCCTGTTTTAGTGTGAAGGGTTAATGCCACACGGTCAAGGTTAGGCTTGCACAGATCGGGAGGACCTTAGGAACATTCCTGTGGTGGAATTTTTCTTCTCACCCTAACGGTTCTCTCACTGTCACCCAAAATCAAATGACGTTGTGGGGCAGGCTTCATTTTGGGCCTACTTTTCTAATGGTCGCTGCGCTTAGACCGAGCGAGCTACGGTCAAGCGGGATATCTCGTTGAAGTCGGCACAGTCTGGAGACTATGGTGATGCCATTTTTTGTGTTGATTTCAGAATGCCATTTTGGCGATGGTCCCTCTCCGTTTAAACACATTGCAAATGTACAAAAGTCAACTAGCAAGTCAGTGTCCATCAGTCAATTAGATGTCATTATGACACCAAACTGATACCAATTGACACCAAACCCACTTTTTCCAACTCATTTAGAAGCCTACTATCACATATGTCAGAGCAGGCCCATAATTCACAGCGCCTTCAGTTTAAAACATAATAAAACGTAAAACACATAGTTACGTTCTAGCTGCGGGTCCAGTTCGGACATTATGTGTAGGCCTATGTGAGGCGACCCCGAATCCCGAGTTTCGGCTCGATAGGTCCTTCGGTGCCCGAGCAAAACCCTAATTGGTGCTGAAAATCCACTTTTTTACATGCCTTGCTACGGGGTCCTTGAATGAGCTATCGGACAGAAACGTTGGGGTCCGTCTCTATGGGCCGAGCCGGTTTCACTGCACCTAGCCTTGTGTCTCTGAGACTTTTCTAAATGTCGTCATTTTCGTAATGGTCAAAATGAATTGAAGTCATTGCAAATGTACGAGGCTGTTCCTCGGTCCGAGAACCTTCTAGAGCCACCTAACTCACCACGCACTATCGACCGGAGGTCTAGAACAGGTTTCTAAAGTTTCGGAACTCTAGGTCTGACGGTTCTTTTTTAGCTCGAACAAAGCTAACTATTGCAGCCACTGACTGTCTCTACGCACCCCAATACGTCCCTCCTTCCAAGTTGTGTGTTAGTGTGATTTAGTTTTCCTTTGAAATTTTATGGGAAAAATGACTGATTTACAGTTCATGGGGGTTGCCTAATCACACATATGAAGTTTTGGACAGATCTGACTTTTTTAACCCTTCGAAACAGACACCAATTATGGCACTTCCGGTTGGCACAGGAAGCTATAAGTCAACACATATCCTCATTGGGGTATGCTTTTACAGAATCCTGAGTTTTAAGTCTTTACGTTCAGAACTGACTGATTTACACAGGGTTGAATGCACTATGTCTATCAAACTGCAAGGCAGGGTATGGATATACACTTTTAGGGTGATTTTAACCACTTCCGGTTGGTCCAGGAAGCTTAGAATCAACACAGGTAGACCTCATAGTGGCCTGATTGGACTGTCACTGAAGACAGGTTCATACGGCATTCATAACCCACATAGGCTTCAGGTTGAATTTAGGGGTGCAGGCAATGTATTCCTATGGGGAGAGATGTCATTGTAATCTGTGCGATCAAAAAACCCTGTTTTAGTGTGAAGGGTTAATGCCACACGGTCAAGGTTAGGCTTGCACAGATCGGGAGGACCTTAGGAACATTCCTGTGGTGGAATTTTTCTTCTCACCCTAACGGTTCTCTCACTGTCACCCAAAATCAAATGACGTTGTGGGGCAGGCTTCATTTTGGGCCTACTTTTCTAATGGTCGCTGCGCTTAGACCGAGCGAGCTACGGTCAAGCGGGATATCTCGTTGAAGTCGGCACAGTCTGGAGACTATGGTGATGCCATTTTTTGTGTTGATTTCAGAATGCCATTTTGGCGATGGTCCCTCTCCGTTTAAACACATTGCAAATGTACAAAAGTCAACTAGCAAGTCAGTGTCCATCAGTCAATTAGATGTCATTATGACACCAAACTGATACCAATTGACACCAAACCCACTTTTTCCAACTCATTTAGAAGCCTACTATCACATATGTCAGAGCAGGCCCATAATTCACAGCGCCTTCAGTTTAAAACATAATAAAACGTAAAACACATAGTTACGTTCTAGCTGCGGGTCCAGTTCGGACATTATGTGTAGGCCTATGTGAGGCGACCCCGAATCCCGAGTTTCGGCTCGATAGGTCCTTCGGTGCCCGAGCAAAACCCTAATTGGTGCTGAAAATCCACTTTTTTACATGCCTTGCTACGGGGTCCTTGAATGAGCTATCGGACAGAAACGTTGGGGTCCGTCTCTATGGGCCGAGCCGGTTTCACTGCACCTAGCCTTGTGTCTCTGAGACTTTTCTAAATGTCGTCATTTTCGTAATGGTCAAAATGAATTGAAGTCATTGCAAATGTACGAGGCTGTTCCTCGGTCCGAGAACCTTCTAGAGCCACCTAACTCACCACGCACTATCGACCGGAGGTCTAGAACAGGTTTCTAAAGTTTCGGAACTCTAGGTCTGACGGTTCTTTTTTAGCTCGAACAAAGCTAACTATTGCAGCCACTGACTGTCTCTACGCACCCCAATACGTCCCTCCTTCCAAGTTGTGTGTTAGTGTGATTTAGTTTTCCTTTGAAATTTTATGGGAAAAATGACTGATTTACAGTTCATGGGGGTTGCCTAATCACACATATGAAGTTTTGGACAGATCTGACTTTTTTAACCCTTCGAAACAGACACCAATTATGGCACTTCCGGTTGGCACAGGAAGCTATAAGTCAACACATATCCTCATTGGGGTATGCTTTTACAGAATCCTGAGTTTTAAGTCTTTACGTTCAGAACTGACTGATTTACACAGGGTTGAATGCACTATGTCTATCAAACTGCAAGGCAGGGTATGGATATACACTTTTAGGGTGATTTTAACCACTTCCGGTTGGTCCAGGAAGCTTAGAATCAACACAGGTAGACCTCATAGTGGCCTGATTGGACTGTCACCGAAGACAGGTTCATACGGCATTCATAACCCACATAGGCTTCAGGTTGAATTTAGGGGTGCAGGCAATGTATTCCTATGGGGAGAGATGTCATTGTAATCTGTGCGATCAAAAAACCCTGTTTTAGTGTGAAGGGTTAATGCCACACGGTCACGGTTAGGCTTGCACAGATCGGGAGGACCTTAGGAACATTCCTGTGGTGGAATTTTTCTTCTCACCCTAACGGTTCTCTCACTGTCACCCAAAATCAAATGACGTTGTGGGGCAGGCTTCATTTTGGGCCTACTTTTCTAATGGTCGCTGCGCTTAGACCGAGCGAGCTACGGTCAAGCGGGATATCTCGTTGAAGTCGGCACAGTCTGGAGACTATGGTGATGCCATTTTTTGTGTTGATTTCAGAATGCCATTTTGGCGATGGTCCCTCTCCGTTTAAACACATTGCAAATGTACAAAAGTCAACTAGCAAGTCAGTGTCCATCAGTCAATTAGATGTCATTATGACACCAAACTGATACCAATTGACACCAAACCCACTTTTTCCAACTCATTTAGAAGCCTACTATCACATATGTCAGAGCAGGCCCATAATTCACAGCGCCTTCAGTTTAAAACATAATAAAACGTAAAACACATAGTTACGTTCTAGCTGCGGGTCCAGTTCGGACATTATGTGTAGGCCTATGTGAGGCGACCCCGAATCCCGAGTTTCGGCTCGATAGGTCCTTCGGTGCCCGAGCAAAACCCTAATTGGTGCTGAAAATCCACTTTTTTACATGCCTTGCTACGGGGTCCTTGAATGAGCTATCGGACAGAAACGTTGGGGTCCGTCTCTATGGGCCGAGCCGGTTTCACTGCACCTAGCCTTGTGTCTCTGAGACTTTTCTAAATGTCGTCATTTTCGTAATGGTCAAAATGAATTGAAGTCATTGCAAATGTACGAGGCTGTTCCTCGGTCCGAGAACCTTCTAGAGCCACCTAACTCACCACGCACTATCGACCGGAGGTCTAGAACAGGTTTCTAAAGTTTCGGAACTCTAGGTCTGACGGTTCTTTTTTAGCTCGAACAAAGCTAACTATTGCAGCCACTGACTGTCTCTACGCACCCCAATACGTCCCTCCTTCCAAGTTGTGTGTTAGTGTGATTTAGTTTTCCTTTGAAATTTTATGGGAAAAATGACTGATTTACAGTTCATGGGGGTTGCCTAATCACACATATGAAGTTTTGGACAGATCTGACTTTTTTAACCCTTCGAAACAGACACCAATTATGGCACTTCCGGTTGGCACAGGAAGCTATAAGTCAACACATATCCTCATTGGGGTATGCTTTTACAGAATCCTGAGTTTTAAGTCTTTACGTTCAGAACTGACTGATTTACACAGGGTTGAATGCACTATGTCTATCAAACTGCAAGGCAGGGTATGGATATACACTTTTAGGGTGATTTTAACCACTTCCGGTTGGTCCAGGAAGCTTAGAATCAACACAGGTAGACCTCATAGTGGCCTGATTGGACTGTCACCGAAGACAGGTTCATACGGCATTCATAACCCACATAGGCTTCAGGTTGAATTTAGGGGTGCAGGCAATGTATTCCTATGGGGAGAGATGTCATTGTAATCTGTGCGATCAAAAAACCCTGTTTTAGTGTGAAGGGTTAATGCCACACGGTCAAGGTTAGGCTTGCACAGATCGGGAGGACCTTAGGAACATTCCTGTGGTGGAATTTTTCTTCTCACCCTAACGGTTCTCTCACTGTCACCCAAAATCAAATGACGTTGTGGGGCAGGCTTCATTTTGGGCCTACTTTTCTAATGGTCGCTGCGCTTAGACCGAGCGAGCTACGGTCAAGCGGGATATCTCGTTGAAGTCGGCACAGTCTGGAGACTATGGTGATGCCATTTTTTGTGTTGATTTCAGAATGCCATTTTGGCGATGGTCCCTCTCCGTTTAAACACATTGCAAATGTACAAAAGTCAACTAGCAAGTCAGTGTCCATCAGTCAATTAGATGTCATTATGACACCAAACTGATACCAATTGACACCAAACCCACTTTTTCCAACTCATTTAGAAGCCTACTATCACATATGTCAGAGCAGGCCCATAATTCACAGCGCCTTCAGTTTAAAACATAATAAAACGTAAAACACATAGTTACGTTCTAGCTGCGGGTCCAGTTCGGACATTATGTGTAGGCCTATGTGAGGCGACCCCGAATCCCGAGTTTCGGCTCGATAGGTCCTTCGGTGCCCGAGCAAAACCCTAATTGGTGCTGAAAATCCACTTTTTTACATGCCTTGCTACGGGGTCCTTGAATGAGCTATCGGACAGAAACGTTGGGGTCCGTCTCTATGGGCCGAGCCGGTTTCACTGCACCTAGCCTTGTGTCTCTGAGACTTTTCTAAATGTCGTCATTTTCGTAATGGTCAAAATGAATTGAAGTCATTGCAAATGTACGAGGCTGTTCCTCGGTCCGAGAACCTTCTAGAGCCACCTAACTCACCACGCACTATCGACCGGAGGTCTAGAACAGGTTTCTAAAGTTTCGGAACTCTAGGTCTGACGGTTCTTTTTTAGCTCGAACAAAGCTAACTATTGCAGCCACTGACTGTCTCTACGCACCCCAATACGTCCCTCCTTCCAAGTTGTGTGTTAGTGTGATTTAGTTTTCCTTTGAAATTTTATGGGAAAAATGACTGATTTACAGTTCATGGGGGTTGCCTAATCACACATATGAAGTTTTGGACAGATCTGACTTTTTTAACCCTTCGAAACAGACACCAATTATGGCACTTCCGGTTGGCACAGGAAGCTATAAGTCAACACATATCCTCATTGGGGTATGCTTTTACAGAATCCTGAGTTTTAAGTCTTTACGTTCAGAACTGACTGATTTACACAGGGTTGAATGCACTATGTCTATCAAACTGCAAGGCAGGGTATGGATATACACTTTTAGGGTGATTTTAACCACTTCCGGTTGGTCCAGGAAGCTTAGAATCAACACAGGTAGACCTCATAGTGGCCTGATTGGACTGTCACCGAAGACAGGTTCATACGGCATTCATAACCCACATAGGCTTCAGGTTGAATTTAGGGGTGCAGGCAATGTATTCCTATGGGGAGAGATGTCATTGTAATCTGTGCGATCAAAAAACCCTGTTTTAGTGTGAAGGGTTAATGCCACACGGTCAAGGTTAGGCTTGCACAGATCGGGAGGACCTTAGGAACATTCCTGTGGTGGAATTTTTCTTCTCACCCTAACGGTTCTCTCACTGTCACCCAAAATCAAATGACGTTGTGGGGCAGGCTTCATTTTGGGCCTACTTTTCTAATGGTCGCTGCGCTTAGACCGAGCGAGCTACGGTCAAGCGGGATATCTCGTTGAAGTCGGCACAGTCTGGAGACTATGGTGATGCCATTTTTTGTGTTGATTTCAGAATGCCATTTTGGCGATGGTCCCTCTCCGTTTAAACACATTGCAAATGTACAAAAGTCAACTAGCAAGTCAGTGTCCATCAGTCAATTAGATGTCATTATGACACCAAACTGATACCAATTGACACCAAACCCACTTTTTCCAACTCATTTAGAAGCCTACTATCACATATGTCAGAGCAGGCCCATAATTCACAGCGCCTTCAGTTTAAAACATAATAAAACGTAAAACACATAGTTACGTTCTAGCTGCGGGTCCAGTTCGGACATTATGTGTAGGCCTATGTGAGGCGACCCCGAATCCCGAGTTTCGGCTCGATAGGTCCTTCGGTGCCCGAGCAAAACCCTAATTGGTGCTGAAAATCCACTTTTTTACATGCCTTGCTACGGGGTCCTTGAATGAGCTATCGGACAGAAACGTTGGGGTCCGTCTCTATGGGCCGAGCCGGTTTCACTGCACCTAGCCTTGTGTCTCTGAGACTTTTCTAAATGTCGTCATTTTCGTAATGGTCAAAATGAATTGAAGTCATTGCAAATGTACGAGGCTGTTCCTCGGTCCGAGAACCTTCTAGAGCCACCTAACTCACCACGCACTATCGACCGGAGGTCTAGAACAGGTTTCTAAAGTTTCGGAACTCTAGGTCTGACGGTTCTTTTTTAGCTCGAACAAAGCTAACTATTGCAGCCACTGACTGTCTCTACGCACCCCAATACGTCCCTCCTTCCAAGTTGTGTGTTAGTGTGATTTAGTTTTCCTTTGAAATTTTATGGGAAAAATGACTGATTTACAGTTCATGGGGGTTGCCTAATCACACATATGAAGTTTTGGACAGATCTGACTTTTTTAACCCTTCGAAACAGACACCAATTATGGCACTTCCGGTTGGCACAGGAAGCTATAAGTCAACACATATCCTCATTGGGGTATGCTTTTACAGAATCCTGAGTTTTAAGTCTTTACGTTCAGAACTGACTGATTTACACAGGGTTGAATGCACTATGTCTATCAAACTGCAAGGCAGGGTATGGATATACACTTTTAGGGTGATTTTAACCACTTCCGGTTGGTCCAGGAAGCTTAGAATCAACACAGGTAGACCTCATAGTGGCCTGATTGGACTGTCACCGAAGACAGGTTCATACGGCATTCATAACCCACATAGGCTTCAGGTTGAATTTAGGGGTGCAGGCAATGTATTCCTATGGGGAGAGATGTCATTGTAATCTGTGCGATCAAAAAACCCTGTTTTAGTGTGAAGGGTTAATGCCACACGGTCAAGGTTAGGCTTGCACAGATCGGGAGGACCTTAGGAACATTCCTGTGGTGGAATTTTTCTTCTCACCCTAACGGTTCTCTCACTGTCACCCAAAATCAAATGACGTTGTGGGGCAGGCTTCATTTTGGGCCTACTTTTCTAATGGTCGCTGCGCTTAGACCGAGCGAGCTACGGTCAAGCGGGATATCTCGTTGAAGTCGGCACAGTCTGGAGACTATGGTGATGCCATTTTTTGTGTTGATTTCAGAATGCCATTTTGGCGATGGTCCCTCTCCGTTTAAACACATTGCAAATGTACAAAAGTCAACTAGCAAGTCAGTGTCCATCAGTCAATTAGATGTCATTATGACACCAAACTGATACCAATTGACACCAAACCCACTTTTTCCAACTCATTTAGAAGCCTACTATCACATATGTCAGAGCAGGCCCATAATTCACAGCGCCTTCAGTTTAAAACATAATAAAACGTAAAACACATAGTTACGTTCTAGCTGCGGGTCCAGTTCGGACATTATGTGTAGGCCTATGTGAGGCGACCCCGAATCCCGAGTTTCGGCTCGATAGGTCCTTCGGTGCCCGAGCAAAACCCTAATTGGTGCTGAAAATCCACTTTTTTACATGCCTTGCTACGGGGTCCTTGAATGAGCTATCGGACAGAAACGTTGGGGTCCGTCTCTATGGGCCGAGCCGGTTTCACTGCACCTAGCCTTGTGTCTCTGAGACTTTTCTAAATGTCGTCATTTTCGTAATGGTCAAAATGAATTGAAGTCATTGCAAATGTACGAGGCTGTTCCTCGGTCCGAGAACCTTCTAGAGCCACCTAACTCACCACGCACTATCGACCGGAGGTCTAGAACAGGTTTCTAAAGTTTCGGAACTCTAGGTCTGACGGTTCTTTTTTAGCTCGAACAAAGCTAACTATTGCAGCCACTGACTGTCTCTACGCACCCCAATACGTCCCTCCTTCCAAGTTGTGTGTTAGTGTGATTTAGTTTTCCTTTGAAATTTTATGGGAAAAATGACTGATTTACAGTTCATGGGGGTTGCCTAATCACACATATGAAGTTTTGGACAGATCTGACTTTTTTAACCCTTCGAAACAGACACCAATTATGGCACTTCCGGTTGGCACAGGAAGCTATAAGTCAACACATATCCTCATTGGGGTATGCTTTTACAGAATCCTGAGTTTTAAGTCTTTACGTTCAGAACTGACTGATTTACACAGGGTTGAATGCACTATGTCTATCAAACTGCAAGGCAGGGTATGGATATACACTTTTAGGGTGATTTTAACCACTTCCGGTTGGTCCAGGAAGCTTAGAATCAACACAGGTAGACCTCATAGTGGCCTGATTGGACTGTCACCGAAGACAGGTTCATACGGCATTCATAACCCACATAGGCTTCAGGTTGAATTTAGGGGTGCAGGCAATGTATTCCTATGGGGAGAGATGTCATTGTAATCTGTGCGATCAAAAAACCCTGTTTTAGTGTGAAGGGTTAATGCCACACGGTCAAGGTTAGGCTTGCACAGATCGGGAGGACCTTAGGAACATTCCTGTGGTGGAATTTTTCTTCTCACCCTAACGGTTCTCTCACTGTCACCCAAAATCAAATGACGTTGTGGGGCAGGCTTCATTTTGGGCCTACTTTTCTAATGGTCGCTGCGCTTAGACCGAGCGAGCTACGGTCAAGCGGGATATCTCGTTGAAGTCGGCACAGTCTGGAGACTATGGTGATGCCATTTTTTGTGTTGATTTCAGAATGCCATTTTGGCGATGGTCCCTCTCCGTTTAAACACATTGCAAATGTACAAAAGTCAACTAGCAAGTCAGTGTCCATCAGTCAATTAGATGTCATTATGACACCAAACTGATACCAATTGACACCAAACCCACTTTTTCCAACTCATTTAGAAGCCTACTATCACATATGTCAGAGCAGGCCCATAATTCACAGCGCCTTCAGTTTAAAACATAATAAAACGTAAAACACATAGTTACGTTCTAGCTGCGGGTCCAGTTCGGACATTATGTGTAGGCCTATGTGAGGCGACCCCGAATCCCGAGTTTCGGCTCGATAGGTCCTTCGGTGCCCGAGCAAAACCCTAATTGGTGCTGAAAATCCACTTTTTTACATGCCTTGCTACGGGGTCCTTGAATGAGCTATCGGACAGAAACGTTGGGGTCCGTCTCTATGGGCCGAGCCGGTTTCACTGCACCTAGCCTTGTGTCTCTGAGACTTTTCTAAATGTCGTCATTTTCGTAATGGTCAAAATGAATTGAAGTCATTGCAAATGTACGAGGCTGTTCCTCGGTCCGAGAACCTTCTAGAGCCACCTAACTCACCACGCACTATCGACCGGAGGTCTAGAACAGGTTTCTAAAGTTTCGGGAACTCTAGGTCTGACGGTTCTTTTTTAGCTCGAACAAAGCTAACTATTGCAGCCACTGACTGTCTCTACGCACCCCAATACGTCCCTCCTTCCAAGTTGTGTGTTAGTGTGATTTAGTTTTCCTTTGAAATTTTATGGGAAAAATGACTGATTTACAGTTCATGGGGGTTGCCTAATCACACATATGAAGTTTTGGACAGATCTGACTTTTTTAACCCTTCGAAACAGACACCAATTATGGCACTTCCGGTTGGCACAGGAAGCTATAAGTCAACACATATCCTCATTGGGGTATGCTTTTACAGAATCCTGAGTTTTAAGTCTTTACGTTCAGAACTGACTGATTTACACAGGGTTGAATGCACTATGTCTATCAAACTGCAAGGCAGGGTATGGATATACACTTTTAGGGTGATTTTAACCACTTCCGGTTGGTCCAGGAAGCTTAGAATCAACACAGGTAGACCTCATAGTGGCCTGATTGGACTGTCACCGAAGACAGGTTCATACGGCATTCATAACCCACATAGGCTTCAGGTTGAATTTAGGGGTGCAGGCAATGTATTCCTATGGGGAGAGATGTCATTGTAATCTGTGCGATCAAAAAACCCTGTTTTAGTGTGAAGGGTTAATGCCACACGGTCAAGGTTAGGCTTGCACAGATCGGGAGGACCTTAGGAACATTCCTGTGGTGGAATTTTTCTTCTCACCCTAACGGTTCTCTCACTGTCACCCAAAATCAAATGACGTTGTGGGGCAGGCTTCATTTTGGGCCTACTTTTCTAATGGTCGCTGCGCTTAGACCGAGCGAGCTACGGTCAAGCGGGATATCTCGTTGAAGTCGGCACAGTCTGGAGACTATGGTGATGCCATTTTTTGTGTTGATTTCAGAATGCCATTTTGGCGATGGTCCCTCTCCGTTTAAACACATTGCAAATGTACAAAAGTCAACTAGCAAGTCAGTGTCCATCAGTCAATTAGATGTCATTATGACACCAAACTGATACCAATTGACACCAAACCCACTTTTTCCAACTCATTTAGAAGCCTACTATCACATATGTCAGAGCAGGCCCATAATTCACAGCGCCTTCAGTTTAAAACATAATAAAACGTAAAACACATAGTTACGTTCTAGCTGCGGGTCCAGTTCGGACATTATGTGTAGGCCTATGTGAGGCGACCCCGAATCCCGAGTTTCGGCTCGATAGGTCCTTCGGTGCCCGAGCAAAACCCTAATTGGTGCTGAAAATCCACTTTTTTACATGCCTTGCTACGGGGTCCTTGAATGAGCTATCGGACAGAAACGTTGGGGTCCGTCTCTATGGGCCGAGCCGGTTTCACTGCACCTAGCCTTGTGTCTCTGAGACTTTTCTAAATGTCGTCATTTTCGTAATGGTCAAAATGAATTGAAGTCATTGCAAATGTACGAGGCTGTTCCTCGGTCCGAGAACCTTCTAGAGCCACCTAACTCACCACGCACTATCGACCGGAGGTCTAGAACAGGTTTCTAAAGTTTCGGAACTCTAGGTCTGACGGTTCTTTTTTAGCTCGAACAAAGCTAACTATTGCAGCCACTGACTGTCTCTACGCACCCCAATACGTCCCTCCTTCCAAGTTGTGTGTTAGTGTGATTTAGTTTTCCTTTGAAATTTTATGGGAAAAATGACTGATTTACAGTTCATGGGGGTTGCCTAATCACACATATGAAGTTTTGGACAGATCTGACTTTTTTAACCCTTCGAAACAGCCCCTGAGACACCAATTATGGCACTTCCGGTTGGCACAGGAAGCTATAAGTCAACACATATCCTCATTGGGGTATGCTTTTACAGAATCCTGAGTTTTAAGTCTTTACGTTCAGAACTGACTGATTTACACAGGGTTGAATGCACTATGTCTATCAAACTGCAAGGCAGGGTATGGATATACACTTTTAGGGTGATTTTAACCACTTCCGGTTGGTCCAGGAAGCTTAGAATCAACACAGGTAGACCTCATAGTGGCCTGATTGGACTGTCACCGAAGACAGGTTCATACGGCATTCATAACCCACATAGGCTTCAGGTTGAATTTAGGGGTGCAGGCAATGTATTCCTATGGGGAGAGATGTCATTGTAATCTGTGAGATCAAAAAACCCTGTTTTAGTGTGAAGGGTTAATGCCACACGGTCAAGGTTAGGCTTGCACAGATCGGGAGGACCTTAGGAACATTCCTGTGGTGGAATTTTTCTTCTCACCCTAACGGTTCTCTCACTGTCACCCAAAATCAAATGACGTTGTGGGGCAGGCTTCATTTTGGGCCTACTTTTCTAATGGTCGCTGCGCTTAGACCGAGCGAGCTACGGTCAAGCGGGATATCTCGTTGAAGTCGGCACAGTCTGGAGACTATGGTGATGCCATTTTTTGTGTTGATTTCAGAATGCCATTTTGGCGATGGTCCCTCTCCGTTTAAACACATTGCAAATGTACAAAAGTCAACTAGCAAGTCAGTGTCCATCAGTCAATTAGATGTCATTATGACACCAAACTGATACCAATTGACACCAAACCCACTTTTTCCAACTCATTTAGAAGCCTACTATCACATATGTCAGACCAGGCCCATAATTCACAGCGCCTTCAGTTTAAAACATAATAAAACGTAAAACACATAGTTACGTTCTAGCTGCGGGTCCAGTTCGGACAATATGTGTAGGCCTATGTGAGGCGACCCCGAATCCCGAGTTTCGGCTCGATAGGTCCTTCGGTGCCCGAGCAAAACCCTAATTGGTGCTGAAAATCCACTTTTTTACATGCCTTGCTACGGGGTCCTTGAATGAGCTATCGGACAGAAACGTTGGGGTCCGTCTCTATGGGCCGAGCCGGTTTCACTGCACCTAGCCTTGTGTCTCTGAGACTTTTCTAAATGTCGTCATTTTCGTAATGGTCAAAATGAATTGAAGTCATTGCAAATGTACGAGGCTGTTCCTCGGTCCGAGAACCTTCTAGAGCCACCTAACTCACCACGCACTATCGACCGGAGGTCTAGAACAGGTTTCTAAAGTTTCGGAACTCTAGGTCTGACGGTTCTTTTTTAGCTCGAACAAAGCTAACTATTGCAGCCACTGACTGTCTCTACGCACCCCAATACGTCCCTCCTTCCAAGTTGTGTGTTAGTGTGATTTAGTTTTCCTTTGAAATTTTATGGGAAAAATGACTGATTTACAGTTCATGGGGGTTGCCTAATCACACATATGAAGTTTTGGACAGATCTGACTTTTTTAACCCTTCGAAACAGCCCCTGAGACACCAATTATGGCACTTCCGGTTGGCACAGGAAGCTATAAGTCAACACATATCCTCATTGGGGTATGCTTTTACAGAATCCTGAGTTTTAAGTCTTTACGTTCAGAACTGACTGATTTACACAGGGTTGAATGCACTATGTCTATCAAACTGCAAGGCAGGGTATGGATATACACTTTTAGGGTGATTTTAACCACTTCCGGTTGGTCCAGGAAGCTTAGAATCAACACAGGTAGACCTCATAGTGGCCTGATTGGACTGTCACCGAAGACATGTTCATACGGCATTCATAACCCACATAGGCTTCAGGTTGAATTTAGGGGTGCAGGCAATGTATTCCTATGGGGAGAGATGTCATTGTAATCTGTGCGATCAAAAAACCCTGTTTTAGTGTGAAGGGTTAATGCCACACGGTCACGGTTAGGCTTGCACAGATCGGGAGGACCTTAGGAACATTCCTGTGGTGGAATTTTTCTTCTCACCCTAACGGTTCTCTCACTGTCACCCAAAATCAAATGACGTTGTGGGGCAGGCTTCATTTTGGGCCTACTTTTCTAATGGTCGCTGCGCTTAGACCGAGCGAGCTACGGTCAAGCGGGATATCTCGTTGAAGTCGGCACAGTCTGGAGACTATGGTGATGCCATTTTTTGTGTTGATTTCAGAATGCCATTTTGGCGATGGTCCCTCTCCGTTTAAACACATTGCAAATGTACAAAAGTCAACTAGCAAGTCAGTGTCCATCAGTCAATTAGATGTCATTATGACACCAAACTGATACCAATTGACACCAAACCCACTTTTTCCAACTCATTTAGAAGCCTACTATCACATATGTCAGAGCAGGCCCATAATTCACAGCGCCTTCAGTTTAAAACATAATAAAACGTAAAACACATAGTTACGTTCTAGCTGCGGGTCCAGTTCGGACATTATGTGTAGGCCTATGTGAGGCGACCCCGAATCCCGAGTTTCGGCTCGATAGGTCCTTCGGTGCCCGAGCAAAACCCTAATTGGTGCTGAAAATCCACTTTTTTACATGCCTTGCTACGGGGTCCTTGAATGAGCTATCGGACAGAAACGTTGGGGTCCGTCTCTATGGGCCGAGCCGGTTTCACTGCACCTAGCCTTGCGTCTCTGAGACTTTTCTAAATGTCGTCATTTTCGTAATGGTCAAAATGAATTGAAGTCATTGCAAATGTACGAGGCTGTTCCTCGGTCCGAGAACCTTCTAGAGCCACCTAACTCACCACGCACTATCGACCGGAGGTCTAGAACAGGTTTCTAAAGTTTCGGAACTCTAGGTCTGACGGTTCTTTTTTAGCTCGAACAAAGCTAACTATTGCAGCCACTGACTGTCTCTACGCACCCCAATACGTCCCTCCTTCCAAGTTGTGTGTTAGTGTGATTTAGTTTTCCTTTGAAATTTTATGGGAAAAATGACTGATTTACAGTTCATGGGGGTTGCCTAATCACACATATGAAGTTTTGGACAGATCTGACTTTTTTAACCCTTCGAAACAGCCCCTGAGACACCAATTATGGCACTTCCGGTTGGCACAGGAAGCTATAAGTCAACACATATCCTCATTGGGGTATGCTTTTACAGAATCCTGAGTTTTAAGTCTTTACGTTCAGAACTGACTGATTTACACAGGGTTGAATGCACTATGTCTATCAAACTGCAAGGCAGGGTATGGATATACACTTTTAGGGTGATTTTAACCACTTCCGGTTGGTCCAGGAAGCTTAGAATCAACACAGGTAGACCTCATAGTGGCCTGATTGGACTGTCACCGAAGACAGGTTCATACGGCATTCATAACCCACATAGGCTTCAGGTTGAATTTAGGGGTGCAGGCAATGTATTCCTATGGGGAGAGATGTCATTGTAATCTGTGCGATCAAAAAACCCTGTTTTAGTGTGAAGGGTTAATGCCACACGGTCAAGGTTAGGCTTGCACAGATCGGGAGGACCTTAGGAACATTCCTGTGGTGGAATTTTTCTTCTCACCCTAACGGTTCTCTCACTGTCACCCAAAATCAAATGACGTTGTGGGGCAGGCTTCATTTTGGGCCTACTTTTCTAATGGTCGCTGCGCTTAGACCGAGCGAGCTACGGTCAAGCGGGATATCTCGTTGAAGTCGGCACAGTCTGGAGACTATGGTGATGCCATTTTTTGTGTTGATTTCAGAATGCCATTTTGGCGATGGTCCCTCTCCGTTTAAACACATTGCAAATGTACAAAAGTCAACTAGCAAGTCAGTGTCCATCAGTCAATTAGATGTCATTATGACACCAAACTGATACCAATTGACACCAAACCCACTTTTTCCAACTCATTTAGAAGCCTACTATCACATATGTCAGAGCAGGCCCATAATTCACAGCGCCTTCAGTTTAAAACATAATAAAACGTAAAACACATAGTTACGTTCTAGCTGCGGGTCCAGTTCGGACATTATGTGTAGGCCTATGTGAGGCGACCCCGAATCCCGAGTTTCGGCTCGATAGGTCCTTCGGTGCCCGAGCAAAACCCTAATTGGTGCTGAAAATCCACTTTTTTACATGCCTTGCTACGGGGTCCTTGAATGAGCTATCGGACAGAAACGTTGGGGTCCGTCTCTATGGGCCGAGCCGGTTTCACTGCACCTAGCTTTGCGTCTCTGAGACTTTTCTAAATGTCGTCATTTTCGTAATGGTCAAAATGAATTGAAGTCATTGCAAATGTACGAGGCTGTTCCTCGGTCCGAGAACCTTCTAGAGCCACCTAACTCACCACGCACTATCGACCGGAGGTCTAGAACAGGTTTCTAAAGTTTCGGAACTCTAGGTCTGACGGTTCTTTTTTAGCTCGAACAAAGCTAACTATTGCAGCCACTGACTGTCTCTACGCACCCCAATACGTCCCTCCTTCCAAGTTGTGTGTTAGTGTGATTTAGTTTTCCTTTGAAATTTTATGGGAAAAATGACTGATTTACAGTTCATGGGGGTTGCCTAATCACACATATGAAGTTTTGGACAGATCTGACTTTTTTAACCCTTCGAAACAGCCCCTGAGACACCAATTATGGCACTTCCGGTTGGCACAGGAAGCTATAAGTCAACACATATCCTCATTGGGGTATGCTTTTACAGAATCCTGAGTTTTAAGTCTTTACGTTCAGAACTGACTGATTTACACAGGGTTGAATGCACTATGTCTATCAAACTGCAAGGCAGGGTATGGATATACACTTTTAGGGTGATTTTAACCACTTCCGGTTGGTCCAGGAAGCTTAGAATCAACACAGGTAGACCTCATAGTGGCCTGATTGGACTGTCACCGAAGACAGGTTCATACGGCATTCATAACCCACATAGGCTTCAGGTTGAATTTAGGGGTGCAGGCAATGTATTCCTATGGGGAGAGATGTCTTTGTAATCTGTGCGATCAAAAAACCCTGTTTTAGTGTGAAGGGTTAATGCCACACGGTCAAGGTTAGGCTTGCACAGATCGGGAGGACCTTAGGAACATTCCTGTGGTGGAATTTTTCTTCTCACCCTAACGGTTCTCTCACTGTCACCCAAAATCAAATGACGTTGTGGGGCAGGCTTCATTTTGGGCCTACTTTTCTAATGGTCGCTGCGCTTAGACCGAGCGAGCTACGGTCAAGCGGGATATCTCGTTGAAGTCGGCACAGTCTGGAGACTATGGTGATGCCATTTTTTGTGTTGATTTCAGAATGCCATTTTGGCGATGGTCCCTCTCCGTTTAAACACATTGCAAATGTACAAAAGTCAACTAGCAAGTCAGTGTCCATCAGTCAATTAGATGTCATTATGACACCAAACTGATACCAATTGACACCAAACCCACTTTTTCCAACTCATTTAGAAGCCTACTATCACATATGTCAGAGCAGGCCCATAATTCACAGCGCCTTCAGTTTAAAACATAATAAAACGTAAAACACATAGTTACGTTCTAGCTGCGGGTCCAGTTCGGACATTATGTGTAGGCCTATGTGAGGCGACCCCGAATCCCGAGTTTCGGCTCGATAGGTCCTTCGGTGCCCGAGCAAAACCCTAATTGGTGCTGAAAATCCACTTTTTTACATGCCTTGCTACGGGGTCCTTGAATGAGCTATCGGACAGAAACGTTGGGGTCCGTCTCTATGGGCCGAGCCGGTTTCACTGCACCTAGCCTTGCGTCTCTGAGACTTTTCTAAATGTCGTCATTTTCGTAATGGTCAAAATGAATTGAAGTCATTGCAAATGTACGAGGCTGTTCCTCGGTCCGAGAACCTTCTAGAGCCACCTAACTCACCACGCACTATCGACCGGAGGTCTAGAACAGGTTTCTAAAGTTTCGGAACTCTAGGTCTGACGGTTCTTTTTTAGCTCGAACAAAGCTAACTATTGCAGCCACTGACTGTCTCTACGCACCCCAATACGTCCCTCCTTCCAAGTTGTGTGTTAGTGTGATTTAGTTTTCCTTTGAAATTTTATGGGAAAAATGACTGATTTACAGTTCATGGGGGTTGCCTAATCACACATATGAAGTTTTGGACAGATCTGACTTTTTTAACCCTTCGAAACAGCCCCTGAGACACCAATTATGGCACTTCCGGTTGGCACAGGAAGCTATAAGTCAACACATATCCTCATTGGGGTATGCTTTTACAGAATCCTGAGTTTTAAGTCTTTACGTTCAGAACTGACTGATTTACACAGGGTTGAATGCACTATGTCTATCAAACTGCAAGGCAGGGTATGGATATACACTTTTAGGGTGATTTTAACCACTTCCGGTTGGTCCAGGAAGCTTAGAATCAACACAGGTAGACCTCATAGTGGCCTGATTGGACTGTCACCGAAGACAGGTTCATACGGCATTCATAACCCACATAGGCTTCAGGTTGAATTTAGGGGTGCAGGCAATGTATTCCTATGGGGAGAGATGTCATTGTAATCTGTGCGATCAAAAAACCCTGTTTTAGTGTGAAGGGTTAATGCCACACGGTCAAGGTTAGGCTTGCACAGATCGGGAGGACCTTAGGAACATTCCTGTGGTGGAATTTTTCTTCTCACCCTAACGGTTCTCTCACTGTCACCCAAAATCAAATGACGTTGTGGGGCAGGCTTCATTTTGGGCCTACTTTTCTAATGGTCGCTGCGCTTAGACCGAGCGAGCTACGGTCAAGCGGGATATCTCGTTGAAGTCGGCACAGTCTGGAGACTATGGTGATGCCATTTTTTGTGTTGATTTCAGAATGCCATTTTGGCGATGGTCCCTCTCCGTTTAAACACATTGCAAATGTACAAAAGTCAACTAGCAAGTCAGTGTCCATCAGTCAATTAGATGTCATTATGACACCAAACTGATACCAATTGACACCAAACCCACTTTTTCCAACTCATTTAGAAGCCTACTATCACATATGTCAGAGCAGGCCCATAATTCACAGCGCCTTCAGTTTAAAACATAATAAAACGTAAAACACATAGTTACGTTCTAGCTGCGGGTCCAGTTCGGACATTATGTGTAGGCCTATGTGAGGCGACCCCGAATCCCGAGTTTCGGCTCGATAGGTCCTTCGGTGCCCGAGCAAAACCCTAATTGGTGCTGAAAATCCACTTTTTTACATGCCTTGCTACGGGGTCCTTGAATGAGCTATCGGACAGAAACGTTGGGGTCCGTCTCTATAGGCCGAGCCGGTTTCACTGCACCTAGCCTTGCGTCTCTGAGACTTTTCTAAATGTCGTCATTTTCGTAATGGTCAAAATGAATTGAAGTCATTGCAAATGTACGAGGCTGTTCCTCGGTCCGAGAACCTTCTAGAGCCACCTAACTCACCACGCACTATCGACCGGAGGTCTAGAACAGGTTTCTAAAGTTTCGGAACTCTAGGTCTGACGGTTCTTTTTTAGCTCGAACAAAGCTAACTATTGCAGCCACTGACTGTCTCTACGCACCCCAATACGTCCCTCCTTCCAAGTTGTGTGTTAGTGTGATTTAGTTTTCCTTTGAAATTTTATGGGACAAATGACTGATTTACAGTTCATGGGGGTTGCCTAATCACACATATGAAGTTTTGGACAGATCTGACTTTTTTAACCCTTCGAAACAGCCCCTGAGACACCAATTATGGCACTTCCGGTTGGCACAGGAAGCTATAAGTCAACACATATCCTCATTGGGGTATGCTTTTACAGAATCCTGAGTTTTAAGTCTTTACGTTCAGAACTGACTGATTTACACAGGGTTGAATGCACTATGTCTATCAAACTGCAAGGCAGGGTATGGATATACACTTTTAGGGTGATTTTAACCACTTCCGGTTGGTCCAGGAAGCTTAGAATCAACACAGGTAGACCTCATAGTGGCCTGATTGGACTGTCACCGAAGACAGGTTCATACGGCATTCATAACCCACATAGGCTTCAGGTTGAATTTAGGGGTGCAGGCAATGTATTCCTATGGGGAGAGATGTCATTGTAATCTGTGCGATCAAAAAACCCTGTTTTAGTGTGAAGGGTTAATGCCACACGGTCAAGGTTAGGCTTGCACAGATCGGGAGGACCTTAGGAACATTCCTGTGGTGGAATTTTTCTTCTCACCCTAACGGTTCTCTCACTGTCACCCAAAATCAAATGACGTTGTGGGGCAGGCTTCATTTTGGGCCTACTTTTCTAATGGTCGCTGCGCTTAGACCGAGCGAGCTACGGTCAAGCGGGATATCTCGTTGAAGTCGGCACAGTCTGGAGACTATGGTGATGCCATTTTTTGTGTTGATTTCAGAATGCCATTTTGGCGATGGTCCCTCTCCGTTTAAACACATTGCAAATGTACAAAAGTCAACTAGCAAGTCAGTGTCCATCAGTCAATTAGATGTCATTATGACACCAAACTGATACCAATTGACACCAAACCCACTTTTTCCAACTCATTTAGAAGCCTACTATCACATATGTCAGAGCAGGCCCATAATTCACAGCGCCTTCAGTTTAAAACATAATAAAACGTAAAACACATAGTTACGTTCTAGCTGCGGGTCCAGTTCGGACATTATGTGTAGGCCTATGTGAGGCGACCCCGAATCCCGAGTTTCGGCTCGATAGGTCCTTCGGTGCCCGAGCAAAACCCTAATTGGTGCTGAAAATCCACTTTTTTACATGCCTTGCTACGGGGTCCTTGAATGAGCTATCGGACAGAAACGTTGGGGTCCGTCTCTATAGGCCGAGCCGGTTTCACTGCACCTAGCCTTGCGTCTCTGAGACTTTTCTAAATGTCGTCATTTTCGTAATGGTCAAAATGAATTGAAGTCATTGCAAATGTACGAGGCTGTTCCTCGGTCCGAGAACCTTCTAGAGCCACCTAACTCACCACGCACTATCGACCGGAGGTCTAGAACAGGTTTCTAAAGTTTCGGAACTCTAGGTCTGACGGTTCTTTTTTAGCTCGAACAAAGCTAACTATTGCAGCCACTGACTGTCTCTACGCACCCCAATACGTCCCTCCTTCCAAGTTGTGTGTTAGTGTGATTTAGTTTTCCTTTGAAATTTTATGGGACAAATGACTGATTTACAGTTCATGGGGGTTGCCTAATCACACATATGAAGTTTTGGACAGATCTGACTTTTTTAACCCTTCGAAACAGCCCCTGAGACACCAATTATGGCACTTCCGGTTGGCACAGGAAGCTATAAGTCAACACATATCCTCATTGGGGTATGCTTTTACAGAATCCTGAGTTTTAAGTCTTTACGTTCAGAACTGACTGATTTACACAGGGTTGAATGCACTATGTCTATCAAACTGCAAGGCAGGGTATGGATATACACTTTTAGGGTGATTTTAACCACTTCCGGTTGGTCCAGGAAGCTTAGAATCAACACAGGTAGACCTCATAGTGGCCTGATTGGACTGTCACCGAAGACAGGTTCATACGGCATTCATAACCCACATAGGCTTCAGGTTGAATTTAGGGGTGCAGGCAATGTATTCCTATGGGGAGAGATGTCATTGTAATCTGTGCGATCAAAAAACCCTGTTTTAGTGTGAAGGGTTAATGCCACACGGTCAAGGTTAGGCTTGCACAGATCGGGAGGACCTTAGGAACATTCCTGTGGTGGAATTTTTCTTCTCACCCTAACGGTTCTCTCACTGTCACCCAAAATCAAATGACGTTGTGGGGCAGGCTTCATTTTGGGCCTACTTTTCTAATGGTCGCTGCGCTTAGACCGAGCGAGCTACGGTCAAGCGGGATATCTCGTTGAAGTCGGCACAGTCTGGAGACTATGGTGATGCCATTTTTTGTGTTGATTTCAGAATGCCATTTTGGCGATGGTCCCTCTCCGTTTAAACACATTGCAAATGTACAAAAGTCAACTAGCAAGTCAGTGTCCATCAGTCAATTAGATGTCATTATGACACCAAACTGATACCAATTGACACCAAACCCACTTTTTCCAACTCATTTAGAAGCCTACTATCACATATGTCAGAGCAGGCCCATAATTCACAGCGCCTTCAGTTTAAAACATAATAAAACGTAAAACACATAGTTACGTTCTAGCTGCGGGTCCAGTTCGGACATTATGTGTAGGCCTATGTGAGGCGACCCCGAATCCCGAGTTTCGGCTCGATAGGTCCTTCGGTGCCCGAGCAAAACCCTAATTGGTGCTGAAAATCCACTTTTTTACATGCCTTGCTACGGGGTCCTTGAATGAGCTATCGGACAGAAACGTTGGGGTCCGTCTCTATAGGCCGAGCCGGTTTCACTGCACCTAGCCTTGCGTCTCTGAGACTTTTCTAAATGTCGTCATTTTCGTAATGGTCAAAATGAATTGAAGTCATTGCAAATGTACGAGGCTGTTCCTCGGTCCGAGAACCTTCTAGAGCCACCTAACTCACCACGCACTATCGACCGGAGGTCTAGAACAGGTTTCTAAAGTTTCGGAACTCTAGGTCTGACGGTTCTTTTTTAGCTCGAACAAAGCTAACTATTGCAGCCACTGACTGTCTCTACGCACCCCAATACGTCCCTCCTTCCAAGTTGTGTGTTAGTGTGATTTAGTTTTCCTTTGAAATTTTATGGGACAAATGACTGATTTACAGTTCATGGGGGTTGCCTAATCACACATATGAAGTTTTGGACAGATCTGACTTTTTTAACCCTTCGAAACAGCCCCTGAGACACCAATTATGGCACTTCCGGTTGGCACAGGAAGCTATAAGTCAACACATATCCTCATTGGGGTATGCTTTTACAGAATCCTGAGTTTTAAGTCTTTACGTTCAGAACTGACTGATTTACACAGGGTTGAATGCACTATGTCTATCAAACTGCAAGGCAGGGTATGGATATACACTTTTAGGGTGATTTTAACCACTTCCGGTTGGTCCAGGAAGCTTAGAATCAACACAGGTAGACCTCATAGTGGCCTGATTGGACTGTCACCGAAGACAGGTTCATACGGCATTCATAACCCACATAGGCTTCAGGTTGAATTTAGGGGTGCAGGCAATGTATTCCTATGGGGAGAGATGTCATTGTAATCTGTGCGATCAAAAAACCCTGTTTTAGTGTGAAGGGTTAATGCCACACGGTCAAGGTTAGGCTTGCACAGATCGGGAGGACCTTAGGAACATTCCTGTGGTGGAATTTTTCTTCTCACCCTAACGGTTCTCTCACTGTCACCCAAAATCAAATGACGTTGTGGGGCAGGCTTCATTTTGGGCCTACTTTTCTAATGGTCGCTGCGCTTAGACCGAGCGAGCTACGGTCAAGCGGGATATCTCGTTGAAGTCGGCACAGTCTGGAGACTATGGTGATGCCATTTTTTGTGTTGATTTCAGAATGCCATTTTGGCGATGGTCCCTCTCCGTTTAAACACATTGCAAATGTACAAAAGTCAACTAGCAAGTCAGTGTCCATCAGTCAATTAGATGTCATTATGACACCAAACTGATACCAATTGACACCAAACCCACTTTTTCCAACTCATTTAGAAGCCTACTATCACATATGTCAGAGCAGGCCCATAATTCACAGCGCCTTCAGTTTAAAACATAATAAAACGTAAAACACATAGTTACGTTCTAGCTGCGGGTCCAGTTCGGACATTATGTGTAGGCCTATGTGAGGCGACCCCGAATCCCGAGTTTCGGCTCGATAGGTCCTTCGGTGCCCGAGCAAAACCCTAATTGGTGCTGAAAATCCACTTTTTTACATGCCTTGCTACGGGGTCCTTGAATGAGCTATCGGACAGAAACGTTGGGGTCCGTCTCTATAGGCCGAGCCGGTTTCACTGCACCTAGCCTTGCGTCTCTGAGACTTTTCTAAATGTCGTCATTTTCGTAATGGTCAAAATGAATTGAAGTCATTGCAAATGTACGAGGCTGTTCCTCGGTCCGAGAACCTTCTAGAGCCACCTAACTCACCACGCACTATCGACCGGAGGTCTAGAACAGGTTTCTAAAGTTTCGGAACTCTAGGTCTGACGGTTCTTTTTTAGCTCGAACAAAGCTAACTATTGCAGCCACTGACTGTCTCTACGCACCCCAATACGTCCCTCCTTCCAAGTTGTGTGTTAGTGTGATTTAGTTTTCCTTTGAAATTTTATGGGACAAATGACTGATTTACAGTTCATGGGGGTTGCCTAATCACACATATGAAGTTTTGGACAGATCTGACTTTTTTAACCCTTCGAAACAGCCCCTGAGACACCAATTATGGCACTTCCGGTTGGCACAGGAAGCTATAAGTCAACACATATCCTCATTGGGGTATGCTTTTACAGAATCCTGAGTTTTAAGTCTTTACGTTCAGAACTGACTGATTTACACAGGGTTGAATGCACTATGTCTATCAAACTGCAAGGCAGGGTATGGATATACACTTTTAGGGTGATTTTAACCACTTCCGGTTGGTCCAGGAAGCTTAGAATCAACACAGGTAGACCTCATAGTGGCCTGATTGGACTGTCACCGAAGACAGGTTCATACGGCATTCATAACCCACATAGGCTTCAGGTTGAATTTAGGGGTGCAGGCAATGTATTCCTATGGGGAGAGATGTCATTGTAATCTGTGCGATCAAAAAACCCTGTTTTAGTGTGAAGGGTTAATGCCACACGGTCAAGGTTAGGCTTGCACAGATCGGGAGGACCTTAGGAACATTCCTGTGGTGGAATTTTTCTTCTCACCCTAACGGTTCTCTCACTGTCACCCAAAATCAAATGACGTTGTGGGGCAGGCTTCATTTTGGGCCTACTTTTCTAATGGTCGCTGCGCTTAGACCGAGCGAGCTACGGTCAAGCGGGATATCTCGTTGAAGTCGGCACAGTCTGGAGACTATGGTGATGCCATTTTTTGTGTTGATTTCAGAATGCCATTTTGGCGATGGTCCCTCTCCGTTTAAACACATTGCAAATGTACAAAAGTCAACTAGCAAGTCAGTGTCCATCAGTCAATTAGATGTCATTATGACACCAAACTGATACCAATTGACACCAAACCCACTTTTTCCAACTCATTTAGAAGCCTACTATCACATATGTCAGAGCAGGCCCATAATTCACAGCGCCTTCAGTTTAAAACATAATAAAACGTAAAACACATAGTTACGTTCTAGCTGCGGGTCCAGTTCGGACAATATGTGTAGGCCTATGTGAGGCGACCCCGAATCCCGAGTTTCGGCTCGATAGGTCCTTCGGTGCCCGAGCAAAACCCTAATTGGTGCTGAAAATCCACTTTTTTACATGCCTTGCTACGGGGTCCTTGAATGAGCTATCGGACAGAAACGTTGGGGTCCGTCTCTATGGGCCGAGCCGGTTTCACTGCACCTAGCCTTGTGTCTCTGAGACTTTTCTAAATGTCGTCATTTTCGTAATGGTCAAAATGAATTGAAGTCATTGCAAATGTACGAGGCTGTTCCTCGGTCCGAGAACCTTCTAGAGCCACCTAACTCACCACGCACTATCGACCGGAGGTCTAGAACAGGTTTCTAAAGTTTCGGAACTCTAGGTCTGACGGTTCTTTTTTAGCTCGAACAAAGCTAACTATTGCAGCCACTGACTGTCTCTACGCACCCCAATACGTCCCTCCTTCCAAGTTGTGTGTTAGTGTGATTTAGTTTTCCTTTGAAATTTTATGGGAAAAATGACTGATTTACAGTTCATGGGGGTTGCCTAATCACACATATGAAGTTTTGGACAGATCTGACTTTTTTAACCCTTCGAAACAGCCCCTGAGACACCAATTATGGCACTTCCGGTTGGCACAGGAAGCTATAAGTCAACACATATCCTCATTGGGGTATGCTTTTACAGAATCCTGAGTTTTAAGTCTTTACGTTCAGAACTGACTGATTTACACAGGGTTGAATGCACTATGTCTATCAAACTGCAAGGCAGGGTATGGATATACACTTTTAGGGTGATTTTAACCACTTCCGGTTGGTCCAGGAAGCTTAGAATCAACACAGGTAGACCTCATAGTGGCCTGATTGGACTGTCACCGAAGACATGTTCATACGGCATTCATAACCCACATAGGCTTCAGGTTGAATTTAGGGGTGCAGGCAATGTATTCCTATGGGGAGAGATGTCATTGTAATCTGTGCGATCAAAAAACCCTGTTTTAGTGTGAAGGGTTAATGCCACACGGTCACGGTTAGGCTTGCACAGATCGGGAGGACCTTAGGAACATTCCTGTGGTGGAATTTTTCTTCTCACCCTAACGGTTCTCTCACTGTCACCCAAAATCAAATGACGTTGTGGGGCAGGCTTCATTTTGGGCCTACTTTTCTAATGGTCGCTGCGCTTAGACCGAGCGAGCTACGGTCAAGCGGGATATCTCGTTGAAGTCGGCACAGTCTGGAGACTATGGTGATGCCATTTTTTGTGTTGATTTCAGAATGCCATTTTGGCGATGGTCCCTCTCCGTTTAAACACATTGCAAATGTACAAAAGTCAACTAGCAAGTCAGTGTCCATCAGTCAATTAGATGTCATTATGACACCAAACTGATACCAATTGACACCAAACCCACTTTTTCCAACTCATTTAGAAGCCTACTATCACATATGTCAGAGCAGGCCCATAATTCACAGCGCCTTCAGTTTAAAACATAATAAAACGTAAAACACATAGTTACGTTCTAGCTGCGGGTCCAGTTCGGACATTATGTGTAGGCCTATGTGAGGCGACCCCGAATCCCGAGTTTCGGCTCGATAGGTCCTTCGGTGCCCGAGCAAAACCCTAATTGGTGCTGAAAATCCACTTTTTTACATGCCTTGCTACGGGGTCCTTGAATGAGCTATCGGACAGAAACGTTGGGGTCCGTCTCTATGGGCCGAGCCGGTTTCACTGCACCTAGCCTTGCGTCTCTGAGACTTTTCTAAATGTCGTCATTTTCGTAATGGTCAAAATGAATTGAAGTCATTGCAAATGTACGAGGCTGTTCCTCGGTCCGAGAACCTTCTAGAGCCACCTAACTCACCACGCACTATCGACCGGAGGTCTAGAACAGGTTTCTAAAGTTTCGGAACTCTAGGTCTGACGGTTCTTTTTTAGCTCGAACAAAGCTAACTATTGCAGCCACTGACTGTCTCTACGCACCCCAATACGTCCCTCCTTCCAAGTTGTGTGTTAGTGTGATTTAGTTTTCCTTTGAAATTTTATGGGAAAAATGACTGATTTACAGTTCATGGGGGTTGCCTAATCACACATATGAAGTTTTGGACAGATCTGACTTTTTTAACCCTTCGAAACAGCCCCTGAGACACCAATTATGGCACTTCCGGTTGGCACAGGAAGCTATAAGTCAACACATATCCTCATTGGGGTATGCTTTTACAGAATCCTGAGTTTTAAGTCTTTACGTTCAGAACTGACTGATTTACACAGGGTTGAATGCACTATGTCTATCAAACTGCAAGGCAGGGTATGGATATACACTTTTAGGGTGATTTTAACCACTTCCGGTTGGTCCAGGAAGCTTAGAATCAACACAGGTAGACCTCATAGTGGCCTGATTGGACTGTCACCGAAGACAGGTTCATACGGCATTCATAACCCACATAGGCTTCAGGTTGAATTTAGGGGTGCAGGCAATGTATTCCTATGGGGAGAGATGTCATTGTAATCTGTGCGATCAAAAAACCCTGTTTTAGTGTGAAGGGTTAATGCCACACGGTCAAGGTTAGGCTTGCACAGATCGGGAGGACCTTAGGAACATTCCTGTGGTGGAATTTTTCTTCTCACCCTAACGGTTCTCTCACTGTCACCCAAAATCAAATGACGTTGTGGGGCAGGCTTCATTTTGGGCCTACTTTTCTAATGGTCGCTGCGCTTAGACCGAGCGAGCTACGGTCAAGCGGGATATCTCGTTGAAGTCGGCACAGTCTGGAGACTATGGTGATGCCATTTTTTGTGTTGATTTCAGAATGCCATTTTGGCGATGGTCCCTCTCCGTTTAAACACATTGCAAATGTACAAAAGTCAACTAGCAAGTCAGTGTCCATCAGTCAATTAGATGTCATTATGACACCAAACTGATACCAATTGACACCAAACCCACTTTTTCCAACTCATTTAGAAGCCTACTATCACATATGTCAGAGCAGGCCCATAATTCACAGCGCCTTCAGTTTAAAACATAATAAAACGTAAAACACATAGTTACGTTCTAGCTGCGGGTCCAGTTCGGACATTATGTGTAGGCCTATGTGAGGCGACCCCGAATCCCGAGTTTCGGCTCGATAGGTCCTTCGGTGCCCGAGCAAAACCCTAATTGGTGCTGAAAATCCACTTTTTTACATGCCTTGCTACGGGGTCCTTGAATGAGCTATCGGACAGAAACGTTGGGGTCCGTCTCTATAGGCCGAGCCGGTTTCACTGCACCTAGCCTTGCGTCTCTGAGACTTTTCTAAATGTCGTCATTTTCGTAATGGTCAAAATGAATTGAAGTCATTGCAAATGTACGAGGCTGTTCCTCGGTCCGAGAACCTTCTAGAGCCACCTAACTCACCACGCACTATCGACCGGAGGTCTAGAACAGGTTTCTAAAGTTTCGGAACTCTAGGTCTGACGGTTCTTTTTTAGCTCGAACAAAGCTAACTATTGCAGCCACTGACTGTCTCTACGCACCCCAATACGTCCCTCCTTCCAAGTTGTGTGTTAGTGTGATTTAGTTTTCCTTTGAAATTTTATGGGAAAAATGACTGATTTACAGTTCATGGGGGTTGCCTAATCACACATATGAAGTTTTGGACAGATCTGACTTTTTTAACCCTTCGAAACAGCCCCTGAGACACCAATTATGGCACTTCCGGTTGGCACAGGAAGCTATAAGTCAACACATATCCTCATTGGGGTATGCTTTTACAGAATCCTGAGTTTTAAGTCTTTACGTTCAGAACTGACTGATTTACACAGGGTTGAATGCACTATGTCTATCAAACTGCAAGGCAGGGTATGGATATACACTTTTAGGGTGATTTTAACCACTTCCGGTTGGTCCAGGAAGCTTAGAATCAACACAGGTAGACCTCATAGTGGCCTGATTGGACTGTCACCGAAGACAGGTTCATACGGCATTCATAACCCACATAGGCTTCAGGTTGAATTTAGGGGTGCAGGCAATGTATTCCTATGGGGAGAGATGTCATTGTAATCTGTGCGATCAAAAAACCCTGTTTTAGTGTGAAGGGTTAATGCCACACGGTCAAGGTTAGGCTTGCACAGATCGGGAGGACCTTAGGAACATTCCTGTGGTGGAATTTTTCTTCTCACCCTAACGGTTCTCTCACTGTCACCCAAAATCAAATGACGTTGTGGGGCAGGCTTCATTTTGGGCCTACTTTTCTAATGGTCGCTGCGCTTAGACCGAGCGAGCTACGGTCAAGCGGGATATCTCGTTGAAGTCGGCACAGTCTGGAGACTATGGTGATGCCATTTTTTGTGTTGATTTCAGAATGCCATTTTGGCGATGGTCCCTCTCCGTTTAAACACATTGCAAATGTACAAAAGTCAACTAGCAAGTCAGTGTCCATCAGTCAATTAGATGTCATTATGACACCAAACTGATACCAATTGACACCAAACCCACTTTTTCCAACTCATTTAGAAGCCTACTATCACATATGTCAGAGCAGGCCCATAATTCACAGCGCCTTCAGTTTAAAACATAATAAAACGTAAAACACATAGTTACGTTCTAGCTGCGGGTCCAGTTCGGACATTATGTGTAGGCCTATGTGAGGCGACCCCGAATCCCGAGTTTCGGCTCGATAGGTCCTTCGGTGCCCGAGCAAAACCCTAATTGGTGCTGAAAATCCACTTTTTTACATGCCTTGCTACGGGGTCCTTGAATGAGCTATCGGACAGAAACGTTGGGGTCCGTCTCTATGGGCCGAGCCGGTTTCACTGCACCTAGCCTTGTGTCTCTGAGACTTTTCTAAATGTCGTCATTTTCGTAATGGTCAAAATGAATTGAAGTCATTGCAAATGTACGAGGCTGTTCCTCGGTCCGAGAACCTTCTAGAGCCACCTAACTCACCACGCACTATCGACCGGAGGTCTAGAACAGGTTTCTAAAGTTTCGGAACTCTAGGTCTGACGGTTCTTTTTTAGCTTGAACAAAGCTAACTATTGCAGCCACTGACTGTCTCTACGCACCCCAATACGTCCCTCCTTCCAAGTTGTGTGTTAGTGTGATTTAGTTTTCCTTTGAAATTTTATGGGAAAAATGACTGATTTACAGTTCATGGGGGTTGCCTAATCACACATATGAAGTTTTGGACAGATCTGACTTTTTTAACCCTTCGAAACAGCCCCTGAGACACCAATTATGGCACTTCCGGTTGGCACAGGAAGCTATAAGTCAACACATATCCTCATTGGGGTATGCTTTTACAGAATCCTGAGTTTTAAGTCTTTACGTTCAGAACTGACTGATTTACACAGGGTTGAATGCACTATGTCTATCAAACTGCAAGGCAGGGTATGGATATACACTTTTAGGGTGATTTTAACCACTTCCGGTTGGTCCAGGAAGCTTAGAATCAACACAGGTAGACCTCATAGTGGCCTGATTGGACTGTCACCGAAGACAGGTTCATACGGCATTCATAACCCACATAGGCTTCAGGTTGAATTTAGGGGTGCAGGCAATGTATTCCTATGGGGAGAGATGTCATTGTAATCTGTGCGATCAAAAAACCCTGTTTTAGTGTGAAGGGTTAATGCCACACGGTCAAGGTTAGGCTTGCACAGATCGGGAGGACCTTAGGAACATTCCTGTGGTGGAATTTTTCTTCTCACCCCAACGGTTCTCTCACTGTCACCCAAAATCAAATGACGTTGTGGGGCAGGCTTCATTTTGGGCCTACTTTTCTAATGGTCGCTGCGCTTAGACCGAGCGAGCTACGGTCAAGCGGGATATCTCGTTGAAGTCGGCACAGTCTGGAGACTATGGTGATGCCATTTTTTGTGTTGATTTCAGAATGCCATTTTGGCGATGGTCCCTCTCCGTTTAAACACATTGCAAATGTACAAAAGTCAACTAGCAAGTCAGTGTCCATCAGTCAATTAGATGTCATTATGACACCAAACTGATACCAATTGACACCAAACCCACTTTTTCCAACTCATTTAGAAGCCTACTATCACATATGTCAGAGCAGGCCCATAATTCACAGCGCCTTCAGTTTAAAACATAATAAAACGTAAAACACATAGTTACGTTCTAGCTGCGGGTCCAGTTCGGACATTATGTGTAGGCCTATGTGAGGCGACCCCGAATCCCGAGTTTCGGCTCGATAGGTCCTTCGGTGCCCGAGCAAAACCCTAATTGGTGCTGAAAATCCACTTTTTTACATGCCTTGCTACGGGGTCCTTGAATGAGCTATCGGACAGAAACGTTGGGGTCCGTCTCTATAGGCCGAGCCGGTTTCACTGCACCTAGCCTTGCGTCTCTGAGACTTTTCTAAATGTCGTCATTTTCGTAATGGTCAAAATGAATTGAAGTCATTGCAAATGTACGAGGCTGTTCCTCGGTCCGAGAACCTTCTAGAGCCACCTAACTCACCACGCACTATCGACCGGAGGTCTAGAACAGGTTTCTAAAGTTTCGGAACTCTAGGTCTGACGGTTCTTTTTTAGCTCGAACAAAGCTAACTATTGCAGCCACTGACTGTCTCTACGCACCCCAATACGTCCCTCCTTCCAAGTTGTGTGTTAGTGTGATTTAGTTTTCCTTTGAAATTTTATGGGAAAAATGACTGATTTACAGTTCATGGGGGTTGCCTAATCACACATATGAAGTTTTGGACAGATCTGACTTTTTTAACCCTTCGAAACAGCCCCTGAGACACCAATTATGGCACTTCCGGTTGGCACAGGAAGCTATAAGTCAACACATATCCTCATTGGGGTATGCTTTTACAGAATCCTGAGTTTTAAGTCTTTACGTTCAGAACTGACTGATTTACACAGGGTTGAATGCACTATGTCTATCAAACTGCAAGGCAGGGTATGGATATACACTTTTAGGGTGATTTTAACCACTTCCGGTTGGTCCAGGAAGCTTAGAATCAACACAGGTAGACCTCATAGTGGCCTGATTGGACTGTCACCGAAGACAGGTTCATACGGCATTCATAACCCACATAGGCTTCAGGTTGAATTTAGGGGTGCAGGCAATGTATTCCTATGGGGAGAGATGTCATTGTAATCTGTGCGATCAAAAAACCCTGTTTTAGTGTGAAGGGTTAATGCCACACGGTCAAGGTTAGGCTTGCACAGATCGGGAGGACCTTAGGAACATTCCTGTGGTGGAATTTTTCTTCTCACCCTAACGGTTCTCTCACTGTCACCCAAAATCAAATGACGTTGTGGGGCAGGCTTCATTTTGGGCCTACTTTTCTAATGGTCGCTGCGCTTAGACCGAGCGAGCTACGGTCAAGCGGGATATCTCGTTGAAGTCGGCACAGTCTGGAGACTATGGTGATGCCATTTTTTGTGTTGATTTCAGAATGCCATTTTGGTGATGGTCCCTCTCCGTTTAAACACATTGCAAATGTACAAAAGTCAACTAGCAAGTCAGTGTCCATCAGTCAATTAGATGTCATTATGACACCAAACTGATACCAATTGACACCAAACCCACTTTTTCCAACTCATTTAGAAGCCTACTATCACATATGTCAGAGCAGGCCCATAATTCACAGCGCCTTCAGTTTAAAACATAATAAAACGTAAAACACATAGTTACGTTCTAGCTGCGGGTCCAGTTCGGACATTATGTGTAGGCCTATGTGAGGCGACCCCGAATCCCGAGTTTCGGCTCGATAGGTCCTTCGGTGCCCGAGCAAAACCCTAATTGGTGCTGAAAATCCACTTTTTTACATGCCTTGCTACGGGGTCCTTGAATGAGCTATCGGACAGAAACGTTGGGGTCCGTCTCTATGGGCCGAGCCGGTTTCACTGCACCTAGCCTTGTGTCTCTGAGACTTTTCTAAATGTCGTCATTTTCGTAATGGTCAAAATGAATTGAAGTCATTGCAAATGTACGAGGCTGTTCCTCGGTCCGAGAACCTTCTAGAGCCACCTAACTCACCACGCACTATCGACCGGAGGTCTAGAACAGGTTTCTAAAGTTTCGGAACTCTAGGTCTGACGGTTCTTTTTTAGCTTGAACAAAGCTAACTATTGCAGCCACTGACTGTCTCTACGCACCCCAATACGTCCCTCCTTCCAAGTTGTGTGTTAGTGTGATTTAGTTTTCCTTTGAAATTTTATGGGAAAAATGACTGATTTACAGTTCATGGGGGTTGCCTAATCACACATATGAAGTTTTGGACAGATCTGACTTTTTTAACCCTTCGAAACAGCCCCTGAGACACCAATTATGGCACTTCCGGTTGGCACAGGAAGCTATAAGTCAACACATATCCTCATTGGGGTATGCTTTTACAGAATCCTGAGTTTTAAGTCTTTACGTTCAGAACTGACTGATTTACACAGGGTTGAATGCACTATGTCTATCAAACTGCAAGGCAGGGTATGGATATACACTTTTAGGGTGATTTTAACCACTTCCGGTTGGTCCAGGAAGCTTAGAATCAACACAGGTAGACCTCATAGTGGCCTGATTGGACTGTCACCGAAGACAGGTTCATACGGCATTCATAACCCACATAGGCTTCAGGTTGAATTTAGGGGTGCAGGCAATGTATTCCTATGGGGAGAGATGTCATTGTAATCTGTGCGATCAAAAAACCCTGTTTTAGTGTGAAGGGTTAATGCCACACGGTCAAGGTTAGGCTTGCACAGATCGGGAGGACCTTAGGAACATTCCTGTGGTGGAATTTTTCTTCTCACCCCAACGGTTCTCTCACTGTCACCCAAAATCAAATGACGTTGTGGGGCAGGCTTCATTTTGGGCCTACTTTTCTAATGGTCGCTGCGCTTAGACCGAGCGAGCTACGGTCAAGCGGGATATCTCGTTGAAGTCGGCACAGTCTGGAGACTATGGTGATGCCATTTTTTGTGTTGATTTCAGAATGCCATTTTGGCGATGGTCCCTCTCCGTTTAAACACATTGCAAATGTACAAAAGTCAACTAGCAAGTCAGTGTCCATCAGTCAATTAGATGTCATTATGACACCAAACTGATACCAATTGACACCAAACCCACTTTTTCCAACTCATTTAGAAGCCTACTATCACATATGTCAGAGCAGGCCCATAATTCACAGCGCCTTCAGTTTAAAACATAATAAAACGTAAAACACATAGTTACGTTCTAGCTGCGGGTCCAGTTCGGACATTATGTGTAGGCCTATGTGAGGCGACCCCGAATCCCGAGTTTCGGCTCGATAGGTCCTTCGGTGCCCGAGCAAAACCCTAATTGGTGCTGAAAATCCACTTTTTTACATGCCTTGCTACGGGGTCCTTGAATGAGCTATCGGACAGAAACGTTGGGGTCCGTCTCTATGGGCCGAGCCGGTTTCACTGCACCTAGCCTTGTGTCTCTGAGACTTTTCTAAATGTCGTCATTTTCGTAATGGTCAAAATGAATTGAAGTCATTGCAAATGTACGAGGCTGTTCCTCGGTCCGAGAACCTTCTAGAGCCACCTAACTCACCACGCACTATCGACCGGAGGTCTAGAACAGGTTTCTAAAGTTTCGGAACTCTAGGTCTGACGGTTCTTTTTTAGCTCGAACAAAGCTAACTATTGCAGCCACTGACTGTCTCTACGCACCCCAATACGTCCCTCCTTCCAAGTTGTGTGTTAGTGTGATTTAGTTTTCCTTTGAAATTTTATGGGAAAAATGACTGATTTACAGTTCATGGGGGTTGCCTAATCACACATATGAAGTTTTGGACAGATCTGACTTTTTTAACCCTTCGAAACAGACACCAATTATGGCACTTCCGGTTGGCACAGGAAGCTATAAGTCAACACATATCATCATTGGGGTATGCTTTTACAGAATCCTGAGTTTTAAGTCTTTACGTTCAGAACTGACTGATTTACACAGGGTTGAATGCACTATGTCTATCAAACTGCAAGGCAGGGTATGGATATACACTTTTAGGGTGATTTTAACCACTTCCGGTTGGTCCAGGAAGCTTAGAATCAACACAGGTAGACCTCATAGTGGCCTGATTGGACTGTCACCGAAGACAGGTTCATACGGCATTCATAACCCACATAGGCTTCAGGTTGAATTTAGGGGTGCAGGCAATGTATTCCTATGGGGAGAGATGTCATTGTAATCTGTGAGATCAAAAAACCCTGTTTTAGTGTGAAGGGTTAATGCCACACGGTCAAGGTTAGGCTTGCACAGATCGGGAGGACCTTAGGAACATTCCTGTGGTGGAATTTTTCTTCTCACCCTAACGGTTCTCTCACTGTCACCCAAAATCAAATGACGTTGTGGGGCAGGCTTCATTTTGGGCCTACTTTTCTAATGGTCGCTGCGCTTAGACCGAGCGAGCTACGGTCAAGCGGGATATCTCGTTGAAGTCGGCACAGTCTGGAGACTATGGTGATGCCATTTTTTGTGTTGATTTCAGAATGCCATTTTGGCGATGGTCCCTCTCCGTTTAAACACATTGCAAATGTACAAAAGTCAACTAGCAAGTCAGTGTCCATCAGTCAATTAGATGTCATTATGACACCAAACTGATACCAATTGACACCAAACCCACTTTTTCCAACTCATTTAGAAGCCTACTATCACATATGTCAGACCAGGCCCATAATTCACAGCGCCTTCAGTTTAAAACATAATAAAACGTAAAACACATAGTTACGTTCTAGCTGCGGGTCCAGTTCGGACAATATGTGTAGGCCTATGTGAGGCGACCCCGAATCCCGAGTTTCGGCTCGATAGGTCCTTCGGTGCCCGAGCAAAACCCTAATTGGTGCTGAAAATCCACTTTTTTACATGCCTTGCTACGGGGTCCTTGAATGAGCTATCGGACAGAAACGTTGGGGTCCGTCTCTATGGGCCGAGCCGGTTTCACTGCACCTAGCCTTGTGTCTCTGAGACTTTTCTAAATGTCGTCATTTTCGTAATGGTCAAAATGAATTGAAGTCATTGCAAATGTACGAGGCTGTTCCTCGGTCCGAGAACCTTCTAGAGCCACCTAACTCACCACGCACTATCGACCGGAGGTCTAGAACAGGTTTCTAAAGTTTCGGAACTCTAGGTCTGACGGTTCTTTTTTAGCTCGAACAAAGCTAACTATTGCAGCCACTGACTGTCTCTACGCACCCCAATACGTCCCTCCTTCCAAGTTGTGTGTTAGTGTGATTTAGTTTTCCTTTGAAATTTTATGGGCAAAATGACTGATTTACAGTTCATGGGGGTTGCCTAATCACACATATGAAGTTTTGGACAGATCTGACTTTTTTAACCCTTCGAAACAGCCCCTGAGACACCAATTATGGCACTTCCGGTTGGCACAGGAAGCTATAAGTCAACACATATCCTCATTGGGGTATGCTTTTACAGAATCCTGAGTTTTAAGTCTTTACGTTCAGAACTGACTGATTTACACAGGGTTGAATGCACTATGTCTATCAAACTGCAAGGCAGGGTATGGATATACACTTTTAGGGTGATTTTAACCACTTCCGGTTGGTCCAGGAAGCTTAGAATCAACACAGGTAGACCTCATAGTGGCCTGATTGGACTGTCACCAAAGACAGGTTCATACGGCATTCATAACCCACATAGGCTTCAGGTTGAATTTAGGGGTGCAGGCAATGTATTCCTATGGGGAGAGATGTCATTGTAATCTGTGCGATCAAAAAACCCTGTTTTAGTGTGAAGGGTTAATGCCACACGGTCAAGGTTAGGCTTGCACAGATCGGGAGGACCTTAGGAACATTCCTGTGGTGGAATTTTTCTTCTCACCCTAACGGTTCTCTCACTGTCACCCAAAATCAAATGACGTTGTGGGGCAGGCTTCATTTTGGGCCTACTTTTCTAATGGTCGCTGCGCTTAGACCGAGCGAGCTACGGTCAAGCGGGATATCTCGTTGAAGTCGGCACAGTCTGGAGACTATGGTGATGCCATTTTTTGTGTTGATTTCAGAATGCCATTTTGGCGATGGTCCCTCTCCGTTTAAACACATTGCAAATGTACAAAAGTCAACTAGCAAGTCAGTGTCCATCAGTCAATTAGATGTCATTATGACACCAAACTGATACCAATTGACACCAAACCCACTTTTTCCAACTCATTTAGAAGCCTACTATCACATATGTCAGAGCAGGCCCATAATTCACAGCGCCTTCAGTTTAAAACATAATAAAACGTAAAACACATAGTTACGTTCTAGCTGCGGGTCCAGTTCGGACATTATGTGTAGGCCTATGTGAGGCGACCCCGAATCCCGAGTTTCGGCTCGATAGGTCCTTCGGTGCCCGAGCAAAACCCTAATTGGTGCTGAAAATCCACTTTTTTACATGCCTTGCTACGGGGTCCTTGAATGAGCTATCGGACAGAAACGTTGGGGTCCGTCTCTATGGGCCGAGCCGGTTTCACTGCACCTAGCTTTGCGTCTCTGAGACTTTTCTAAATGTCGTCATTTTCGTAATGGTCAAAATGAATTGAAGTCATTGCAAATGTACGAGGCTGTTCCTCGGTCCGAGAACCTTCTAGAGCCACCTAACTCACCACGCACTATCGACCGGAGGTCTAGAACAGGTTTCTAAAGTTTCGGAACTCTAGGTCTGACGGTTCTTTTTTAGCTCGAACAAAGCTAACTATTGCAGCCACTGACTGTCTCTACGCACCCCAATACGTCCCTCCTTCCAAGTTGTGTGTTAGTGTGATTTAGTTTTCCTTTGAAATTTTATGGGAAAAATGACTGATTTACAGTTCATGGGGGTTGCCTAATCACACATATGAAGTTTTGGACAGATCTGACTTTTTTAACCCTTCGAAACAGCCCCTGAGACACCAATTATGGCACTTCCGGTTGGCACAGGAAGCTATAAGTCAACACATATCCTCATTGGGGTATGCTTTTACAGAATCCTGAGTTTTAAGTCTTTACGTTCAGAACTGACTGATTTACACAGGGTTGAATGCACTATGTCTATCAAACTGCAAGGCAGGGTATGGATATACACTTTTAGGGTGATTTTAACCACTTCCGGTTGGTCCAGGAAGCTTAGAATCAACACAGGTAGACCTCATAGTGGCCTGATTGGACTGTCACCGAAGACAGGTTCATACGGCATTCATAACCCACATAGGCTTCAGGTTGAATTTAGGGGTGCAGGCAATGTATTCCTATGGGGAGAGATGTCATTGTAATCTGTGCGATCAAAAAACCCTGTTTTAGTGTGAAGGGTTAATGCCACACGGTCAAGGTTAGGCTTGCACAGATCGGGAGGACCTTAGGAACATTCCTGTGGTGGAATTTTTCTTCTCACCCTAACGGTTCTCTCACTGTCACCCAAAATCAAATGACGTTGTGGGGCAGGCTTCATTTTGGGCCTACTTTTCTAATGGTCGCTGCGCTTAGACCGAGCGAGCTACGGTCAAGCGGGATATCTCGTTGAAGTCGGCACAGTCTGGAGACTATGGTGATGCCATTTTTTGTGTTGATTTCAGAATGCCATTTTGGCGATGGTCCCTCTCCGTTTAAACACATTGCAAATGTACAAAAGTCAACTAGCAAGTCAGTGTCCATCAGTCAATTAGATGTCATTATGACACCAAACTGATACCAATTGACACCAAACCCACTTTTTCCAACTCATTTAGAAGCCTACTATCACATATGTCAGAGCAGGCCCATAATTCACAGCGCCTTCAGTTTAAAACATAATAAAACGTAAAACACATAGTTACGTTCTAGCTGCGGGTCCAGTTCGGACATTATGTGTAGGCCTATGTGAGGCGACCCCGAATCCCGAGTTTCGGCTCGATAGGTCCTTCGGTGCCCGAGCAACACCCTAATTGGTGCTGAAAATCCACTTTTTTACATGCCTTGCTACGGGGTCCTTGAATGAGCTATCGGACAGAAACGTTGGGGTCCGTCTCTATGGGCCGAGCCGGTTTCACTGCACCTAGCCTTGCGTCTCTGAGACTTTTCTAAATGTCGTCATTTTCGTAATGGTCAAAATGAATTGAAGTCATTGCAAATGTACGAGGCTGTTCCTCAGTCCGAGAACCTTCTAGAGCCACCTAACTCACCACGCACTATCGACCGGAGGTCTAGAACAGGTTTCTAAAGTTTCGGAACTCTAGGTCTGACGGTTCTTTTTTAGCTCGAACAAAGCTAACTATTGCAGCCACTGACTGTCTCTACGCACCCCAATACGTCCCTCCTTCCAAGTTGTGTGTTAGTGTGATTTAGTTTTCCTTTGAAATTTTATGGGAAAAATGACTGATTTACAGTTCATGGGGGTTGCCTAATCACACATATGAAGTTTTGGACAGATCTGACTTTTTTAACCCTTCGAAACAGCCCCTGAGACACCAATTATGGCACTTCCGGTTGGCACAGGAAGCTATAAGTCAACACATATCCTCATTGGGGTATGCTTTTACAGAATCCTGAGTTTTAAGTCTTTACGTTCAGAACTGACTGATTTACACAGGGTTGAATGCACTATGTCTATCAAACTGCAAGGCAGGGTATGGATATACACTTTTAGGGTGATTTTAACCACTTCCGGTTGGTCCAGGAAGCTTAGAATCAACACAGGTAGACCTCATAGTGGCCTGATTGGACTGTCACCGAAGACAGGTTCATACGGCATTCATAACCCACATAGGCTTCAGGTTGAATTTAGGGGTGCAGGCAATGTATTCCTATGGGGAGAGATGTCATTGTAATCTGTGCGATCAAAAAACCCTGTTTTAGTGTGAAGGGTTAATGCCACACGGTCAAGGTTAGGCTTGCACAGATCGGGAGGACCTTAGGAACATTCCTGTGGTGGAATTTTTCTTCTCACCCTAACGGTTCTCTCACTGTCACCCAAAATCAAATGACGTTGTGGGGCAGGCTTCATTTTGGGCCTACTTTTCTAATGGTCGCTGCGCTTAGACCGAGCGAGCTACGGTCAAGCGGGATATCTCGTTGAAGTCGGCACAGTCTGGAGACTATGGTGATGCCATTTTTTGTGTTGATTTCAGAATGCCATTTTGGCGATGGTCCCTCTCCGTTTAAACACATTGCAAATGTACAAAAGTCAACTAGCAAGTCAGTGTCCATCAGTCAATTAGATGTCATTATGACACCAAACTGATACCAATTGACACCAAACCCACTTTTTCCAACTCATTTAGAAGCCTACTATCACATATGTCAGAGCAGGCCCATAATTCACAGCGCCTTCAGTTTAAAACATAATAAAACGTAAAACACATAGTTACGTTCTAGCTGCGGGTCCAGTTCGGACATTATGTGTAGGCCTATGTGAGGCGACCCCGAATCCCGAGTTTCGGCTCGATAGGTCCTTCGGTGCCCGAGCAAAACCCTAATTGGTGCTGAAAATCCACTTTTTTACATGCCTTGCTACGGGGTCCTTGAATGAGCTATCGGACAGAAACGTTGGGGTCCGTCTCTATGGGCCGAGCCGGTTTCACTGCACCTAGCCTTGCGTCTCTGAGACTTTTCTAAATGTCGTCATTTTCGTAATGGTCAAAATGAATTGAAGTCATTGCAAATGTACGAGGCTGTTCCTCGGTCCGAGAACCTTCTAGAGCCACCTAACTCACCACGCACTATCGACCGGAGGTCTAGAACAGGTTTCTAAAGTTTCGGAACTCTAGGTCTGACGGTTCTTTTTTAGCTCGAACAAAGCTAACTATTGCAGCCACTGACTGTCTCTACGCACCCCAATACGTCCCTCCTTCCAAGTTGTGTGTTAGTGTGATTTAGTTTTCCTTTGAAATTTTATGGGAAAAATGACTGATTTACAGTTCATGGGGGTTGCCTAATCACACATATGAAGTTTTGGACAGATCTGACTTTTTTAACCCTTCGAAACAGCCCCTGAGACACCAATTATGGCACTTCCGGTTGGCACAGGAAGCTATAAGTCAACACATATCCTCATTGGGGTATGCTTTTACAGAATCCTGAGTTTTAAGTCTTTACGTTCAGAACTGACTGATTTACACAGGGTTGAATGCACTATGTCTATCAAACTGCAAGGCAGGGTATGGATATACACTTTTAGGGTGATTTTAACCACTTCCGGTTGGTCCAGGAAGCTTAGAATCAACACAGGTAGACCTCATAGTGGCCTGATTGGACTGTCACCGAAGACAGGTTCATACGGCATTCATAACCCACATAGGCTTCAGGTTGAATTTAGGGGTGCAGGCAATGTATTCCTATGGGGAGAGATGTCATTGTAATCTGTGCGATCAAAAAACCCTGTTTTAGTGTGAAGGGTTAATGCCACACGGTCAAGGTTAGGCTTGCACAGATCGGGAGGACCTTAGGAACATTCCTGTGGTGGAATTTTTCTTCTCACCCTAACGGTTCTCTCACTGTCACCCAAAATCAAATGACGTTGTGGGGCAGGCTTCATTTTGGGCCTACTTTTCTAATGGTCGCTGCGCTTAGACCGAGCGAGCTACGGTCAAGCGGGATATCTCGTTGAAGTCGGCACAGTCTGGAGACTATGGTGATGCCATTTTTTGTGTTGATTTCAGAATGCCATTTTGGCGATGGTCCCTCTCCGTTTAAACACATTGCAAATGTACAAAAGTCAACTAGCAAGTCAGTGTCCATCAGTCAATTAGATGTCATTATGACACCAAACTGATACCAATTGACACCAAACCCACTTTTTCCAACTCATTTAGAAGCCTACTATCACATATGTCAGAGCAGGCCCATAATTCACAGCGCCTTCAGTTTAAAACATAATAAAACGTAAAACACATAGTTACGTTCTAGCTGCGGGTCCAGTTCGGACATTATGTGTAGGCCTATGTGAGGCGACCCCGAATCCCGAGTTTCGGCTCGATAGGTCCTTCGGTGCCCGAGCAAAACCCTAATTGGTGCTGAAAATCCACTTTTTTACATGCCTTGCTACGGGGTCCTTGAATGAGCTATCGGACAGAAACGTTGGGGTCCGTCTCTATGGGCCGAGCCGGTTTCACTGCACCTAGCTTTGCGTCTCTGAGACTTTTCTAAATGTCGTCATTTTCGTAATGGTCAAAATGAATTGAAGTCATTGCAAATGTACGAGGCTGTTCCTCGGTCCGAGAACCTTCTAGAGCCACCTAACTCACCACGCACTATCGACCGGAGGTCTAGAACAGGTTTCTAAAGTTTCGGAACTCTAGGTCTGACGGTTCTTTTTTAGCTCGAACAAAGCTAACTATTGCAGCCACTGACTGTCTCTACGCACCCCAATACGTCCCTCCTTCCAAGTTGTGTGTTAGTGTGATTTAGTTTTCCTTTGAAATTTTATGGGAAAAATGACTGATTTACAGTTCATGGGGGTTGCCTAATCACACATATGAAGTTTTGGACAGATCTGACTTTTTTAACCCTTCGAAACAGCCCCTGAGACACCAATTATGGCACTTCCGGTTGGCACAGGAAGCTATAAGTCAACACATATCCTCATTGGGGTATGCTTTTACAGAATCCTGAGTTTTAAGTCTTTACGTTCAGAACTGACTGATTTACACAGGGTTGAATGCACTATGTCTATCAAACTGCAAGGCAGGGTATGGATATACACTTTTAGGGTGATTTTAACCACTTCCGGTTGGTCCAGGAAGCTTAGAATCAACACAGGTAGACCTCATAGTGGCCTGATTGGACTGTCACCGAAGACAGGTTCATACGGCATTCATAACCCACATAGGCTTCAGGTTGAATTTAGGGGTGCAGGCAATGTATTCCTATGGGGAGAGATGTCATTGTAATCTGTGCGATCAAAAAACCCTGTTTTAGTGTGAAGGGTTAATGCCACACGGTCAAGGTTAGGCTTGCACAGATCGGGAGGACCTTAGGAACATTCCTGTGGTGGAATTTTTCTTCTCACCCTAACGGTTCTCTCACTGTCACCCAAAATCAAATGACGTTGTGGGGCAGGCTTCATTTTGGGCCTACTTTTCTAATGGTCGCTGCGCTTAGACCGAGCGAGCTACGGTCAAGCGGGATATCTCGTTGAAGTCGGCACAGTCTGGAGACTATGGTGATGCCATTTTTTGTGTTGATTTCAGAATGCCATTTTGGCGATGGTCCCTCTCCGTTTAAACACATTGCAAATGTACAAAAGTCAACTAGCAAGTCAGTGTCCATCAGTCAATTAGATGTCATTATGACACCAAACTGATACCAATTGACACCAAACCCACTTTTTCCAACTCATTTAGAAGCCTACTATCACATATGTCAGAGCAGGCCCATAATTCACAGCGCCTTCAGTTTAAAACATAATAAAACGTAAAACACATAGTTACGTTCTAGCTGCGGGTCCAGTTCGGACATTATGTGTAGGCCTATGTGAGGCGACCCCGAATCCCGAGTTTCGGCTCGATAGGTCCTTCGGTGCCCGAGCAACACCCTAATTGGTGCTGAAAATCCACTTTTTTACATGCCTTGCTACGGGGTCCTTGAATGAGCTATCGGACAGAAACGTTGGGGTCCGTCTCTATGGGCCGAGCCGGTTTCACTGCACCTAGCCTTGCGTCTCTGAGACTTTTCTAAATGTCGTCATTTTCGTAATGGTCAAAATGAATTGAAGTCATTGCAAATGTACGAGGCTGTTCCTCAGTCCGAGAACCTTCTAGAGCCACCTAACTCACCACGCACTATCGACCGGAGGTCTAGAACAGGTTTCTAAAGTTTCGGAACTCTAGGTCTGACGGTTCTTTTTTAGCTCGAACAAAGCTAACTATTGCAGCCACTGACTGTCTCTACGCACCCCAATACGTCCCTCCTTCCAAGTTGTGTGTTAGTGTGATTTAGTTTTCCTTTGAAATTTTATGGGAAAAATGACTGATTTACAGTTCATGGGGGTTGCCTAATCACACATATGAAGTTTTGGACAGATCTGACTTTTTTAACCCTTCGAAACAGCCCCTGAGACACCAATTATGGCACTTCCGGTTGGCACAGGAAGCTATAAGTCAACACATATCCTCATTGGGGTATGCTTTTACAGAATCCTGAGTTTTAAGTCTTTACGTTCAGAACTGACTGATTTACACAGGGTTGAATGCACTATGTCTATCAAACTGCAAGGCAGGGTATGGATATACACTTTTAGGGTGATTTTAACCACTTCCGGTTGGTCCAGGAAGCTTAGAATCAACACAGGTAGACCTCATAGTGGCCTGATTGGACTGTCACCGAAGACAGGTTCATACGGCATTCATAACCCACATAGGCTTCAGGTTGAATTTAGGGGTGCAGGCAATGTATTCCTATGGGGAGAGATGTCATTGTAATCTGTGCGATCAAAAAACCCTGTTTTAGTGTGAAGGGTTAATGCCACACGGTCAAGGTTAGGCTTGCACAGATCGGGAGGACCTTAGGAACATTCCTGTGGTGGAATTTTTCTTCTCACCCTAACGGTTCTCTCACTGTCACCCAAAATCAAATGACGTTGTGGGGCAGGCTTCATTTTGGGCCTACTTTTCTAATGGTCGCTGCGCTTAGACCGAGCGAGCTACGGTCAAGCGGGATATCTCGTTGAAGTCGGCACAGTCTGGAGACTATGGTGATGCCATTTTTTGTGTTGATTTCAGAATGCCATTTTGGCGATGGTCCCTCTCCGTTTAAACACATTGCAAATGTACAAAAGTCAACTAGCAAGTCAGTGTCCATCAGTCAATTAGATGTCATTATGACACCAAACTGATACCAATTGACACCAAACCCACTTTTTCCAACTCATTTAGAAGCCTACTATCACATATGTCAGAGCAGGCCCATAATTCACAGCGCCTTCAGTTTAAAACATAATAAAACGTAAAACACATAGTTACGTTCTAGCTGCGGGTCCAGTTCGGACATTATGTGTAGGCCTATGTGAGGCGACCCCGAATCCCGAGTTTCGGCTCGATAGGTCCTTCGGTGCCCGAGCAAAACCCTAATTGGTGCTGAAAATCCACTTTTTTACATGCCTTGCTACGGGGTCCTTGAATGAGCTATCGGACAGAAACGTTGGGGTCCGTCTCTATGGGCCGAGCCGGTTTCACTGCACCTAGCCTTGCGTCTCTGAGACTTTTCTAAATGTCGTCATTTTCGTAATGGTCAAAATGAATTGAAGTCATTGCAAATGTACGAGGCTGTTCCTCGGTCCGAGAACCTTCTAGAGCCACCTAACTCACCACGCACTATCGACCGGAGGTCTAGAACAGGTTTCTAAAGTTTCGGAACTCTAGGTCTGACGGTTCTTTTTTAGCTCGAACAAAGCTAACTATTGCAGCCACTGACTGTCTCTACGCACCCCAATACGTCCCTCCTTCCAAGTTGTGTGTTAGTGTGATTTAGTTTTCCTTTGAAATTTTATGGGAAAAATGACTGATTTACAGTTCATGGGGGTTGCCTAATCACACATATGAAGTTTTGGACAGATCTGACTTTTTTAACCCTTCGAAACAGCCCCTGAGACACCAATTATGGCACTTCCGGTTGGCACAGGAAGCTATAAGTCAACACATATCCTCATTGGGGTATGCTTTTACAGAATCCTGAGTTTTAAGTCTTTACGTTCAGAACTGACTGATTTACACAGGGTTGAATGCACTATGTCTATCAAACTGCAAGGCAGGGTATGGATATACACTTTTAGGGTGATTTTAACCACTTCCGGTTGGTCCAGGAAGCTTAGAATCAACACAGGTAGACCTCATAGTGGCCTGATTGGACTGTCACCGAAGACAGGTTCATACGGCATTCATAACCCACATAGGCTTCAGGTTGAATTTAGGGGTGCAGGCAATGTATTCCTATGGGGAGAGATGTCATTGTAATCTGTGCGATCAAAAAACCCTGTTTTAGTGTGAAGGGTTAATGCCACACGGTCAAGGTTAGGCTTGCACAGATCGGGAGGACCTTAGGAACATTCCTGTGGTGGAATTTTTCTTCTCACCCTAACGGTTCTCTCACTGTCACCCAAAATCAAATGACGTTGTGGGGCAGGCTTCATTTTGGGCCTACTTTTCTAATGGTCGCTGCGCTTAGACCGAGCGAGCTACGGTCAAGCGGGATATCTCGTTGAAGTCGGCACAGTCTGGAGACTATGGTGATGCCATTTTTTGTGTTGATTTCAGAATGCCATTTTGGCGATGGTCCCTCTCCGTTTAAACACATTGCAAATGTACAAAAGTCAACTAGCAAGTCAGTGTCCATCAGTCAATTAGATGTCATTATGACACCAAACTGATACCAATTGACACCAAACCCACTTTTTCCAACTCATTTAGAAGCCTACTATCACATATGTCAGAGCAGGCCCATAATTCACAGCGCCTTCAGTTTAAAACATAATAAAACGTAAAACACATAGTTACGTTCTAGCTGCGGGTCCAGTTCGGACATTATGTGTAGGCCTATGTGAGGCGACCCCGAATCCCGAGTTTCGGCTCGATAGGTCCTTCGGTGCCCGAGCAAAACCCTAATTGGTGCTGAAAATCCACTTTTTTACATGCCTTGCTACGGGGTCCTTGAATGAGCTATCGGACAGAAACGTTGGGGTCCGTCTCTATGGGCCGAGCCGGTTTCACTGCACCTAGCTTTGCGTCTCTGAGACTTTTCTAAATGTCGTCATTTTCGTAATGGTCAAAATGAATTGAAGTCATTGCAAATGTACGAGGCTGTTCCTCGGTCCGAGAACCTTCTAGAGCCACCTAACTCACCACGCACTATCGACCGGAGGTCTAGAACAGGTTTCTAAAGTTTCGGAACTCTAGGTCTGACGGTTCTTTTTTAGCTCGAACAAAGCTAACTATTGCAGCCACTGACTGTCTCTACGCACCCCAATACGTCCCTCCTTCCAAGTTGTGTGTTAGTGTGATTTAGTTTTCCTTTGAAATTTTATGGGAAAAATGACTGATTTACAGTTCATGGGGGTTGCCTAATCACACATATGAAGTTTTGGACAGATCTGACTTTTTTAACCCTTCGAAACAGCCCCTGAGACACCAATTATGGCACTTCCGGTTGGCACAGGAAGCTATAAGTCAACACATATCCTCATTGGGGTATGCTTTTACAGAATCCTGAGTTTTAAGTCTTTACGTTCAGAACTGACTGATTTACACAGGGTTGAATGCACTATGTCTATCAAACTGCAAGGCAGGGTATGGATATACACTTTTAGGGTGATTTTAACCACTTCCGGTTGGTCCAGGAAGCTTAGAATCAACACAGGTAGACCTCATAGTGGCCTGATTGGACTGTCACCGAAGACAGGTTCATACGGCATTCATAACCCACATAGGCTTCAGGTTGAATTTAGGGGTGCAGGCAATGTATTCCTATGGGGAGAGATGTCATTGTAATCTGTGCGATCAAAAAACCCTGTTTTAGTGTGAAGGGTTAATGCCACACGGTCAAGGTTAGGCTTGCACAGATCGGGAGGACCTTAGGAACATTCCTGTGGTGGAATTTTTCTTCTCACCCTAACGGTTCTCTCACTGTCACCCAAAATCAAATGACGTTGTGGGGCAGGCTTCATTTTGGGCCTACTTTTCTAATGGTCGCTGCGCTTAGACCGAGCGAGCTACGGTCAAGCGGGATATCTCGTTGAAGTCGGCACAGTCTGGAGACTATGGTGATGCCATTTTTTGTGTTGATTTCAGAATGCCATTTTGGCGATGGTCCCTCTCCGTTTAAACACATTGCAAATGTACAAAAGTCAACTAGCAAGTCAGTGTCCATCAGTCAATTAGATGTCATTATGACACCAAACTGATACCAATTGACACCAAACCCACTTTTTCCAACTCATTTAGAAGCCTACTATCACATATGTCAGAGCAGGCCCATAATTCACAGCGCCTTCAGTTTAAAACATAATAAAACGTAAAACACATAGTTACGTTCTAGCTGCGGGTCCAGTTCGGACATTATGTGTAGGCCTATGTGAGGCGACCCCGAATCCCGAGTTTCGGCTCGATAGGTCCTTCGGTGCCCGAGCAAAACCCTAATTGGTGCTGAAAATCCACTTTTTTACATGCCTTGCTACGGGGTCCTTGAATGAGCTATCGGACAGAAACGTTGGGGTCCGTCTCTATGGGCCGAGCCGGTTTCACTGCACCTAGCCTTGCGTCTCTGAGACTTTTCTAAATGTCGTCATTTTCGTAATGGTCAAAATGAATTGAAGTCATTGCAAATGTACGAGGCTGTTCCTCGGTCCGAGAACCTTCTAGAGCCACCTAACTCACCACGCACTATCGACCGGAGGTCTAGAACAGGTTTCTAAAGTTTCGGAACTCTAGGTCTGACGGTTCTTTTTTAGCTCGAACAAAGCTAACTATTGCAGCCACTGACTGTCTCTACGCACCCCAATACGTCCCTCCTTCCAAGTTGTGTGTTAGTGTGATTTAGTTTTCCTTTGAAATTTTATGGGAAAAATGACTGATTTACAGTTCATGGGGGTTGCCTAATCACACATATGAAGTTTTGGACAGATCTGACTTTTTTAACCCTTCGAAACAGCCCCTGAGACACCAATTATGGCACTTCCGGTTGGCACAGGAAGCTATAAGTCAACACATATCCTCATTGGGGTATGCTTTTACAGAATCCTGAGTTTTAAGTCTTTACGTTCAGAACTGACTGATTTACACAGGGTTGAATGCACTATGTCTATCAAACTGCAAGGCAGGGTATGGATATACACTTTTAGGGTGATTTTAACCACTTCCGGTTGGTCCAGGAAGCTTAGAATCAACACAGGTAGACCTCATAGTGGCCTGATTGGACTGTCACCGAAGACAGGTTCATACGGCATTCATAACCCACATAGGCTTCAGGTTGAATTTAGGGGTGCAGGCAATGTATTCCTATGGGGAGAGATGTCATTGTAATCTGTGCGATCAAAAAACCCTGTTTTAGTGTGAAGGGTTAATGCCACACGGTCAAGGTTAGGCTTGCACAGATCGGGAGGACCTTAGGAACATTCCTGTGGTGGAATTTTTCTTCTCACCCTAACGGTTCTCTCACTGTCACCCAAAATCAAATGACGTTGTGGGGCAGGCTTCATTTTGGGCCTACTTTTCTAATGGTCGCTGCGCTTAGACCGAGCGAGCTACGGTCAAGCGGGATATCTCGTTGAAGTCGGCACAGTCTGGAGACTATGGTGATGCCATTTTTTGTGTTGATTTCAGAATGCCATTTTGGCGATGGTCCCTCTCCGTTTAAACACATTGCAAATGTACAAAAGTCAACTAGCAAGTCAGTGTCCATCAGTCAATTAGATGTCATTATGACACCAAACTGATACCAATTGACACCAAACCCACTTTTTCCAACTCATTTAGAAGCCTACTATCACATATGTCAGAGCAGGCCCATAATTCACAGCGCCTTCAGTTTAAAACATAATAAAACGTAAAACACATAGTTACGTTCTAGCTGCGGGTCCAGTTCGGACATTATGTGTAGGCCTATGTGAGGCGACCCCGAATCCCGAGTTTCGGCTCGATAGGTCCTTCGGTGCCCGAGCAAAACCCTAATTGGTGCTGAAAATCCACTTTTTTACATGCCTTGCTACGGGGTCCTTGAATGAGCTATCGGACAGAAACGTTGGGGTCCGTCTCTATGGGCCGAGCCGGTTTCACTGCACCTAGCCTTGTGTCTCTGAGACTTTTCTAAATGTCGTCATTTTCGTAATGGTCAAAATGAATTGAAGTCATTGCAAATGTACGAGGCTGTTCCTCGGTCCGAGAACCTTCTAGAGCCACCTAACTCACCACGCACTATCGACCGGAGGTCTAGAACAGGTTTCTAAAGTTTCGGAACTCTAGGTCTGACGGTTCTTTTTTAGCTTGAACAAAGCTAACTATTGCAGCCACTGACTGTCTCTACGCACCCCAATACGTCCCTCCTTCCAAGTTGTGTGTTAGTGTGATTTAGTTTTCCTTTGAAATTTTATGGGAAAAATGACTGATTTACAGTTCATGGGGGTTGCCTAATCACACATATGAAGTTTTGGACAGATCTGACTTTTTTAACCCTTCGAAACAGCCCCTGAGACACCAATTATGGCACTTCCGGTTGGCACAGGAAGCTATAAGTCAACACATATCCTCATTGGGGTATGCTTTTACAGAATCCTGAGTTTTAAGTCTTTACGTTCAGAACTGACTGATTTACACAGGGTTGAATGCACTATGTCTATCAAACTGCAAGGCAGGGTATGGATATACACTTTTAGGGTGATTTTAACCACTTCCGGTTGGTCCAGGAAGCTTAGAATCAACACAGGTAGACCTCATAGTGGCCTGATTGGACTGTCACCGAAGACAGGTTCATACGGCATTCATAACCCACATAGGCTTCAGGTTGAATTTAGGGGTGCAGGCAATGTATTCCTATGGGGAGAGATGTCATTGTAATCTGTGCGATCAAAAAACCCTGTTTTAGTGTGAAGGGTTAATGCCACACGGTCAAGGTTAGGCTTGCACAGATCGGGAGGACCTTAGGAACATTCCTGTGGTGGAATTTTTCTTCTCACCCCAACGGTTCTCTCACTGTCACCCAAAATCAAATGACGTTGTGGGGCAGGCTTCATTTTGGGCCTACTTTTCTAATGGTCGCTGCGCTTAGACCGAGCGAGCTACGGTCAAGCGGGATATCTCGTTGAAGTCGGCACAGTCTGGAGACTATGGTGATGCCATTTTTTGTGTTGATTTCAGAATGCCATTTTGGCGATGGTCCCTCTCCGTTTAAACACATTGCAAATGTACAAAAGTCAACTAGCAAGTCAGTGTCCATCAGTCAATTAGATGTCATTATGACACCAAACTGATACCAATTGACACCAAACCCACTTTTTCCAACTCATTTAGAAGCCTACTATCACATATGTCAGAGCAGGCCCATAATTCACAGCGCCTTCAGTTTAAAACATAATAAAACGTAAAACACATAGTTACGTTCTAGCTGCGGGTCCAGTTCGGACATTATGTGTAGGCCTATGTGAGGCGACCCCGAATCCCGAGTTTCGGCTCGATAGGTCCTTCGGTGCCCGAGCAAAACCCTAATTGGTGCTGAAAATCCACTTTTTTACATGCCTTGCTACGGGGTCCTTGAATGAGCTATCGGACAGAAACGTTGGGGTCCGTCTCTATGGGCCGAGCCGGTTTCACTGCACCTAGCCTTGTGTCTCTGAGACTTTTCTAAATGTCGTCATTTTCGTAATGGTCAAAATGAATTGAAGTCATTGCAAATGTACGAGGCTGTTCCTCGGTCCGAGAACCTTCTAGAGCCACCTAACTCACCACGCACTATCGACCGGAGGTCTAGAACAGGTTTCTAAAGTTTCGGAACTCTAGGTCTGACGGTTCTTTTTTAGCTTGAACAAAGCTAACTATTGCAGCCACTGACTGTCTCTACGCACCCCAATACGTCCCTCCTTCCAAGTTGTGTGTTAGTGTGATTTAGTTTTCCTTTGAAATTTTATGGGAAAAATGACTGATTTACAGTTCATGGGGGTTGCCTAATCACACATATGAAGTTTTGGACAGATCTGACTTTTTTAACCCTTCGAAACAGCCCCTGAGACACCAATTATGGCACTTCCGGTTGGCACAGGAAGCTATAAGTCAACACATATCCTCATTGGGGTATGCTTTTACAGAATCCTGAGTTTTAAGTCTTTACGTTCAGAACTGACTGATTTACACAGGGTTGAATGCACTATGTCTATCAAACTGCAAGGCAGGGTATGGATATACACTTTTAGGGTGATTTTAACCACTTCCGGTTGGTCCAGGAAGCTTAGAATCAACACAGGTAGACCTCATAGTGGCCTGATTGGACTGTCACCGAAGACAGGTTCATACGGCATTCATAACCCACATAGGCTTCAGGTTGAATTTAGGGGTGCAGGCAATGTATTCCTATGGGGAGAGATGTCATTGTAATCTGTGCGATCAAAAAACCCTGTTTTAGTGTGAAGGGTTAATGCCACACGGTCAAGGTTAGGCTTGCACAGATCGGGAGGACCTTAGGAACATTCCTGTGGTGGAATTTTTCTTCTCACCCCAACGGTTCTCTCACTGTCACCCAAAATCAAATGACGTTGTGGGGCAGGCTTCATTTTGGGCCTACTTTTCTAATGGTCGCTGCGCTTAGACCGAGCGAGCTACGGTCAAGCGGGATATCTCGTTGAAGTCGGCACAGTCTGGAGACTATGGTGATGCCATTTTTTGTGTTGATTTCAGAATGCCATTTTGGCGATGGTCCCTCTCCGTTTAAACACATTGCAAATGTACAAAAGTCAACTAGCAAGTCAGTGTCCATCAGTCAATTAGATGTCATTATGACACCAAACTGATACCAATTGACACCAAACCCACTTTTTCCAACTCATTTAGAAGCCTACTATCACATATGTCAGAGCAGGCCCATAATTCACAGCGCCTTCAGTTTAAAACATAATAAAACGTAAAACACATAGTTACGTTCTAGCTGCGGGTCCAGTTCGGACATTATGTGTAGGCCTATGTGAGGCGACCCCGAATCCCGAGTTTCGGCTCGATAGGTCCTTCGGTGCCCGAGCAAAACCCTAATTGGTGCTGAAAATCCACTTTTTTACATGCCTTGCTACGGGGTCCTTGAATGAGCTATCGGACAGAAACGTTGGGGTCCGTCTCTATGGGCCGAGCCGGTTTCACTGCACCTAGCCTTGTGTCTCTGAGACTTTTCTAAATGTCGTCATTTTCGTAATGGTCAAAATGAATTGAAGTCATTGCAAATGTACGAGGCTGTTCCTCGGTCCGAGAACCTTCTAGAGCCACCTAACTCACCACGCACTATCGACCGGAGGTCTAGAACAGGTTTCTAAAGTTTCGGAACTCTAGGTCTGACGGTTCTTTTTTAGCTTGAACAAAGCTAACTATTGCAGCCACTGACTGTCTCTACGCACCCCAATACGTCCCTCCTTCCAAGTTGTGTGTTAGTGTGATTTAGTTTTCCTTTGAAATTTTATGGGAAAAATGACTGATTTACAGTTCATGGGGGTTGCCTAATCACACATATGAAGTTTTGGACAGATCTGACTTTTTTAACCCTTCGAAACAGCCCCTGAGACACCAATTATGGCACTTCCGGTTGGCACAGGAAGCTATAAGTCAACACATATCCTCATTGGGGTATGCTTTTACAGAATCCTGAGTTTTAAGTCTTTACGTTCAGAACTGACTGATTTACACAGGGTTGAATGCACTATGTCTATCAAACTGCAAGGCAGGGTATGGATATACACTTTTAGGGTGATTTTAACCACTTCCGGTTGGTCCAGGAAGCTTAGAATCAACACAGGTAGACCTCATAGTGGCCTGATTGGACTGTCACCGAAGACAGGTTCATACGGCATTCATAACCCACATAGGCTTCAGGTTGAATTTAGGGGTGCAGGCAATGTATTCCTATGGGGAGAGATGTCATTGTAATCTGTGCGATCAAAAAACCCTGTTTTAGTGTGAAGGGTTAATGCCACACGGTCAAGGTTAGGCTTGCACAGATCGGGAGGACCTTAGGAACATTCCTGTGGTGGAATTTTTCTTCTCACCCCAACGGTTCTCTCACTGTCACCCAAAATCAAATGACGTTGTGGGGCAGGCTTCATTTTGGGCCTACTTTTCTAATGGTCGCTGCGCTTAGACCGAGCGAGCTACGGTCAAGCGGGATATCTCGTTGAAGTCGGCACAGTCTGGAGACTATGGTGATGCCATTTTTTGTGTTGATTTCAGAATGCCATTTTGGCGATGGTCCCTCTCCGTTTAAACACATTGCAAATGTACAAAAGTCAACTAGCAAGTCAGTGTCCATCAGTCAATTAGATGTCATTATGACACCAAACTGATACCAATTGACACCAAACCCACTTTTTCCAACTCATTTAGAAGCCTACTATCACATATGTCAGAGCAGGCCCATAATTCACAGCGCCTTCAGTTTAAAACATAATAAAACGTAAAACACATAGTTACGTTCTAGCTGCGGGTCCAGTTCGGACATTATGTGTAGGCCTATGTGAGGCGACCCCGAATCCCGAGTTTCGGCTCGATAGGTCCTTCGGTGCCCGAGCAAAACCCTAATTGGTGCTGAAAATCCACTTTTTTACATGCCTTGCTACGGGGTCCTTGAATGAGCTATCGGACAGAAACGTTGGGGTCCGTCTCTATGGGCCGAGCCGGTTTCACTGCACCTAGCTTTGCGTCTCTGAGACTTTTCTAAATGTCGTCATTTTCGTAATGGTCAAAATGAATTGAAGTCATTGCAAATGTACGAGGCTGTTCCTCGGTCCGAGAACCTTCTAGAGCCACCTAACTCACCACGCACTATCGACCGGAGGTCTAGAACAGGTTTCTAAAGTTTCGGAACTCTAGGTCTGACGGTTCTTTTTTAGCTCGAACAAAGCTAACTATTGCAGCCACTGACTGTCTCTACGCACCCCAATACGTCCCTCCTTCCAAGTTGTGTGTTAGTGTGATTTAGTTTTCCTTTGAAATTTTATGGGAAAAATGACTGATTTACAGTTCATGGGGGTTGCCTAATCACACATATGAAGTTTTGGACAGATCTGACTTTTTTAACCCTTCGAAACAGCCCCTGAGACACCAATTATGGCACTTCCGGTTGGCACAGGAAGCTATAAGTCAACACATATCCTCATTGGGGTATGCTTTTACAGAATCCTGAGTTTTAAGTCTTTACGTTCAGAACTGACTGATTTACACAGGGTTGAATGCACTATGTCTATCAAACTGCAAGGCAGGGTATGGATATACACTTTTAGGGTGATTTTAACCACTTCCGGTTGGTCCAGGAAGCTTAGAATCAACACAGGTAGACCTCATAGTGGCCTGATTGGACTGTCACCGAAGACAGGTTCATACGGCATTCATAACCCACATAGGCTTCAGGTTGAATTTAGGGGTGCAGGCAATGTATTCCTATGGGGAGAGATGTCATTGTAATCTGTGCGATCAAAAAACCCTGTTTTAGTGTGAAGGGTTAATGCCACACGGTCAAGGTTAGGCTTGCACAGATCGGGAGGACCTTAGGAACATTCCTGTGGTGGAATTTTTCTTCTCACCCTAACGGTTCTCTCACTGTCACCCAAAATCAAATGACGTTGTGGGGCAGGCTTCATTTTGGGCCTACTTTTCTAATGGTCGCTGCGCTTAGACCGAGCGAGCTACGGTCAAGCGGGATATCTCGTTGAAGTCGGCACAGTCTGGAGACTATGGTGATGCCATTTTTTGTGTTGATTTCAGAATGCCATTTTGGCGATGGTCCCTCTCCGTTTAAACACATTGCAAATGTACAAAAGTCAACTAGCAAGTCAGTGTCCATCAGTCAATTAGATGTCATTATGACACCAAACTGATACCAATTGACACCAAACCCACTTTTTCCAACTCATTTAGAAGCCTACTATCACATATGTCAGAGCAGGCCCATAATTCACAGCGCCTTCAGTTTAAAACATAATAAAACGTAAAACACATAGTTACGTTCTAGCTGCGGGTCCAGTTCGGACATTATGTGTAGGCCTATGTGAGGCGACCCCGAATCCCGAGTTTCGGCTCGATAGGTCCTTCGGTGCCCGAGCAAAACCCTAATTGGTGCTGAAAATCCACTTTTTTACATGCCTTGCTACGGGGTCCTTGAATGAGCTATCGGACAGAAACGTTGGGGTCCGTCTCTATGGGCCGAGCCGGTTTCACTGCACCTAGCCTTGCGTCTCTGAGACTTTTCTAAATGTCGTCATTTTCGTAATGGTCAAAATGAATTGAAGTCATTGCAAATGTACGAGGCTGTTCCTCGGTCCGAGAACCTTCTAGAGCCACCTAACTCACCACGCACTATCGACCGGAGGTCTAGAACAGGTTTCTAAAGTTTCGGAACTCTAGGTCTGACGGTTCTTTTTTAGCTCGAACAAAGCTAACTATTGCAGCCACTGACTGTCTCTACGCACCCCAATACGTCCCTCCTTCCAAGTTGTGTGTTAGTGTGATTTAGTTTTCCTTTGAAATTTTATGGGAAAAATGACTGATTTACAGTTCATGGGGGTTGCCTAATCACACATATGAAGTTTTGGACAGATCTGACTTTTTTAACCCTTCGAAACAGCCCCTGAGACACCAATTATGGCACTTCCGGTTGGCACAGGAAGCTATAAGTCAACACATATCCTCATTGGGGTATGCTTTTACAGAATCCTGAGTTTTAAGTCTTTACGTTCAGAACTGACTGATTTACACAGGGTTGAATGCACTATGTCTATCAAACTGCAAGGCAGGGTATGGATATACACTTTTAGGGTGATTTTAACCACTTCCGGTTGGTCCAGGAAGCTTAGAATCAACACAGGTAGACCTCATAGTGGCCTGATTGGACTGTCACCGAAGACAGGTTCATACGGCATTCATAACCCACATAGGCTTCAGGTTGAATTTAGGGGTGCAGGCAATGTATTCCTATGGGGAGAGATGTCATTGTAATCTGTGCGATCAAAAAACCCTGTTTTAGTGTGAAGGGTTAATGCCACACGGTCAAGGTTAGGCTTGCACAGATCGGGAGGACCTTAGGAACATTCCTGTGGTGGAATTTTTCTTCTCACCCTAACGGTTCTCTCACTGTCACCCAAAATCAAATGACGTTGTGGGGCAGGCTTCATTTTGGGCCTACTTTTCTAATGGTCGCTGCGCTTAGACCGAGCGAGCTACGGTCAAGCGGGATATCTCGTTGAAGTCGGCACAGTCTGGAGACTATGGTGATGCCATTTTTTGTGTTGATTTCAGAATGCCATTTTGGCGATGGTCCCTCTCCGTTTAAACACATTGCAAATGTACAAAAGTCAACTAGCAAGTCAGTGTCCATCAGTCAATTAGATGTCATTATGACACCAAACTGATACCAATTGACACCAAACCCACTTTTTCCAACTCATTTAGAAGCCTACTATCACATATGTCAGAGCAGGCCCATAATTCACAGCGCCTTCAGTTTAAAACATAATAAAACGTAAAACACATAGTTACGTTCTAGCTGCGGGTCCAGTTCGGACATTATGTGTAGGCCTATGTGAGGCGACCCCGAATCCCGAGTTTCGGCTCGATAGGTCCTTCGGTGCCCGAGCAAAACCCTAATTGGTGCTGAAAATCCACTTTTTTACATGCCTTGCTACGGGGTCCTTGAATGAGCTATCGGACAGAAACGTTGGGGTCCGTCTCTATGGGCCGAGCCGGTTTCACTGCACCTAGCCTTGTGTCTCTGAGACTTTTCTAAATGTCGTCATTTTCGTAATGGTCAAAATGAATTGAAGTCATTGCAAATGTACGAGGCTGTTCCTCGGTCCGAGAACCTTCTAGAGCCACCTAACTCACCACGCACTATCGACCGGAGGTCTAGAACAGGTTTCTAAAGTTTCGGAACTCTAGGTCTGACGGTTCTTTTTTAGCTTGAACAAAGCTAACTATTGCAGCCACTGACTGTCTCTACGCACCCCAATACGTCCCTCCTTCCAAGTTGTGTGTTAGTGTGATTTAGTTTTCCTTTGAAATTTTATGGGAAAAATGACTGATTTACAGTTCATGGGGGTTGCCTAATCACACATATGAAGTTTTGGACAGATCTGACTTTTTTAACCCTTCGAAACAGCCCCTGAGACACCAATTATGGCACTTCCGGTTGGCACAGGAAGCTATAAGTCAACACATATCCTCATTGGGGTATGCTTTTACAGAATCCTGAGTTTTAAGTCTTTACGTTCAGAACTGACTGATTTACACAGGGTTGAATGCACTATGTCTATCAAACTGCAAGGCAGGGTATGGATATACACTTTTAGGGTGATTTTAACCACTTCCGGTTGGTCCAGGAAGCTTAGAATCAACACAGGTAGACCTCATAGTGGCCTGATTGGACTGTCACCGAAGACAGGTTCATACGGCATTCATAACCCACATAGGCTTCAGGTTGAATTTAGGGGTGCAGGCAATGTATTCCTATGGGGAGAGATGTCATTGTAATCTGTGCGATCAAAAAACCCTGTTTTAGTGTGAAGGGTTAATGCCACACGGTCAAGGTTAGGCTTGCACAGATCGGGAGGACCTTAGGAACATTCCTGTGGTGGAATTTTTCTTCTCACCCCAACGGTTCTCTCACTGTCACCCAAAATCAAATGACGTTGTGGGGCAGGCTTCATTTTGGGCCTACTTTTCTAATGGTCGCTGCGCTTAGACCGAGCGAGCTACGGTCAAGCGGGATATCTCGTTGAAGTCGGCACAGTCTGGAGACTATGGTGATGCCATTTTTTGTGTTGATTTCAGAATGCCATTTTGGCGATGGTCCCTCTCCGTTTAAACACATTGCAAATGTACAAAAGTCAACTAGCAAGTCAGTGTCCATCAGTCAATTAGATGTCATTATGACACCAAACTGATACCAATTGACACCAAACCCACTTTTTCCAACTCATTTAGAAGCCTACTATCACATATGTCAGAGCAGGCCCATAATTCACAGCGCCTTCAGTTTAAAACATAATAAAACGTAAAACACATAGTTACGTTCTAGCTGCGGGTCCAGTTCGGACATTATGTGTAGGCCTATGTGAGGCGACCCCGAATCCCGAGTTTCGGCTCGATAGGTCCTTCGGTGCCCGAGCAAAACCCTAATTGGTGCTGAAAATCCACTTTTTTACATGCCTTGCTACGGGGTCCTTGAATGAGCTATCGGACAGAAACGTTGGGGTCCGTCTCTATGGGCCGAGCCGGTTTCACTGCACCTAGCCTTGTGTCTCTGAGACTTTTCTAAATGTCGTCATTTTCGTAATGGTCAAAATGAATTGAAGTCATTGCAAATGTACGAGGCTGTTCCTCGGTCCGAGAACCTTCTAGAGCCACCTAACTCACCACGCACTATCGACCGGAGGTCTAGAACAGGTTTCTAAAGTTTCGGAACTCTAGGTCTGACGGTTCTTTTTTAGCTCGAACAAAGCTAACTATTGCAGCCACTGACTGTCTCTACGCACCCCAATACGTCCCTCCTTCCAAGTTGTGTGTTAGTGTGATTTAGTTTTCCTTTGAAATTTTATGGGAAAAATGACTGATTTACAGTTCATGGGGGTTGCCTAATCACACATATGAAGTTTTGGACAGATCTGACTTTTTTAACCCTTCGAAACAGACACCAATTATGGCACTTCCGGTTGGCACAGGAAGCTATAAGTCAACACATATCCTCATTGGGGTATGCTTTTACAGAATCCTGAGTTTTAAGTCTTTACGTTCAGAACTGACTGATTTACACAGGGTTGAATGCACTATGTCTATCAAACTGCAAGGCAGGGTATGGATATACACTTTTAGGGTGATTTTAACCACTTCCGGTTGGTCCAGGAAGCTTAGAATCAACACAGGTAGACCTCATAGTGGCCTGATTGGACTGTCACCGAAGACAGGTTCATACGGCATTCATAACCCACATAGGCTTCAGGTTGAATTTAGGGGTGCAGGCAATGTATTCCTATGGGGAGAGATGTCATTGTAATCTGTGCGATCAAAAAACCCTGTTTTAGTGTGAAGGGTTAATGCCACACGGTCAAGGTTAGGCTTGCACAGATCGGGAGGACCTTAGGAACATTCCTGTGGTGGAATTTTTCTTCTCACCCTAACGGTTCTCTCACTGTCACCCAAAATCAAATGACGTTGTGGGGCAGGCTTCATTTTGGGCCTACTTTTCTAATGGTCGCTGCGCTTAGACCGAGCGAGCTACGGTCAAGCGGGATATCTCGTTGAAGTCGGCACAGTCTGGAGACTATGGTGATGCCATTTTTTGTGTTGATTTCAGAATGCCATTTTGGCGATGGTCCCTCTCCGTTTAAACACATTGCAAATGTACAAAAGTCAACTAGCAAGTCAGTGTCCATCAGTCAATTAGATGTCATTATGACACCAAACTGATACCAATTGACACCAAACCCACTTTTTCCAACTCATTTAGAAGCCTACTATCACATATGTCAGAGCAGGCCCATAATTCACAGCGCCTTCAGTTTAAAACATAATAAAACGTAAAACACATAGTTACGTTCTAGCTGCGGGTCCAGTTCGGACATTATGTGTAGGCCTATGTGAGGCGACCCCGAATCCCGAGTTTCGGCTCGATAGGTCCTTCGGTGCCCGAGCAAAACCCTAATTGGTGCTGAAAATCCACTTTTTTACATGCCTTGCTACGGGGTCCTTGAATGAGCTATCGGACAGAAACGTTGGGGTCCGTCTCTATGGGCCGAGCCGGTTTCACTGCACCTAGCCTTGTGTCTCTGAGACTTTTCTAAATGTCGTCATTTTCGTAATGGTCAAAATGAATTGAAGTCATTGCAAATGTACGAGGCTGTTCCTCGGTCCGAGAACCTTCTAGAGCCACCTAACTCACCACGCACTATCGACCGGAGGTCTAGAACAGGTTTCTAAAGTTTCGGAACTCTAGGTCTGACGGTTCTTTTTTAGCTTGAACAAAGCTAACTATTGCAGCCACTGACTGTCTCTACGCACCCCAATACGTCCCTCCTTCCAAGTTGTGTGTTAGTGTGATTTAGTTTTCCTTTGAAATTTTATGGGAAAAATGACTGATTTACAGTTCATGGGGGTTGCCTAATCACACATATGAAGTTTTGGACAGATCTGACTTTTTTAACCCTTCGAAACAGCCCCTGAGACACCAATTATGGCACTTCCGGTTGGCACAGGAAGCTATAAGTCAACACATATCCTCATTGGGGTATGCTTTTACAGAATCCTGAGTTTTAAGTCTTTACGTTCAGAACTGACTGATTTACACAGGGTTGAATGCACTATGTCTATCAAACTGCAAGGCAGGGTATGGATATACACTTTTAGGGTGATTTTAACCACTTCCGGTTGGTCCAGGAAGCTTAGAATCAACACAGGTAGACCTCATAGTGGCCTGATTGGACTGTCACCGAAGACAGGTTCATACGGCATTCATAACCCACATAGGCTTCAGGTTGAATTTAGGGGTGCAGGCAATGTATTCCTATGGGGAGAGATGTCATTGTAATCTGTGCGATCAAAAAACCCTGTTTTAGTGTGAAGGGTTAATGCCACACGGTCAAGGTTAGGCTTGCACAGATCGGGAGGACCTTAGGAACATTCCTGTGGTGGAATTTTTCTTCTCACCCTAACGGTTCTCTCACTGTCACCCAAAATCAAATGACGTTGTGGGGCAGGCTTCATTTTGGGCCTACTTTTCTAATGGTCGCTGCGCTTAGACCGAGCGAGCTACGGTCAAGCGGGATATCTCGTTGAAGTCGGCACAGTCTGGAGACTATGGTGATGCCATTTTTTGTGTTGATTTCAGAATGCCATTTTGGCGATGGTCCCTCTCCGTTTAAACACATTGCAAATGTACAAAAGTCAACTAGCAAGTCAGTGTCCATCAGTCAATTAGATGTCATTATGACACCAAACTGATACCAATTGACACCAAACCCACTTTTTCCAACTCATTTAGAAGCCTACTATCACATATGTCAGAGCAGGCCCATAATTCACAGCGCCTTCAGTTTAAAACATAATAAAACGTAAAACACATAGTTACGTTCTAGCTGCGGGTCCAGTTCGGACATTATGTGTAGGCCTATGTGAGGCGACCCCGAATCCCGAGTTTCGGCTCGATAGGTCCTTCGGTGCCCGAGCAAAACCCTAATTGGTGCTGAAAATCCACTTTTTTACATGCCTTGCTACGGGGTCCTTGAATGAGCTATCGGACAGAAACGTTGGGGTCCGTCTCTATGGGCCGAGCCGGTTTCACTGCACCTAGCTTTGCGTCTCTGAGACTTTTCTAAATGTCGTCATTTTCGTAATGGTCAAAATGAATTGAAGTCATTGCAAATGTACGAGGCTGTTCCTCGGTCCGAGAACCTTCTAGAGCCACCTAACTCACCACGCACTATCGACCGGAGGTCTAGAACAGGTTTCTAAAGTTTCGGAACTCTAGGTCTGACGGTTCTTTTTTAGCTCGAACAAAGCTAACTATTGCAGCCACTGACTGTCTCTACGCACCCCAATACGTCCCTCCTTCCAAGTTGTGTGTTAGTGTGATTTAGTTTTCCTTTGAAATTTTATGGGAAAAATGACTGATTTACAGTTCATGGGGGTTGCCTAATCACACATATGAAGTTTTGGACAGATCTGACTTTTTTAACCCTTCGAAACAGCCCCTGAGACACCAATTATGGCACTTCCGGTTGGCACAGGAAGCTATAAGTCAACACATATCCTCATTGGGGTATGCTTTTACAGAATCCTGAGTTTTAAGTCTTTACGTTCAGAACTGACTGATTTACACAGGGTTGAATGCACTATGTCTATCAAACTGCAAGGCAGGGTATGGATATACACTTTTAGGGTGATTTTAACCACTTCCGGTTGGTCCAGGAAGCTTAGAATCAACACAGGTAGACCTCATAGTGGCCTGATTGGACTGTCACCGAAGACAGGTTCATACGGCATTCATAACCCACATAGGCTTCAGGTTGAATTTAGGGGTGCAGGCAATGTATTCCTATGGGGAGAGATGTCATTGTAATCTGTGCGATCAAAAAACCCTGTTTTAGTGTGAAGGGTTAATGCCACACGGTCAAGGTTAGGCTTGCACAGATCGGGAGGACCTTAGGAACATTCCTGTGGTGGAATTTTTCTTCTCACCCTAACGGTTCTCTCACTGTCACCCAAAATCAAATGACGTTGTGGGGCAGGCTTCATTTTGGGCCTACTTTTCTAATGGTCGCTGCGCTTAGACCGAGCGAGCTACGGTCAAGCGGGATATCTCGTTGAAGTCGGCACAGTCTGGAGACTATGGTGATGCCATTTTTTGTGTTGATTTCAGAATGCCATTTTGGCGATGGTCCCTCTCCGTTTAAACACATTGCAAATGTACAAAAGTCAACTAGCAAGTCAGTGTCCATCAGTCAATTAGATGTCATTATGACACCAAACTGATACCAATTGACACCAAACCCACTTTTTCCAACTCATTTAGAAGCCTACTATCACATATGTCAGAGCAGGCCCATAATTCACAGCGCCTTCAGTTTAAAACATAATAAAACGTAAAACACATAGTTACGTTCTAGCTGCGGGTCCAGTTCGGACATTATGTGTAGGCCTATGTGAGGCGACCCCGAATCCCGAGTTTCGGCTCGATAGGTCCTTCGGTGCCCGAGCAAAACCCTAATTGGTGCTGAAAATCCACTTTTTTACATGCCTTGCTACGGGGTCCTTGAATGAGCTATCGGACAGAAACGTTGGGGTCCGTCTCTATGGGCCGAGCCGGTTTCACTGCACCTAGCCTTGCGTCTCTGAGACTTTTCTAAATGTCGTCATTTTCGTAATGGTCAAAATGAATTGAAGTCATTGCAAATGTACGAGGCTGTTCCTCGGTCCGAGAACCTTCTAGAGCCACCTAACTCACCACGCACTATCGACCGGAGGTCTAGAACAGGTTTCTAAAGTTTCGGAACTCTAGGTCTGACGGTTCTTTTTTAGCTCGAACAAAGCTAACTATTGCAGCCACTGACTGTCTCTACGCACCCCAATACGTCCCTCCTTCCAAGTTGTGTGTTAGTGTGATTTAGTTTTCCTTTGAAATTTTATGGGAAAAATGACTGATTTACAGTTCATGGGGGTTGCCTAATCACACATATGAAGTTTTGGACAGATCTGACTTTTTTAACCCTTCGAAACAGCCCCTGAGACACCAATTATGGCACTTCCGGTTGGCACAGGAAGCTATAAGTCAACACATATCCTCATTGGGGTATGCCTTTACAGAATCCTGAGTTTTAAGTCTTTACGTTCAGAACTGACTGATTTACACAGGGTTGAATGCACTATGTCTATCAAACTGCAAGGCAGGGTATGGATATACACTTTTAGGGTGATTTTAACCACTTCCGGTTGGTCCAGGAAGCTTAGAATCAACACAGGTAGACCTCATAGTGGCCTGATTGGACTGTCACCGAAGACAGGTTCATACGGCATTCATAACCCACATAGGCTTCAGGTTGAATTTAGGGGTGCAGGCAATGTATTCCTATGGGGAGAGATGTCATTGTAATCTGTGCGATCAAAAAACCCTGTTTTAGTGTGAAGGGTTAATGCCACACGGTCAAGGTTAGGCTTGCACAGATCGGGAGGACCTTAGGAACATTCCTGTGGTGGAATTTTTCTTCTCACCCTAACGGTTCTCTCACTGTCACCCAAAATCAAATGACGTTGTGGGGCAGGCTTCATTTTGGGCCTACTTTTCTAATGGTCGCTGCGCTTAGACCGAGCGAGCTACGGTCAAGCGGGATATCTCGTTGAAGTCGGCACAGTCTGGAGACTATGGTGATGCCATTTTTTGTGTTGATTTCAGAATGCCATTTTGGCGATGGTCCCTCTCCGTTTAAACACATTGCAAATGTACAAAAGTCAACTAGCAAGTCAGTGTCCATCAGTCAATTAGATGTCATTATGACACCAAACTGATACCAATTGACACCAAACCCACTTTTTCCAACTCATTTAGAAGCCTACTATCACATATGTCAGAGCAGGCCCATAATTCACAGCGCCTTCAGTTTAAAACATAATAAAACGTAAAACACATAGTTACGTTCTAGCTGCGGGTCCAGTTCGGACATTATGTGTAGGCCTATGTGAGGCGACCCCGAATCCCGAGTTTCGGCTCGATAGGTCCTTCGGTGCCCGAGCAAAACCCTAATTGGTGCTGAAAATCCACTTTTTTACATGCCTTGCTACGGGGTCCTTGAATGAGCTATCGGACAGAAACGTTGGGGTCCGTCTCTATGGGCCGAGCCGGTTTCACTGCACCTAGCCTTGTGTCTCTGAGACTTTTCTAAATGTCGTCATTTTCGTAATGGTCAAAATGAATTGAAGTCATTGCAAATGTACGAGGCTGTTCCTCGGTCCGAGAACCTTCTAGAGCCACCTAACTCACCACGCACTATCGACCGGAGGTCTAGAACAGGTTTCTAAAGTTTCGGAACTCTAGGTCTGACGGTTCTTTTTTAGCTTGAACAAAGCTAACTATTGCAGCCACTGACTGTCTCTACGCACCCCAATACGTCCCTCCTTCCAAGTTGTGTGTTAGTGTGATTTAGTTTTCCTTTGAAATTTTATGGGAAAAATGACTGATTTACAGTTCATGGGGGTTGCCTAATCACACATATGAAGTTTTGGACAGATCTGACTTTTTTAACCCTTCGAAACAGCCCCTGAGACACCAATTATGGCACTTCCGGTTGGCACAGGAAGCTATAAGTCAACACATATCCTCATTGGGGTATGCTTTTACAGAATCCTGAGTTTTAAGTCTTTACGTTCAGAACTGACTGATTTACACAGGGTTGAATGCACTATGTCTATCAAACTGCAAGGCAGGGTATGGATATACACTTTTAGGGTGATTTTAACCACTTCCGGTTGGTCCAGGAAGCTTAGAATCAACACAGGTAGACCTCATAGTGGCCTGATTGGACTGTCACCGAAGACAGGTTCATACGGCATTCATAACCCACATAGGCTTCAGGTTGAATTTAGGGGTGCAGGCAATGTATTCCTATGGGGAGAGATGTCATTGTAATCTGTGCGATCAAAAAACCCTGTTTTAGTGTGAAGGGTTAATGCCACACGGTCAAGGTTAGGCTTGCACAGATCGGGAGGACCTTAGGAACATTCCTGTGGTGGAATTTTTCTTCTCACCCCAACGGTTCTCTCACTGTCACCCAAAATCAAATGACGTTGTGGGGCAGGCTTCATTTTGGGCCTACTTTTCTAATGGTCGCTGCGCTTAGACCGAGCGAGCTACGGTCAAGCGGGATATCTCGTTGAAGTCGGCACAGTCTGGAGACTATGGTGATGCCATTTTTTGTGTTGATTTCAGAATGCCATTTTGGCGATGGTCCCTCTCCGTTTAAACACATTGCAAATGTACAAAAGTCAACTAGCAAGTCAGTGTCCATCAGTCAATTAGATGTCATTATGACACCAAACTGATACCAATTGACACCAAACCCACTTTTTCCAACTCATTTAGAAGCCTACTATCACATATGTCAGAGCAGGCCCATAATTCACAGCGCCTTCAGTTTAAAACATAATAAAACGTAAAACACATAGTTACGTTCTAGCTGCGGGTCCAGTTCGGACATTATGTGTAGGCCTATGTGAGGCGACCCCGAATCCCGAGTTTCGGCTCGATAGGTCCTTCGGTGCCCGAGCAAAACCCTAATTGGTGCTGAAAATCCACTTTTTTACATGCCTTGCTACGGGGTCCTTGAATGAGCTATCGGACAGAAACGTTGGGGTCCGTCTCTATGGGCCGAGCCGGTTTCACTGCACCTAGCCTTGTGTCTCTGAGACTTTTCTAAATGTCGTCATTTTCGTAATGGTCAAAATGAATTGAAGTCATTGCAAATGTACGAGGCTGTTCCTCGGTCCGAGAACCTTCTAGAGCCACCTAACTCACCACGCACTATCGACCGGAGGTCTAGAACAGGTTTCTAAAGTTTCGGAACTCTAGGTCTGACGGTTCTTTTTTAGCTTGAACAAAGCTAACTATTGCAGCCACTGACTGTCTCTACGCACCCCAATACGTCCCTCCTTCCAAGTTGTGTGTTAGTGTGATTTAGTTTTCCTTTGAAATTTTATGGGAAAAATGACTGATTTACAGTTCATGGGGGTTGCCTAATCACACATATGAAGTTTTGGACAGATCTGACTTTTTTAACCCTTCGAAACAGCCCCTGAGACACCAATTATGGCACTTCCGGTTGGCACAGGAAGCTATAAGTCAACACATATCCTCATTGGGGTATGCTTTTACAGAATCCTGAGTTTTAAGTCTTTACGTTCAGAACTGACTGATTTACACAGGGTTGAATGCACTATGTCTATCAAACTGCAAGGCAGGGTATGGATATACACTTTTAGGGTGATTTTAACCACTTCCGGTTGGTCCAGGAAGCTTAGAATCAACACAGGTAGACCTCATAGTGGCCTGATTGGACTGTCACCGAAGACAGGTTCATACGGCATTCATAACCCACATAGGCTTCAGGTTGAATTTAGGGGTGCAGGCAATGTATTCCTATGGGGAGAGATGTCATTGTAATCTGTGCGATCAAAAAACCCTGTTTTAGTGTGAAGGGTTAATGCCACACGGTCAAGGTTAGGCTTGCACAGATCGGGAGGACCTTAGGAACATTCCTGTGGTGGAATTTTTCTTCTCACCCCAACGGTTCTCTCACTGTCACCCAAAATCAAATGACGTTGTGGGGCAGGCTTCATTTTGGGCCTACTTTTCTAATGGTCGCTGCGCTTAGACCGAGCGAGCTACGGTCAAGCGGGATATCTCGTTGAAGTCGGCACAGTCTGGAGACTATGGTGATGCCATTTTTTGTGTTGATTTCAGAATGCCATTTTGGCGATGGTCCCTCTCCGTTTAAACACATTGCAAATGTACAAAAGTCAACTAGCAAGTCAGTGTCCATCAGTCAATTAGATGTCATTATGACACCAAACTGATACCAATTGACACCAAACCCACTTTTTCCAACTCATTTAGAAGCCTACTATCACATATGTCAGAGCAGGCCCATAATTCACAGCGCCTTCAGTTTAAAACATAATAAAACGTAAAACACATAGTTACGTTCTAGCTGCGGGTCCAGTTCGGACATTATGTGTAGGCCTATGTGAGGCGACCCCGAATCCCGAGTTTCGGCTCGATAGGTCCTTCGGTGCCCGAGCAAAACCCTAATTGGTGCTGAAAATCCACTTTTTTACATGCCTTGCTACGGGGTCCTTGAATGAGCTATCGGACAGAAACGTTGGGGTCCGTCTCTATGGGCCGAGCCGGTTTCACTGCACCTAGCCTTGTGTCTCTGAGACTTTTCTAAATGTCGTCATTTTCGTAATGGTCAAAATGAATTGAAGTCATTGCAAATGTACGAGGCTGTTCCTCGGTCCGAGAACCTTCTAGAGCCACCTAACTCACCACGCACTATCGACCGGAGGTCTAGAACAGGTTTCTAAAGTTTCGGAACTCTAGGTCTGACGGTTCTTTTTTAGCTTGAACAAAGCTAACTATTGCAGCCACTGACTGTCTCTACGCACCCCAATACGTCCCTCCTTCCAAGTTGTGTGTTAGTGTGATTTAGTTTTCCTTTGAAATTTTATGGGAAAAATGACTGATTTACAGTTCATGGGGGTTGCCTAATCACACATATGAAGTTTTGGACAGATCTGACTTTTTTAACCCTTCGAAACAGCCCCTGAGACACCAATTATGGCACTTCCGGTTGGCACAGGAAGCTATAAGTCAACACATATCCTCATTGGGGTATGCTTTTACAGAATCCTGAGTTTTAAGTCTTTACGTTCAGAACTGACTGATTTACACAGGGTTGAATGCACTATGTCTATCAAACTGCAAGGCAGGGTATGGATATACACTTTTAGGGTGATTTTAACCACTTCCGGTTGGTCCAGGAAGCTTAGAATCAACACAGGTAGACCTCATAGTGGCCTGATTGGACTGTCACCGAAGACAGGTTCATACGGCATTCATAACCCACATAGGCTTCAGGTTGAATTTAGGGGTGCAGGCAATGTATTCCTATGGGGAGAGATGTCATTGTAATCTGTGCGATCAAAAAACCCTGTTTTAGTGTGAAGGGTTAATGCCACACGGTCAAGGTTAGGCTTGCACAGATCGGGAGGACCTTAGGAACATTCCTGTGGTGGAATTTTTCTTCTCACCCCAACGGTTCTCTCACTGTCACCCAAAATCAAATGACGTTGTGGGGCAGGCTTCATTTTGGGCCTACTTTTCTAATGGTCGCTGCGCTTAGACCGAGCGAGCTACGGTCAAGCGGGATATCTCGTTGAAGTCGGCACAGTCTGGAGACTATGGTGATGCCATTTTTTGTGTTGATTTCAGAATGCCATTTTGGCGATGGTCCCTCTCCGTTTAAACACATTGCAAATGTACAAAAGTCAACTAGCAAGTCAGTGTCCATCAGTCAATTAGATGTCATTATGACACCAAACTGATACCAATTGACACCAAACCCACTTTTTCCAACTCATTTAGAAGCCTACTATCACATATGTCAGAGCAGGCCCATAATTCACAGCGCCTTCAGTTTAAAACATAATAAAACGTAAAACACATAGTTACGTTCTAGCTGCGGGTCCAGTTCGGACATTATGTGTAGGCCTATGTGAGGCGACCCCGAATCCCGAGTTTCGGCTCGATAGGTCCTTCGGTGCCCGAGCAAAACCCTAATTGGTGCTGAAAATCCACTTTTTTACATGCCTTGCTACGGGGTCCTTGAATGAGCTATCGGACAGAAACGTTGGGGTCCGTCTCTATGGGCCGAGCCGGTTTCACTGCACCTAGCCTTGTGTCTCTGAGACTTTTCTAAATGTCGTCATTTTCGTAATGGTCAAAATGAATTGAAGTCATTGCAAATGTACGAGGCTGTTCCTCGGTCCGAGAACCTTCTAGAGCCACCTAACTCACCACGCACTATCGACCGGAGGTCTAGAACAGGTTTCTAAAGTTTCGGAACTCTAGGTCTGACGGTTCTTTTTTAGCTCGAACAAAGCTAACTATTGCAGCCACTGACTGTCTCTACGCACCCCAATACGTCCCTCCTTCCAAGTTGTGTGTTAGTGTGATTTAGTTTTCCTTTGAAATTTTATGGGAAAAATGACTGATTTACAGTTCATGGGGGTTGCCTAATCACACATATGAAGTTTTGGACAGATCTGACTTTTTTAACCCTTCGAAACAGACACCAATTATGGCACTTCCGGTTGGCACAGGAAGCTATAAGTCAACACATATCCTCATTGGGGTATGCTTTTACAGAATCCTGAGTTTTAAGTCTTTACGTTCAGAACTGACTGATTTACACAGGGTTGAATGCACTATGTCTATCAAACTGCAAGGCAGGGTATGGATATACACTTTTAGGGTGATTTTAACCACTTCCGGTTGGTCCAGGAAGCTTAGAATCAACACAGGTAGACCTCATAGTGGCCTGATTGGACTGTCACCGAAGACAGGTTCATACGGCATTCATAACCCACATAGGCTTCAGGTTGAATTTAGGGGTGCAGGCAATGTATTCCTATGGGGAGAGATGTCATTGTAATCTGTGCGATCAAAAAACCCTGTTTTAGTGTGAAGGGTTAATGCCACACGGTCAAGGTTAGGCTTGCACAGATCGGGAGGACCTTAGGAACATTCCTGTGGTGGAATTTTTCTTCTCACCCTAACGGTTCTCTCACTGTCACCCAAAATCAAATGACGTTGTGGGGCAGGCTTCATTTTGGGCCTACTTTTCTAATGGTCGCTGCGCTTAGACCGAGCGAGCTACGGTCAAGCGGGATATCTCGTTGAAGTCGGCACAGTCTGGAGACTATGGTGATGCCATTTTTTGTGTTGATTTCAGAATGCCATTTTGGCGATGGTCCCTCTCCGTTTAAACACATTGCAAATGTACAAAAGTCAACTAGCAAGTCAGTGTCCATCAGTCAATTAGATGTCATTATGACACCAAACTGATACCAATTGACACCAAACCCACTTTTTCCAACTCATTTAGAAGCCTACTATCACATATGTCAGAGCAGGCCCATAATTCACAGCGCCTTCAGTTTAAAACATAATAAAACGTAAAACACATAGTTACGTTCTAGCTGCGGGTCCAGTTCGGACATTATGTGTAGGCCTATGTGAGGCGACCCCGAATCCCGAGTTTCGGCTCGATAGGTCCTTCGGTGCCCGAGCAAAACCCTAATTGGTGCTGAAAATCCACTTTTTTACATGCCTTGCTACGGGGTCCTTGAATGAGCTATCGGACAGAAACGTTGGGGTCCGTCTCTATGGGCCGAGCCGGTTTCACTGCACCTAGCCTTGTGTCTCTGAGACTTTTCTAAATGTCGTCATTTTCGTAATGGTCAAAATGAATTGAAGTCATTGCAAATGTACGAGGCTGTTCCTCGGTCCGAGAACCTTCTAGAGCCACCTAACTCACCACGCACTATCGACCGGAGGTCTAGAACAGGTTTCTAAAGTTTCGGAACTCTAGGTCTGACGGTTCTTTTTTAGCTTGAACAAAGCTAACTATTGCAGCCACTGACTGTCTCTACGCACCCCAATACGTCCCTCCTTCCAAGTTGTGTGTTAGTGTGATTTAGTTTTCCTTTGAAATTTTATGGGAAAAATGACTGATTTACAGTTCATGGGGGTTGCCTAATCACACATATGAAGTTTTGGACAGATCTGACTTTTTTAACCCTTCGAAACAGCCCCTGAGACACCAATTATGGCACTTCCGGTTGGCACAGGAAGCTATAAGTCAACACATATCCTCATTGGGGTATGCTTTTACAGAATCCTGAGTTTTAAGTCTTTACGTTCAGAACTGACTGATTTACACAGGGTTGAATGCACTATGTCTATCAAACTGCAAGGCAGGGTATGGATATACACTTTTAGGGTGATTTTAACCACTTCCGGTTGGTCCAGGAAGCTTAGAATCAACACAGGTAGACCTCATAGTGGCCTGATTGGACTGTCACCGAAGACAGGTTCATACGGCATTCATAACCCACATAGGCTTCAGGTTGAATTTAGGGGTGCAGGCAATGTATTCCTATGGGGAGAGATGTCATTGTAATCTGTGCGATCAAAAAACCCTGTTTTAGTGTGAAGGGTTAATGCCACACGGTCAAGGTTAGGCTTGCACAGATCGGGAGGACCTTAGGAACATTCCTGTGGTGGAATTTTTCTTCTCACCCCAACGGTTCTCTCACTGTCACCCAAAATCAAATGACGTTGTGGGGCAGGCTTCATTTTGGGCCTACTTTTCTAATGGTCGCTGCGCTTAGACCGAGCGAGCTACGGTCAAGCGGGATATCTCGTTGAAGTCGGCACAGTCTGGAGACTATGGTGATGCCATTTTTTGTGTTGATTTCAGAATGCCATTTTGGCGATGGTCCCTCTCCGTTTAAACACATTGCAAATGTACAAAAGTCAACTAGCAAGTCAGTGTCCATCAGTCAATTAGATGTCATTATGACACCAAACTGATACCAATTGACACCAAACCCACTTTTTCCAACTCATTTAGAAGCCTACTATCACATATGTCAGAGCAGGCCCATAATTCACAGCGCCTTCAGTTTAAAACATAATAAAACGTAAAACACATAGTTACGTTCTAGCTGCGGGTCCAGTTCGGACATTATGTGTAGGCCTATGTGAGGCGACCCCGAATCCCGAGTTTCGGCTCGATAGGTCCTTCGGTGCCCGAGCAAAACCCTAATTGGTGCTGAAAATCCACTTTTTTACATGCCTTGCTACGGGGTCCTTGAATGAGCTATCGGACAGAAACGTTGGGGTCCGTCTCTATGGGCCGAGCCGGTTTCACTGCACCTAGCCTTGTGTCTCTGAGACTTTTCTAAATGTCGTCATTTTCGTAATGGTCAAAATGAATTGAAGTCATTGCAAATGTACGAGGCTGTTCCTCGGTCCGAGAACCTTCTAGAGCCACCTAACTCACCACGCACTATCGACCGGAGGTCTAGAACAGGTTTCTAAAGTTTCGGAACTCTAGGTCTGACGGTTCTTTTTTAGCTCAAACAAAGCTAACTATTGCAGCCACTGACTGTCTCTACGCACCCCAATACGTCCCTCCTTCCAAGTTGTGTGTTAGTGTGATTTAGTTTTCCTTTGAAATTTTATGGGAAAAATGACTGATTTACAGTTCATGGGGGTTGCCTAATCACACATATGAAGTTTTGGACAGATCTGACCTTTTTAACCCTTCGAAACAGACACCAATTATGGCACTTCCGGTTGGCACAGGAAGCTATAAGTCAACACATATCCTCATTGGGGTATGCTTTTACAGAATCCTGAGTTTTAAGTCTTTACGTTCAGAACTGACTGATTTACACAGGGTTGAATGCACTATGTCTATCAAACTGCAAGGCAGGGTATGGATATACACTTTTAGGGTGATTTTAACCACTTCCGGTTGGTCCAGGAAGCTTAGAATCAACACAGGTAGACCTCATAGTGGCCTGCTTGGACTGTCACCGAAGACAGGTTCATACGGCATTCATAACCCACATAGGCTTCAGGTTGAATTTAGGGGTGCAGGCAATGTATTCCTATGGGGAGAGATGTCATTGTAATCTGTGAGATCAAAAAACCCTGTTTTAGTGTGAAGGGTTAATGCCACACGGTCAAGGTTAGGCTTGCACAGATCGGGAGGACCTTAGGAACATTCCTGTGGTGGAATTTTTCTTCTCACCCTAACGGTTCTCTCACTGTCACCCAAAATCAAATGACGTTGTGGGGCAGGCTTCATTTTGGGCCTACTTTTCTAATGGTCGCTGCGCTTAGACCGAGCGAGCTACGGTCAAGCGGGATATCTCGTTGAAGTCGGCACAGTCTGGAGACTATGGTGATGCCATTTTTTGTGTTGATTTCAGAATGCCATTTTGGCGATGGTCCCTCTCCGTTTAAACACATTGCAAATGTACAAAAGTCAACTAGCAAGTCAGTGTCCATCAGTCAATTAGATGTCATTATGACACCAAACTGATACCAATTGACACCAAACCCACTTTTTCCAACTCATTTAGAAGCCTACTATCACATATGTCAGAGCAGGCCCATAATTCACAGCGCCTTCAGTTTAAAACATAATAAAACGTAAAACACATAGTTACGTTCTAGCTGCGGGTCCAGTTCGGACATTATGTGTAGGCCTATGTGAGGCGACCCCGAATCCCGAGTTTCGGCTCGATAGGTCCTTCGGTGCCCGAGCAAAACCCTAATTGGTGCTGAAAATCCACTTTTTTACATGCCTTGCTACGGGGTCCTTGAATGAGCTATCGGACAGAAACGTTGGGGTCCGTCTCTATGGGCCGAGCCGGTTTCACTGCACCTAGCCTTGTGTCTCTGAGACTTTTCTAAATGTCGTCATTTTCGTAATGGTCAAAATGAATTGAAGTCATTGCAAATGTACGAGGCTGTTCCTCGGTCCGAGAACCTTCTAGAGCCACCTAACTCACCACGCACTATCGACCGGAGGTCTAGAACAGGTTTCTAAAGTTTCGGAACTCTAGGTCTGACGGTTCTTTTTTAGCTCGAACAAAGCTAACTATTGCAGCCACTGACTGTCTCTACGCACCCCAATACGTCCCTCCTTCCAAGTTGTGTGTTAGTGTGATTTAGTTTTCCTTTGAAATTTTATGGGAAAAATGACTGATTTACAGTTCATGGGGGTTGCCTAATCACACATATGAAGTTTTGGACAGATCTGACTTTTTTAACCCTTCGAAACAGACACCAATTATGGCACTTCCGGTTGGCACAGGAAGCTATAAGTCAACACATATCCTCATTGGGGTATGCTTTTACAGAATCCTGAGTTTTAAGTCTTTACGTTCAGAACTGACTGATTTACACAGGGTTGAATGCACTATGTCTATCAAACTGCAAGGCAGGGTATGGATATACACTTTTAGGGTGATTTTAACCACTTCCGGTTGGTCCAGGAAGCTTAGAATCAACACAGGTAGACCTCATAGTGGCCTGATTGGACTGTCACCGAAGACAGGTTCATACGGCATTCATAACCCACATAGGCTTCAGGTTGAATTTAGGGGTGCAGGCAATGTATTCCTATGGGGAGAGATGTCATTGTAATCTGTGCGATCAAAAAACCCTGTTTTAGTGTGAAGGGTTAATGCCACACGGTCAAGGTTAGGCTTGCACAGATCGGGAGGACCTTAGGAACATTCCTGTGGTGGAATTTTTCTTCTCACCCTAACGGTTCTCTCACTGTCACCCAAAATCAAATGACGTTGTGGGGCAGGCTTCATTTTGGGCCTACTTTTCTAATGGTCGCTGCGCTTAGACCGAGCGAGCTACGGTCAAGCGGGATATCTCGTTGAAGTCGGCACAGTCTGGAGACTATGGTGATGCCATTTTTTGTGTTGATTTCAGAATGCCATTTTGGTGATGGTCCCTCTCCGTTTAAACACATTGCAAATGTACAAAAGTCAACTAGCAAGTCAGTGTCCATCAGTCAATTAGATGTCATTATGACACCAAACTGATACCAATTGACACCAAACCCACTTTTTCCAACTCATTTAGAAGCCTACTATCACATATGTCAGAGCAGGCCCATAATTCACAGCGCCTTCAGTTTAAAACATAATAAAACGTAAAACACATAGTTACGTTCTAGCTGCGGGTCCAGTTCGGACATTATGTGTAGGCCTATGTGAGGCGACCCCGAATCCCGAGTTTCGGCTCGATAGGTCCTTCGGTGCCCGAGCAAAACCCTAATTGGTGCTGAAAATCCACTTTTTTACATGCCTTGCTACGGGGTCCTTGAATGAGCTATCGGACAGAAACGTTGGGGTCCGTCTCTATGGGCCGAGCCGGTTTCACTGCACCTAGCCTTGCGTCTCTGAGACTTTTCTAAATGTCGTCATTTTCGTAATGGTCAAAATGAATTGAAGTCATTGCAAATGTACGAGGCTGTTCCTCGGTCCGAGAACCTTCTAGAGCCACCTAACTCACCACGCACTATCGACCGGAGGTCTAGAACAGGTTTCTAAAGTTTCGGAACTCTAGGTCTGACTGTTCTTTTTTAGCTCGAACAAAGCTAACTATTGCAGCCACTGACTGTCTCTACGCACCCCAATACGTCCCTCCTTCCAAGTTGTGTGTTAGTGTGATTTAGTTTTCCTTTGAAATTTTATGGGAAAAATGACTGATTTACAGTTCATGGGGGTTGCCTAATCACACATATGAAGTTTTGGACAGATCTGACTTTTTTAACCCTTCGAAACAGCCCCTGAGACACCAATTATGACACTTCCGGTTGGCACAGGAAGCTATAAGTCAACACATATCCTCATTGGGGTATGCTTTTACAGAATCCTGAGTTTTAAGTCTTTACGTTCAGAACTGACTGATTTACACAGGGTTGAATGCACTATGTCTATCAAACTGCAAGGCAGGGTATGGATATACACTTTTAGGGTGATTTTAACCACTTCCGGTTGGTCCAGGAAGCTTAGAATCAACACAGGTAGACCTCATAGTGGCCTGATTGGACTGTCACCGAAGACAGGTTCATACGGCATTCATAACCCACATAGGCTTCAGGTTGAATTTAGGGGTGCAGGCAATGTATTCCTATGGGGAGAGATGTCATTGTAATCTGTGCGATCAAAAAACCCTGTTTTAGTGTGAAGGGTTAATGCCACACGGTCAAGGTTAGGCTTGCACAGATCGGGAGGACCTTAGGAACATTCCTGTGGTGGAATTTTTCTTCTCACCCCAACGGTTCTCTCACTGTCACCCAAAATCAAATGACGTTGTGGGGCAGGCTTCATTTTGGGCCTACTTTTCTAATGGTCGCTGCGCTTAGACCGAGCGAGCTACGGTCAAGCGGGATATCTCGTTGAAGTCGGCACAGTCTGGAGACTATGGTGATGCCATTTTTTGTGTTGATTTCAGAATGCCATTTTGGCGATGGTCCCTCTCCGTTTAAACACATTGCAAATGTACAAAAGTCAACTAGCAAGTCAGTGTCCATCAGTCAATTAGATGTCATTATGACACCAAACTGATACCAATTGACACCAAACCCACTTTTTCCAACTCATTTAGAAGCCTACTATCACATATGTCAGAGCAGGCCCATAATTCACAGCGCCTTCAGTTTAAAACATAATAAAACGTAAAACACATAGTTACGTTCTAGCTGCGGGTCCAGTTCGGACATTATGTGTAGGCCTATGTGAGGCGACCCCGAATCCCGAGTTTCGGCTCGATAGGTCCTTCGGTGCCCGAGCAAAACCCTAATTGGTGCTGAAAATCCACTTTTTTACATGCCTTGCTACGGGGTCCTTGAATGAGCTATCGGACAGAAACGTTGGGGTCCGTCTCTATGGGCCGAGCCGGTTTCACTGCACCTAGCCTTGTGTCTCTGAGACTTTTCTAAATGTCGTCATTTTCGTAATGGTCAAAATGAATTGAAGTCATTGCAAATGTACGAGGCTGTTCCTCGGTCCGAGAACCTTCTAGAGCCACCTAACTCACCACGCACTATCGACCGGAGGTCTAGAACAGGTTTCTAAAGTTTCGGAACTCTAGGTCTGACGGTTCTTTTTTAGCTCGAACAAAGCTAACTATTGCAGCCACTGACTGTCTCTACGCACCCCAATACGTCCCTCCTTCCAAGTTGTGTGTTAGTGTGATTTAGTTTTCCTTTGAAATTTTATGGGAAAAATGACTGATTTACAGTTCATGGGGGTTGCCTAATCACACATATGAAGTTTTGGACAGATCTGACTTTTTTAACCCTTCGAAACAGACACCAATTATGGCACTTCCGGTTGGCACAGGAAGCTATAAGTCAACACATATCCTCATTGGGGTATGCTTTTACAGAATCCTGAGTTTTAAGTCTTTACGTTCAGAACTGACTGATTTACACAGGGTTGAATGCACTATGTCTATCAAACTGCAAGGCAGGGTATGGATATACACTTTTAGGGTGATTTTAACCACTTCCGGTTGGTCCAGGAAGCTTAGAATCAACACAGGTAGACCTCATAGTGGCCTGATTGGACTGTCACCGAAGACAGGTTCATACGGCATTCATAACCCACATAGGCTTCAGGTTGAATTTAGGGGTGCAGGCAATGTATTCCTATGGGGAGAGATGTCATTGTAATCTGTGCGATCAAAAAACCCTGTTTTAGTGTGAAGGGTTAATGCCACACGGTCAAGGTTAGGCTTGCACAGATCGGGAGGACCTTAGGAACATTCCTGTGGTGGAATTTTTCTTCTCACCCTAACGGTTCTCTCACTGTCACCCAAAATCAAATGACGTTGTGGGGCAGGCTTCATTTTGGGCCTACTTTTCTAATGGTCGCTGCGCTTAGACCGAGCGAGCTACGGTCAAGCGGGATATCTCGTTGAAGTCGGCACAGTCTGGAGACTATGGTGATGCCATTTTTTGTGTTGATTTCAGAATGCCATTTTGGTGATGGTCCCTCTCCGTTTAAACACATTGCAAATGTACAAAAGTCAACTAGCAAGTCAGTGTCCATCAGTCAATTAGATGTCATTATGACACCAAACTGATACCAATTGACACCAAACCCACTTTTTCCAACTCATTTAGAAGCCTACTATCACATATGTCAGAGCAGGCCCATAATTCACAGCGCCTTCAGTTTAAAACATAATAAAACGTAAAACACATAGTTACGTTCTAGCTGCGGGTCCAGTTCGGACATTATGTGTAGGCCTATGTGAGGCGACCCCGAATCCCGAGTTTCGGCTCGATAGGTCCTTCGGTGCCCGAGCAAAACCCTAATTGGTGCTGAAAATCCACTTTTTTACATGCCTTGCTACGGGGTCCTTGAATGAGCTATCGGACAGAAACGTTGGGGTCCGTCTCTATGGGCCGAGCCGGTTTCACTGCACCTAGCCTTGTGTCTCTGAGACTTTTCTAAATGTCGTCATTTTCGTAATGGTCAAAATGAATTGAAGTCATTGCAAATGTACGAGGCTGTTCCTCGGTCCGAGAACCTTCTAGAGCCACCTAACTCACCACGCACTATCGACCGGAGGTCTAGAACAGGTTTCTAAAGTTTCGGAACTCTAGGTCTGACGGTTCTTTTTTAGCTCAAACAAAGCTAACTATTGCAGCCACTGACTGTCTCTACGCACCCCAATACGTCCCTCCTTCCAAGTTGTGTGTTAGTGTGATTTAGTTTTCCTTTGAAATTTTATGGGAAAAATGACTGATTTACAGTTCATGGGGGTTGCCTAATCACACATATGAAGTTTTGGACAGATCTGACCTTTTTAACCCTTCGAAACAGACACCAATTATGGCACTTCCGGTTGGCACAGGAAGCTATAAGTCAACACATATCCTCATTGGGGTATGCTTTTACAGAATCCTGAGTTTTAAGTCTTTACGTTCAGAACTGACTGATTTACACAGGGTTGAATGCACTATGTCTATCAAACTGCAAGGCAGGGTATGGATATACACTTTTAGGGTGATTTTAACCACTTCCGGTTGGTCCAGGAAGCTTAGAATCAACACAGGTAGACCTCATAGTGGCCTGATTGGACTGTCACCGAAGACAGGTTCATACGGCATTCATAACCCACATAGGCTTCAGGTTGAATTTAGGGGTGCAGGCAATGTATTCCTATGGGGAGAGATGTCATTGTAATCTGTGAGATCAAAAAACCCTGTTTTAGTGTGAAGGGTTAATGCCACACGGTCAAGGTTAGGCTTGCACAGATCGGGAGGACCTTAGGAACATTCCTGTGGTGGAATTTTTCTTCTCACCCTAACGGTTCTCTCACTGTCACCCAAAATCAAATGACGTTGTGGGGCAGGCTTCATTTTGGGCCTACTTTTCTAATGGTCGCTGCGCTTAGACCGAGCGAGCTACGGTCAAGCGGGATATCTCGTTGAAGTCGGCACAGTCTGGAGACTATGGTGATGCCATTTTTTGTGTTGATTTCAGAATGCCATTTTGGCGATGGTCCCTCTCCGTTTAAACACATTGCAAATGTACAAAAGTCAACTAGCAAGTCAGTGTCCATCAGTCAATTAGATGTCATTATGACACCAAACTGATACCAATTGACACCAAACCCACTTTTTCCAACTCATTTAGAAGCCTACTATCACATATGTCAGAGCAGGCCCATAATTCACAGCGCCTTCAGTTTAAAACATAATAAAACGTAAAACACATAGTTACGTTCTAGCTGCGGGTCCAGTTCGGACATTATGTGTAGGCCTATGTGAGGCGACCCCGAATCCCGAGTTTCGGCTCGATAGGTCCTTCGGTGCCCGAGCAAAACCCTAATTGGTGCTGAAAATCCACTTTTTTACATGCCTTGCTACGGGGTCCTTGAATGAGCTATCGGACAGAAACGTTGGGGTCCGTCTCTATGGGCCGAGCCGGTTTCACTGCACCTAGCCTTGTGTCTCTGAGACTTTTCTAAATGTCGTCATTTTCGTAATGGTCAAAATGAATTGAAGTCATTGCAAATGTACGAGGCTGTTCCTCGGTCCGAGAACCTTCTAGAGCCACCTAACTCACCACGCACTATCGACCGGAGGTCTAGAACAGGTTTCTAAAGTTTCGGAACTCTAGGTCTGACGGTTCTTTTTTAGCTCGAACAAAGCTAACTATTGCAGCCACTGACTGTCTCTACGCACCCCAATACGTCCCTCCTTCCAAGTTGTGTGTTAGTGTGATTTAGTTTTCCTTTGAAATTTTATGGGAAAAATGACTGATTTACAGTTCATGGGGGTTGCCTAATCACACATATGAAGTTTTGGACAGATCTGACTTTTTTAACCCTTCGAAACAGACACCAATTATGGCACTTCCGGTTGGCACAGGAAGCTATAAGTCAACACATATCCTCATTGGGGTATGCTTTTACAGAATCCTGAGTTTTAAGTCTTTACGTTCAGAACTGACTGATTTACACAGGGTTGAATGCACTATGTCTATCAAACTGCAAGGCAGGGTATGGATATACACTTTTAGGGTGATTTTAACCACTTCCGGTTGGTCCAGGAAGCTTAGAATCAACACAGGTAGACCTCATAGTGGCCTGATTGGACTGTCACCGAAGACAGGTTCATACGGCATTCATAACCCACATAGGCTTCAGGTTGAATTTAGGGGTGCAGGCAATGTATTCCTATGGGGAGAGATGTCATTGTAATCTGTGCGATCAAAAAACCCTGTTTTAGTGTGAAGGGTTAATGCCACACGGTCAAGGTTAGGCTTGCACAGATCGGGAGGACCTTAGGAACATTCCTGTGGTGGAATTTTTCTTCTCACCCTAACGGTTCTCTCACTGTCACCCAAAATCAAATGACGTTGTGGGGCAGGCTTCATTTTGGGCCTACTTTTCTAATGGTCGCTGCGCTTAGACCGAGCGAGCTACGGTCAAGCGGGATATCTCGTTGAAGTCGGCACAGTCTGGAGACTATGGTGATGCCATTTTTTGTGTTGATTTCAGAATGCCATTTTGGTGATGGTCCCTCTCCGTTTAAACACATTGCAAATGTACAAAAGTCAACTAGCAAGTCAGTGTCCATCAGTCAATTAGATGTCATTATGACACCAAACTGATACCAATTGACACCAAACCCACTTTTTCCAACTCATTTAGAAGCCTACTATCACATATGTCAGAGCAGGCCCATAATTCACAGCGCCTTCAGTTTAAAACATAATAAAACGTAAAACACATAGTTACGTTCTAGCTGCGGGTCCAGTTCGGACATTATGTGTAGGCCTATGTGAGGCGACCCCGAATCCCGAGTTTCGGCTCGATAGGTCCTTCGGTGCCCGAGCAAAACCCTAATTGGTGCTGAAAATCCACTTTTTTACATGCCTTGCTACGGGGTCCTTGAATGAGCTATCGGACAGAAACGTTGGGGTCCGTCTCTATGGGCCGAGCCGGTTTCACTGCACCTAGCCTTGCGTCTCTGAGACTTTTCTAAATGTCGTCATTTTCGTAATGGTCAAAATGAATTGAAGTCATTGCAAATGTACGAGGCTGTTCCTCGGTCCGAGAACCTTCTAGAGCCACCTAACTCACCACGCACTATCGACCGGAGGTCTAGAACAGGTTTCTAAAGTTTCGGAACTCTAGGTCTGACTGTTCTTTTTTAGCTCGAACAAAGCTAACTATTGCAGCCACTGACTGTCTCTACGCACCCCAATACGTCCCTCCTTCCAAGTTGTGTGTTAGTGTGATTTAGTTTTCCTTTGAAATTTTATGGGAAAAATGACTGATTTACAGTTCATGGGGGTTGCCTAATCACACATATGAAGTTTTGGACAGATCTGACTTTTTTAACCCTTCGAAACAGCCCCTGAGACACCAATTATGGCACTTCCGGTTGGCACAGGAAGCTATAAGTCAACACATATCCTCATTGGGGTATGCTTTTACAGAATCCTGAGTTTTAAGTCTTTACGTTCAGAACTGACTGATTTACACAGGGTTGAATGCACTATGTCTATCAAACTGCAAGGCAGGGTATGGATATACACTTTTAGGGTGATTTTAACCACTTCCGGTTGGTCCAGGAAGCTTAGAATCAACACAGGTAGACCTCATAGTGGCCTGATTGGACTGTCACCGAAGACAGGTTCATACGGCATTCATAACCCACATAGGCTTCAGGTTGAATTTAGGGGTGCAGGCAATGTATTCCTATGGGGAGAGATGTCATTGTAATCTGTGCGATCAAAAAACCCTGTTTTAGTGTGAAGGGTTAATGCCACACGGTCAAGGTTAGGCTTGCACAGATCGGGAGGACCTTAGGAACATTCCTGTGGTGGAATTTTTCTTCTCACCCCAACGGTTCTCTCACTGTCACCCAAAATCAAATGACGTTGTGGGGCAGGCTTCATTTTGGGCCTACTTTTCTAATGGTCGCTGCGCTTAGACCGAGCGAGCTACGGTCAAGCGGGATATCTCGTTGAAGTCGGCACAGTCTGGAGACTATGGTGATGCCATTTTTTGTGTTGATTTCAGAATGCCATTTTGGCGATGGTCCCTCTCCGTTTAAACACATTGCAAATGTACAAAAGTCAACTAGCAAGTCAGTGTCCATCAGTCAATTAGATGTCATTATGACACCAAACTGATACCAATTGACACCAAACCCACTTTTTCCAACTCATTTAGAAGCCTACTATCACATATGTCAGAGCAGGCCCATAATTCACAGCGCCTTCAGTTTAAAACATAATAAAACGTAAAACACATAGTTACGTTCTAGCTGCGGGTCCAGTTCGGACATTATGTGTAGGCCTATGTGAGGCGACCCCGAATCCCGAGTTTCGGCTCGATAGGTCCTTCGGTGCCCGAGCAAAACCCTAATTGGTGCTGAAAATCCACTTTTTTACATGCCTTGCTACGGGGTCCTTGAATGAGCTATCGGACAGAAACGTTGGGGTCCGTCTCTATGGGCCGAGCCGGTTTCACTGCACCTAGCCTTGTGTCTCTGAGACTTTTCTAAATGTCGTCATTTTCGTAATGGTCAAAATGAATTGAAGTCATTGCAAATGTACGAGGCTGTTCCTCGGTCCGAGAACCTTCTAGAGCCACCTAACTCACCACGCACTATCGACCGGAGGTCTAGAACAGGTTTCTAAAGTTTCGGAACTCTAGGTCTGACGGTTCTTTTTTAGCTCGAACAAAGCTAACTATTGCAGCCACTGACTGTCTCTACGCACCCCAATACGTCCCTCCTTCCAAGTTGTGTGTTAGTGTGATTTAGTTTTCCTTTGAAATTTTATGGGAAAAATGACTGATTTACAGTTCATGGGGGTTGCCTAATCACACATATGAAGTTTTGGACAGATCTGACTTTTTTAACCCTTCGAAACAGACACCAATTATGGCACTTCCGGTTGGCACAGGAAGCTATAAGTCAACACATATCCTCATTGGGGTATGCTTTTACAGAATCCTGAGTTTTAAGTCTTTACGTTCAGAACTGACTGATTTACACAGGGTTGAATGCACTATGTCTATCAAACTGCAAGGCAGGGTATGGATATACACTTTTAGGGTGATTTTAACCACTTCCGGTTGGTCCAGGAAGCTTAGAATCAACACAGGTAGACCTCATAGTGGCCTGATTGGACTGTCACCGAAGACAGGTTCATACGGCATTCATAACCCACATAGGCTTCAGGTTGAATTTAGGGGTGCAGGCAATGTATTCCTATGGGGAGAGATGTCATTGTAATCTGTGCGATCAAAAAACCCTGTTTTAGTGTGAAGGGTTAATGCCACACGGTCAAGGTTAGGCTTGCACAGATCGGGAGGACCTTAGGAACATTCCTGTGGTGGAATTTTTCTTCTCACCCTAACGGTTCTCTCACTGTCACCCAAAATCAAATGACGTTGTGGGGCAGGCTTCATTTTGGGCCTACTTTTCTAATGGTCGCTGCGCTTAGACCGAGCGAGCTACGGTCAAGCGGGATATCTCGTTGAAGTCGGCACAGTCTGGAGACTATGGTGATGCCATTTTTTGTGTTGATTTCAGAATGCCATTTTGGTGATGGTCCCTCTCCGTTTAAACACATTGCAAATGTACAAAAGTCAACTAGCAAGTCAGTGTCCATCAGTCAATTAGATGTCATTATGACACCAAACTGATACCAATTGACACCAAACCCACTTTTTCCAACTCATTTAGAAGCCTACTATCACATATGTCAGAGCAGGCCCATAATTCACAGCGCCTTCAGTTTAAAACATAATAAAACGTAAAACACATAGTTACGTTCTAGCTGCGGGTCCAGTTCGGACATTATGTGTAGGCCTATGTGAGGCGACCCCGAATCCCGAGTTTCGGCTCGATAGGTCCTTCGGTGCCCGAGCAAAACCCTAATTGGTGCTGAAAATCCACTTTTTTACATGCCTTGCTACGGGGTCCTTGAATGAGCTATCGGACAGAAACGTTGGGGTCCGTCTCTATGGGCCGAGCCGGTTTCACTGCACCTAGCCTTGCGTCTCTGAGACTTTTCTAAATGTCGTCATTTTCGTAATGGTCAAAATGAATTGAAGTCATTGCAAATGTACGAGGCTGTTCCTCGGTCCGAGAACCTTCTAGAGCCACCTAACTCACCACGCACTATCGACCGGAGGTCTAGAACAGGTTTCTAAAGTTTCGGAACTCTAGGTCTGACTGTTCTTTTTTAGCTCGAACAAAGCTAACTATTGCAGCCACTGACTGTCTCTACGCACCCCAATACGTCCCTCCTTCCAAGTTGTGTGTTAGTGTGATTTAGTTTTCCTTTGAAATTTTATGGGAAAAATGACTGATTTACAGTTCATGGGGGTTGCCTAATCACACATATGAAGTTTTGGACAGATCTGACTTTTTTAACCCTTCGAAACAGCCCCTGAGACACCAATTATGGCACTTCCGGTTGGCACAGGAAGCTATAAGTCAACACATATCCTCATTGGGGTATGCTTTTACAGAATCCTGAGTTTTAAGTCTTTACGTTCAGAACTGACTGATTTACACAGGGTTGAATGCACTATGTCTATCAAACTGCAAGGCAGGGTATGGATATACACTTTTAGGGTGATTTTAACCACTTCCGGTTGGTCCAGGAAGCTTAGAATCAACACAGGTAGACCTCATAGTGGCCTGATTGGACTGTCACCGAAGACAGGTTCATACGGCATTCATAACCCACATAGGCTTCAGGTTGAATTTAGGGGTGCAGGCAATGTATTCCTATGGGGAGAGATGTCATTGTAATCTGTGCGATCAAAAAACCCTGTTTTAGTGTGAAGGGTTAATGCCACACGGTCAAGGTTAGGCTTGCACAGATCGGGAGGACCTTAGGAACATTCCTGTGGTGGAATTTTTCTTCTCACCCTAACGGTTCTCTCACTGTCACCCAAAATCAAATGACGTTGTGGGGCAGGCTTCATTTTGGGCCTACTTTTCTAATGGTCGCTGCGCTTAGACCGAGCGAGCTACGGTCAAGCGGGATATCTCGTTGAAGTCGGCACAGTCTGGAGACTATGGTGATGCCATTTTTTGTGTTGATTTCAGAATGCCATTTTGGCGATGGTCCCTCTCCGTTTAAACACATTGCAAATGTACAAAAGTCAACTAGCAAGTCAGTGTCCATCAGTCAATTAGATGTCATTATGACACCAAACTGATACCAATTGACACCAAACCCACTTTTTCCAACTCATTTAGAAGCCTACTATCACATATGTCAGAGCAGGCCCATAATTCACAGCGCCTTCAGTTTAAAACATAATAAAACGTAAAACACATAGTTACGTTCTAGCTGCGGGTCCAGTTCGGACATTATGTGTAGGCCTATGTGAGGCGACCCCGAATCCCGAGTTTCGGCTCGATAGGTCCTTCGGTGCCCGAGCAAAACCCTAATTGGTGCTGAAAATCCACTTTTTTACATGCCTTGCTACGGGGTCCTTGAATGAGCTATCGGACAGAAACGTTGGGGTCCGTCTCTATGGGCCGAGCCGGTTTCACTGCACCTAGCCTTGTGTCTCTGAGACTTTTCTAAATGTCGTCATTTTCGTAATGGTCAAAATGAATTGAAGTCATTGCAAATGTACGAGGCTGTTCCTCGGTCCGAGAACCTTCTAGAGCCACCTAACTCACCACGCACTATCGACCGGAGGTCTAGAACAGGTTTCTAAAGTTTCGGAACTCTAGGTCTGACGGTTCTTTTTTAGCTTGAACAAAGCTAACTATTGCAGCCACTGACTGTCTCTACGCACCCCAATACGTCCCTCCTTCCAAGTTGTGTGTTAGTGTGATTTAGTTTTCCTTTGAAATTTTATGGGAAAAATGACTGATTTACAGTTCATGGGGGTTGCCTAATCACACATATGAAGTTTTGGACAGATCTGACTTTTTTAACCCTTCGAAACAGCCCCTGAGACACCAATTATGGCACTTCCGGTTGGCACAGGAAGCTATAAGTCAACACATATCCTCATTGGGGTATGCTTTTACAGAATCCTGAGTTTTAAGTCTTTACGTTCAGAACTGACTGATTTACACAGGGTTGAATGCACTATGTCTATCAAACTGCAAGGCAGGGTATGGATATACACTTTTAGGGTGATTTTAACCACTTCCGGTTGGTCCAGGAAGCTTAGAATCAACACAGGTAGACCTCATAGTGGCCTGATTGGACTGTCACCGAAGACAGGTTCATACGGCATTCATAACCCACATAGGCTTCAGGTTGAATTTAGGGGTGCAGGCAATGTATTCCTATGGGGAGAGATGTCATTGTAATCTGTGCGATCAAAAAACCCTGTTTTAGTGTGAAGGGTTAATGCCACACGGTCAAGGTTAGGCTTGCACAGATCGGGAGGACCTTAGGAACATTCCTGTGGTGGAATTTTTCTTCTCACCCCAACGGTTCTCTCACTGTCACCCAAAATCAAATGACGTTGTGGGGCAGGCTTCATTTTGGGCCTACTTTTCTAATGGTCGCTGCGCTTAGACCGAGCGAGCTACGGTCAAGCGGGATATCTCGTTGAAGTCGGCACAGTCTGGAGACTATGGTGATGCCATTTTTTGTGTTGATTTCAGAATGCCATTTTGGCGATGGTCCCTCTCCGTTTAAACACATTGCAAATGTACAAAAGTCAACTAGCAAGTCAGTGTCCATCAGTCAATTAGATGTCATTATGACACCAAACTGATACCAATTGACACCAAACCCACTTTTTCCAACTCATTTAGAAGCCTACTATCACATATGTCAGAGCAGGCCCATAATTCACAGCGCCTTCAGTTTAAAACATAATAAAACGTAAAACACATAGTTACGTTCTAGCTGCGGGTCCAGTTCGGACATTATGTGTAGGCCTATGTGAGGCGACCCCGAATCCCGAGTTTCGGCTCGATAGGTCCTTCGGTGCCCGAGCAAAACCCTAATTGGTGCTGAAAATCCACTTTTTTACATGCCTTGCTACGGGGTCCTTGAATGAGCTATCGGACAGAAACGTTGGGGTCCGTCTCTATGGGCCGAGCCGGTTTCACTGCACCTAGCCTTGTGTCTCTGAGACTTTTCTAAATGTCGTCATTTTCGTAATGGTCAAAATGAATTGAAGTCATTGCAAATGTACGAGGCTGTTCCTCGGTCCGAGAACCTTCTAGAGCCACCTAACTCACCACGCACTATCGACCGGAGGTCTAGAACAGGTTTCTAAAGTTTCGGAACTCTAGGTCTGACGGTTCTTTTTTAGCTCAAACAAAGCTAACTATTGCAGCCACTGACTGTCTCTACGCACCCCAATACGTCCCTCCTTCCAAGTTGTGTGTTAGTGTGATTTAGTTTTCCTTTGAAATTTTATGGGAAAAATGACTGATTTACAGTTCATGGGGGTTGCCTAATCACACATATGAAGTTTTGGACAGATCTGACCTTTTTAACCCTTCGAAACAGACACCAATTATGGCACTTCCGGTTGGCACAGGAAGCTATAAGTCAACACATATCCTCATTGGGGTATGCTTTTACAGAATCCTGAGTTTTAAGTCTTTACGTTCAGAACTGACTGATTTACACAGGGTTGAATGCACTATGTCTATCAAACTGCAAGGCAGGGTATGGATATACACTTTTAGGGTGATTTTAACCACTTCCGGTTGGTCCAGGAAGCTTAGAATCAACACAGGTAGACCTCATAGTGGCCTGATTGGACTGTCACCGAAGACAGGTTCATACGGCATTCATAACCCACATAGGCTTCAGGTTGAATTTAGGGGTGCAGGCAATGTATTCCTATGGGGAGAGATGTCATTGTAATCTGTGAGATCAAAAAACCCTGTTTTAGTGTGAAGGGTTAATGCCACACGGTCAAGGTTAGGCTTGCACAGATCGGGAGGACCTTAGGAACATTCCTGTGGTGGAATTTTTCTTCTCACCCTAACGGTTCTCTCACTGTCACCCAAAATCAAATGACGTTGTGGGGCAGGCTTCATTTTGGGCCTACTTTTCTAATGGTCGCTGCGCTTAGACCGAGCGAGCTACGGTCAAGCGGGATATCTCGTTGAAGTCGGCACAGTCTGGAGACTATGGTGATGCCATTTTTTGTGTTGATTTCAGAATGCCATTTTGGCGATGGTCCCTCTCCGTTTAAACACATTGCAAATGTACAAAAGTCAACTAGCAAGTCAGTGTCCATCAGTCAATTAGATGTCATTATGACACCAAACTGATACCAATTGACACCAAACCCACTTTTTCCAACTCATTTAGAAGCCTACTATCACATATGTCAGAGCAGGCCCATAATTCACAGCGCCTTCAGTTTAAAACATAATAAAACGTAAAACACATAGTTACGTTCTAGCTGCGGGTCCAGTTCGGACATTATGTGTAGGCCTATGTGAGGCGACCCCGAATCCCGAGTTTCGGCTCGATAGGTCCTTCGGTGCCCGAGCAAAACCCTAATTGGTGCTGAAAATCCACTTTTTTACATGCCTTGCTACGGGGTCCTTGAATGAGCTATCGGACAGAAACGTTGGGGTCCGTCTCTATGGGCCGAGCCGGTTTCACTGCACCTAGCCTTGTGTCTCTGAGACTTTTCTAAATGTCGTCATTTTCGTAATGGTCAAAATGAATTGAAGTCATTGCAAATGTACGAGGCTGTTCCTCGGTCCGAGAACCTTCTAGAGCCACCTAACTCACCACGCACTATCGACCGGAGGTCTAGAACAGGTTTCTAAAGTTTCGGAACTCTAGGTCTGACGGTTCTTTTTTAGCTCAAACAAAGCTAACTATTGCAGCCACTGACTGTCTCTACGCACCCCAATACGTCCCTCCTTCCAAGTTGTGTGTTAGTGTGATTTAGTTTTCCTTTGAAATTTTATGGGAAAAATGACTGATTTACAGTTCATGGGGGTTGCCTAATCACACATATGAAGTTTTGGACAGATCTGACCTTTTTAACCCTTCGAAACAGACACCAATTATGGCACTTCCGGTTGGCACAGGAAGCTATAAGTCAACACATATCCTCATTGGGGTATGCTTTTACAGAATCCTGAGTTTTAAGTCTTTACGTTCAGAACTGACTGATTTACACAGGGTTGAATGCACTATGTCTATCAAACTGCAAGGCAGGGTATGGATATACACTTTTAGGGTGATTTTAACCACTTCCGGTTGGTCCAGGAAGCTTAGAATCAACACAGGTAGACCTCATAGTGGCCTGATTGGACTGTCACCGAAGACAGGTTCATACGGCATTCATAACCCACATAGGCTTCAGGTTGAATTTAGGGGTGCAGGCAATGTATTCCTATGGGGAGAGATGTCATTGTAATCTGTGAGATCAAAAAACCCTGTTTTAGTGTGAAGGGTTAATGCCACACGGTCAAGGTTAGGCTTGCACAGATCGGGAGGACCTTAGGAACATTCCTGTGGTGGAATTTTTCTTCTCACCCTAACGGTTCTCTCACTGTCACCCAAAATCAAATTACGTTGTGGGGCAGGCTTCATTTTGGGCCTACTTTTCTAATGGTCGCTGCGCTTAGACCGAGCGAGCTACGGTCAAGCGGGATATCTCGTTGAAGTCGGCACAGTCTGGAGACTATGGTGATGCCATTTTTTGTGTTGATTTCAGAATGCCATTTTGGCGATGGTCCCTCTCCGTTTAAACACATTGCAAATGTACAAAAGTCAACTAGCAAGTCAGTGTCCATCAGTCAATTAGATGTCATTATGACACCAAACTGATACCAATTGACACCAAACCCACTTTTTCCAACTCATTTAGAAGCCTACTATCACATATGTCAGACCAGGCCCATAATTCACAGCGCCTTCAGTTTAAAACATAATAAAACGTAAAACACATAGTTACGTTCTAGCTGCGGGTCCAGTTCGGACAATATGTGTAGGCCTATGTGAGGCGACCCCGAATCCCGAGTTTCGGCTCGATAGGTCCTTCGGTGCCCGAGCAAAACCCTAATTGGTGCTGAAAATCCACTTTTTTACATGCCTTGCTACGGGGTCCTTGAATGAGCTATCGGACAGAAACGTTGGGGTCCGTCTCTATGGGCCGAGCCGGTTTCACTGCACCTAGCCTTGTGTCTCTGAGACTTTTCTAAATGTCGTCATTTTCGTAATGGTCAAAATGAATTGAAGTCATTGCAAATGTACGAGGCTGTTCCTCGGTCCGAGAACCTTCTAGAGCCACCTAACTCACCACGCACTATCGACCGGAGGTCTAGAACAGGTTTCTAAAGTTTCGGAACTCTAGGTCTGACGGTTCTTTTTTAGCTCGAACAAAGCTAACTATTGCAGCCACTGACTGTCTCTACGCACCCCAATACGTCCCTCCTTCCAAGTTGTGTGTTAGTGTGATTTAGTTTTCCTTTGAAATTTTATGGGAAAAATGACTGATTTACAGTTCATGGGGGTTGCCTAATCACACATATGAAGTTTTGGACAGATCTGACTTTTTTAACCCTTCGAAACAGCCCCTGAGACACCAATTATGGCACTTCCGGTTGGCACAGGAAGCTATAAGTCAACACATATCCTCATTGGGGTATGCTTTTACAGAATCCTGAGTTTTAAGTCTTTACGTTCAGAACTGACTGATTTACACAGGGTTGAATGCACTATGTCTATCAAACTGCAAGGCAGGGTATGGATATACACTTTTAGGGTGATTTTAACCACTTCCGGTTGGTCCAGGAAGCTTAGAATCAACACAGGTAGACCTCATAGTGGCCTGATTGGACTGTCACCGAAGACAGGTTCATACGGCATTCATAACCCACATAGGCTTCAGGTTGAATTTAGGGGTGCAGGCAATGTATTCCTATGGGGAGAGATGTCATTGTAATCTGTGCGATCAAAAAACCCTGTTTTAGTGTGAAGGGTTAATGCCACACGGTCACGGTTAGGCTTGCACAGATCGGGAGGACCTTAGGAACATTCCTGTGGTGGAATTTTTCTTCTCACCCTAACGGTTCTCTCACTGTCACCCAAAATCAAATGACGTTGTGGGGCAGGCTTCATTTTGGGCCTACTTTTCTAATGGTCGCTGCGCTTAGACCGAGCGAGCTACGGTCAAGCGGGATATCTCGTTGAAGTCGGCACAGTCTGGAGACTATGGTGATGCCATTTTTTGTGTTGATTTCAGAATGCCATTTTGGCGATGGTCCCTCTCCGTTTAAACACATTGCAAATGTACAAAAGTCAACTAGCAAGTCAGTGTCCATCAGTCAATTAGATGTCATTATGACACCAAACTGATACCAATTGACACCAAACCCACTTTTTCCAACTCATTTAGAAGCCTACTATCACATATGTCAGACCAGGCCCATAATTCACAGCGCCTTCAGTTTAAAACATAATAAAACGTAAAACACATAGTTACGTTCTAGCTGCGGGTCCAGTTCGGACAATATGTGTAGGCCTATGTGAGGCGACCCCGAATCCCGAGTTTCGGCTCGATAGGTCCTTCGGTGCCCGAGCAAAACCCTAATTGGTGCTGAAAATCCACTTTTTTACATGCCTTGCTACGGGGTCCTTGAATGAGCTATCGGACAGAAACGTTGGGGTCCGTCTCTATGGGCCGAGCCGGTTTCACTGCACCTAGCCTTGTGTCTCTGAGACTTTTCTAAATGTCGTCATTTTCGTAATGGTCAAAATGAATTGAAGTCATTGCAAATGTACGAGGCTGTTCCTCGGTCCGAGAACCTTCTAGAGCCACCTAACTCACCACGCACTATCGACCGGAGGTCTAGAACAGGTTTCTAAAGTTTCGGAACTCTAGGTCTGACGGTTCTTTTTTAGCTCGAACAAAGCTAACTATTGCAGCCACTGACTGTCTCTACGCACCCCAATACGTCCCTCCTTCCAAGTTGTGTGTTAGTGTGATTTAGTTTTCCTTTGAAATTTTATGGGAAAAATGACTGATTTACAGTTCATGGGGGTTGCCTAATCACACATATGAAGTTTTGGACAGATCTGACTTTTTTAACCCTTCGAAACAGCCCCTGAGACACCAATTATGGCACTTCCGGTTGGCACAGGAAGCTATAAGTCAACACATATCCTCATTGGGGTATGCTTTTACAGAATCCTGAGTTTTAAGTCTTTACGTTCAGAACTGACTGATTTACACAGGGTTGAATGCACTATGTCTATCAAACTGCAAGGCAGGGTATGGATATACACTTTTAGGGTGATTTTAACCACTTCCGGTTGGTCCAGGAAGCTTAGAATCAACACAGGTAGACCTCATAGTGGCCTGATTGGACTGTCACCGAAGACAGGTTCATACGGCATTCATAACCCACATAGGCTTCAGGTTGAATTTAGGGGTGCAGGCAATGTATTCCTATGGGGAGAGATGTCATTGTAATCTGTGCGATCAAAAAACCCTGTTTTAGTGTGAAGGGTTAATGCCACACGGTCACGGTTAGGCTTGCACAGATCGGGAGGACCTTAGGAACATTCCTGTGGTGGAATTTTTCTTCTCACCCTAACGGTTCTCTCACTGTCACCCAAAATCAAATGACGTTGTGGGGCAGGCTTCATTTTGGGCCTACTTTTCTAATGGTCGCTGCGCTTAGACCGAGCGAGCTACGGTCAAGCGGGATATCTCGTTGAAGTCGGCACAGTCTGGAGACTATGGTGATGCCATTTTTTGTGTTGATTTCAGAATGCCATTTTGGCGATGGTCCCTCTCCGTTTAAACACATTGCAAATGTACAAAAGTCAACTAGCAAGTCAGTGTCCATCAGTCAATTAGATGTCATTATGACACCAAACTGATACCAATTGACACCAAACCCACTTTTTCCAACTCATTTAGAAGCCTACTATCACATATGTCAGAGCAGACCCATAATTCACAGCGCCTTCAGTTTAAAACATAATAAAACGTAAAACACATAGTTACGTTCTAGCTGCGGGTCCAGTTCGGACATTATGTGTAGGCCTATGTGAGGCGACCCCGAATCCCGAGTTTCGGCTCGATAGGTCCTTCGGTGCCCGAGCAAAACCCTAATTGGTGCTAAAAATCCACTTTTTTACATGCCTTGCTACGGGGTCCTTGAATGAGCTATCGGACAGAAACGTTGGGGTCCGTCTCTATGGGCCGAGCCGGTTTCACTGCACCTAGCCTTGCGTCTCTGAGACTTTTCTAAATGTCGTCATTTTCGTAATGGTCAAAATGAATTGAAGTCATTGCAAATGTACGAGGCTGTTCCTCGGTCCGAGAACCTTCTAGAGCCACCTAACTCACCACGCACTATCGACCGGAGGTCTAGAACAGGTTTCTAAAGTTTCGGAACTCTAGGTCTGACTGTTCTTTTTTAGCTCGAACAAAGCTAACTATTGCAGCCACTGACTGTCTCTACGCACCCCAATACGTCCCTCCTTCCAAGTTGTGTGTTAGTGTGATTTAGTTTTCCTTTGAAATTTTATGGGAAAAATGACTGATTTACAGTTCATGGGGGTTGCCTAATCACACATATGAAGTTTTGGACAGATCTGACTTTTTTAACCCTTCGAAACAGCCCCTGAGACACCAATTATGGCACTTCCGGTTGGCACAGGAAGCTATAAGTCAACACATATCCTCATTGGGGTATGCTTTTACAGAATCCTGAGTTTTAAGTCTTTACGTTCAGAACTGACTGATTTACACAGGGTTGAATGCACTATGTCTATCAAACTGCAAGGCAGGGTATGGATATACACTTTTAGGGTGATTTTAACCACTTCCGGTTGGTCCAGGAAGCTTAGAATCAACACAGGTAGACCTCATAGTGGCCTGATTGGACTGTCACCGAAGACAGGTTCATACGGCATTCATAACCCACATAGGCTTCAGGTTGAATTTAGGGGTGCAGGCAATGTATTCCTATGGGGAGAGATGTCATTGTAATCTGTGCGATCAAAAAACCCTGTTTTAGTGTGAAGGGTTAATGCCACACGGTCAAGGTTAGGCTTGCACAGATCGGGAGGACCTTAGGAACATTCCTGTGGTGGAATTTTTCTTCTCACCCTAACGGTTCTCTCACTGTCACCCAAAATCAAATGACGTTGTGGGGCAGGCTTCATTTTGGGCCTACTTTTCTAATGGTCGCTGCGCTTAGACCGAGCGAGCTACGGTCAAGCGGGATATCTCGTTGAAGTCGGCACAGTCTGGAGACTATGGTGATGCCATTTTTTGTGTTGATTTCAGAATGCCATTTTGGCGATGGTCCCTCTCCGTTTAAACACATTGCAAATGTACAAAAGTCAACTAGCAAGTCAGTGTCCATCAGTCAATTAGATGTCATTATGACACCAAACTGATACCAATTGACACCAAACCCACTTTTTCCAACTCATTTAGAAGCCTACTATCACATATGTCAGAGCAGGCCCATAATTCACAGCGCCTTCAGTTTAAAACATAATAAAACGTAAAACACATAGTTACGTTCTAGCTGCGGGTCCAGTTCGGACATTATGTGTAGGCCCATGTGAGGCGACCCCGAATCCCGAGTTTCGGCTCGATAGGTCCTTCGGTGCCCGAGCAAAACCCTAATTGGTGCTGAAAATCCACTTTTTTACATGCCTTGCTACGGGGTCCTTGAATGAGCTATCGGACAGAAACGTTGGGGTCCGTCTCTATGGGCCGAGCCGGTTTCACTGCACCTAGCCTTGCGTCTCTGAGACTTTTCTAAATGTCGTCATTTTCGTAATGGTCAAAATGAATTGAAGTCATTGCAAATGTACGAGGCTGTTCCTCGGTCCGAGAACCTTCTAGAGCCACCTAACTCACCACGCACTATCGACCGGAGGTCTAGAACAGGTTTCTAAAGTTTCGGAACTCTAGGTCTGACGGTTCTTTTTTAGCTCGAACAAAGCTAACTATTGCAGCCACTGACTGTCTCTACGCACCCCAATACGTCCCTCCTTCCAAGTTGTGTGTTAGTGTGATTTAGTTTTCCTTTGAAATTTTATGGGAAAAATGACTGATTTACAGTTCATGGGGGTTGCCTAATCACACATATGAAGTTTTGGACAGATCTGACTTTTTTAACCCTTCGAAACAGACACCAATTATGGCACTTCCGGTTGGCACAGGAAGCTATAAGTCAACACATATCCTCATTGGGGTATGCTTTTACAGAATCCTGAGTTTTAAGTCTTTACGTTCAGAACTGACTGATTTACACAGGGTTGGATGCACTATGTCTATCAAACTGCAAGGCAGGGTATGGATATACACTTTTAGGGTGATTTTAACCACTTCTGGTTGGTCCAGGAAGCTTAGAATCAACACAGGTAGACCTCATAGTGGCCTGATTGGACTGTCACCGAAGACAGGTTCATACGGCATTCATAACCCACATAGGCTTCAGGTTGAATTTAGGGGTGCAGGCAATGTATTCCTATGGGGAGAGATGTCATTGTAATCTGTGCGATCAAAAAACCCTGTTTTAGTGTGAAGGGTTAATGCCACACGGTCAAGGTTAGGCTTGCACAGATCGGGATGACCTTAGGAACATTCCTGTGGTGGAATTTTTCTTCTCACCCTATCGGTTCTCTCACTGTCACCCAAAATCAAATGACGTTGTGGGGCAGGCTTCATTTTGGGCCTACTTTTCTAATGGTCGCTGCGCTTAGACCGAGCGAGCCACGGTCAAGCGGGATATCTCGTTGAAGTCGGCACAGTCTGGAGACTATGGTGATGCCATTTTTTGTGTTGATTTCAGAATGCCATTTTGGCGATGGTCCCTCTCCGTTTAAACACATTGCAAATGTACAAAAGTCAACTAGCAAGTCAGTGTCCATCAGTCAATTAGATGTCATTATGACACCAAACTGATACCAATTGACACCAAACCCACTTTTTCCAACTCATTTAGAAGCCTACTATCACATATGTCAGAGCAGGCCCATAATTCACAGCGCCTTCAGTTTAAAACATAATAAAACGTAAAACACATAGTTACGTTCTAGCTGCGGGTCCAGTTCGGACATTATGTGTAGGCCTATGTGAGGCGACCCCGAATCCCGAGTTTCGGCTCGATAGGTCCTTCGGTGCCCGAGCAAAACCCTAATTGGTGCTGAAAATCCACTTTTTTACATGCCTTGCTACGGGGTCCTTGAATGAGCTATCGGACAGAAACGTTGGGGTCCGTCTCTATGGGCCGAGCCGGTTTCACTGCACCTAGCCTTGCGTCTCTGAGACTTTTCTAAATGTCGTCATTTTCGTAATGGTCAAAATGAATTGAAGTCATTGCAAATGTACGAGGCTGTTCCTCGGTCCGAGAACCTTCTAGAGCCACCTAACTCACCACGCACTATCGACCGGAGGTCTAGAACAGGTTTCTAAAGTTTCGGAACTCTAGGTCTGACGGTTCTTTTTTAGCTCGAACAAAGCTAACTATTGCAGCCACTGACTGTCTCTACGCACCCCAATACGTCCCTCCTTCCAAGTTGTGTGTTAGTGTGATTTAGTTTTCCTTTGAAATTTTATGGGAAAAATGACTGATTTACAGTTCATGGGGGTTGCCTAATCACACATATGAAGTTTTGGACAGATCTGACTTTTTTAACCCTTCGAAACAGCCCCTGAGACACCAATTATGGCACTTACGGTTGGCACAGGAAGCTATAAGTCAACACATATCCTCATTGGGGTATGCTTTTACAGAATCCTGAGTTTTAAGTCTTTACGTTCAGAACTGACTGATTTACACAGGGTTGAATGCACTATGTCTATCAAACTGCAAGGCAGGGTATGGATATACACTTTTAGGGTGATTTTAACCACTTCCGGTTGGTCCAGGAAGCTTAGAATCAACACAGGTAGACCTCATAGTGGCCTGATTGGACTGTCACCGAAGACAGGTTCATACGGCATTCATAACCCACATAGGCTTCAGGTTGAATTTAGGGGTGCAGGCAATGTATTCCTATGGGGAGAGATGTCATTGTAATCTGTGAGATCAAAAAACCCTGTTTTAGTGTGAAGGGTTAATGCCACACGGTCAAGGTTAGGCTTGCACAGATCGGGAGGACCTTAGGAACATTCCTGTGGTGGAATTTTTCTTCTCACCCTAACGGTTCTCTCACTGTCACCCAAAATCAAATGACGTTGTGGGGCAGGCTTCATTTTGGGCCTACTTTTCTAATGGTCGCTGCGCTTAGACCGAGCGAGCTACGGTCAAGCGGGATATCTCGTTGAAGTCGGCACAGTCTGGAGACTATGGTGATGCCATTTTTTGTGTTGATTTCAGAATGCCATTTTGGTGATGGTCCCTCTCCGTTTAAACACATTACAAATGTACAAAAGTCAACTAGCAAGTCAGTGTCCATCAGTCAATTAGATGTCATTATGACACCAAACTGATACCAATTGACACCAAACCCACTTTTTCCAACTCATTTAGAAGCCTACTATCACATATGTCAGAGCAGGCCCATAATTCACAGCGCCTTCAGTTTAAAACATAATAAAACGTAAAACACATAGTTACGTTCTAGCTGCGGGTCCAGTTCGGACATTATGTGTAGGCCCATGTGAGGCGACCCCGAATCCGGAGTTTCGGCTCGATAGGTCCTTCGGTGCCCGAGCAAAACCCTAATTGGTGCTGAAAATCCACTTTTTTACATGCCTTGCTACGGGGTCCTTGAATGAGCTATCGGACAGAAACGTTGGGGTCCGTCTCTATGGGCCGAGCCGGTTTCACTGCACCTAGCCTTGCGTCTCTGAGACTTTTCTAAATGTCGTCATTTTCGTAATGGTCAAAAGGAATTGAAGTCATTGCAAATGTACGAGGCTGTTCCTCGGTCCGAGAACCTTCTAGAGCCACCTAACTCACCACGCACTATCGACCGGAGGTCTAGAACAGGTTTCTAAAGTTTCGGAACTCTAGGTCTGACGGTTCTTTTTTAGCTCGAACAAAGCTAACTATTGCAGCCACTGACTGTCTCTACGCACCCCAATACGTCCCTCCTTCCAAGTTGTGTGTTAGTGTGATTTAGTTTTCCTTTGAAATTTTATGGGAAAAATGACTGATTTACAGTTCATGGGGGTTGCCTAATCACACATATGAAGTTTTGGACAGATCTGACTTTTTTAACCCTTCGAAACAGACACCAATTATGGCACTTCCGGTTGGCACAGGAAGCTATAAGTCAACACATATCCTCATTGGGGTATGCTTTTACAGAATCCTGAGTTTTAAGTCTTTACGTTCAGAACTGACTGATTTACACAGGGTTGAATGCACTATGTCTATCAAACTGCAAGGCAGGGTATGGATATACACTTTTAGGGTGATTTTAACCACTTCTGGTTGGTCCAGGAAGCTTAGAATCAACACAGGTAGACCTCATAGTGGCCTGATTGGACTGTCACCGAAGACAGGTTCATACGGCATTCATAACCCACATAGGCTTCAGGTTGAATTTAGGGGTGCAGGCAATGTATTCCTATGGGGAGAGATGTCATTGTAATCTGTGCGATCAAAAAACCCTGTTTTAGTGTGAAGGGTTAATGCCACACGGTCAAGGTTAGGCTTGCACAGATCGGGATGACCTTAGGAACATTCCTGTGGTGGAATTTTTCTTCTCACCCTAACGGTTCTCTCACTGTCACCCAAAATCAAATGACGTTGTGGGGCAGGCTTCATTTTGGGCCTACTTTTCTAATGGTCGCTGCGCTTAGACCGAGCGAGCTACGGTCAAGCGGGATATCTCGTTGAAGTCGGCACAGTCTGGAGACTATGGTGATGCCATTTTTTGTGTTGATTTCAGAATGCCATTTTGGTGATGGTCCCTCTCCGTTTAAACACATTGCAAATGTACAAAAGTCAACTAGCAAGTCAGTGTCCATCAGTCAATTAGATGTCATTATGACACCAAACTGATACCAATTGACACCAAACCCACTTTTTCCAACTCATTTAGAAGCCTACTATCACATATGTCAGAGCAGGCCCATAATTCACAGCGCCTTCAGTTTAAAACATAATAAAACGTAAAACACATAGTTACGTTCTAGCTGCGGGTCCAGTTCGGACATTATGTGTAGGCCTATGTGAGGCGACCCCGAATCCCGAGTTTCGGCTCGATAGGTCCTTCGGTGCCCGAGCAAAACCCTAATTGGTGCTGAAAATCCACTTTTTTACATGCCTTGCTACGGGGTCCTTGAATGAGCTATCGGACAGAAACGTTGGGGTCCGTCTCTATGGGCCGAGCCGGTTTCACTGCACCTAGCCTTGCGTCTCTGAGACTTTTCTAAATGTCGTCATTTTCGTAATGGTCAAAATGAATTGAAGTCATTGCAAATGTACGAGGCTGTTCCTCGGTCCGAGAACCTTCTAGAGCCACCTAACTCACCACGCACTATCGACCGGAGGTCTAGAACAGGTTTCTAAAGTTTCGGAACTCTAGGTCTGACGGTTCTTTTTTAGCTCGAACAAAGCTAACTATTGCAGCCACTGACTGTCTCTACGCACCCCAATACGTCCCTCCTTCCAAGTTGTGTGTTAGTGTGATTTAGTTTTCCTTTGAAATTTTATGGGAAAAATGACTGATTTACAGTTCATGGGGGTTGCCTAATCACACATATGAAGTTTTGGACAGATCTGACTTTTTTAACCCTTCGAAACAGCCCCTGAGACACCAATTATGGCACTTCCGGTTGGCACAGGAAGCTATAAGTCAACACATATCCTCATTGGGGTATGCTTTTACAGAATCCTGAGTTTTAAGTCTTTACGTTCAGAACTGACTGATTTACACAGGGTTGAATGCACTATGTCTATCAAACTGCAAGGCAAGGTATGGATATACACTTTTAGGGTGATTTTAACCACTTCCGGTTGGTCCAGGAAGCTTAGAATCAACACAGGTAGACCTCATAGTGGCCTGATTGGACTGTCACCGAAGACAGGTTCATACGGCATTCATAACCCACATAGGCTTCAGGTTGAATTTAGGGGTGCAGGCAATGTATTCCTATGGGGAGAGATGTCATTGTAATCTGTGCGATCAAAAAACCCTGTTTTAGTGTGAAGGGTTAATGCCACACGGTCAAGGTTAGGCTTGCACAGATCGGGAGGACGTTAGGAACATTCCTGTGGTGGAATTTTTCTTCTCACCCTATCGGTTCTCTCACTGTCACCCAAAATCAAATGACGTTGTGGGGCAGGCTTCATTTTGGGCCTACTTTTCTAATGGTCGCTGCGCTTAGACCGAGCGAGCTACGGTCAAGCGGGATATCTCGTTGAAGTCGGCACAGTCTGGAGACTATGGTGATGCCATTTTTTGTGTTGATTTCAGAATGCCATTTTGGCGATGGTCCCTCTCCGTTTAAACACATTGCAAATGTACAAAAGTCAACTAGCAAGTCAGTGTCCATCAGTCAATTAGATGTCATTATGACACCAAACTGATACCAATTGACACCAAACCCACTTTTTCCAACTCATTTAGAAGCCTACTATCACATATGTCAGAGCAGGCCCATAATTCACAGCGCCTTCAGTTTAAAACATAATAAAACGTAAAACACATAGTTACGTTCTAGCTGCGGGTCCAGTTCGGACATTATGTGTAGGCCTATGTGAGGCGACCCCGAATCCCGAGTTTCGGCTCGATAGGTCCTTCGGTGCCCGAGCAAAACCCTAATTGGTGCTGAAAATCCACTTTTTTACATGCCTTGCTACGGGGTCCTTGAATGAGCTATCGGACAGAAACGTTGGGGTCCGTCTCTATGGGCCGAGCCGGTTTCACTGCACCTAGCCTTGCGTCTCTGAGACTTTTCTAAATGTCGTCATTTTCGTAATGGTCAAAAGGAATTGAAGTCATTGCAAATGTACGAGGCTGTTCCTCGGTCCGAGAACCTTCTAGAGCCACCTAACTCACCACGCACTATCGACCGGAGGTCTAGAACAGGTTTCTAAAGTTTCGGAACTCTAGGTCTGACTGTTCTTTTTTAGCTCGAACAAAGCTAACTATTGCAGCCACTGACTGTCTCTACGCACCCCAATACGTCCCTCCTTCCAAGTTGTGTGTTAGTGTGATTTAGTTTTCCTTTGAAATTTTATGGGAAAAATGACTGATTTACAGTTCATGGGGGTTGCCTAATCACACATATGAAGTTTTGGACAGATCTGACTTTTTTAACCCTTCGAAACAGCCCCTGAGACACCAATTATGGCACTTCCGGTTGGCACAGGAAGCTATAAGTCAACACATATCCTCATTGGGGTATGCTTTTACAGAATCCTGAGTTTTAAGTCTTTACGTTCAGAACTGACTGATTTACACAGGGTTGAATGCACTATGTCTATCAAACTGCAAGGCAGGGTATGGATATACACTTTTAGGGTGATTTTAACCACTTCCGGTTGGTCCAGGAAGCTTAGAATCAACACAGGTAGACCTCATAGTGGCCTGATTGGACTGTCACCGAAGACAGGTTCATACGGCATTCATAACCCACATAGGCTTCAGGTTGAATTTAGGGGTGCAGGCAATGTATTCCTATGGGGAGAGATGTCATTGTAATCTGTGAGATCAAAAAACCCTGTTTTAGTGTGAAGGGTTAATGCCACACGGTCAAGGTTAGGCTTGCACAGATCGGGAGGACCTTAGGAACATTCCTGTGGTGGAATTTTTCTTCTCACCCTAACGGTTCTCTCACTGTCACCCAAAATCAAATGACGTTGTGGGGCAGGCTTCATTTTGGGCCTACTTTTCTAATGGTCGCTGCGCTTAGACCGAGCGAGCTACGGTCAAGCGGGATATCTCGTTGAAGTCGGCACAGTCTGGAGACTATGGTGATGCCATTTTTTGTGTTGATTTCAGAATGCCATTTTGGTGATGGTCCCTCTCCGTTTAAACACATTACAAATGTACAAAAGTCAACTAGCAAGTCAGTGTCCATCAGTCAATTAGATGTCATTATGACACCAAACTGATACCAATTGACACCAAACCCACTTTTTCCAACTCATTTAGAAGCCTACTATCACATATGTCAGAGCAGGCCCATAATTCACAGCGCCTTCAGTTTAAAACATAATAAAACGTAAAACACATAGTTACGTTCTAGCTGCGGGTCCAGTTCGGACATTATGTGTAGGCCCATGTGAGGCGACCCCGAATCCGGAGTTTCGGCTCGATAGGTCCTTCGGTGCCCGAGCAAAACCCTAATTGGTGCTGAAAATCCACTTTTTTACATGCCTTGCTACGGGGTCCTTGAATGAGCTATCGGACAGAAACGTTGGGGTCCGTCTCTATGGGCCGAGCCGGTTTCACTGCACCTAGCCTTGCGTCTCTGAGACTTTTCTAAATGTCGTCATTTTCGTAATGGTCAAAAGGAATTGAAGTCATTGCAAATGTACGAGGCTGTTCCTCGGTCCGAGAACCTTCTAGAGCCACCTAACTCACCACGCACTATCGACCGGAGGTCTAGAACAGGTTTCTAAAGTTTCGGAACTCTAGGTCTGACGGTTCTTTTTTAGCTCGAACAAAGCTAACTATTGCAGCCACTGACTGTCTCTACGCACCCCAATACGTCCCTCCTTCCAAGTTGTGTGTTAGTGTGATTTAGTTTTCCTTTGAAATTTTATGGGAAAAATGACTGATTTACAGTTCATGGGGGTTGCCTAATCACACATATGAAGTTTTGGACAGATCTGACTTTTTTAACCCTTCGAAACAGACACCAATTATGGCACTTCCGGTTGGCACAGGAAGCTATAAGTCAACACATATCCTCATTGGGGTATGCTTTTACAGAATCCTGAGTTTTAAGTCTTTACGTTCAGAACTGACTGATTTACACAGGGTTGAATGCACTATGTCTATCAAACTGCAAGGCAGGGTATGGATATACACTTTTAGGGTGATTTTAACCACTTCCGGTTGGTCCAGGAAGCTTAGAATCAACACAGGTAGACCTCATAGTGGCCTGATTGGACTGTCACCGAAGACAGGTTCATACGGCATTCATAACCCACATAGGCTTCAGGTTGAATTTAGGGGTGCAGGCAATGTATTCCTATGGGGAGAGATGTCATTGTAATCTGTGAGATCAAAAAACCCTGTTTTAGTGTGAAGGGTTAATGCCACACGGTCAAGGTTAGGCTTGCACAGATCGGGAGGACCTTAGGAACATTCCTGTGGTGGAATTTTTCTTCTCACCCTAACGGTTCTCTCACTGTCACCCAAAATCAAATGACGTTGTGGGGCAGGCTTCATTTTGGGCCTACTTTTCTAATGGTCGCTGCGCTTAGACCGAGCGAGCTACGGTCAAGCGGGATATCTCGTTGAAGTCGGCACAGTCTGGAGACTATGGTGATGCCATTTCTTGTGTTGATTTCAGAATGCCATTTTGGCGATGGTCCCTCTCCGTTTAAACACATTGCAAATGTACAAAAGTCAACTAGCAAGTCAGTGTCCATCAGTCAATTAGATGTCATTATGACACCAAACTGATACCAATTGACACCAAACCCACTTTTTCCAACTCATTTAGAAGCCTACTATCACATATGTCAGAGCAGGCCCATAATTCACAGCGCCTTCAGTTTAAAACATAATAAAATGTAAAACACATAGTTACGTTCTAGCTGCGGGTCCAGTTCGGACATTATGTGTAGGCCTATGTGAGGCGACCCCGAATCCCGAGTTTCGGCTCGATAGGTCCTTCGGTGCCCGAGCAAAACCCTAATTGGTGCTGAAAATCCACTTTTTTACATGCCTTGCTACGGGGTCCTTGAATGAGCTATCGGACAGAAACGTTGGGGTCCGTCTCTATGGGCCGAGCCGGTTTCACTGCACCTAGCCTTGTGTCTCTGAGACTTTTCTAAATGTCGTCATTTTCGTAATGGTCAAAATGAATTGAAGTCATTGCAAATGTACGAGGCTGTTCCTCGGTCCGAGAACCTTCTAGAGCCACCTAACTCACCACGCACTATCGACCGGAGGTCTAGAACAGGTTTCTAAAGTTTCGGAACTCTAGGTCTGACGGTTCTTTTTTAGCTCGAACAAAGCTAACTATTGCAGCCACTGACTGTCTCTACGCACCCCAATACGTCCCTCCTTCCAAGTTGTGTGTTAGTGTGATTTAGTTTTCCTTAGAAATTTTATGGGAAAAATGACTGATTTACAGTTCATGGGGGTTGCCTAATCACACATATGAAGTTTTGGACAGATCTGACTTTTTTAACCCTTCGAAACAGCCCCTGAGACACCAATTATGGCACTTCCGGTTGGCACAGGAAGCTATAAGTCAACACATATCCTCATTGGGGTATGCTTTTACAGAATCCTGAGTTTTAAGTCTTTACGTTCAGAACTGACTGATTTACACAGGGTTGAATGCACTATGTCTATCAAACTGCAAGGCAGGGTATGGATATACACTTTTAGGGTGATTTTAACCACTTCCGGTTGGTCCAGGAAGCTTAGAATCAACACAGGTAGACCTCATAGTGGCCTGATTGGACTGTCACCGAAGACAGGTTCATACGGCATTCATAACCCACATAGGCTTCAGGTTGAATTTAGGGGTGCAGGCAATGTATTCCTATGGGGAGAGATGTCATTGTAATCTGTGAGATCAAAAAACCCTGTTTTAGTGTGAAGGGTTAATGCCACACGGTCAAGGTTAGGCTTGCACAGATCGGGAGGACCTTAGGAACATTCCTGTGGTGGAATTTTTCTTCTCACCCTAACGGTTCTCTCACTGTCACCCAAAATCAAATGACGTTGTGGGGCAGGCTTCATTTTGGGCCTACTTTTCTAATGGTCGCTGCGCTTAGACCGAGCGAGCTACGGTCAAGCGGGATATCTCGTTGAAGTCGGCACAGTCTGGAGACTATGGTGATGCCATTTCTTGTGTTGATTTCAGAATGCCATTTTGGTGATGGTCCCTCTCCGTTTAAACACATTGCAAATGTACAAAAGTCAACTAGCAAGTCAGTGTCCATCAGTCAATTAGATGTCATTATGACACCAAACTGATACCAATTGACACCAAACCCACTTTTTCCAACTCATTTAGAAGCCTACTATCACATATGTCAGAGCAGGCCCATAATTCACAGCGCCTTCAGTTTAAAACATAATAAAACGTAAAACACATAGTTACGTTCTAGCTGCGGGTCCAGTTCGGACATTATGTGTAGGCCTATGTGAGGCGACCCCGAATCCCGAGTTTCGGCTCGATAGGTCCTTCGGTGCCCGAGCAAAACCCTAATTGGTGCTGAAAATCCACTTTTTTACATGCCTTGCTACGGGGTCCTTGAATGAGCTATCGGACAGAAACGTTGGGGTCCGTCTCTATGGGCCGAGCCGGTTTCACTGCACCTAGCCTTGTGTCTCTGAGACTTTTCTAAATGTCGTCATTTTCGTAATGGTCAAAATGAATTGAAGTCATTGCAAATGTACGAGGCTGTTCCTCGGTCCGAGAACCTTCTAGAGCCACCTAACTCACCACGCACTATCGACCGGAGGTCTAGAACAGGTTTCTAAAGTTTCGGAACTCTAGGTCTGACGGTTCTTTTTTAGCTCGAACAAAGCTAACTATTGCAGCCACTGACTGTCTCTACGCACCCCAATACGTCCCTCCTTCCAAGTTGTGTGTTAGTGTGATTTAGTTTTCCTTTGAAATTTTATGGGAAAAATGACTGATTTACAGTTCATGGGGGTTGCCTAATCACACATATGAAGTTTTGGACAGATCTGACTTTTTTAACCCTTCGAAACAGCCCCTGAGACACCAATTATGGCACTTCCGGTTGGCACAGGAAGCTATAAGTCAACACATATCCTCATTGGGGTATGCTTTTACAGAATCCTGAGTTTTAAGTCTTTACGTTCAGAACTGACTGATTTACACAGGGTTGAATGCACTATGTCTATCAAACTGCAAGGCAGGGTATGGATATACACTTTTAGGGTGATTTTAACCACTTCCGGTTGGTCCAGGAAGCTTAGAATCAACACAGGTAGACCTCATAGTGGCCTGATTGGACTGTCACTGAAGACAGGTTCATACGGCATTCATAACCCACATAGGCTTCAGGTTGAATTTAGGGGTGCAGGCAATGTATTCCTATGGGGAGAGATGTCATTGTAATCTGTGCGATCAAAAAACCCTGTTTTAGTGTGAAGGGTTAATGCCACACGGTCAAGGTTAGGCTTGCACAGATCGGGAGGACCTTAGGAACATTCCTGTGGTGGAATTTTTCTTCTCACCCTAACGGTTCTCTCACTGTCACCCAAAATCAAATGACGTTGTGGGGCAGGCTTCATTTTGGGCCTACTTTTCTAATGGTCGCTGCGCTTAGACCGAGCGAGCTACGGTCAAGCGGGATATCTCGTTGAAGTCGGCACAGTCTGGAGACTATGGTGATGCCATTTTTTGTGTTGATTTCAGAATGCCATTTTGGCGATGGTCCCTCTCCGTTTAAACACATTGCAAATGTACAAAAGTCAACTAGCAAGTCAGTGTCCATCAGTCAATTAGATGTCATTATGACACCAAACTGATACCAATTGACACCAAACCCACTTTTTCCAACTCATTTAGAAGCCTACTATCACATATGTCAGAGCAGGCCCATAATTCACAGCGCCTTCAGTTTAAAACATAATAAAATGTAAAACACATAGTTACGTTCTAGCTGCGGGTCCAGTTCGGACATTATGTGTAGGCCTATGTGAGGCGACCCCGAATCCCGAGTTTCGGCTCGATAGGTCCTTCGGTGCCCGAGCAAAACCCTAATTGGTGCTGAAAATCCACTTTTTTACATGCCTTGCTACGGGGTCCTTGAATGAGCTATCGGACAGAAACGTTGGGGTCCGTCTCTATGGGCCGAGCCGGTTTCACTGCACCTAGCCTTGTGTCTCTGAGACTTTTCTAAATGTCGTCATTTTCGTAATGGTCAAAATGAATTGAAGTCATTGCAAATGTACGAGGCTGTTCCTCGGTCCGAGAACCTTCTAGAGCCACCTAACTCACCACGCACTATCGACCGGAGGTCTAGAACAGGTTTCTAAAGTTTCGGAACTCTAGGTCTGACGGTTCTTTTTTAGCTCGAACAAAGCTAACTATTGCAGCCACTGACTGTCTCTACGCACCCCAATACGTCCCTCCTTCCAAGTTGTGTGTTAGTGTGATTTAGTTTTCCTTAGAAATTTTATGGGAAAAATGACTGATTTACAGTTCATGGGGGTTGCCTAATCACACATATGAAGTTTTGGACAGATCTGACTTTTTTAACCCTTCGAAACAGCCCCTGAGACACCAATTATGGCACTTCCGGTTGGCACAGGAAGCTATAAGTCAACACATATCCTCATTGGGGTATGCTTTTACAGAATCCTGAGTTTTAAGTCTTTACGTTCAGAACTGACTGCTTTACACAGGGTTGAATGCACTATGTCTATCAAACTGCAAGGCAGGGTATGGATATACACTTTTAGGGTGATTTTAACCACTTCCGGTTGGTCCAGGAAGCTTAGAATCAACACAGGTAGACCTCATAGTGGCCTGATTGGACTGTCACCGAAGACAGGTTCATACGGCATTCATAACCCACATAGGCTTCAGGTTGAATTTAGGGGTGCAGGCAATGTATTCCTATGGGGAGAGATGTCATTGTAATCTGTGAGATCAAAAAACCCTGTTTTAGTGTGAAGGGTTAATGCCACATGGTCACGGTTAGGCTTGCACAGATCGGGAGGACCTTAGGAACATTCCTGTGGTGGAATTTTTCTTCTCACCCTAACGGTTCTCTCACTGTCACCCAAAATCAAATGACGTTGTGGGGCAGGCTTCATTTTGGGCCTACTTTTCTAATGGTCGCTGCGCTTAGACCGAGCGAGCTACGGTCAAGCGGGATATCTCGTTGAAGTCGGCACAGTCTGGAGACTATGGTGATGCCATTTTTTGTGTTGATTTCAGAATGCCATTTTGGTGATGGTCCCTCTCCGTTTAAACACATTGCAAATGTACAAAAGTCAACTAGCAAGTCAGTGTCCATCAGTCAATTAGATGTCATTATGACACCAAACTGATACCAATTGACACCAAACCCACTTTTTCCAACTAATTTAGAAGCCTACTATCACATATGTCAGAGCAGGCCCATAATTCACAGCGCCTTCAGTTTAAAACATAATAAAACGTAAAACACATAGTTACGTTCTAGCTGCGGGTCCAGTTCGGACATTATGTGTAGGCCCATGTGAGGCGACCCCGAATCCCGAGTTTCGGCTCGATAGGTCCTTCGGTGCCCGAGCAAAACCCTAATTGGTGCTGAAAATCCACTTTTTTACATGCCTTGCTACGGGGTCCTTGAATGAGCTATCGGACAGAAACGTTGGGGTCCGTCTCTATGGGCCGAGCCGGTTTCACTGCACCTAGCCTTGCGTCTCTGAGACTTTTCTAAATGTCGTCATTTTCGTAATGGTCAAAATGAATTGAAGTCATTGCAAATGTACGAGGCTGTTCCTCGGTCCGAGAACCTTCTAGAGCCACCTAACTCACCACGCACTATCGACCGGAGGTCTAGAACAGGTTTCTAAAGTTTCGGAACTCTAGGTCTGACGGTTCTTTTTTAGCTCGAACAAAGCTAACTATTGCAGCCACTGACTGTCTCTACGCACCCCAATACGTCCCTCCTTCCAAGTTGTGTGTTAGTGTGATTTAGTTTTCCTTTGAAATTTTATGGGAAAAATGACTGATTTACAGTTCATGGGGGTTGCCTAATCACACATATGAAGTTTTGGACAGATCTGACTTTTTTAACCCTTCGAAACAGCCCCTGAGACACCAATTATGGCACTTCCGGTTGGCACAGGAAGCTATAAGTCAACACATATCCTCATTGGGGTATGCTTTTACAGAATCCTGAGTTTTAAGTCTTTACGTTCAGAACTGACTGATTTACACAGGGTTGAATGCACTATGTCTATCAAACTGCAAGGCAGGGTATGGATATACACTTTTAGGGTGATTTTAACCACTTCCGGTTGGTCCAGGAAGCTTAGAATCAACACAGGTAGACCTCATAGTGGCCTGATTGGACTGTCACCGAAGACAGGTTCATACGGCATTCATAACCCACATAGGCTTCAGGTTGAATTTAGGGGTGCAGGCAATGTATTCCTATGGGGAGAGATGTCATTGTAATCTGTGAGATCAAAAAACCCTGTTTTAGTGTGAAGGGTTAATGCCACACGGTCAAGGTTAGGCTTGCACAGATCGGGAGGACCTTAGGAACATTCCTGTGGTGGAATTTTTCTTCTCACCCTAACGGTTCTCTCACTGTCACCCAAAATCAAATGACGTTGTGGGGCAGGCTTCATTTTGGGCCTACTTTTCTAATGGTCGCTGCGCTTAGACCGAGCGAGCTACGGTCAAGCGGGATATCTCGTTGAAGTCGGCACAGTCTGGAGACTATGGTGATGCCATTTTTTGTGTTGATTTCAGAATGCCATTTTGGCGATGGTCCCTCTCCGTTTAAACACATTGCAAATGTACAAAAGTCAACTAGCAAGTCAGTGTCCATCAGTCAATTAGATGTCATTATGACACCAAACTGATACCAATTGACACCAAACCCACTTTTTCCAACTCATTTAGAAGCCTACTATCACATATGTCAGAGCAGGCCCATAATTCACAGCGCCTTCAGTTTAAAACATAATAAAACGTAAAACACATAGTTACGTTCTAGCTGCGGGTCCAGTTCGGACATTATGTGTAGGCCTATGTGAGGCGACCCCGAATCCCGAGTTTCGGCTCGATAGGTCCTTCGGTGGCCGAGCAAAACCCTAATTGGTGCTGAAAATCCACTTTTTTACATGCCTTGCTACGGGGTCCTTGAATGAGCTATCGGACAGAAACGTTGGGGTCCGTCTCTATGGGCCGAGCCGGTTTCACTGCACCTAGCCTTGTGTCTCTGAGACTTTTCTAAATGTCGTCATTTTCGTAATGGTCAAAATGAATTGAAGTCATTGCAAATGTACGAGGCTGTTCCTCGGTCCGAGAACCTTCTAGAGCCACCTAACTCACCACGCACTATCGACCGGAGGTCTAGAACAGGTTTCTAAAGTTTCGGAACTCTAGGTCTGACGGTTCTTTTTTAGCTCGAACAAAGCTAACTATTGCAGCCACTGACTGTCTCTACGCACCCCAATACGTCCCTCCTTCCAAGTTGTGTGTTAGTGTGATTTAGTTTTCCTTTGAAATTTTATGGGAAAAATGACTGATTTACAGTTCATGGGGGTTGCCTAATCACACATATGAAGTTTTGGACAGATCTGACTTTTTTAACCCTTCGAAACAGCCCCTGAGACACCAATTATGGCACTTCCGGTTGGCACAGGAAGCTATAAGTCAACACATATCCTCATTGGGGTATGCTTTTACAGAATCCTGAGTTTTAAGTCTTTACGTTCAGAACTGACTGATTTACACAGGGTTGAATGCACTATGTCTATCAAACTGCAAGGCAGGGTATGGATATACACTTTTAGGGTGATTTTAACCACTTCCGGTTGGTCCAGGAAGCTTAGAATCAACACAGGTAGACCTCATAGTGGCCTGATTGGACTGTCACCGAAGACAGGTTCATACGGCATTCATAACCCACATAGGCTTCAGGTTGAATTTAGGGGTGCAGGCAATGTATTCCTATGGGGAGAGATGTCATTGTAATCTGTGCGATCAAAAAACCCTGTTTTAGTGTGAAGGGTTAATGCCACACGGTCAAGGTTAGGCTTGCACAGATCGGGAGGACCTTAGGAACATTCCTGTGGTGGAATTTTTCTTCTCACCCTAACGGTTCTCTCACTGTCACCCAAAATCAAATGACGTTGTGGGGCAGGCTTCATTTTGGGCCTACTTTTCTAATGGTCGCTGCGCTTAGACCGAGCGAGCTACGGTCAAGCGGGATATCTCGTTGAAGTCGGCACAGTCTGGAGACTATGGTGATGCCATTTTTTGTGTTGATTTCAGAATGCCATTTTGGTGATGGTCCCTCTCCGTTTAAACACATTGCAAATGTACAAAAGTCAACTAGCAAGTCAGTGTCCATCAGTCAATTAGATGTCATTATGACACCAAACTGATACCAATTGACACCAAACCCACTTTTTCCAACTCATTTAGAAGCCTACTATCACATATGTCAGAGCAGGCCCATAATTCACAGCGCCTTCAGTTTAAAACATAATAAAACGTAAAACACATAGTTACGTTCTAGCTGCGGGTCCAGTTCGGACATTATGTGTAGGCCCATGTGAGGCGACCCCGAATCCCGAGTTTCGGCTCGATAGGTCCTTCGGTGCCCGAGCAAAACCCTAATTGGTGCTGAAAATCCACTTTTTTACATGCCTTGCTACGGGGTCCTTGAATGAGCTATCGGACAGAAACGTTGGGGTCCGTCTCTATGGGCCGAGCCGGTTTCACTGCACCTAGCCTTGCGTCTCTGAGACTTTTCTAAATGTCGTCATTTTCGTAATGGTCAAAATGAATTGAAGTCATTGCAAATGTACGAGGCTGTTCCTCGGTCCGAGAACCTTCTAGAGCCACCTAACTCACCACGCACTATCGACCGGAGGTCTAGAACAGGTTTCTAAAGTTTCGGAACTCTAGGTCTGACGGTTCTTTTTTAGCTCGAACAAAGCTAACTATTGCAGCCACTGACTGTCTCTACGCACCCCAATACGTCCCTCCTTCCAAGTTGTGTGTTAGTGTGATTTAGTTTTCCTTTGAAATTTTATGGGAAAAATGACTGATTTACAGTTCATGGGGGTTGCCTAATCACACATATGAAGTTTTGGACAGATCTGACTTTTTTAACCCTTCGAAACAGCCCCTGAGACACCAATTATGGCACTTCCGGTTGGCACAGGAAGCTATAAGTCAACACATATCCTCATTGGGGTATGCTTTTACAGAATCCTGAGTTTTAAGTCTTTACGTTCAGAACTGACTGATTTACACAGGGTTGAATGCACTATGTCTATCAAACTGCAAGGCAGGGTATGGATATACACTTTTAGGGTGATTTTAACCACTTCCGGTTGGTCCAGGAAGCTTAGAATCAACACAGGTAGACCTCATAGTGGCCTGATTGGACTGTCACCGAAGACAGGTTCATACGGCATTCATAACCCACATAGGCTTCAGGTTGAATTTAGGGGTGCAGGCAATGTATTCCTATGGGGAGAGATGTCATTGTAATCTGTGAGATCAAAAAACCCTGTTTTAGTGTGAAGGGTTAATGCCACACGGTCAAGGTTAGGCTTGCACAGATCGGGAGGACCTTAGGAACATTCCTGTGGTGGAATTTTTCTTCTCACCCTAACGGTTCTCTCACTGTCACCCAAAATCAAATGACGTTGTGGGGCAGGCTTCATTTTGGGCCTACTTTTCTAATGGTCGCTGCGCTTAGACCGAGCGAGCTACGGTCAAGCGGGATATCTCGTTGAAGTCGGCACAGTCTGGAGACTATGGTGATGCCATTTTTTGTGTTGATTTCAGAATGCCATTTTGGCGATGGTCCCTCTCCGTTTAAACACATTGCAAATGTACAAAAGTCAACTAGCAAGTCAGTGTCCATCAGTCAATTAGATGTCATTATGACACCAAACTGATACCAATTGACACCAAACCCACTTTTTCCAACTCATTTAGAAGCCTACTATCACATATGTCAGAGCAGGCCCATAATTCACAGCGCCTTCAGTTTAAAACATAATAAAACGTAAAACACATAGTTACGTTCTAGCTGCGGGTCCAGTTCGGACATTATGTGTAGGCCTATGTGAGGCGACCCCGAATCCCGAGTTTCGGCTCGATAGGTCCTTCGGTGCCCGAGCAAAACCCTAATTGGTGCTGAAAATCCACTTTTTTACATGCCTTGCTACGGGGTCCTTGAATGAGCTATCGGACAGAAACGTTGGGGTCCGTCTCTATGGGCCGAGCCGGTTTCACTGCACCTAGCCTTGTGTCTCTGAGACTTTTCTAAATGTCGTCATTTTCGTAATGGTCAAAATGAATTGAAGTCATTGCAAATGTACGAGGCTGTTCCTCGGTCCGAGAACCTTCTAGAGCCACCTAACTCACCACGCACTATCGACCGGAGGTCTAGAACAGGTTTCTAAAGTTTCGGAACTCTAGGTCTGACGGTTCTTTTTTAGCTCGAACAAAGCTAACTATTGCAGCCACTGACTGTCTCTACGCACCCCAATACGTCCCTCCTTCCAAGTTGTGTGTTAGTGTGATTTAGTTTTCCTTTGAAATTTTATGGGAAAAATGACTGATTTACAGTTCATGGGGGTTGCCTAATCACACATATGAAGTTTTGGACAGATCTGACTTTTTTAACCCTTCGAAACAGCCCCTGAGACACCAATTATGGCACTTCCGGTTGGCACAGGAAGCTATAAGTCAACACATATCCTCATTGGGGTATGCTTTTACAGAATCCTGAGTTTTAAGTCTTTACGTTCAGAACTGACTGATTTACACAGGGTTGAATGCACTATGTCTATCAAACTGCAAGGCAGGGTATGGATATACACTTTTAGGGTGATTTTAACCACTTCCGGTTGGTCCAGGAAGCTTAGAATCAACACAGGTAGACCTCATAGTGGCCTGATTGGACTGTCACCGAAGACAGGTTCATACGGCATTCATAACCCACATAGGCTTCAGGTTGAATTTAGGGGTGCAGGCAATGTATTCCTATGGGGAGAGATGTCATTGTAATCTGTGCGATCAAAAAACCCTGTTTTAGTGTGAAGGGTTAATGCCACACGGTCAAGGTTAGGCTTGCACAGATCGGGAGGACCTTAGGAACATTCCTGTGGTGGAATTTTTCTTCTCACCCTAACGGTTCTCTCACTGTCACCCAAAATCAAATGACGTTGTGGGGCAGGCTTCATTTTGGGCCTACTTTTCTAATGGTCGCTGCGCTTAGACCGAGCGAGCTACGGTCAAGCGGGATATCTCGTTGAAGTCGGCACAGTCTGGAGACTATGGTGATGCCATTTTTTGTGTTGATTTCAGAATGCCATTTTGGCGATGGTCCCTCTCCGTTTAAACACATTGCAAATGTACAAAAGTCAACTAGCAAGTCAGTGTCCATCAGTCAATTAGATGTCATTATGACACCAAACTGATACCAATTGACACCAAACCCACTTTTTCCAACTCATTTAGAAGCCTACTATCACATATGTCAGAGCAGGCCCATAATTCACAGCGCCTTCAGTTTAAAACATAATAAAACGTAAAACACATAGTTACGTTCTAGCTGCGGGTCCAGTTCGGACATTATGTGTAGGCCCATGTGAGGCGACCCCGAATCCCGAGTTTCGGCTCGATAGGTCCTTCGGTGCCCGAGCAAAACCCTAATTGGTGCTGAAAATCCACTTTTTTACATGCCTTGCTACGGGGTCCTTGAATGAGCTATCGGACAGAAACGTTGGGGTCCGTCTCTATGGGCCGAGCCGGTTTCACTGCACCTAGCCTTGCGTCTCTGAGACTTTTCTAAATGTCGTCATTTTCGTAATGGTCAAAATGAATTGAAGTCATTGCAAATGTACGAGGCTGTTCCTCGGTCCGAGAACCTTCTAGAGCCACCTAACTCACCACGCACTATCGACCGGAGGTCTAGAACAGGTTTCTAAAGTTTCGGAACTCTAGGTCTGACGGTTCTTTTTTAGCTCGAACAAAGCTAACTATTGCAGCCACTGACTGTCTCTACGCACCCCAATACGTCCCTCCTTCCAAGTTGTGTGTTAGTGTGATTTAGTTTTCCTTTGAAATTTTATGGGAAAAATGACTGATTTACAGTTCATGGGGGTTGCCTAATCACACATATGAAGTTTTGGACAGATCTGACTTTTTTAACCCTTCGAAACAGACACCAATTATGGCACTTCCGGTTGGCACAGGAAGCTATAAGTCAACACATATCCTCATTGGGGTATGCTTTTACAGAATCCTGAGTTTTAAGTCTTTACGTTCAGAACTGACTGATTTACACAGGGTTGAATGCACTATGTCTATCAAACTGCAAGGCAGGGTATGGATATACACTTTTAGGGTGATTTTAACCACTTCTGGTTGGTCCAGGAAGCTTAGAATCAACACAGGTAGACCTCATAGTGGCCTGATTGGACTGTCACCGAAGACAGGTTCATACGGCATTCATAACCCACATAGGCTTCAGGTTGAATTTAGGGGTGCAGGCAATGTATTCCTATGGGGAGAGATGTCATTGTAATCTGTGCGATCAAAAAACCCTGTTTTAGTGTGAAGGGTTAATGCCACACGGTCAAGGTTAGGCTTGCACAGATCGGGATGACCTTAGGAACATTCCTGTGGTGGAATTTTTCTTCTCACCCTAACGGTTCTCTCACTGTCACCCAAAATCAAATGACGTTGTGGGGCAGGCTTCATTTTGGGCCTACTTTTCTAATGGTCGCTGCGCTTAGACCGAGCGAGCTACGGTCAAGCGGGATATCTCGTTGAAGTCGGCACAGTCTGGAGACTATGGTGATGCCATTTTTTGTGTTGATTTCAGAATGCCATTTTGGTGATGGTCCCTCTCCGTTTAAACACATTGCAAATGTACAAAAGTCAACTAGCAAGTCAGTGTCCATCAGTCAATTAGATGTCATTATGACACCAAACTGATACCAATTGACACCAAACCCACTTTTTCCAACTCATTTAGAAGCCTACTATCACATATGTCAGAGCAGGCCCATAATTCACAGCGCCTTCAGTTTAAAACATAATAAAACGTAAAACACATAGTTACGTTCTAGCTGCGGGTCCAGTTCGGACATTATGTGTAGGCCCATGTGAGGCGACCCCGAATCCCGAGTTTCGGCTCGATAGGTCCTTCGGTGCCCGAGCAAAACCCTAATTGGTGCTGAAAATCCACTTTTTTACATGCCTTGCTACGGGGTCCTTGAATGAGCTATCGGACAGAAACGTTGGGGTCCGTCTCTATGGGCCGAGCCGGTTTCACTGCACCTAGCCTTGCGTCTCTGAGACTTTTCTAAATGTCGTCATTTTCGTAATGGTCAAAATGAATTGAAGTCATTGCAAATGTACGAGGCTGTTCCTCGGTCCGAGAACCTTCTAGAGCCACCTAACTCACCACGCACTATCGACCGGAGGTCTAGAACAAGTTTCTAAAGTTTCGGAACTCTAGGTCTGACGGTTCTTTTTTAGCTCGAACAAAGCTAACTATTGCAGCCACTGACCTGTCTCTACGCACCCCAATACGTCCCTCCTTCCAAGTTGTGTGTTAGTGTGATTTAGTTTTCCTTTGAAATTTTATGGGAAAAATGACTGATTTACAGTTCATGGGGGTTGCCTAATCACACATATGAAGTTTTGGACAGATCTGACTTTTTTAACCCTTCGAAACAGCCCCTGAGACACCAATTATGGCACTTCCGGTTGGCACAGGAAGCTATAAGTCAACACATATCCTCATTGGGGTATGCTTTTACAGAATCCTGAGTTTTAAGTCTTTACGTTCAGAACTGACTGATTTACACAGGGTTGAATGCACTATGTCTATCAAACTGCAAGGCAGGGTATGGATATACACTTTTAGGGTGATTTTAACCACTTCCGGTTGGTCCAGGAAGCTTAGAATCAACACAGGTAGACCTCATAGTGGCCTGATTGGACTGTCACCGAAGACAGGTTCATACGGCATTCATAACCCACATAGGCTTCAGGTTGAATTTAGGGGTGCAGGCAATGTATTCCTATGGGGAGAGATGTCATTGTAATCTGTGCGATCAAAAAACCCTGTTTTAGTGTGAAGGGTTAATGCCACACGGTCAAGATTAGGCTTGCACAGATCGGGAGGACCTTAGGAACATTCCTGTGGTGGAATTTTTCTTCTCACCCTAACGGTTCTCTCACTGTCACCCAAAATCAAATGACGTTGTGGGGCAGGCTTCATTTTGGGCCTACTTTTCTAATGGTCGCTGCGCTTAGACCGAGCGAGCTACGGTCAAGCGGGATATCTCGTTGAAGTCGGCACAGTCTGGAGACTATGGTGATGCCATTTTTTGTGTTGATTTCAGAATGCCATTTTGGCGATGGTCCCTCTCCGTTTAAACACATTGCAAATGTACAAAAGTCAACTAGCAAGTCAGTGTCCATCAGTCAATTAGATGTCATTATGACACCAAACTGATACCAATTGACACCAAACCCACTTTTTCCAACTCATTTAGAAGCCTACTATCACATATGTCAGAGCAGGCCCATAATTCACAGCGCCTTCAGTTTAAAACATAATAAAACGTAAAACACATAGTTACGTTCTAGCTGCGGGTCCAGTTCGGACATTATGTGTAGGCCTATGTGAGGCGACCCCGAATCCCGAGTTTCGGCTCGATAGGTCCTTCGGTGCCCGAGCAAAACCCTAATTGGTGCTGAAAATCCACTTTTTTACATGCCTTGCTACGGGGTCCTTGAATGAGCTATCGGACAGAAACGTTGGGGTCCGTCTCTATGGGCCGAGCCGGTTTCACTGCACCTAGCCTTGTGTCTCTGAGACTTTTCTAAATGTCGTCATTTTCGTAATGGTCAAAATGAATTGAAGTCATTGCAAATGTACGAGGCTGTTCCTCGGTCCGAGAACCTTCTAGAGCCACCTAACTCACCACGCACTATCGACCGGAGGTCTAGAACAGGTTTCTAAAGTTTCGGAACTCTAGGTCTGACGGTTCTTTTTTAGCTCGAACAAAGCTAACTATTGCAGCCACTGACTGTCTCTACGCACCCCAATACGTCCCTCCTTCCAAGTTGTGTGTTAGTGTGATTTAGTTTTCCTTTGAAATTTTATGGGAAAAATGACTGATTTACAGTTCATGGGGGTTGCCTAATCACACATATGAAGTTTTGGACAGATCTGACTTTTTTAACCCTTCGAAACAGCCCCTGAGACACCAATTATGGCACTTCCGGTTGGCACAGGAAGCTATAAGTCAACACATATCCTCATTGGGGTATGCTTTTACAGAATCCTGAGTTTTAAGTATTTACGTTCAGAACTGACTGATTTACACAGGGTTGAATGCACTATGTCTATCAAACTGCAAGGCAGGGTATGGATATACACTTTTAGGGTGATTTTAACCACTTCCGGTTGGTCCAGGAAGCTTAGAATCAACACAGGTAGACCTCATAGTGGCCTGATTGGACTGTCACCGAAGACAGGTTCATACGGCATTCATAACCCACATAGGCTTCAGGTTGAATTTAGGGGTGCAGGCAATGTATTCCTATGGGGAGAGATGTCATTGTAATCTGTGCGATCAAAAAACCCTGTTTTAGTGTGAAGGGTTAATGCCACACGGTCAAGGTTAGGCTTGCACAGATCGGGAGGACCTTAGGAACATTCCTGTGGTGGAATTTTTCTTCTCACCCTAACGGTTCTCTCACTGTCACCCAAAATCAAATGACGTTGTGGGGCAGGCTTCATTTTGGGCCTACTTTTCTAATGGTCGCTGCGCTTAGACCGAGCGAGCTACGGTCAAGCGGGATATCTCGTTGAAGTCGGCACAGTCTGGAGACTATGGTGATGCCATTTTTTGTGTTGATTTCAGAATGCCATTTTGGCGATGGTCCCTCTCCGTTTAAACACATTGCAAATGTACAAAAGTCAACTAGCAAGTCAGTGTCCATCAGTCAATTAGATGTCATTATGACACCAAACTGATACCAATTGACACCAAACCCACTTTTTCCAACTCATTTAGAAGCCTACTATCACATATGTCAGAGCAGGCCCATAATTCACAGCGCCTTCAGTTTAAAACATAATAAAACGTAAAACACATAGTTACGTTCTAGCTGCGGGTCCAGTTCGGACATTATGTGTAGGCCCATGTGAGGCGACCCCGAATCCCGAGTTTCGGCTCGATAGGTCCTTCGGTGCCCGAGCAAAACCCTAATTGGTGCTGAAAATCCACTTTTTTACATGCCTTGCTACGGGGTCCTTGAATGAGCTATCGGACAGAAACGTTGGGGTCCGTCTCTATGGGCCGAGCCGGTTTCACTGCACCTAGCCTTGCGTCTCTGAGACTTTTCTAAATGTCGTCATTTTCGTAATGGTCAAAATGAATTGAAGTCATTGCAAATGTACGAGGCTGTTCCTCGGTCCGAGAACCTTCTAGAGCCACCTAACTCACCACGCACTATCGACCGGAGGTCTAGAACAGGTTTCTAAAGTTTCGGAACTCTAGGTCTGACGGTTCTTTTTTAGCTCGAACAAAGCTAACTATTGCAGCCACTGACTGTCTCTACGCACCCCAATACGTCCCTCCTTCCAAGTTGTGTGTTAGTGTGATTTAGTTTTCCTTTGAAATTTTATGGGAAAAATGACTGATTTACAGTTCATGGGGGTTGCCTAATCACACATATGAAGTTTTGGACAGATCTGACTTTTTTAACCCTTCGAAACAGACACCAATTATGGCACTTCCGGTTGGCACAGGAAGCTATAAGTCAACACATATCCTCATTGGGGTATGCTTTTACAGAATCCTGAGTTTTAAGTCTTTACGTTCAGAACTGACTGATTTACACAGGGTTGAATGCACTATGTCTATCAAACTGCAAGGCAGGGTATGGATATACACTTTTAGGGTGATTTTAACCACTTCTGGTTGGTCCAGGAAGCTTAGAATCAACACAGGTAGACCTCATAGTGGCCTGATTGGACTGTCACCGAAGACAGGTTCATACGGCATTCATAACCCACATAGGCTTCAGGTTGAATTTAGGGGTGCAGGCAATGTATTCCTATGGGGAGAGATGTCATTGTAATCTGTGCGATCAAAAAACCCTGTTTTAGTGTGAAGGGTTAATGCCACACGGTCAAGGTTAGGCTTGCACAGATCGGGATGACCTTAGGAACATTCCTGTGGTGGAATTTTTCTTCTCACCCTAACGGTTCTCTCACTGTCACCCAAAATCAAATGACGTTGTGGGGCAGGCTTCATTTTGGGCCTACTTTTCTAATGGTCGCTGCGCTTAGACCGAGCGAGCTACGGTCAAGCGGGATATCTCGTTGAAGTCGGCACAGTCTGGAGACTATGGTGATGCCATTTTTTGTGTTGATTTCAGAATGCCATTTTGGTGATGGTCCCTCTCCGTTTAAACACATTGCAAATGTACAAAAGTCAACTAGCAAGTCAGTGTCCATCAGTCAATTAGATGTCATTATGACACCAAACTGATACCAATTGACACCAAACCCACTTTTTCCAACTCATTTAGAAGCCTACTATCACATATGTCAGAGCAGGCCCATAATTCACAGCGCCTTCAGTTTAAAACATAATAAAACGTAAAACACATAGTTACGTTCTAGCTGCGGGTCCAGTTCGGACATTATGTGTAGGCCCATGTGAGGCGACCCCGAATCCCGAGTTTCGGCTCGATAGGTCCTTCGGTGCCCGAGCAAAACCCTAATTGGTGCTGAAAATCCACTTTTTTACATGCCTTGCTACGGGGTCCTTGAATGAGCTATCGGACAGAAACGTTGGGGTCCGTCTCTATGGGCCGAGCCGGTTTCACTGCACCTAGCCTTGCGTCTCTGAGACTTTTCTAAATGTCGTCATTTTCGTAATGGTCAAAATGAATTGAAGTCATTGCAAATGTACGAGGCTGTTCCTCGGTCCGAGAACCTTCTAGAGCCACCTAACTCACCACGCACTATCGACCGGAGGTCTAGAACAAGTTTCTAAAGTTTCGGAACTCTAGGTCTGACGGTTCTTTTTTAGCTCGAACAAAGCTAACTATTGCAGCCACTGACCTGTCTCTACGCACCCCAATACGTCCCTCCTTCCAAGTTGTGTGTTAGTGTGATTTAGTTTTCCTTTGAAATTTTATGGGAAAAATGACTGATTTACAGTTCATGGGGGTTGCCTAATCACACATATGAAGTTTTGGACAGATCTGACTTTTTTAACCCTTCGAAACAGCCCCTGAGACACCAATTATGGCACTTCCGGTTGGCACAGGAAGCTATAAGTCAACACATATCCTCATTGGGGTATGCTTTTACAGAATCCTGAGTTTTAAGTCTTTACGTTCAGAACTGACTGATTTACACAGGGTTGAATGCACTATGTCTATCAAACTGCAAGGCAGGGTATGGATATACACTTTTAGGGTGATTTTAACCACTTCCGGTTGGTCCAGGAAGCTTAGAATCAACACAGGTAGACCTCATAGTGGCCTGATTGGACTGTCACCGAAGACAGGTTCATACGGCATTCATAACCCACATAGGCTTCAGGTTGAATTTAGGGGTGCAGGCAATGTATTCCTATGGGGAGAGATGTCATTGTAATCTGTGCGATCAAAAAACCCTGTTTTAGTGTGAAGGGTTAATGCCACACGGTCAAGGTTAGGCTTGCACAGATCGGGAGGACCTTAGGAACATTCCTGTGGTGGAATTTTTCTTCTCACCCTAACGGTTCTCTCACTGTCACCCAAAATCAAATGACGTTGTGGGGCAGGCTTCATTTTGGGCCTACTTTTCTAATGGTCGCTGCGCTTAGACCGAGCGAGCTACGGTCAAGCGGGATATCTCGTTGAAGTCGGCACAGTCTGGAGACTATGGTGATGCCATTTTTTGTGTTGATTTCAGAATGCCATTTTGGCGATGGTCCCTCTCCGTTTAAACACATTGCAAATGTACAAAAGTCAACTAGCAAGTCAGTGTCCATCAGTCAATTAGATGTCATTATGACACCAAACTGATACCAATTGACACCAAACCCACTTTTTCCAACTCATTTAGAAGCCTACTATCACATATGTCAGAGCAGGCCCATAATTCACAGCGCCTTCAGTTTAAAACATAATAAAACGTAAAACACATAGTTACGTTCTAGCTGCGGGTCCAGTTCGGACATTATGTGTAGGCCTATGTGAGGCGACCCCGAATCCCGAGTTTCGGCTCGATAGGTCCTTCGGTGCCCGAGCAAAACCCTAATTGGTGCTGAAAATCCACTTTTTTACATGCCTTGCTACGGGGTCCTTGAATGAGCTATCGGACAGAAACGTTGGGGTCCGTCTCTATAGGCCGAGCCGGTTTCACTGCACCTAGCCTTGCGTCTCTGAGACTTTTCTAAATGTCGTCATTTTCGTAATGGTCAAAATGAATTGAAGTCATTGCAAATGTACGAGGCTGTTCCTCGGTCCGAGAACCTTCTAGAGCCACCTAACTCACCACGCACTATCGACCGGAGGTCTAGAACAGGTTTCTAAAGTTTCGGAACTCTAGGTCTGACGGTTCTTTTTTAGCTCGAACAAAGCTAACTATTGCAGCCACTGACTGTCTCTACGCACCCCAATACGTCCCTCCTTCCAAGTTGTGTGTTAGTGTGATTTAGTTTTCCTTTGAAATTTTATGGGAAAAATGACTGATTTACAGTTCATGGGGGTTGCCTAATCACACATATGAAGTTTTGGACAGATCTGACTTTTTTAACCCTTCGAAACAGCCCCTGAGACACCAATTATGGCACTTCCGGTTGGCACAGGAAGCTATAAGTCAACACATATCCTCATTGGGGTATGCTTTTACAGAATCCTGAGTTTTAAGTATTTACGTTCAGAACTGACTGATTTACACAGGGTTGAATGCACTATGTCTATCAAACTGCAAGGCAGGGTATGGATATACACTTTTAGGGTGATTTTAACCACTTCCGGTTGGTCCAGGAAGCTTAGAATCAACACAGGTAGACCTCATAGTGGCCTGATTGGACTGTCACCGAAGACAGGTTCATACGGCATTCATAACCCACATAGGCTTCAGGTTGAATTTAGGGGTGCAGGCAATGTATTCCTATGGGGAGAGATGTCATTGTAATCTGTGCGATCAAAAAACCCTGTTTTAGTGTGAAGGGTTAATGCCACACGGTCAAGGTTAGGCTTGCACAGATCGGGAGGACCTTAGGAACATTCCTGTGGTGGAATTTTTCTTCTCACCCTAACGGTTCTCTCACTGTCACCCAAAATCAAATGACGTTGTGGGGCAGGCTTCATTTTGGGCCTACTTTTCTAATGGTCGCTGCGCTTAGACCGAGCGAGCTACGGTCAAGCGGGATATCTCGTTGAAGTCGGCACAGTCTGGAGACTATGGTGATGCCATTTTTTGTGTTGATTTCAGAATGCCATTTTGGCGATGGTCCCTCTCCGTTTAAACACATTGCAAATGTACAAAAGTCAACTAGCAAGTCAGTGTCCATCAGTCAATTAGATGTCATTATGACACCAAACTGATACCAATTGACACCAAACCCACTTTTTCCAACTCATTTAGAAGCCTACTATCACATATGTCAGAGCAGGCCCATAATTCACAGCGCCTTCAGTTTAAAACATAATAAAACGTAAAACACATAGTTACGTTCTAGCTGCGGGTCCAGTTCGGACATTATGTGTAGGCCCATGTGAGGCGACCCCGAATCCCGAGTTTCGGCTCGATAGGTCCTTCGGTGCCCGAGCAAAACCCTAATTGGTGCTGAAAATCCACTTTTTTACATGCCTTGCTACGGGGTCCTTGAATGAGCTATCGGACAGAAACGTTGGGGTCCGTCTCTATGGGCCGAGCCGGTTTCACTGCACCTAGCCTTGCGTCTCTGAGACTTTTCTAAATGTCGTCATTTTCGTAATGGTCAAAATGAATTGAAGTCATTGCAAATGTACGAGGCTGTTCCTCGGTCCGAGAACCTTCTAGAGCCACCTAACTCACCACGCACTATCGACCGGAGGTCTAGAACAGGTTTCTAAAGTTTCGGAACTCTAGGTCTGACGGTTCTTTTTTAGCTCGAACAAAGCTAACTATTGCAGCCACTGACTGTCTCTACGCACCCCAATACGTCCCTCCTTCCAAGTTGTGTGTTAGTGTGATTTAGTTTTCCTTTGAAATTTTATGGGAAAAATGACTGATTTACAGTTCATGGGGGTTGCCTAATCACACATATGAAGTTTTGGACAGATCTGACTTTTTTAACCCTTCGAAACAGACACCAATTATGGCACTTCCGGTTGGCACAGGAAGCTATAAGTCAACACATATCCTCATTGGGGTATGCTTTTACAGAATCCTGAGTTTTAAGTCTTTACGTTCAGAACTGACTGATTTACACAGGGTTGAATGCACTATGTCTATCAAACTGCAAGGCAGGGTATGGATATACACTTTTAGGGTGATTTTAACCACTTCCGGTTGGTCCAGGAAGCTTAGAATCAACACAGGTAGACCTCATAGTGGCCTGATTGGACTGTCACCGAAGACAGGTTCATACGGCATTCATAACCCACATAGGCTTCAGGTTGAATTTAGGGGTGCAGGCAATGTATTCCTATGGGGAGAGATGTCATTGTAATCTGTGCGATCAAAAAACCCTGTTTTAGTGTGAAGGGTTAATGCCACACGGTCAAGGTTAGGCTTGCACAGATCGGGAGGACCTTAGGAACATTCCTGTGGTGGAATTTTTCTTCTCACCCTAACGGTTCTCTCACTGTCACCCAAAATCAAATGACGTTGTGGGGCAGGCTTCATTTTGGGCCTACTTTTCTAATGGTCGCTGCGCTTAGACCGAGCGAGCTACGGTCAAGCGGGATATCTCGTTGAAGTCGGCACAGTCTGGAGACTATGGTGATGCCATTTTTTGTGTTGATTTCAGAATGCCATTTTGGCGATGGTCCCTCTCCGTTTAAACACATTGCAAATGTACAAAAGTCAACTAGCAAGTCAGTGTCCATCAGTCAATTAGATGTCATTATGACACCAAACTGATACCAATTGACACCAAACCCACTTTTTCCAACTCATTTAGAAGCCTACTATCACATATGTCAGAGCAGGCCCATAATTCACAGCGCCTTCAGTTTAAAACATAATAAAACGTAAAACACATAGTTACGTTCTAGCTGCGGGTCCAGTTCGGACATTATGTGTAGGCCCATGTGAGGCGACCCCGAATCCCGAGTTTCGGCTCGATAGGTCCTTCGGTGCCCGAGCAAAACCCTAATTGGTGCTGAAAATCCACTTTTTTACATGCCTTGCTACGGGGTCCTTGAATGAGCTATCGGACAGAAACGTTGGGGTCCGTCTCTATGGGCCGAGCCGGTTTCACTGCACCTAGCCTTGCGTCTCTGAGACTTTTCTAAATGTCGTCATTTTCGTAATGGTCAAAATGAATTGAAGTCATTGCAAATGTACGAGGCTGTTCCTCGGTCCGAGAACCTTCTAGAGCCACCTAACTCACCACGCACTATCGACCGGAGGTCTAGAACAGGTTTCTAAAGTTTCGGAACTCTAGGTCTGACGGTTCTTTTTTAGCTCGAACAAAGCTAACTATTGCAGCCACTGACTGTCTCTACGCACCCCAATACGTCCCTCCTTCCAAGTTGTGTGTTAGTGTGATTTAGTTTTCCTTTGAAATTTTATGGGAAAAATGACTGATTTACAGTTCATGGGGGTTGCCTAATCACACATATGAAGTTTTGGACAGATCTGACTTTTTTAACCCTTCGAAACAGACACCAATTATGGCACTTCCGGTTGGCACAGGAAGCTATAAGTCAACACATATCCTCATTGGGGTATGCTTTTACAGAATCCTGAGTTTTAAGTCTTTACGTTCAGAACTGACTGATTTACACAGGGTTGAATGCACTATGTCTATCAAACTGCAAGGCAGGGTATGGATATACACTTTTAGGGTGATTTTAACCACTTCTGGTTGGTCCAGGAAGCTTAGAATCAACACAGGTAGACCTCATAGTGGCCTGATTGGACTGTCACCGAAGACAGGTTCATACGGCATTCATAACCCACATAGGCTTCAGGTTGAATTTAGGGGTGCAGGCAATGTATTCCTATGGGGAGAGATGTCATTGTAATCTGTGCGATCAAAAAACCCTGTTTTAGTGTGAAGGGTTAATGCCACACGGTCAAGGTTAGGCTTGCACAGATCGGGATGACCTTAGGAACATTCCTGTGGTGGAATTTTTCTTCTCACCCTAACGGTTCTCTCACTGTCACCCAAAATCAAATGACGTTGTGGGGCAGGCTTCATTTTGGGCCTACTTTTCTAATGGTCGCTGCGCTTAGACCGAGCGAGCTACGGTCAAGCGGGATATCTCGTTGAAGTCGGCACAGTCTGGAGACTATGGTGATGCCATTTTTTGTGTTGATTTCAGAATGCCATTTTGGCGATGGTCCCTCTCCGTTTAAACACATTGCAAATGTACAAAAGTCAACTAGCAAGTCAGTGTCCATCAGTCAATTAGATGTCATTATGACACCAAACTGATACCAATTGACACCAAACCCACTTTTTCCAACTCATTTAGAAGCCTACTATCACATATGTCAGAGCAGGCCCATAATTCACAGCGCCTTCAGTTTAAAACATAATAAAATGTAAAACACATAGTTACGTTCTAGCTGCGGGTCCAGTTCGGACATTATGTGTAGGCCTATGTGAGGCGACCCCGAATCCCGAGTTTCGGCTCGATAGGTCCTTCGGTGCCCGAGCAAAACCCTAATTGGTGCTGAAAATCCACTTTTTTACATGCCTTGCTACGGGGTCCTTGAATGAGCTATCGGACAGAAACGTTGGGGTCCGTCTCTATGGGCCGAGCCGGTTTCACTGCACCTAGCCTTGTGTCTCTGAGACTTTTCTAAATGTCGTCATTTTCGTAATGGTCAAAATGAATTGAAGTCATTGCAAATGTACGAGGCTGTTCCTCGGTCCGAGAACCTTCTAGAGCCACCTAACTCACCACGCACTATCGACCGGAGGTCTAGAACAGGTTTCTAAAGTTTCGGAACTCTAGGTCTGACGGTTCTTTTTTAGCTCGAACAAAGCTAACTATTGCAGCCACTGACTGTCTCTACGCACCCCAATACGTCCCTCCTTCCAAGTTGTGTGTTAGTGTGATTTAGTTTTCCTTAGAAATTTTATGGGAAAAATGACTGATTTACAGTTCATGGGGGTTGCCTAATCACACATATGAAGTTTTGGACAGATCTGACTTTTTTAACCCTTCGAAACAGCCCCTGAGACACCAATTATGGCACTTCCGGTTGGCACAGGAAGCTATAAGTCAACACATATCCTCATTGGGGTATGCTTTTACAGAATCCTGAGTTTTAAGTCTTTACGTTCAGAACTGACTGATTTACACAGGGTTGAATGCACTATGTCTATCAAACTGCAAGGCAGGGTATGGATATACACTTTTAGGGTGATTTTAACCACTTCCGGTTGGTCCAGGAAGCTTAGAATCAACACAGGTAGACCTCATAGTGGCCTGATTGGACTGTCACCGAAGACAGGTTCATACGGCATTCATAACCCACATAGGCTTCAGGTTGAATTTAGGGGTGCAGGCAATGTATTCCTATGGGGAGAGATGTCATTGTAATCTGTGAGATCAAAAAACCCTGTTTTAGTGTGAAGGGTTAATGCCACATGGTCACGGTTAGGCTTGCACAGATCGGGAGGACCTTAGGAACATTCCTGTGGTGGAATTTTTCTTCTCACCCTAACGGTTCTCTCACTGTCACCCAAAATCAAATGACGTTGTGGGGCAGGCTTCATTTTGGGCCTACTTTTCTAATGGTCGCTGCGCTTAGACCGAGCGAGCTACGGTCAAGCGGGATATCTCGTTGAAGTCGGCACAGTCTGGAGACTATGGTGATGCCATTTTTTGTGTTGATTTCAGAATGCCATTTTGGTGATGGTCCCTCTCCGTTTAAACACATTGCAAATGTACAAAAGTCAACTAGCAAGTCAGTGTCCATCAGTCAATTAGATGTCATTATGACACCAAACTGATACCAATTGACACCAAACCCACTTTTTCCAACTCATTTAGAAGCCTACTATCACATATGTCAGAGCAGGCCCATAATTCACAGCGCCTTCAGTTTAAAACATAATAAAATGTAAAACACATAGTTACGTTCTAGCTGCGGGTCCAGTTCGGACATTATGTGTAGGCCTATGTGAGGCGACCCCGAATCCCGAGTTTCGGCTCGATAGGTCCTTCGGTGCCCGAGCAAAACCCTAATTGGTGCTGAAAATCCACTTTTTTACATGCCTTGCTACGGGGTCCTTGAATGAGCTATCGGACAGAAACGTTGGGGTCCGTCTCTATGGGCCGAGCCGGTTTCACTGCACCTAGCCTTGTGTCTCTGAGACTTTTCTAAATGTCGTCATTTTCGTAATGGTCAAAATGAATTGAAGTCATTGCAAATGTACGAGGCTGTTCCTCGGTCCGAGAACCTTCTAGAGCCACCTAACTCACCACGCACTATCGACCGGAGGTCTAGAACAGGTTTCTAAAGTTTCGGAACTCTAGGTCTGACGGTTCTTTTTTAGCTCGAACAAAGCTAACTATTGCAGCCACTGACTGTCTCTACGCACCCCAATACGTCCCTCCTTCCAAGTTGTGTGTTAGTGTGATTTAGTTTTCCTTAGAAATTTTATGGGAAAAATGACTGATTTACAGTTCATGGGGGTTGCCTAATCACACATATGAAGTTTTGGACAGATCTGACTTTTTTAACCCTTCGAAACAGCCCCTGAGACACCAATTATGGCACTTCCGGTTGGCACAGGAAGCTATAAGTCAACACATATCCTCATTGGGGTATGCTTTTACAGAATCCTGAGTTTTAAGTCTTTACGTTCAGAACTGACTGATTTACACAGGGTTGAATGCACTATGTCTATCAAACTGCAAGGCAGGGTATGGATATACACTTTTAGGGTGATTTTAACCACTTCCGGTTGGTCCAGGAAGCTTAGAATCAACACAGGTAGACCTCATAGTGGCCTGATTGGACTGTCACCGAAGACAGGTTCATACGGCATTCATAACCCACATAGGCTTCAGGTTGAATTTAGGGGTGCAGGCAATGTATTCCTATGGGGAGAGATGTCATTGTAATCTGTGAGATCAAAAAACCCTGTTTTAGTGTGAAGGGTTAATGCCACATGGTCACGGTTAGGCTTGCACAGATCGGGAGGACCTTAGGAACATTCCTGTGGTGGAATTTTTCTTCTCACCCTAACGGTTCTCTCACTGTCACCCAAAATCAAATGACGTTGTGGGGCAGGCTTCATTTTGGGCCTACTTTTCTAATGGTCGCTGCGCTTAGACCGAGCGAGCTACGGTCAAGCGGGATATCTCGTTGAAGTCGGCACAGTCTGGAGACTATGGTGATGCCATTTTTTGTGTTGATTTCAGAATGCCATTTTGGTGATGGTCCCTCTCCGTTTAAACACATTGCAAATGTACAAAAGTCAACTAGCAAGTCAGTGTCCATCAGTCAATTAGATGTCATTATGACACCAAACTGATACCAATTGACACCAAACCCACTTTTTCCAACTCATTTAGAAGCCTACTATCACATATGTCAGAGCAGGCCCATAATTCACAGCGCCTTCAGTTTAAAACATAATAAAACGTAAAACACATAGTTACGTTCTAGCTGCGGGTCCAGTTCGGACATTATGTGTAGGCCCATGTGAGGCGACCCCGAATCCCGAGTTTCGGCTCGATAGGTCCTTCGGTGCCCGAGCAAAACCCTAATTGGTGCTGAAAATCCACTTTTTTACATGCCTTGCTACGGGGTCCTTGAATGAGCTATCGGACAGAAACGTTGGGGTCCGTCTCTATGGGCCGAGCCGGTTTCACTGCACCTAGCCTTGCGTCTCTGAGACTTTTCTAAATGTCGTCATTTTCGTAATGGTCAAAATGAATTGAAGTCATTGCAAATGTACGAGGCTGTTCCTCGGTCCGAGAACCTTCTAGAGCCACCTAACTCACCACGCACTATCGACCGGAGGTCTAGAACAGGTTTCTAAAGTTTCGGAACTCTAGGTCTGACGGTTCTTTTTTAGCTCGAACAAAGCTAACTATTGCAGCCACTGACTGTCTCTACGCACCCCAATACGTCCCTCCTTCCAAGTTGTGTGTTAGTGTGATTTAGTTTTCCTTTGAAATTTTATGGGAAAAATGACTGATTTACAGTTCATGGGGGTTGCCTAATCACACATATGAAGTTTTGGACAGATCTGACTTTTTTAACCCTTCGAAACAGCCCCTGAGACACCAATTATGGCACTTCCGGTTGGCACAGGAAGCTATAAGTCAACACATATCCTCATTGGGGTATGCTTTTACAGAATCCTGAGTTTTAAGTCTTTACGTTCAGAACTGACTGATTTACACAGGGTTGAATGCACTATGTCTATCAAACTGCAAGGCAGGGTATGGATATACACTTTTAGGGTGATTTTAACCACTTCCGGTTGGTCCAGGAAGCTTAGAATCAACACAGGTAGACCTCATAGTGGCCTGATTGGACTGTCACCGAAGACAGGTTCATACGGCATTCATAACCCACATAGGCTTCAGGTTGAATTTAGGGGTGCAGGCAATGTATTCCTATGGGGAGAGATGTCATTGTAATCTGTGAGATCAAAAAACCCTGTTTTAGTGTGAAGGGTTAATGCCACACGGTCAAGGTTAGGCTTGCACAGATCGGGAGGACCTTAGGAACATTCCTGTGGTGGAATTTTTCTTCTCACCCTAACGGTTCTCTCACTGTCACCCAAAATCAAATGACGTTGTGGGGCAGGCTTCATTTTGGGCCTACTTTTCTAATGGTCGCTGCGCTTAGACCGAGCGAGCTACGGTCAAGCGGGATATCTCGTTGAAGTCGGCACAGTCTGGAGACTATGGTGATGCCATTTTTTGTGTTGATTTCAGAATGCCATTTTGGCGATGGTCCCTCTCCGTTTAAACACATTGCAAATGTACAAAAGTCAACTAGCAAGTCAGTGTCCATCAGTCAATTAGATGTCATTATGACACCAAACTGATACCAATTGACACCAAACCCACTTTTTCCAACTCATTTAGAAGCCTACTATCACATATGTCAGAGCAGGCCCATAATTCACAGCGCCTTCAGTTTAAAACATAATAAAACGTAAAACACATAGTTACGTTCTAGCTGCGGGTCCAGTTCGGACATTATGTGTAGGCCTATGTGAGGCGACCCCGAATCCCGAGTTTCGGCTCGATAGGTCCTTCGGTGCCCGAGCAAAACCCTAATTGGTGCTGAAAATCCACTTTTTTACATGCCTTGCTACGGGGTCCTTGAATGAGCTATCGGACAGAAACGTTGGGGTCCGTCTCTATGGGCCGAGCCGGTTTCACTGCACCTAGCCTTGTGTCTCTGAGACTTTTCTAAATGTCGTCATTTTCGTAATGGTCAAAATGAATTGAAGTCATTGCAAATGTACGAGGCTGTTCCTCGGTCCGAGAACCTTCTAGAGCCACCTAACTCACCACGCACTATCGACCGGAGGTCTAGAACAGGTTTCTAAAGTTTCGGAACTCTAGGTCTGACGGTTCTTTTTTAGCTCGAACAAAGCTAACTATTGCAGCCACTGACTGTCTCTACGCACCCCAATACGTCCCTCCTTCCAAGTTGTGTGTTAGTGTGATTTAGTTTTCCTTTGAAATTTTATGGGAAAAATGACTGATTTACAGTTCATGGGGGTTGCCTAATCACACATATGAAGTTTTGGACAGATCTGACTTTTTTAACCCTTCGAAACAGCCCCTGAGACACCAATTATGGCACTTCCGGTTGGCACAGGAAGCTATAAGTCAACACATATCCTCATTGGGGTATTCTTTTACAGAATCCTGAGTTTTAAGTCTTTACGTTCAGAACTGACTGATTTACACAGGGTTGAATGCACTATGTCTATCAAACTGCAAGGCAGGGTATGGATATACACTTTTAGGGTGATTTTAACCACTTCCGGTTGGTCCAGGAAGCTTAGAATCAACACAGGTAGACCTCATAGTGGCCTGATTGGACTGTCACCGAAGACAGGTTCATACGGCATTCATAACCCACATAGGCTTCAGGTTGAATTTAGGGGTGCAGGCAATGTATTCCTATGGGGAGAGATGTCATTGTAATCTGTGCGATCAAAAAACCCTGTTTTAGTGTGAAGGGTTAATGCCACACGGTCAAGGTTAGGCTTGCACAGATCGGGAGGACCTTAGGAACATTCCTGTGGTGGAATTTTTCTTCTCACCCTAACGGTTCTCTCACTGTCACCCAAAATCAAATGACGTTGTGGGGCAGGCTTCATTTTGGGCCTACTTTTCTAATGGTCGCTGCGCTTAGACCGAGCGAGCTACGGTCAAGCGGGATATCTCGTTGAAGTCGGCACAGTCTGGAGACTATGGTGATGCCATTTTTTGTGTTGATTTCAGAATGCCATTTTGGTGATGGTCCCTCTCCGTTTAAACACATTGCAAATGTACAAAAGTCAACTAGCAAGTCAGTGTCCATCAGTCAATTAGATGTCATTATGACACCAAACTGATACCAATTGACACCAAACCCACTTTTTCCAACTCATTTAGAAGCCTACTATCACATATGTCAGAGCAGGCCCATAATTCACAGCGCCTTCAGTTTAAAACATAATAAAACGTAAAACACATAGTTACGTTCTAGCTGCGGGTCCAGTTCGGACATTATGTGTAGGCCCATGTGAGGCGACCCCGAATCCCGAGTTTCGGCTCGATAGGTCCTTCGGTGCCCGAGCAAAACCCTAATTGGTGCTGAAAATCCACTTTTTTACATGCCTTGCTACGGGGTCCTTGAATGAGCTATCGGACAGAAACGTTGGGGTCCGTCTCTATGGGCCGAGCCGGTTTCACTGCACCTAGCCTTGCGTCTCTGAGACTTTTCTAAATGTCGTCATTTTCGTAATGGTCAAAATGAATTGAAGTCATTGCAAATGTACGAGGCTGTTCCTCGGTCCGAGAACCTTCTAGAGCCACCTAACTCACCACGCACTATCGACCGGAGGTCTAGAACAGGTTTCTAAAGTTTCGGAACTCTAGGTCTGACGGTTCTTTTTTAGCTCGAACAAAGCTAACTATTGCAGCCACTGACTGTCTCTACGCACCCCAATACGTCCCTCCTTCCAAGTTGTGTGTTAGTGTGATTTAGTTTTCCTTTGAAATTTTATGGGAAAAATGACTGATTTACAGTTCATGGGGGTTGCCTAATCACACATATGAAGTTTTGGACAGATCTGACTTTTTTAACCCTTCGAAACAGCCCCTGAGACACCAATTATGGCACTTCCGGTTGGCACAGGAAGCTATAAGTCAACACATATCCTCATTGGGGTATGCTTTTACAGAATCCTGAGTTTTAAGTCTTTACGTTCAGAACTGACTGATTTACACAGGGTTGAATGCACTATGTCTATCAAACTGCAAGGCAGGGTATGGATATACACTTTTAGGGTGATTTTAACCACTTCCGGTTGGTCCAGGAAGCTTAGAATCAACACAGGTAGACCTCATAGTGGCCTGATTGGACTGTCACCGAAGACAGGTTCATACGGCATTCATAACCCACATAGGCTTCAGGTTGAATTTAGGGGTGCAGGCAATGTATTCCTATGGGGAGAGATGTCATTGTAATCTGTGAGATCAAAAAACCCTGTTTTAGTGTGAAGGGTTAATGCCACACGGTCAAGGTTAGGCTTGCACAGATCGGGAGGACCTTAGGAACATTCCTGTGGTGGAATTTTTCTTCTCACCCTAACGGTTCTCTCACTGTCACCCAAAATCAAATGACGTTGTGGGGCAGGCTTCATTTTGGGCCTACTTTTCTAATGGTCGCTGCGCTTAGACCGAGCGAGCTACGGTCAAGCGGGATATCTCGTTGAAGTCGGCACAGTCTGGAGACTATGGTGATGCCATTTTTTGTGTTGATTTCAGAATGCCATTTTGGCGATGGTCCCTCTCCGTTTAAACACATTGCAAATGTACAAAAGTCAACTAGCAAGTCAGTGTCCATCAGTCAATTAGATGTCATTATGACACCAAACTGATACCAATTGACACCAAACCCACTTTTTCCAACTCATTTAGAAGCCTACTATCACATATGTCAGAGCAGGCCCATAATTCACAGCGCCTTCAGTTTAAAACATAATAAAACGTAAAACACATAGTTACGTTCTAGCTGCGGGTCCAGTTCGGACATTATGTGTAGGCCTATGTGAGGCGACCCCGAATCCCGAGTTTCGGCTCGATAGGTCCTTCGGTGCCCGAGCAAAACCCTAATTGGTGCTGAAAATCCACTTTTTTACATGCCTTGCTACGGGGTCCTTGAATGAGCTATCGGACAGAAACGTTGGGGTCCGTCTCTATGGGCCGAGCCGGTTTCACTGCACCTAGCCTTGTGTCTCTGAGACTTTTCTAAATGTCGTCATTTTCGTAATGGTCAAAATGAATTGAAGTCATTGCAAATGTACGAGGCTGTTCCTCGGTCCGAGAACCTTCTAGAGCCACCTAACTCACCACGCACTATCGACCGGAGGTCTAGAACAGGTTTCTAAAGTTTCGGAACTCTAGGTCTGACGGTTCTTTTTTAGCTCGAACAAAGCTAACTATTGCAGCCACTGACTGTCTCTACGCACCCCAATACGTCCCTCCTTCCAAGTTGTGTGTTAGTGTGATTTAGTTTTCCTTTGAAATTTTATGGGAAAAATGACTGATTTACAGTTCATGGGGGTTGCCTAATCACACATATGAAGTTTTGGACAGATCTGACTTTTTTAACCCTTCGAAACAGCCCCTGAGACACCAATTATGGCACTTCCGGTTGGCACAGGAAGCTATAAGTCAACACATATCCTCATTGGGGTATTCTTTTACAGAATCCTGAGTTTTAAGTCTTTACGTTCAGAACTGACTGATTTACACAGGGTTGAATGCACTATGTCTATCAAACTGCAAGGCAGGGTATGGATATACACTTTTAGGGTGATTTTAACCACTTCCGGTTGGTCCAGGAAGCTTAGAATCAACACAGGTAGACCTCATAGTGGCCTGATTGGACTGTCACCGAAGACAGGTTCATACGGCATTCATAACCCACATAGGCTTCAGGTTGAATTTAGGGGTGCAGGCAATGTATTCCTATGGGGAGAGATGTCATTGTAATCTGTGCGATCAAAAAACCCTGTTTTAGTGTGAAGGGTTAATGCCACACGGTCAAGGTTAGGCTTGCACAGATCGGGAGGACCTTAGGAACATTCCTGTGGTGGAATTTTTCTTCTCACCCTAACGGTTCTCTCACTGTCACCCAAAATCAAATGACGTTGTGGGGCAGGCTTCATTTTGGGCCTACTTTTCTAATGGTCGCTGCGCTTAGACCGAGCGAGCTACGGTCAAGCGGGATATCTCGTTGAAGTCGGCACAGTCTGGAGACTATGGTGATGCCATTTTTTGTGTTGATTTCAGAATGCCATTTTGGTGATGGTCCCTCTCCGTTTAAACACATTGCAAATGTACAAAAGTCAACTAGCAAGTCAGTGTCCATCAGTCAATTAGATGTCATTATGACACCAAACTGATACCAATTGACACCAAACCCACTTTTTCCAACTCATTTAGAAGCCTACTATCACATATGTCAGAGCAGGCCCATAATTCACAGCGCCTTCAGTTTAAAACATAATAAAACGTAAAACACATAGTTACGTTCTAGCTGCGGGTCCAGTTCGGACATTATGTGTAGGCCCATGTGAGGCGACCCCGAATCCCGAGTTTCGGCTCGATAGGTCCTTCGGTGCCCGAGCAAAACCCTAATTGGTGCTGAAAATCCACTTTTTTACATGCCTTGCTACGGGGTCCTTGAATGAGCTATCGGACAGAAACGTTGGGGTCCGTCTCTATGGGCCGAGCCGGTTTCACTGCACCTAGCCTTGCGTCTCTGAGACTTTTCTAAATGTCGTCATTTTCGTAATGGTCAAAATGAATTGAAGTCATTGCAAATGTACGAGGCTGTTCCTCGGTCCGAGAACCTTCTAGAGCCACCTAACTCACCACGCACTATCGACCGGAGGTCTAGAACAGGTTTCTAAAGTTTCGGAACTCTAGGTCTGACGGTTCTTTTTTAGCTCGAACAAAGCTAACTATTGCAGCCACTGACTGTCTCTACGCACCCCAATACGTCCCTCCTTCCAAGTTGTGTGTTAGTGTGATTTAGTTTTCCTTTGAAATTTTATGGGAAAAATGACTGATTTACAGTTCATGGGGGTTGCCTAATCACACATATGAAGTTTTGGACAGATCTGACTTTTTTAACCCTTCGAAACAGCCCCTGAGACACCAATTATGGCACTTCCGGTTGGCACAGGAAGCTATAAGTCAACACATATCCTCATTGGGGTATGCTTTTACAGAATCCTGAGTTTTAAGTCTTTACGTTCAGAACTGACTGATTTACACAGGGTTGAATGCACTATGTCTATCAAACTGCAAGGCAGGGTATGGATATACACTTTTAGGGTGATTTTAACCACTTCCGGTTGGTCCAGGAAGCTTAGAATCAACACAGGTAGACCTCATAGTGGCCTGATTGGACTGTCACCGAAGACAGGTTCATACGGCATTCATAACCCACATAGGCTTCAGGTTGAATTTAGGGGTGCAGGCAATGTATTCCTATGGGGAGAGATGTCATTGTAATCTGTGAGATCAAAAAACCCTGTTTTAGTGTGAAGGGTTAATGCCACACGGTCAAGGTTAGGCTTGCACAGATCGGGAGGACCTTAGGAACATTCCTGTGGTGGAATTTTTCTTCTCACCCTAACGGTTCTCTCACTGTCACCCAAAATCAAATGACGTTGTGGGGCAGGCTTCATTTTGGGCCTACTTTTCTAATGGTCGCTGCGCTTAGACCGAGCGAGCTACGGTCAAGCGGGATATCTCGTTGAAGTCGGCACAGTCTGGAGACTATGGTGATGCCATTTTTTGTGTTGATTTCAGAATGCCATTTTGGTGATGGTCCCTCTCCGTTTAAACACATTGCAAATGTACAAAAGTCAACTAGCAAGTCAGTGTCCATCAGTCAATTAGATGTCATTATGACACCAAACTGATACCAATTGACACCAAACCCACTTTTTCCAACTCATTTAGAAGCCTACTATCACATATGTCAGAGAAGGCCCATAATTCACAGCGCCTTCAGTTTAAAACATAATAAAACGTAAAACACATAGTTACGTTCTAGCTGCGGGTCCAGTTCGGACATTATGTGTAGGCCCATGTGAGGCGACCCCGAATCCCGAGTTTCGGCTCGATAGGTCCTTCGGTGCCCGAGCAAAACCCTAATTGGTGCTGAAAATCCACTTTTTTACATGCCTTGCTACGGGGTCCTTGAATGAGCTATCGGACAGAAACGTTGGGGTCCGTCTCTATGGGCCGAGCCGGTTTCACTGCACCTAGCCTTGCGTCTCTGAGACTTTTCTAAATGTCGTCATTTTCGTAATGGTCAAAATGAATTGAAGTCATTGCAAATGTACGAGGCTGTTCCTCGGTCCGAGAACCTTCTAGAGCCACCTAACTCACCACGCACTATCGACCGGAGGTCTAGAACAGGTTTCTAAAGTTTCGGAACTCTAGGTCTGACGGTTCTTTTTTAGCTCGAACAAAGCTAACTATTGCAGCCACTGACTGTCTCTACGCACCCCAATACGTCCCTCCTTCCAAGTTGTGTGTTAGTGTGATTTAGTTTTCCTTTGAAATTTTATGGGAAAAATGACTGATTTACAGTTCATGGGGGTTGCCTAATCACACATATGAAGTTTTGGACAGATCTGACTTTTTTAACCCTTCGAAACAGCCCCTGAGACACCAATTATGGCACTTCCGGTTGGCACAGGAAGCTATAAGTCAACACATATCCTCATTGGGGTATGCTTTTACAGAATCCTGAGTTTTAAGTCTTTACGTTCAGAACTGACTGATTTACACAGGGTTGAATGCACTATGTCTATCAAACTGCAAGGCAGGGTATGGATATACACTTTTAGGGTGATTTTAACCACTTCCGGTTGGTCCAGGAAGCTTAGAATCAACACAGGTAGACCTCATAGTGGCCTGATTGGACTGTCACCGAAGACAGGTTCATACGGCATTCATAACCCACATAGGCTTCAGGTTGAATTTAGGGGTGCAGGCAATGTATTCCTATGGGGAGAGATGTCATTGTAATCTGTGAGATCAAAAAACCCTGTTTTAGTGTGAAGGGTTAATGCCACACGGTCAAGGTTAGGCTTGCACAGATCGGGAGGACCTTAGGAACATTCCTGTGGTGGAATTTTTCTTCTCACCCTAACGGTTCTCTCACTGTCACCCAAAATCAAATGACGTTGTGGGGCAGGCTTCATTTTGGGCCTACTTTTCTAATGGTCGCTGCGCTTAGACCGAGCGAGCTACGGTCAAGCGGGATATCTCGTTGAAGTCGGCACAGTCTGGAGACTATGGTGATGCCATTTTTTGTGTTGATTTCAGAATGCCATTTTGGCGATGGTCCCTCTCCGTTTAAACACATTGCAAATGTACAAAAGTCAACTAGCAAGTCAGTGTCCATCAGTCAATTAGATGTCATTATGACACCAAACTGATACCAATTGACACCAAACCCACTTTTTCCAACTCATTTAGAAGCCTACTATCACATATGTCAGAGCAGGCCCATAATTCACAGCGCCTTCAGTTTAAAACATAATAAAACGTAAAACACATAGTTACGTTCTAGCTGCGGGTCCAGTTCGGACATTATGTGTAGGCCTATGTGAGGCGACCCCGAATCCCGAGTTTCGGCTCGATAGGTCCTTCGGTGCCCGAGCAAAACCCTAATTGGTGCTGAAAATCCACTTTTTTACATGCCTTGCTACGGGGTCCTTGAATGAGCTATCGGACAGAAACGTTGGGGTCCGTCTCTATGGGCCGAGCCGGTTTCACTGCACCTAGCCTTGTGTCTCTGAGACTTTTCTAAATGTCGTCATTTTCGTAATGGTCAAAATGAATTGAAGTCATTGCAAATGTACGAGGCTGTTCCTCGGTCCGAGAACCTTCTAGAGCCACCTAACTCACCACGCACTATCGACCGGAGGTCTAGAACAGGTTTCTAAAGTTTCGGAACTCTAGGTCTGACGGTTCTTTTTTAGCTCGAACAAAGCTAACTATTGCAGCCACTGACTGTCTCTACGCACCCCAATACGTCCCTCCTTCCAAGTTGTGTGTTAGTGTGATTTAGTTTTCCTTTGAAATTTTATGGGAAAAATGACTGATTTACAGTTCATGGGGGTTGCCTAATCACACATATGAAGTTTTGGACAGATCTGACTTTTTTAACCCTTCGAAACAGCCCCTGAGACACCAATTATGGCACTTCCGGTTGGCACAGGAAGCTATAAGTCAACACATATCCTCATTGGGGTATGCTTTTACAGAATCCTGAGTTTTAAGTCTTTACGTTCAGAACTGACTGATTTACACAGGGTTGAATGCACTATGTCTATCAAACTGCAAGGCAGGGTATGGATATACACTTTTAGGGTGATTTTAACCACTTCCGGTTGGTCCAGGAAGCTTAGAATCAACACAGGTAGACCTCATAGTGGCCTGATTGGACTGTCACCGAAGACAGGTTCATACGGCATTCATAACCCACATAGGCTTCAGGTTGAATTTAGGGGTGCAGGCAATGTATTCCTATGGGGAGAGATGTCATTGTAATCTGTGCGATCAAAAAACCCTGTTTTAGTGTGAAGGGTTAATGCCACACGGTCAAGGTTAGGCTTGCACAGATCGGGAGGACCTTAGGAACATTCCTGTGGTGGAATTTTTCTTCTCACCCTAACGGTTCTCTCACTGTCACCCAAAATCAAATGACGTTGTGGGGCAGGCTTCATTTTGGGCCTACTTTTCTAATGGTCGCTGCGCTTAGACCGAGCGAGCTACGGTCAAGCGGGATATCTCGTTGAAGTCGGCACAGTCTGGAGACTATGGTGATGCCATTTTTTGTGTTGATTTCAGAATGCCATTTTGGCGATGGTCCCTCTCCGTTTAAACACATTGCAAATGTACAAAAGTCAACTAGCAAGTCAGTGTCCATCAGTCAATTAGATGTCATTATGACACCAAACTGATACCAATTGACACCAAACCCACTTTTTCCAACTCATTTAGAAGCCTACTATCACATATGTCAGAGCAGGCCCATAATTCACAGCGCCTTCAGTTTAAAACATAATAAAACGTAAAACACATAGTTACGTTCTAGCTGCGGGTCCAGTTCGGACATTATGTGTAGGCCCATGTGAGGCGACCCCGAATCCCGAGTTTCGGCTCGATAGGTCCTTCGGTGCCCGAGCAAAACCCTAATTGGTGCTGAAAATCCACTTTTTTACATGCCTTGCTACGGGGTCCTTGAATGAGCTATCGGACAGAAACGTTGGGGTCCGTCTCTATGGGCCGAGCCGGTTTCACTGCACCTAGCCTTGCGTCTCTGAGACTTTTCTAAATGTCGTCATTTTCGTAATGGTCAAAATGAATTGAAGTCATTGCAAATGTACGAGGCTGTTCCTCGGTCCGAGAACCTTCTAGAGCCACCTAACTCACCACGCACTATCGACCGGAGGTCTAGAACAGGTTTCTAAAGTTTCGGAACTCTAGGTCTGACGGTTCTTTTTTAGCTCGAACAAAGCTAACTATTGCAGCCACTGACTGTCTCTACGCACCCCAATACGTCCCTCCTTCCAAGTTGTGTGTTAGTGTGATTTAGTTTTCCTTTGAAATTTTATGGGAAAAATGACTGATTTACAGTTCATGGGGGTTGCCTAATCACACATATGAAGTTTTGGACAGATCTGACTTTTTTAACCCTTCGAAACAGACACCAATTATGGCACTTCCGGTTGGCACAGGAAGCTATAAGTCAACACATATCCTCATTGGGGTATGCTTTTACAGAATCCTGAGTTTTAAGTCTTTACGTTCAGAACTGACTGATTTACACAGGGTTGAATGCACTATGTCTATCAAACTGCAAGGCAGGGTATGGATATACACTTTTAGGGTGATTTTAACCACTTCTGGTTGGTCCAGGAAGCTTAGAATCAACACAGGTAGACCTCATAGTGGCCTGATTGGACTGTCACCGAAGACAGGTTCATACGGCATTCATAACCCACATAGGCTTCAGGTTGAATTTAGGGGTGCAGGCAATGTATTCCTATGGGGAGAGATGTCATTGTAATCTGTGCGATCAAAAAACCCTGTTTTAGTGTGAAGGGTTAATGCCACACGGTCAAGGTTAGGCTTGCACAGATCGGGATGACCTTAGGAACATTCCTGTGGTGGAATTTTTCTTCTCACCCTAACGGTTCTCTCACTGTCACCCAAAATCAAATGACGTTGTGGGGCAGGCTTCATTTTGGGCCTACTTTTCTAATGGTCGCTGCGCTTAGACCGAGCGAGCTACGGTCAAGCGGGATATCTCGTTGAAGTCGGCACAGTCTGGAGACTATGGTGATGCCATTTTTTGTGTTGATTTCAGAATGCCATTTTGGTGATGGTCCCTCTCCGTTTAAACACATTGCAAATGTACAAAAGTCAACTAGCAAGTCAGTGTCCATCAGTCAATTAGATGTCATTATGACACCAAACTGATACCAATTGACACCAAACCCACTTTTTCCAACTCATTTAGAAGCCTACTATCACATATGTCAGAGCAGGCCCATAATTCACAGCGCCTTCAGTTTAAAACATAATAAAACGTAAAACACATAGTTACGTTCTAGCTGCGGGTCCAGTTCGGACATTATGTGTAGGCCCATGTGAGGCGACCCCGAATCCCGAGTTTCGGCTCGATAGGTCCTTCGGTGCCCGAGCAAAACCCTAATTGGTGCTGAAAATCCACTTTTTTACATGCCTTGCTACGGGGTCCTTGAATGAGCTATCGGACAGAAACGTTGGGGTCCGTCTCTATGGGCCGAGCCGGTTTCACTGCACCTAGCCTTGCGTCTCTGAGACTTTTCTAAATGTCGTCATTTTCGTAATGGTCAAAATGAATTGAAGTCATTGCAAATGTACGAGGCTGTTCCTCGGTCCGAGAACCTTCTAGAGCCACCTAACTCACCACGCACTATCGACCGGAGGTCTAGAACAAGTTTCTAAAGTTTCGGAACTCTAGGTCTGACGGTTCTTTTTTAGCTCGAACAAAGCTAACTATTGCAGCCACTGACCTGTCTCTACGCACCCCAATACGTCCCTCCTTCCAAGTTGTGTGTTAGTGTGATTTAGTTTTCCTTTGAAATTTTATGGGAAAAATGACTGATTTACAGTTCATGGGGGTTGCCTAATCACACATATGAAGTTTTGGACAGATCTGACTTTTTTAACCCTTCGAAACAGCCCCTGAGACACCAATTATGGCACTTCCGGTTGGCACAGGAAGCTATAAGTCAACACATATCCTCATTGGGGTATGCTTTTACAGAATCCTGAGTTTTAAGTCTTTACGTTCAGAACTGACTGATTTACACAGGGTTGAATGCACTATGTCTATCAAACTGCAAGGCAGGGTATGGATATACACTTTTAGGGTGATTTTAACCACTTCCGGTTGGTCCAGGAAGCTTAGAATCAACACAGGTAGACCTCATAGTGGCCTGATTGGACTGTCACCGAAGACAGGTTCATACGGCATTCATAACCCACATAGGCTTCAGGTTGAATTTAGGGGTGCAGGCAATGTATTCCTATGGGGAGAGATGTCATTGTAATCTGTGCGATCAAAAAACCCTGTTTTAGTGTGAAGGGTTAATGCCACACGGTCAAGGTTAGGCTTGCACAGATCGGGAGGACCTTAGGAACATTCCTGTGGTGGAATTTTTCTTCTCACCCTAACGGTTCTCTCACTGTCACCCAAAATCAAATGACGTTGTGGGGCAGGCTTCATTTTGGGCCTACTTTTCTAATGGTCGCTGCGCTTAGACCGAGCGAGCTACGGTCAAGCGGGATATCTCGTTGAAGTCGGCACAGTCTGGAGACTATGGTGATGCCATTTTTTGTGTTGATTTCAGAATGCCATTTTGGCGATGGTCCCTCTCCGTTTAAACACATTGCAAATGTACAAAAGTCAACTAGCAAGTCAGTGTCCATCAGTCAATTAGATGTCATTATGACACCAAACTGATACCAATTGACACCAAACCCACTTTTTCCAACTCATTTAGAAGCCTACTATCACATATGTCAGAGCAGGCCCATAATTCACAGCGCCTTCAGTTTAAAACATAATAAAACGTAAAACACATAGTTACGTTCTAGCTGCGGGTCCAGTTCGGACATTATGTGTAGGCCTATGTGAGGCGACCCCGAATCCCGAGTTTCGGCTCGATAGGTCCTTCGGTGCCCGAGCAAAACCCTAATTGGTGCTGAAAATCCACTTTTTTACATGCCTTGCTACGGGGTCCTTGAATGAGCTATCGGACAGAAACGTTGGGGTCCGTCTCTATGGGCCGAGCCGGTTTCACTGCACCTAGCCTTGTGTCTCTGAGACTTTTCTAAATGTCGTCATTTTCGTAATGGTCAAAATGAATTGAAGTCATTGCAAATGTACGAGGCTGTTCCTCGGTCCGAGAACCTTCTAGAGCCACCTAACTCACCACGCACTATCGACCGGAGGTCTAGAACAGGTTTCTAAAGTTTCGGAACTCTAGGTCTGACGGTTCTTTTTTAGCTCGAACAAAGCTAACTATTGCAGCCACTGACTGTCTCTACGCACCCCAATACGTCCCTCCTTCCAAGTTGTGTGTTAGTGTGATTTAGTTTTCCTTTGAAATTTTATGGGAAAAATGACTGATTTACAGTTCATGGGGGTTGCCTAATCACACATATGAAGTTTTGGACAGATCTGACTTTTTTAACCCTTCGAAACAGCCCCTGAGACACCAATTATGGCACTTCCGGTTGGCACAGGAAGCTATAAGTCAACACATATCCTCATTGGGGTATGCTTTTACAGAATCCTGAGTTTTAAGTATTTACGTTCAGAACTGACTGATTTACACAGGGTTGAATGCACTATGTCTATCAAACTGCAAGGCAGGGTATGGATATACACTTTTAGGGTGATTTTAACCACTTCCGGTTGGTCCAGGAAGCTTAGAATCAACACAGGTAGACCTCATAGTGGCCTGATTGGACTGTCACCGAAGACAGGTTCATACGGCATTCATAACCCACATAGGCTTCAGGTTGAATTTAGGGGTGCAGGCAATGTATTCCTATGGGGAGAGATGTCATTGTAATCTGTGCGATCAAAAAACCCTGTTTTAGTGTGAAGGGTTAATGCCACACGGTCAAGGTTAGGCTTGCACAGATCGGGAGGACCTTAGGAACATTCCTGTGGTGGAATTTTTCTTCTCACCCTAACGGTTCTCTCACTGTCACCCAAAATCAAATGACGTTGTGGGGCAGGCTTCATTTTGGGCCTACTTTTCTAATGGTCGCTGCGCTTAGACCGAGCGAGCTACGGTCAAGCGGGATATCTCGTTGAAGTCGGCACAGTCTGGAGACTATGGTGATGCCATTTTTTGTGTTGATTTCAGAATGCCATTTTGGCGATGGTCCCTCTCCGTTTAAACACATTGCAAATGTACAAAAGTCAACTAGCAAGTCAGTGTCCATCAGTCAATTAGATGTCATTATGACACCAAACTGATACCAATTGACACCAAACCCACTTTTTCCAACTCATTTAGAAGCCTACTATCACATATGTCAGAGCAGGCCCATAATTCACAGCGCCTTCAGTTTAAAACATAATAAAACGTAAAACACATAGTTACGTTCTAGCTGCGGGTCCAGTTCGGACATTATGTGTAGGCCCATGTGAGGCGACCCCGAATCCCGAGTTTCGGCTCGATAGGTCCTTCGGTGCCCGAGCAAAACCCTAATTGGTGCTGAAAATCCACTTTTTTACATGCCTTGCTACGGGGTCCTTGAATGAGCTATCGGACAGAAACGTTGGGGTCCGTCTCTATGGGCCGAGCCGGTTTCACTGCACCTAGCCTTGCGTCTCTGAGACTTTTCTAAATGTCGTCATTTTCGTAATGGTCAAAATGAATTGAAGTCATTGCAAATGTACGAGGCTGTTCCTCGGTCCGAGAACCTTCTAGAGCCACCTAACTCACCACGCACTATCGACCGGAGGTCTAGAACAGGTTTCTAAAGTTTCGGAACTCTAGGTCTGACGGTTCTTTTTTAGCTCGAACAAAGCTAACTATTGCAGCCACTGACTGTCTCTACGCACCCCAATACGTCCCTCCTTCCAAGTTGTGTGTTAGTGTGATTTAGTTTTCCTTTGAAATTTTATGGGAAAAATGACTGATTTACAGTTCATGGGGGTTGCCTAATCACACATATGAAGTTTTGGACAGATCTGACTTTTTTAACCCTTCGAAACAGCCCCTGAGACACCAATTATGGCACTTCCGGTTGGCACAGGAAGCTATAAGTCAACACATATCCTCATTGGGGTATGCTTTTACAGAATCCTGAGTTTTAAGTCTTTACGTTCAGAACTGACTGATTTACACAGGGTTGAATGCACTATGTCTATCAAACTGCAAGGCAGGGTATGGATATACACTTTTAGGGTGATTTTAACCACTTCCGGTTGGTCCAGGAAGCTTAGAATCAACACAGGTAGACCTCATAGTGGCCTGATTGGACTGTCACCGAAGACAGGTTCATACGGCATTCATAACCCACATAGGCTTCAGGTTGAATTTAGGGGTGCAGGCAATGTATTCCTATGGGGAGAGATGTCATTGTAATCTGTGAGATCAAAAAACCCTGTTTTAGTGTGAAGGGTTAATGCCACACGGTCAAGGTTAGGCTTGCACAGATCGGGAGGACCTTAGGAACATTCCTGTGGTGGAATTTTTCTTCTCACCCTAACGGTTCTCTCACTGTCACCCAAAATCAAATGACGTTGTGGGGCAGGCTTCATTTTGGGCCTACTTTTCTAATGGTCGCTGCGCTTAGACCGAGCGAGCTACGGTCAAGCGGGATATCTCGTTGAAGTCGGCACAGTCTGGAGACTATGGTGATGCCATTTTTTGTGTTGATTTCAGAATGCCATTTTGGCGATGGTCCCTCTCCGTTTAAACACATTGCAAATGTACAAAAGTCAACTAGCAAGTCAGTGTCCATCAGTCAATTAGATGTCATTATGACACCAAACTGATACCAATTGACACCAAACCCACTTTTTCCAACTCATTTAGAAGCCTACTATCACATATGTCAGAGCAGGCCCATAATTCACAGCGCCTTCAGTTTAAAACATAATAAAACGTAAAACACATAGTTACGTTCTAGCTGCGGGTCCAGTTCGGACATTATGTGTAGGCCTATGTGAGGCGACCCCGAATCCCGAGTTTCGGCTCGATAGGTCCTTCGGTGCCCGAGCAAAACCCTAATTGGTGCTGAAAATCCACTTTTTTACATGCCTTGCTACGGGGTCCTTGAATGAGCTATCGGACAGAAACGTTGGGGTCCGTCTCTATGGGCCGAGCCGGTTTCACTGCACCTAGCCTTGTGTCTCTGAGACTTTTCTAAATGTCGTCATTTTCGTAATGGTCAAAATGAATTGAAGTCATTGCAAATGTACGAGGCTGTTCCTCGGTCCGAGAACCTTCTAGAGCCACCTAACTCACCACGCACTATCGACCGGAGGTCTAGAACAGGTTTCTAAAGTTTCGGAACTCTAGGTCTGACGGTTCTTTTTTAGCTCGAACAAAGCTAACTATTGCAGCCACTGACTGTCTCTACGCACCCCAATACGTCCCTCCTTCCAAGTTGTGTGTTAGTGTGATTTAGTTTTCCTTTGAAATTTTATGGGAAAAATGACTGATTTACAGTTCATGGGGGTTGCCTAATCACACATATGAAGTTTTGGACAGATCTGACTTTTTTAACCCTTCGAAACAGCCCCTGAGACACCAATTATGGCACTTCCGGTTGGCACAGGAAGCTATAAGTCAACACATATCCTCATTGGGGTATGCTTTTACAGAATCCTGAGTTTTAAGTCTTTACGTTCAGAACTGACTGATTTACACAGGGTTGAATGCACTATGTCTATCAAACTGCAAGGCAGGGTATGGATATACACTTTTAGGGTGATTTTAACCACTTCCGGTTGGTCCAGGAAGCTTAGAATCAACACAGGTAGACCTCATAGTGGCCTGATTGGACTGTCACCGAAGACAGGTTCATACGGCATTCATAACCCACATAGGCTTCAGGTTGAATTTAGGGGTGCAGGCAATGTATTCCTATGGGGAGAGATGTCATTGTAATCTGTGCGATCAAAAAACCCTGTTTTAGTGTGAAGGGTTAATGCCACACGGTCAAGGTTAGGCTTGCACAGATCGGGAGGACCTTAGGAACATTCCTGTGGTGGAATTTTTCTTCTCACCCTAACGGTTCTCTCACTGTCACCCAAAATCAAATGACGTTGTGGGGCAGGCTTCATTTTGGGCCTACTTTTCTAATGGTCGCTGCGCTTAGACCGAGCGAGCTACGGTCAAGCGGGATATCTCGTTGAAGTCGGCACAGTCTGGAGACTATGGTGATGCCATTTTTTGTGTTGATTTCAGAATGCCATTTTGGTGATGGTCCCTCTCCGTTTAAACACATTGCAAATGTACAAAAGTCAACTAGCAAGTCAGTGTCCATCAGTCAATTAGATGTCATTATGACACCAAACTGATACCAATTGACACCAAACCCACTTTTTCCAACTCATTTAGAAGCCTACTATCACATATGTCAGAGCAGGCCCATAATTCACAGCGCCTTCAGTTTAAAACATAATAAAACGTAAAACACATAGTTACGTTCTAGCTGCGGGTCCAGTTCGGACATTATGTGTAGGCCCATGTGAGGCGACCCCGAATCCCGAGTTTCGGCTCGATAGGTCCTTCGGTGCCCGAGCAAAACCCTAATTGGTGCTGAAAATCCACTTTTTTACATGCCTTGCTACGGGGTCCTTGAATGAGCTATCGGACAGAAACGTTGGGGTCCGTCTCTATGGGCCGAGCCGGTTTCACTGCACCTAGCCTTGCGTCTCTGAGACTTTTCTAAATGTCGTCATTTTCGTAATGGTCAAAATGAATTGAAGTCATTGCAAATGTACGAGGCTGTTCCTCGGTCCGAGAACCTTCTAGAGCCACCTAACTCACCACGCACTATCGACCGGAGGTCTAGAACAGGTTTCTAAAGTTTCGGAACTCTAGGTCTGACGGTTCTTTTTTAGCTCGAACAAAGCTAACTATTGCAGCCACTGACTGTCTCTACGCACCCCAATACGTCCCTCCTTCCAAGTTGTGTGTTAGTGTGATTTAGTTTTCCTTTGAAATTTTATGGGAAAAATGACTGATTTACAGTTCATGGGGGTTGCCTAATCACACATATGAAGTTTTGGACAGATCTGACTTTTTTAACCCTTCGAAACAGCCCCTGAGACACCAATTATGGCACTTCCGGTTGGCACAGGAAGCTATAAGTCAACACATATCCTCATTGGGGTATGCTTTTACAGAATCCTGAGTTTTAAGTCTTTACGTTCAGAACTGACTGATTTACACAGGGTTGAATGCACTATGTCTATCAAACTGCAAGGCAGGGTATGGATATACACTTTTAGGGTGATTTTAACCACTTCCGGTTGGTCCAGGAAGCTTAGAATCAACACAGGTAGACCTCATAGTGGCCTGATTGGACTGTCACCGAAGACAGGTTCATACGGCATTCATAACCCACATAGGCTTCAGGTTGAATTTAGGGGTGCAGGCAATGTATTCCTATGGGGAGAGATGTCATTGTAATCTGTGAGATCAAAAAACCCTGTTTTAGTGTGAAGGGTTAATGCCACACGGTCAAGGTTAGGCTTGCACAGATCGGGAGGACCTTAGGAACATTCCTGTGGTGGAATTTTTCTTCTCACCCTAACGGTTCTCTCACTGTCACCCAAAATCAAATGACGTTGTGGGGCAGGCTTCATTTTGGGCCTACTTTTCTAATGGTCGCTGCGCTTAGACCGAGCGAGCTACGGTCAAGCGGGATATCTCGTTGAAGTCGGCACAGTCTGGAGACTATGGTGATGCCATTTTTTGTGTTGATTTCAGAATGCCATTTTGGCGATGGTCCCTCTCCGTTTAAACACATTGCAAATGTACAAAAGTCAACTAGCAAGTCAGTGTCCATCAGTCAATTAGATGTCATTATGACACCAAACTGATACCAATTGACACCAAACCCACTTTTTCCAACTCATTTAGAAGCCTACTATCACATATGTCAGAGCAGGCCCATAATTCACAGCGCCTTCAGTTTAAAACATAATAAAACGTAAAACACATAGTTACGTTCTAGCTGCGGGTCCAGTTCGGACATTATGTGTAGGCCTATGTGAGGCGACCCCGAATCCCGAGTTTCGGCTCGATAGGTCCTTCGGTGCCCGAGCAAAACCCTAATTGGTGCTGAAAATCCACTTTTTTACATGCCTTGCTACGGGGTCCTTGAATGAGCTATCGGACAGAAACGTTGGGGTCCGTCTCTATGGGCCGAGCCGGTTTCACTGCACCTAGCCTTGTGTCTCTGAGACTTTTCTAAATGTCGTCATTTTCGTAATGGTCAAAATGAATTGAAGTCATTGCAAATGTACGAGGCTGTTCCTCGGTCCGAGAACCTTCTAGAGCCACCTAACTCACCACGCACTATCGACCGGAGGTCTAGAACAGGTTTCTAAAGTTTCGGAACTCTAGGTCTGACGGTTCTTTTTTAGCTCGAACAAAGCTAACTATTGCAGCCACTGACTGTCTCTACGCACCCCAATACGTCCCTCCTTCCAAGTTGTGTGTTAGTGTGATTTAGTTTTCCTTTGAAATTTTATGGGAAAAATGACTGATTTACAGTTCATGGGGGTTGCCTAATCACACATATGAAGTTTTGGACAGATCTGACTTTTTTAACCCTTCGAAACAGCCCCTGAGACACCAATTATGGCACTTCCGGTTGGCACAGGAAGCTATAAGTCAACACATATCCTCATTGGGGTATGCTTTTACAGAATCCTGAGTTTTAAGTCTTTACGTTCAGAACTGACTGATTTACACAGGGTTGAATGCACTATGTCTATCAAACTGCAAGGCAGGGTATGGATATACACTTTTAGGGTGATTTTAACCACTTCCGGTTGGTCCAGGAAGCTTAGAATCAACACAGGTAGACCTCATAGTGGCCTGATTGGACTGTCACCGAAGACAGGTTCATACGGCATTCATAACCCACATAGGCTTCAGGTTGAATTTAGGGGTGCAGGCAATGTATTCCTATGGGGAGAGATGTCATTGTAATCTGTGCGATCAAAAAACCCTGTTTTAGTGTGAAGGGTTAATGCCACACGGTCAAGGTTAGGCTTGCACAGATCGGGAGGACCTTAGGAACATTCCTGTGGTGGAATTTTTCTTCTCACCCTAACGGTTCTCTCACTGTCACCCAAAATCAAATGACGTTGTGGGGCAGGCTTCATTTTGGGCCTACTTTTCTAATGGTCGCTGCGCTTAGACCGAGCGAGCTACGGTCAAGCGGGATATCTCGTTGAAGTCGGCACAGTCTGGAGACTATGGTGATGCCATTTTTTGTGTTGATTTCAGAATGCCATTTTGGCGATGGTCCCTCTCCGTTTAAACACATTGCAAATGTACAAAAGTCAACTAGCAAGTCAGTGTCCATCAGTCAATTAGATGTCATTATGACACCAAACTGATACCAATTGACACCAAACCCACTTTTTCCAACTCATTTAGAAGCCTACTATCACATATGTCAGAGCAGGCCCATAATTCACAGCGGCTTCAGTTTAAAACATAATAAAACGTAAAACACATAGTTACGTTCTAGCTGCGGGTCCAGTTCGGACATTATGTGTAGGCCCATGTGAGGCGACCCCGAATCCCGAGTTTCGGCTCGATAGGTCCTTCGGTGCCCGAGCAAAACCCTAATTGGTGCTGAAAATCCACTTTTTTACATGCCTTGCTACGGGGTCCTTGAATGAGCTATCGGACAGAAACGTTGGGGTCCGTCTCTATGGGCCGAGCCGGTTTCACTGCACCTAGCCTTGCGTCTCTGAGACTTTTCTAAATGTCGTCATTTTCGTAATGGTCAAAATGAATTGAAGTCATTGCAAATGTACGAGGCTGTTCCTCGGTCCGAGAACCTTCTAGAGCCACCTAACTCACCACGCACTATCGACCGGAGGTCTAGAACAGGTTTCTAAAGTTTCGGAACTCTAGGTCTGACGGTTCTTTTTTAGCTCGAACAAAGCTAACTATTGCAGCCACTGACTGTCTCTACGCACCCCAATACGTCCCTCCTTCCAAGTTGTGTGTTAGTGTGATTTAGTTTTCCTTTGAAATTTTATGGGAAAAATGACTGATTTACAGTTCATGGGGGTTGCCTAATCACACATATGAAGTTTTGGACAGATCTGACTTTTTTAACCCTTCGAAACAGACACCAATTATGGCACTTCCGGTTGGCACAGGAAGCTATAAGTCAACACATATCCTCATTGGGGTATGCTTTTACAGAATCCTGAGTTTTAAGTCTTTACGTTCAGAACTGACTGATTTACACAGGGTTGAATGCACTATGTCTATCAAACTGCAAGGCAGGGTATGGATATACACTTTTAGGGTGATTTTAACCACTTCTGGTTGGTCCAGGAAGCTTAGAATCAACACAGGTAGACCTCATAGTGGCCTGATTGGACTGTCACCGAAGACAGGTTCATACGGCATTCATAACCCACATAGGCTTCAGGTTGAATTTAGGGGTGCAGGCAATGTATTCCTATGGGGAGAGATGTCATTGTAATCTGTGCGATCAAAAAACCCTGTTTTAGTGTGAAGGGTTAATGCCACACGGTCAAGGTTAGGCTTGCACAGATCGGGATGACCTTAGGAACATTCCTGTGGTGGAATTTTTCTTCTCACCCTAACGGTTCTCTCACTGTCACCCAAAATCAAATGACGTTGTGGGGCAGGCTTCATTTTGGGCCTACTTTTCTAATGGTCGCTGCGCTTAGACCGAGCGAGCTACGGTCAAGCGGGATATCTCGTTGAAGTCGGCACAGTCTGGAGACTATGGTGATGCCATTTTTTGTGTTGATTTCAGAATGCCATTTTGGTGATGGTCCCTCTCCGTTTAAACACATTGCAAATGTACAAAAGTCAACTAGCAAGTCAGTGTCCATCAGTCAATTAGATGTCATTATGACACCAAACTGATACCAATTGACACCAAACCCACTTTTTCCAACTCATTTAGAAGCCTACTATCACATATGTCAGAGCAGGCCCATAATTCACAGCGCCTTCAGTTTAAAACATAATAAAACGTAAAACACATAGTTACGTTCTAGCTGCGGGTCCAGTTCGGACATTATGTGTAGGCCCATGTGAGGCGACCCCGAATCCCGAGTTTCGGCTCGATAGGTCCTTCGGTGCCCGAGCAAAACCCTAATTGGTGCTGAAAATCCACTTTTTTACATGCCTTGCTACGGGGTCCTTGAATGAGCTATCGGACAGAAACGTTGGGGTCCGTCTCTATGGGCCGAGCCGGTTTCACTGCACCTAGCCTTGCGTCTCTGAGACTTTTCTAAATGTCGTCATTTTCGTAATGGTCAAAATGAATTGAAGTCATTGCAAATGTACGAGGCTGTTCCTCGGTCCGAGAACCTTCTAGAGCCACCTAACTCACCACGCACTATCGACCGGAGGTCTAGAACAAGTTTCTAAAGTTTCGGAACTCTAGGTCTGACGGTTCTTTTTTAGCTCGAACAAAGCTAACTATTGCAGCCACTGACCTGTCTCTACGCACCCCAATACGTCCCTCCTTCCAAGTTGTGTGTTAGTGTGATTTAGTTTTCCTTTGAAATTTTATGGGAAAAATGACTGATTTACAGTTCATGGGGGTTGCCTAATCACACATATGAAGTTTTGGACAGATCTGACTTTTTTAACCCTTCGAAACAGCCCCTGAGACACCAATTATGGCACTTCCGGTTGGCACAGGAAGCTATAAGTCAACACATATCCTCATTGGGGTATGCTTTTACAGAATCCTGAGTTTTAAGTCTTTACGTTCAGAACTGACTGATTTACACAGGGTTGAATGCACTATGTCTATCAAACTGCAAGGCAGGGTATGGATATACACTTTTAGGGTGATTTTAACCACTTCCGGTTGGTCCAGGAAGCTTAGAATCAACACAGGTAGACCTCATAGTGGCCTGATTGGACTGTCACCGAAGACAGGTTCATACGGCATTCATAACCCACATAGGCTTCAGGTTGAATTTAGGGGTGCAGGCAATGTATTCCTATGGGGAGAGATGTCATTGTAATCTGTGCGATCAAAAAACCCTGTTTTAGTGTGAAGGGTTAATGCCACACGGTCAAGGTTAGGCTTGCACAGATCGGGAGGACCTTAGGAACATTCCTGTGGTGGAATTTTTCTTCTCACCCTAACGGTTCTCTCACTGTCACCCAAAATCAAATGACGTTGTGGGGCAGGCTTCATTTTGGGCCTACTTTTCTAATGGTCGCTGCGCTTAGACCGAGCGAGCTACGGTCAAGCGGGATATCTCGTTGAAGTCGGCACAGTCTGGAGACTATGGTGATGCCATTTTTTGTGTTGATTTCAGAATGCCATTTTGGCGATGGTCCCTCTCCGTTTAAACACATTGCAAATGTACAAAAGTCAACTAGCAAGTCAGTGTCCATCAGTCAATTAGATGTCATTATGACACCAAACTGATACCAATTGACACCAAACCCACTTTTTCCAACTCATTTAGAAGCCTACTATCACATATGTCAGAGCAGGCCCATAATTCACAGCGCCTTCAGTTTAAAACATAATAAAACGTAAAACACATAGTTACGTTCTAGCTGCGGGTCCAGTTCGGACATTATGTGTAGGCCTATGTGAGGCGACCCCGAATCCCGAGTTTCGGCTCGATAGGTCCTTCGGTGCCCGAGCAAAACCCTAATTGGTGCTGAAAATCCACTTTTTTACATGCCTTGCTACGGGGTCCTTGAATGAGCTATCGGACAGAAACGTTGGGGTCCGTCTCTATGGGCCGAGCCGGTTTCACTGCACCTAGCCTTGTGTCTCTGAGACTTTTCTAAATGTCGTCATTTTCGTAATGGTCAAAATGAATTGAAGTCATTGCAAATATACGAGGCTGTTCCTCGGTCCGAGAACCTTCTAGAGCCACCTAACTCACCACGCACTATCGACCGGAGGTCTAGAACAGGTTTCTAAAGTTTCGGAACTCTAGGTCTGACGGTTCTTTTTTAGCTCGAACAAAGCTAACTATTGCAGCCACTGACTGTCTCTACGCACCCCAATACGTCCCTCCTTCCAAGTTGTGTGTTAGTGTGATTTAGTTTTCCTTTGAAATTTTATGGGAAAAATGACTGATTTACAGTTCATGGGGGTTGCCTAATCACACATATGAAGTTTTGGACAGATCTGACTTTTTTAACCCTTCGAAACAGCCCCTGAGACACCAATTATGGCACTTCCGGTTGGCACAGGAAGCTATAAGTCAACACATATCCTCATTGGGGTATGCTTTTACAGAATCCTGAGTTTTAAGTATTTACGTTCAGAACTGACTGATTTACACAGGGTTGAATGCACTATGTCTATCAAACTGCAAGGCAGGGTATGGATATACACTTTTAGGGTGATTTTAACCACTTCCGGTTGGTCCAGGAAGCTTAGAATCAACACAGGTAGACCTCATAGTGGCCTGATTGGACTGTCACCGAAGACAGGTTCATACGGCATTCATAACCCACATAGGCTTCAGGTTGAATTTAGGGGTGCAGGCAATGTATTCCTATGGGGAGAGATGTCATTGTAATCTGTGCGATCAAAAAACCCTGTTTTAGTGTGAAGGGTTAATGCCACACGGTCAAGGTTAGGCTTGCACAGATCGGGAGGACCTTAGGAACATTCCTGTGGTGGAATTTTTCTTCTCACCCTAACGGTTCTCTCACTGTCACCCAAAATCAAATGACGTTGTGGGGCAGGCTTCATTTTGGGCCTACTTTTCTAATGGTCGCTGCGCTTAGACCGAGCGAGCTACGGTCAAGCGGGATATCTCGTTGAAGTCGGCACAGTCTGGAGACTATGGTGATGCCATTTTTTGTGTTGATTTCAGAATGCCATTTTGGCGATGGTCCCTCTCCGTTTAAACACATTGCAAATGTACAAAAGTCAACTAGCAAGTCAGTGTCCATCAGTCAATTAGATGTCATTATGACACCAAACTGATACCAATTGACACCAAACCCACTTTTTCCAACTCATTTAGAAGCCTACTATCACATATGTCAGAGCAGGCCCATAATTCACAGCGCCTTCAGTTTAAAACATAATAAAACGTAAAACACATAGTTACGTTCTAGCTGCGGGTCCAGTTCGGACATTATGTGTAGGCCCATGTGAGGCGACCCCGAATCCCGAGTTTCGGCTCGATAGGTCCTTCGGTGCCCGAGCAAAACCCTAATTGGTGCTGAAAATCCACTTTTTTACATGCCTTGCTACGGGGTCCTTGAATGAGCTATCGGACAGAAACGTTGGGGTCCGTCTCTATGGGCCGAGCCGGTTTCACTGCACCTAGCCTTGCGTCTCTGAGACTTTTCTAAATGTCGTCATTTTCGTAATGGTCAAAATGAATTGAAGTCATTGCAAATGTACGAGGCTGTTCCTCGGTCCGAGAACCTTCTAGAGCCACCTAACTCACCACGCACTATCGACCGGAGGTCTAGAACAGGTTTCTAAAGTTTCGGAACTCTAGGTCTGACGGTTCTTTTTTAGCTCGAACAAAGCTAACTATTGCAGCCACTGACTGTCTCTACGCACCCCAATACGTCCCTCCTTCCAAGTTGTGTGTTAGTGTGATTTAGTTTTCCTTTGAAATTTTATGGGAAAAATGACTGATTTACAGTTCATGGGGGTTGCCTAATCACACATATGAAGTTTTGGACAGATCTGACTTTTTTAACCCTTCGAAACAGACACCAATTATGGCACTTCCGGTTGGCACAGGAAGCTATAAGTCAACACATATCCTCATTGGGGTATGCTTTTACAGAATCCTGAGTTTTAAGTCTTTACGTTCAGAACTGACTGATTTACACAGGGTTGAATGCACTATGTCTATCAAACTGCAAGGCAGGGTATGGATATACACTTTTAGGGTGATTTTAACCACTTCCGGTTGGTCCAGGAAGCTTAGAATCAACACAGGTAGACCTCATAGTGGCCTGATTGGACTGTCACCGAAGACAGGTTCATACGGCATTCATAACCCACATAGGCTTCAGGTTGAATTTAGGGGTGCAGGCAATGTATTCCTATGGGGAGAGATGTCATTGTAATCTGTGCGATCAAAAAACCCTGTTTTAGTGTGAAGGGTTAATGCCACACGGTCAAGGTTAGGCTTGCACAGATCGGGAGGACCTTAGGAACATTCCTGTGGTGGAATTTTTCTTCTCACCCTAACGGTTCTCTCACTGTCACCCAAAATCAAATGACGTTGTGGGGCAGGCTTCATTTTGGGCCTACTTTTCTAATGGTCGCTGCGCTTAGACCGAGCGAGCTACGGTCAAGCGGGATATCTCGTTGAAGTCGGCACAGTCTGGAGACTATGGTGATGCCATTTTTTGTGTTGATTTCAGAATGCCATTTTGGCGATGGTCCCTCTCCGTTTAAACACATTGCAAATGTACAAAAGTCAACTAGCAAGTCAGTGTCCATCAGTCAATTAGATGTCATTATGACACCAAACTGATACCAATTGACACCAAACCCACTTTTTCCAACTCATTTAGAAGCCTACTATCACATATGTCAGAGCAGGCCCATAATTCACAGCGCCTTCAGTTTAAAACATAATAAAACGTAAAACACATAGTTACGTTCTAGCTGCGGGTCCAGTTCGGACATTATGTGTAGGCCCATGTGAGGCGACCCCGAATCCCGAGTTTCGGCTCGATAGGTCCTTCGGTGCCCGAGCAAAACCCTAATTGGTGCTGAAAATCCACTTTTTTACATGCCTTGCTACGGGGTCCTTGAATGAGCTATCGGACAGAAACGTTGGGGTCCGTCTCTATGGGCCGAGCCGGTTTCACTGCACCTAGCCTTGCGTCTCTGAGACTTTTCTAAATGTCGTCATTTTCGTAATGGTCAAAATGAATTGAAGTCATTGCAAATGTACGAGGCTGTTCCTCGGTCCGAGAACCTTCTAGAGCCACCTAACTCACCACGCACTATCGACCGGAGGTCTAGAACAGGTTTCTAAAGTTTCGGAACTCTAGGTCTGACGGTTCTTTTTTAGCTCGAACAAAGCTAACTATTGCAGCCACTGACTGTCTCTACGCACCCCAATACGTCCCTCCTTCCAAGTTGTGTGTTAGTGTGATTTAGTTTTCCTTTGAAATTTTATGGGAAAAATGACTGATTTACAGTTCATGGGGGTTGCCTAATCACACATATGAAGTTTTGGACAGATCTGACTTTTTTAACCCTTCGAAACAGACACCAATTATGGCACTTCCGGTTGGCACAGGAAGCTATAAGTCAACACATATCCTCATTGGGGTATGCTTTTACAGAATCCTGAGTTTTAAGTCTTTACGTTCAGAACTGACTGATTTACACAGGGTTGAATGCACTATGTCTATCAAACTGCAAGGCAGGGTATGGATATACACTTTTAGGGTGATTTTAACCACTTCTGGTTGGTCCAGGAAGCTTAGAATCAACACAGGTAGACCTCATAGTGGCCTGATTGGACTGTCACCGAAGACAGGTTCATACGGCATTCATAACCCACATAGGCTTCAGGTTGAATTTAGGGGTGCAGGCAATGTATTCCTATGGGGAGAGATGTCATTGTAATCTGTGCGATCAAAAAACCCTGTTTTAGTGTGAAGGGTTAATGCCACACGGTCAAGGTTAGGCTTGCACAGATCGGGATGACCTTAGGAACATTCCTGTGGTGGAATTTTTCTTCTCACCCTAACGGTTCTCTCACTGTCACCCAAAATCAAATGACGTTGTGGGGCAGGCTTCATTTTGGGCCTACTTTTCTAATGGTCGCTGCGCTTAGACCGAGCGAGCTACGGTCAAGCGGGATATCTCGTTGAAGTCGGCACAGTCTGGAGACTATGGTGATGCCATTTTTTGTGTTGATTTCAGAATGCCATTTTGGTGATGGTCCCTCTCCGTTTAAACACATTGCAAATGTACAAAAGTCAACTAGCAAGTCAGTGTCCATCAGTCAATTAGATGTCATTATGACACCAAACTGATACCAATTGACACCAAACCCACTTTTTCCAACTCATTTAGAAGCCTACTATCACATATGTCAGAGCAGGCCCATAATTCACAGCGCCTTCAGTTTAAAACATAATAAAACGTAAAACACATAGTTACGTTCTAGCTGCGGGTCCAGTTCGGACATTATGTGTAGGCCTATGTGAGGCGACCCCGAATCCCGAGTTTCGGCTCGATAGGTCCTTCGGTGCCCGAGCAAAACCCTAATTGGTGCTGAAAATCCACTTTTTTACATGCCTTGCTACGGGGTCCTTGAATGAGCTATCGGACAGAAACGTTGGGGTCCGTCTCTATGGGCCGAGCCGGTTTCACTGCACCTAGCCTTGCGTCTCTGAGACTTTTCTAAATGTCGTCATTTTCGTAATGGTCAAAATGAATTGAAGTCATTGCAAATGTACGAGGCTGTTCCTCGGTCCGAGAACCTTCTAGAGCCACCTAACTCACCACGCACTATCGACCGGAGGTCTAGAACAGGTTTCTAAAGTTTCGGAACTCTAGGTCTGACTGTTCTTTTTTAGCTCGAACAAAGCTAACTATTGCAGCCACTGACTGTCTCTACGCACCCCAATACGTCCCTCCTTCCAAGTTGTGTGTTAGTGTGATTTAGTTTTCCTTTGAAATTTTATGGGAAAAATGACTGATTTACAGTTCATGGGGGTTGCCTAATCACACATATGAAGTTTTGGACAGATCTGACTTTTTTAACCCTTCGAAACAGCCCCTGAGACACCAATTATGGCACTTCCGGTTGGCACAGGAAGCTATAAGTCAACACATATCCTCATTGGGGTATGCTTTTACAGAATCCTGAGTTTTAAGTCTTTACGTTCAGAACTGACTGATTTACACAGGGTTGAATGCACTATGTCTATCAAACTGCAAGGCAAGGTATGGATATACACTTTTAGGGTGATTTTAACCACTTCCGGTTGGTCCAGGAAGCTTAGAATCAACACAGGTAGACCTCATAGTGGCCTGATTGGACTGTCACCGAAGACAGGTTCATACGGCATTCATAACCCACATAGGCTTCAGGTTGAATTTAGGGGTGCAGGCAATGTATTCCTATGGGGAGAGATGTCATTGTAATCTGTGCGATCAAAAAACCCTGTTTTAGTGTGAAGGGTTAATGCCACACGGTCAAGGTTAGGCTTGCACAGATCGGGAGGACGTTAGGAACATTCCTGTGGTGGAATTTTTCTTCTCACCCTATCGGTTCTCTCACTGTCACCCAAAATCAAATGACGTTGTGGGGCAGGCTTCATTTTGGGCCTACTTTTCTAATGGTCGCTGCGCTTAGACCGAGCGAGCTACGGTCAAGCGGGATATCTCGTTGAAGTCGGCACAGTCTGGAGACTATGGTGATGCCATTTTTTGTGTTGATTTCAGAATGCCATTTTGGCGATGGTCCCTCTCCGTTTAAACACATTGCAAATGTACAAAAGTCAACTAGCAAGTCAGTGTCCATCAGTCAATTAGATGTCATTATGACACCAAACTGATACCAATTGACACCAAACCCACTTTTTCCAACTCATTTAGAAGCCTACTATCACATATGTCAGAGCAGGCCCATAATTCACAGCGCCTTCAGTTTAAAACATAATAAAACGTAAAACACATAGTTACGTTCTAGCTGCGGGTCCAGTTCGGACATTATGTGTAGGCCTATGTGAGGCGACCCCGAATCCCGAGTTTCGGCTCGATAGGTCCTTCGGTGCCCGAGCAAAACCCTAATTGGTGCTGAAAATCCACTTTTTTACATGCCTTGCTACGGGGTCCTTGAATGAGCTATCGGACAGAAACGTTGGGGTCCGTCTCTATGGGCCGAGCCGGTTTCACTGCACCTAGCCTTGCGTCTCTGAGACTTTTCTAAATGTCGTCATTTTCGTAATGGTCAAAATGAATTGAAGTCATTGCAAATGTACGAGGCTGTTCCTCGGTCCGAGAACCTTCTAGAGCCACCTAACTCACCACGCACTATCGACCGGAGGTCTAGAACAGGTTTCTAAAGTTTCGGAACTCTAGGTCTGACTGTTCTTTTTTAGCTCGAACAAAGCTAACTATTGCAGCCACTGACTGTCTCTACGCACCCCAATACGTCCCTCCTTCCAAGTTGTGTGTTAGTGTGATTTAGTTTTCCTTTGAAATTTTATGGGAAAAATGACTGATTTACAGTTCATGGGGGTTGCCTAATCACACATATGAAGTTTTGGACAGATCTGACTTTTTTAACCCTTCGAAACAGCCCCTGAGACACCAATTATGGCACTTCCGGTTGGCACAGGAAGCTATAAGTCAACACATATCCTCATTGGGGTATGCTTTTACAGAATCCTGAGTTTTAAGTCTTTACGTTCAGAACTGACTGATTTACACAGGGTTGAATGCACTATGTCTATCAAACTGCAAGGCAAGGTATGGATATACACTTTTAGGGTGATTTTAACCACTTCCGGTTGGTCCAGGAAGCTTAGAATCAACACAGGTAGACCTCATAGTGGCCTGATTGGACTGTCACCGAAGACAGGTTCATACGGCATTCATAACCCACATAGGCTTCAGGTTGAATTTAGGGGTGCAGGCAATGTATTCCTATGGGGAGAGATGTCATTGTAATCTGTGCGATCAAAAAACCCTGTTTTAGTGTGAAGGGTTAATGCCACACGGTCAAGGTTAGGCTTGCACAGATCGGGAGGACGTTAGGAACATTCCTGTGGTGGAATTTTTCTTCTCACCCTATCGGTTCTCTCACTGTCACCCAAAATCAAATGACGTTGTGGGGCAGGCTTCATTTTGGGCCTACTTTTCTAATGGTCGCTGCGCTTAGACCGAGCGAGCTACGGTCAAGCGGGATATCTCGTTGAAGTCGGCACAGTCTGGAGACTATGGTGATGCCATTTTTTGTGTTGATTTCAGAATGCCATTTTGGCGATGGTCCCTCTCCGTTTAAACACATTGCAAATGTACAAAAGTCAACTAGCAAGTCAGTGTCCATCAGTCAATTAGATGTCATTATGACACCAAACTGATACCAATTGACACCAAACCCACTTTTTCCAACTCATTTAGAAGCCTACTATCACATATGTCAGAGCAGGCCCATAATTCACAGCGCCTTCAGTTTAAAACATAATAAAACGTAAAACACATAGTTACGTTCTAGCTGCGGGTCCAGTTCGGACATTATGTGTAGGCCTATGTGAGGCGACCCCGAATCCCGAGTTTCGGCTCGATAGGTCCTTCGGTGCCCGAGCAAAACCCTAATTGGTGCTGAAAATCCACTTTTTTACATGCCTTGCTACGGGGTCCTTGAATGAGCTATCGGACAGAAACGTTGGGGTCCGTCTCTATGGGCCGAGCCGGTTTCACTGCACCTAGCCTTGCGTCTCTGAGACTTTTCTAAATGTCGTCATTTTCGTAATGGTCTAAATGAATTGAAGTCATTGCAAATGTACGAGGCTGTTCCTCGGTCCGAGAACCTTCTAGAGCCACCTAACTCACCACGCACTATCGACCGGAGGTCTAGAACAGGTTTCTAAAGTTTCGGAACTCTAGGTCTGACGGTTCTTTTTTAGCTCGAACAAAGCTAACTATTGCAGCCACTGACTGTCTCTACGCACCCCAATACGTCCCTCCTTCCAAGTTGTGTGTTAGTGTGATTTAGTTTTCCTTTGAAATTTTATGGGAAAAATGACTGATTTACAGTTCATGGGGGTTGCCTAATCACACATATGAAGTTTTGGACAGATCTGACTTTTTTAACCCTTCGAAACAGCCGCTGAGACACCAATTATGGCACTTCCGGTTGGCACAGGAAGCTATAAGTCAACACATATCCTCATTGGGGTATGCTTTTACAGAATCCTGAGTTTTAAGTCTTTACGTTCAGAACTGACTGATTTACACAGGGTTGAATGCACTATGTCTATCAAACTGCAAGGCAAGGTATGGATATACACTTTTAGGGTGATTTTAACCACTTCCGGTTGGTCCAGGAAGCTTAGAATCAACACAGGTAGACCTCATAGTGGCCTGATTGGACTGTCACCGAAGACAGGTTCATACGGCATTCATAACCCACATAGGCTTCAGGTTGAATTTAGGGGTGCAGGCAATGTATTCCTATGGGGAGAGATGTCATTGTAATCTGTGAGATCAAAAAACCCTGTTTTAGTGTGAAGGGTTAATGCCACACGGTCAAGGTTAGGCTTGCACAGATCGGGAGGACCTTAGGAACATTCCTGTGGTGGAATTTTTCTTCTCACCCTAACGGTTCTCTCACTGTCACCCAAAATCAAATGACGTTGTGGGGCAGGCTTCATTTTGGGCCTACTTTTCTAATGGTCGCTGCGCTTAGACCGAGCGAGCTACGGTCAAGCGGGATATCTCGTTGAAGTCGGCACAGTCTGGAGACTATGGTGATGCCATTTTTTGTGTTGATTTCAGAATGCCATTTTGGCGATGGTCCCTCTCCGTTTAAACACATTGCAAATGTACAAAAGTCAACTAGCAAGTCAGTGTCCATCAGTCAATTAGATGTCATTATGACACCAAACTGATACCAATTGACACCAAACCCACTTTTTCCAACTCATTTAGAAGCCTACTATCACATATGTCAGAGCAGGCCCATAATTCACAGCGCCTTCAGTTTAAAACATAATAAAACGTAAAACACATAGTTACGTTCTAGCTGCGGGTCCAGTTCGGACATTATGTGTAGGCCTATGTGAGGCGACCCCGAATCCCGAGTTTCGGCTCGATAGGTCCTTCGGTGCCCGAGCAAAACCCTAATTGGTGCTGAAAATCCACTTTTTTACATGCCTTGCTACGGGGTCCTTGAATGAGCTATCGGACAGAAACGTTGGGGTCCGTCTCTATGGGCCGAGCCGGTTTCACTGCACCTAGCCTTGCGTCTCTGAGACTTTTCTAAATGTCGTCATTTTCGTAATGGTCTAAATGAATTGAAGTCATTGCAAATGTACGAGGCTGTTCCTCGGTCCGAGAACCTTCTAGAGCCACCTAACTCACCACGCACTATCGACCGGAGGTCTAGAACAGGTTTCTAAAGTTTCGGAACTCTAGGTCTGACGGTTCTTTTTTAGCTCGAACAAAGCTAACTATTGCAGCCACTGACTGTCTCTACGCACCCCAATACGTCCCTCCTTCCAAGTTGTGTGTTAGTGTGATTTAGTTTTCCTTTGAAATTTTATGGGAAAAATGACTGATTTACAGTTCATGGGGGTTGCCTAATCACACATATGAAGTTTTGGACAGATCTGACTTTTTTAACCCTTCGAAACAGCCCCTGAGACACCAATTATGGCACTTCCGGTTGGCACAGGAAGCTATAAGTCAACACATATCCTCATTGGGGTATGCTTTTACAGAATCCTGAGTTTTAAGTCTTTACGTTCAGAACTGACTGATTTACACAGGGTTGAATGCACTATGTCTATCAAACTGCAAGGCAAGGTATGGATATACACTTTTAGGGTGATTTTAACCACTTCCGGTTGGTCCAGGAAGCTTAGAATCAACACAGGTAGACCTCATAGTGGCCTGATTGGACTGTCACCGAAGACAGGTTCATACGGCATTCATAACCCACATAGGCTTCAGGTTGAATTTAGGGGTGCAGGCAATGTATTCCTATGGGGAGAGATGTCATTGTAATCTGTGAGATCAAAAAACCCTGTTTTAGTGTGAAGGGTTAATGCCACACGGTCAAGGTTAGGCTTGCACAGATCGGGAGGACCTTAGGAACATTCCTGTGGTGGAATTTTTCTTCTCACCCTAACGGTTCTCTCACTGTCACCCAAAATCAAATGACGTTGTGGGGCAGGCTTCATTTTGGGCCTACTTTTCTAATGGTCGCTGCGCTTAGACCGAGCGAGCTACGGTCAAGCGGGATATCTCGTTGAAGTCGGCACAGTCTGGAGACTATGGTGATGCCATTTTTTGTGTTGATTTCAGAATGCCATTTTGGCGATGGTCCCTCTCCGTTTAAACACATTGCAAATGTACAAAAGTCAACTAGCAAGTCAGTGTCCATCAGTCAATTAGATGTCATTATGACACCAAACTGATACCAATTGACACCAAACCCACTTTTTCCAACTCATTTAGAAGCCTACTATCACATATGTCAGAGCAGGCCCATAATTCACAGCGCCTTCAGTTTAAAACATAATAAAACGTAAAACACATAGTTACGTTCTAGCTGCGGGTCCAGTTCGGACATTATGTGTAGGCCTATGTGAGGCGACCCCGAATCCCGAGTTTCGGCTCGATAGGTCCTTCGGTGCCCGAGCAAAACCCTAATTGGTGCTGAAAATCCACTTTTTTACATGCCTTGCTACGGGGTCCTTGAATGAGCTATCGGACAGAAACGTTGGGGTCCGTCTCTATGGGCCGAGCCGGTTTCACTGCACCTAGCCTTGCGTCTCTGAGACTTTTCTAAATGTCGTCATTTTCGTAATGGTCTAAATGAATTGAAGTCATTGCAAATGTACGAGGCTGTTCCTCGGTCCGAGAACCTTCTAGAGCCACCTAACTCACCACGCACTATCGACCGGAGGTCTAGAACAGGTTTCTAAAGTTTCGGAACTCTAGGTCTGACGGTTCTTTTTTAGCTCGAACAAAGCTAACTATTGCAGCCACTGACTGTCTCTACGCACCCCAATACGTCCCTCCTTCCAAGTTGTGTGTTAGTGTGATTTAGTTTTCCTTTGAAATTTTATGGGAAAAATGACTGATTTACAGTTCATGGGGGTTGCCTAATCACACATATGAAGTTTTGGACAGATCTGACTTTTTTAACCCTTCGAAACAGCCCCTGAGACACCAATTATGGCACTTCCGGTTGGCACAGGAAGCTATAAGTCAACACATATCCTCATTGGGGTATGCTTTTACAGAATCCTGAGTTTTAAGTCTTTACGTTCAGAACTGACTGATTTACACAGGGTTGAATGCACTATGTCTATCAAACTGCAAGGCAAGGTATGGATATACACTTTTAGGGTGATTTTAACCACTTCCGGTTGGTCCAGGAAGCTTAGAATCAACACAGGTAGACCTCATAGTGGCCTGATTGGACTGTCACCGAAGACAGGTTCATACGGCATTCATAACCCACATAGGCTTCAGGTTGAATTTAGGGGTGCAGGCAATGTATTCCTATGGGGAGAGATGTCATTGTAATCTGTGAGATCAAAAAACCCTGTTTTAGTGTGAAGGGTTAATGCCACACGGTCAAGGTTAGGCTTGCACAGATCGGGAGGACCTTAGGAACATTCCTGTGGTGGAATTTTTCTTCTCACCCTAACGGTTCTCTCACTGTCACCCAAAATCAAATGACGTTGTGGGGCAGGCTTCATTTTGGGCCTACTTTTCTAATGGTCGCTGCGCTTAGACCGAGCGAGCTACGGTCAAGCGGGATATCTCGTTGAAGTCGGCACAGTCTGGAGACTATGGTGATGCCATTTTTTGTGTTGATTTCAGAATGCCATTTTGGTGATGGTCCCTCTCCGTTTAAACACATTACAAATGTACAAAAGTCAACTAGCAAGTCAGTGTCCATCAGTCAATTAGATGTCATTATGACACCAAACTGATACCAATTGACACCAAACCCACTTTTTCCAACTCATTTAGAAGCCTACTATCACATATGTCAGAGCAGGCCCATAATTCACAGCGCCTTCAGTTTAAAACATAATAAAACGTAAAACACATAGTTACGTTCTAGCTGCGGGTCCAGTTCGGACATTATGTGTAGGCCCATGTGAGGCGACCCCGAATCCGGAGTTTCGGCTCGATAGGTCCTTCGGTGCCCGAGCAAAACCCTAATTGGTGCTGAAAATCCACTTTTTTACATGCCTTGCTACGGGGTCCTTGAATGAGCTATCGGACAGAAACGTTGGGGTCCGTCTCTATGGGCCGAGCCGGTTTCACTGCACCTAGCCTTGCGTCTCTGAGACTTTTCTAAATGTCGTCATTTTCGTAATGGTCAAAAGGAATTGAAGTCATTGCAAATGTACGAGGCTGTTCCTCGGTCCGAGAACCTTCTAGAGCCACCTAACTCACCACGCACTATCGACCGGAGGTCTAGAACAGGTTTCTAAAGTTTCGGAACTCTAGGTCTGACGGTTCTTTTTTAGCTCGAACAAAGCTAACTATTGCAGCCACTGACTGTCTCTACGCACCCCAATACGTCCCTCCTTCCAAGTTGTGTGTTAGTGTGATTTAGTTTTCCTTTGAAATTTTATGGGAAAAATGACTGATTTACAGTTCATGGGGGTTGCCTAATCACACATATGAAGTTTTGGACAGATCTGACTTTTTTAACCCTTCGAAACAGCCCCTGAGACACCAATTATGGCACTTCCGGTTGGCACAGGAAGCTATAAGTCAACACATATCCTCATTGGGGTATGCTTTTACAGAATCCTGAGTTTTAAGTCTTTACGTTCAGAACTGACTGATTTACACAGGGTTGAATGCACTATGTCTATCAAACTGCAAGGCAGGGTATGGATATACACTTTTAGGGTGATTTTAACCACTTCCGGTTGGTCCAGGAAGCTTAGAATCAACACAGGTAGACCTCATAGTGGCCTGATTGGACTGTCACCGAAGACAGGTTCATACGGCATTCATAACCCACATAGGCTTCAGGTTGAATTTAGGGGTGCAGGCAATGTATTCCTATGGGGAGAGATGTCATTGTAATCTGTGCGATCAAAAAACCCTGTTTTAGTGTGAAGGGTTAATGCCACACGGTCAAGGTTAGGCTTGCACAGATCGGGATGACCTTAGGAACATTCCTGTGGTGGAATTTTTCTTCTCACCCTAACGGTTCTCTCACTGTCACCCAAAATCAAATGACGTTGTGGGGCAGGCTTCATTTTGGGCCTACTTTTCTAATGGTCGCTGCGCTTAGACCGAGCGAGCTACGGTCAAGCGGGATATCTCGTTGAAGTCGGCACAGTCTGGAGACTATGGTGATGCCATTTTTTGTGTTGATTTCAGAATGCCATTTTGGTGATGGTCCCTCTCCGTTTAAACACATTGCAAATGTACAAAAGTCAACTAGCAAGTCAGTGTCCATCAGTCAATTAGATGTCATTATGACACCAAACTGATACCAATTGACACCAAACCCACTTTTTCCAACTCATTTAGAAGCCTACTATCACATATGTCAGAGCAGGCCCATAATTCACAGCGCCTTCAGTTTAAAACATAATAAAACGTAAAACACATAGTTACGTTCTAGCTGCGGGTCCAGTTCGGACATTATGTGTAGGCCTATGTGAGGCGACCCCGAATCCCGAGTTTCGGCTCGATAGGTCCTTCGGTGCCCGAGCAAAACCCTAATTGGTGCTGAAAATCCACTTTTTTACATGCCTTGCTACGGGGTCCTTGAATGAGCTATCGGACAGAAACGTTGGGGTCCGTCTCTATGGGCCGAGCCGGTTTCACTGCACCTAGCCTTGCGTCTCTGAGACTTTTCTAAATGTCGTCATTTTCGTAATGGTCAAAATGAATTGAAGTCATTGCAAATGTACGAGGCTGTTCCTCGGTCCGAGAACCTTCTAGAGCCACCTAACTCACCACGCACTATCGACCGGAGGTCTAGAACAGGTTTCTAAAGTTTCGGAACTCTAGGTCTGACTGTTCTTTTTTAGCTCGAACAAAGCTAACTATTGCAGCCACTGACTGTCTCTACGCACCCCAATACGTCCCTCCTTCCAAGTTGTGTGTTAGTGTGATTTAGTTTTCCTTTGAAATTTTATGGGAAAAATGACTGATTTACAGTTCATGGGGGTTGCCTAATCACACATATGAAGTTTTGGACAGATCTGACTTTTTTAACCCTTCGAAACAGCCCCTGAGACACCAATTATGGCACTTCCGGTTGGCACAGGAAGCTATAAGTCAACACATATCCTCATTGGGGTATGCTTTTACAGAATCCTGAGTTTTAAGTCTTTACGTTCAGAACTGACTGATTTACACAGGGTTGAATGCACTATGTCTATCAAACTGCAAGGCAAGGTATGGATATACACTTTTAGGGTGATTTTAACCACTTCCGGTTGGTCCAGGAAGCTTAGAATCAACACAGGTAGACCTCATAGTGGCCTGATTGGACTGTCACCGAAGACAGGTTCATACGGCATTCATAACCCACATAGGCTTCAGGTTGAATTTAGGGGTGCAGGCAATGTATTCCTATGGGGAGAGATGTCATTGTAATCTGTGCGATCAAAAAACCCTGTTTTAGTGTGAAGGGTTAATGCCACACGGTCAAGGTTAGGCTTGCACAGATCGGGAGGACGTTAGGAACATTCCTGTGGTGGAATTTTTCTTCTCACCCTATCGGTTCTCTCACTGTCACCCAAAATCAAATGACGTTGTGGGGCAGGCTTCATTTTGGGCCTACTTTTCTAATGGTCGCTGCGCTTAGACCGAGCGAGCTACGGTCAAGCGGGATATCTCGTTGAAGTCGGCACAGTCTGGAGACTATGGTGATGCCATTTTTTGTGTTGATTTCAGAATGCCATTTTGGCGATGGTCCCTCTCCGTTTAAACACATTGCAAATGTACAAAAGTCAACTAGCAAGTCAGTGTCCATCAGTCAATTAGATGTCATTATGACACCAAACTGATACCAATTGACACCAAACCCACTTTTTCCAACTCATTTAGAAGCCTACTATCACATATGTCAGAGCAGGCCCATAATTCACAGCGCCTTCAGTTTAAAACATAATAAAACGTAAAACACATAGTTACGTTCTAGCTGCGGGTCCAGTTCGGACATTATGTGTAGGCCTATGTGAGGCGACCCCGAATCCCGAGTTTCGGCTCGATAGGTCCTTCGGTGCCCGAGCAAAACCCTAATTGGTGCTGAAAATCCACTTTTTTACATGCCTTGCTACGGGGTCCTTGAATGAGCTATCGGACAGAAACGTTGGGGTCCGTCTCTATGGGCCGAGCCGGTTTCACTGCACCTAGCCTTGCGTCTCTGAGACTTTTCTAAATGTCGTCATTTTCGTAATGGTCAAAATGAATTGAAGTCATTGCAAATGTACGAGGCTGTTCCTCGGTCCGAGAACCTTCTAGAGCCACCTAACTCACCACGCACTATCGACCGGAGGTCTAGAACAGGTTTCTAAAGTTTCGGAACTCTAGGTCTGACTGTTCTTTTTTAGCTCGAACAAAGCTAACTATTGCAGCCACTGACTGTCTCTACGCACCCCAATACGTCCCTCCTTCCAAGTTGTGTGTTAGTGTGATTTAGTTTTCCTTTGAAATTTTATGGGAAAAATGACTGATTTACAGTTCATGGGGGTTGCCTAATCACACATATGAAGTTTTGGACAGATCTGACTTTTTTAACCCTTCGAAACAGCCCCTGAGACACCAATTATGGCACTTCCGGTTGGCACAGGAAGCTATAAGTCAACACATATCCTCATTGGGGTATGCTTTTACAGAATCCTGAGTTTTAAGTCTTTACGTTCAGAACTGACTGATTTACACAGGGTTGAATGCACTATGTCTATCAAACTGCAAGGCAAGGTATGGATATACACTTTTAGGGTGATTTTAACCACTTCCGGTTGGTCCAGGAAGCTTAGAATCAACACAGGTAGACCTCATAGTGGCCTGATTGGACTGTCACCGAAGACAGGTTCATACGGCATTCATAACCCACATAGGCTTCAGGTTGAATTTAGGGGTGCAGGCAATGTATTCCTATGGGGAGAGATGTCATTGTAATCTGTGCGATCAAAAAACCCTGTTTTAGTGTGAAGGGTTAATGCCACACGGTCAAGGTTAGGCTTGCACAGATCGGGAGGACGTTAGGAACATTCCTGTGGTGGAATTTTTCTTCTCACCCTATCGGTTCTCTCACTGTCACCCAAAATCAAATGACGTTGTGGGGCAGGCTTCATTTTGGGCCTACTTTTCTAATGGTCGCTGCGCTTAGACCGAGCGAGCTACGGTCAAGCGGGATATCTCGTTGAAGTCGGCACAGTCTGGAGACTATGGTGATGCCATTTTTTGTGTTGATTTCAGAATGCCATTTTGGCGATGGTCCCTCTCCGTTTAAACACATTGCAAATGTACAAAAGTCAACTAGCAAGTCAGTGTCCATCAGTCAATTAGATGTCATTATGACACCAAACTGATACCAATTGACACCAAACCCACTTTTTCCAACTCATTTAGAAGCCTACTATCACATATGTCAGAGCAGGCCCATAATTCACAGCGCCTTCAGTTTAAAACATAATAAAACGTAAAACACATAGTTACGTTCTAGCTGCGGGTCCAGTTCGGACATTATGTGTAGGCCTATGTGAGGCGACCCCGAATCCCGAGTTTCGGCTCGATAGGTCCTTCGGTGCCCGAGCAAAACCCTAATTGGTGCTGAAAATCCACTTTTTTACATGCCTTGCTACGGGGTCCTTGAATGAGCTATCGGACAGAAACGTTGGGGTCCGTCTCTATGGGCCGAGCCGGTTTCACTGCACCTAGCCTTGCGTCTCTGAGACTTTTCTAAATGTCGTCATTTTCGTAATGGTCTAAATGAATTGAAGTCATTGCAAATGTACGAGGCTGTTCCTCGGTCCGAGAACCTTCTAGAGCCACCTAACTCACCACGCACTATCGACCGGAGGTCTAGAACAGGTTTCTAAAGTTTCGGAACTCTAGGTCTGACGGTTCTTTTTTAGCTCGAACAAAGCTAACTATTGCAGCCACTGACTGTCTCTACGCACCCCAATACGTCCCTCCTTCCAAGTTGTGTGTTAGTGTGATTTAGTTTTCCTTTGAAATTTTATGGGAAAAATGACTGATTTACAGTTCATGGGGGTTGCCTAATCACACATATGAAGTTTTGGACAGATCTGACTTTTTTAACCCTTCGAAACAGCCGCTGAGACACCAATTATGGCACTTCCGGTTGGCACAGGAAGCTATAAGTCAACACATATCCTCATTGGGGTATGCTTTTACAGAATCCTGAGTTTTAAGTCTTTACGTTCAGAACTGACTGATTTACACAGGGTTGAATGCACTATGTCTATCAAACTGCAAGGCAAGGTATGGATATACACTTTTAGGGTGATTTTAACCACTTCCGGTTGGTCCAGGAAGCTTAGAATCAACACAGGTAGACCTCATAGTGGCCTGATTGGACTGTCACCGAAGACAGGTTCATACGGCATTCATAACCCACATAGGCTTCAGGTTGAATTTAGGGGTGCAGGCAATGTATTCCTATGGGGAGAGATGTCATTGTAATCTGTGAGATCAAAAAACCCTGTTTTAGTGTGAAGGGTTAATGCCACACGGTCAAGGTTAGGCTTGCACAGATCGGGAGGACCTTAGGAACATTCCTGTGGTGGAATTTTTCTTCTCACCCTAACGGTTCTCTCACTGTCACCCAAAATCAAATGACGTTGTGGGGCAGGCTTCATTTTGGGCCTACTTTTCTAATGGTCGCTGCGCTTAGACCGAGCGAGCTACGGTCAAGCGGGATATCTCGTTGAAGTCGGCACAGTCTGGAGACTATGGTGATGCCATTTTTTGTGTTGATTTCAGAATGCCATTTTGGCGATGGTCCCTCTCCGTTTAAACACATTGCAAATGTACAAAAGTCAACTAGCAAGTCAGTGTCCATCAGTCAATTAGATGTCATTATGACACCAAACTGATACCAATTGACACCAAACCCACTTTTTCCAACTCATTTAGAAGCCTACTATCACATATGTCAGAGCAGGCCCATAATTCACAGCGCCTTCAGTTTAAAACATAATAAAACGTAAAACACATAGTTACGTTCTAGCTGCGGGTCCAGTTCGGACATTATGTGTAGGCCTATGTGAGGCGACCCCGAATCCCGAGTTTCGGCTCGATAGGTCCTTCGGTGCCCGAGCAAAACCCTAATTGGTGCTGAAAATCCACTTTTTTACATGCCTTGCTACGGGGTCCTTGAATGAGCTATCGGACAGAAACGTTGGGGTCCGTCTCTATGGGCCGAGCCGGTTTCACTGCACCTAGCCTTGCGTCTCTGAGACTTTTCTAAATGTCGTCATTTTCGTAATGGTCTAAATGAATTGAAGTCATTGCAAATGTACGAGGCTGTTCCTCGGTCCGAGAACCTTCTAGAGCCACCTAACTCACCACGCACTATCGACCGGAGGTCTAGAACAGGTTTCTAAAGTTTCGGAACTCTAGGTCTGACGGTTCTTTTTTAGCTCGAACAAAGCTAACTATTGCAGCCACTGACTGTCTCTACGCACCCCAATACGTCCCTCCTTCCAAGTTGTGTGTTAGTGTGATTTAGTTTTCCTTTGAAATTTTATGGGAAAAATGACTGATTTACAGTTCATGGGGGTTGCCTAATCACACATATGAAGTTTTGGACAGATCTGACTTTTTTAACCCTTCGAAACAGCCCCTGAGACACCAATTATGGCACTTCCGGTTGGCACAGGAAGCTATAAGTCAACACATATCCTCATTGGGGTATGCTTTTACAGAATCCTGAGTTTTAAGTCTTTACGTTCAGAACTGACTGATTTACACAGGGTTGAATGCACTATGTCTATCAAACTGCAAGGCAAGGTATGGATATACACTTTTAGGGTGATTTTAACCACTTCCGGTTGGTCCAGGAAGCTTAGAATCAACACAGGTAGACCTCATAGTGGCCTGATTGGACTGTCACCGAAGACAGGTTCATACGGCATTCATAACCCACATAGGCTTCAGGTTGAATTTAGGGGTGCAGGCAATGTATTCCTATGGGGAGAGATGTCATTGTAATCTGTGAGATCAAAAAACCCTGTTTTAGTGTGAAGGGTTAATGCCACACGGTCAAGGTTAGGCTTGCACAGATCGGGAGGACCTTAGGAACATTCCTGTGGTGGAATTTTTCTTCTCACCCTAACGGTTCTCTCACTGTCACCCAAAATCAAATGACGTTGTGGGGCAGGCTTCATTTTGGGCCTACTTTTCTAATGGTCGCTGCGCTTAGACCGAGCGAGCTACGGTCAAGCGGGATATCTCGTTGAAGTCGGCACAGTCTGGAGACTATGGTGATGCCATTTTTTGTGTTGATTTCAGAATGCCATTTTGGCGATGGTCCCTCTCCGTTTAAACACATTGCAAATGTACAAAAGTCAACTAGCAAGTCAGTGTCCATCAGTCAATTAGATGTCATTATGACACCAAACTGATACCAATTGACACCAAACCCACTTTTTCCAACTCATTTAGAAGCCTACTATCACATATGTCAGAGCAGGCCCATAATTCACAGCGCCTTCAGTTTAAAACATAATAAAACGTAAAACACATAGTTACGTTCTAGCTGCGGGTCCAGTTCGGACATTATGTGTAGGCCTATGTGAGGCGACCCCGAATCCCGAGTTTCGGCTCGATAGGTCCTTCGGTGCCCGAGCAAAACCCTAATTGGTGCTGAAAATCCACTTTTTTACATGCCTTGCTACGGGGTCCTTGAATGAGCTATCGGACAGAAACGTTGGGGTCCGTCTCTATGGGCCGAGCCGGTTTCACTGCACCTAGCCTTGCGTCTCTGAGACTTTTCTAAATGTCGTCATTTTCGTAATGGTCTAAATGAATTGAAGTCATTGCAAATGTACGAGGCTGTTCCTCGGTCCGAGAACCTTCTAGAGCCACCTAACTCACCACGCACTATCGACCGGAGGTCTAGAACAGGTTTCTAAAGTTTCGGAACTCTAGGTCTGACGGTTCTTTTTTAGCTCGAACAAAGCTAACTATTGCAGCCACTGACTGTCTCTACGCACCCCAATACGTCCCTCCTTCCAAGTTGTGTGTTAGTGTGATTTAGTTTTCCTTTGAAATTTTATGGGAAAAATGACTGATTTACAGTTCATGGGGGTTGCCTAATCACACATATGAAGTTTTGGACAGATCTGACTTTTTTAACCCTTCGAAACAGCCCCTGAGACACCAATTATGGCACTTCCGGTTGGCACAGGAAGCTATAAGTCAACACATATCCTCATTGGGGTATGCTTTTACAGAATCCTGAGTTTTAAGTCTTTACGTTCAGAACTGACTGATTTACACAGGGTTGAATGCACTATGTCTATCAAACTGCAAGGCAAGGTATGGATATACACTTTTAGGGTGATTTTAACCACTTCCGGTTGGTCCAGGAAGCTTAGAATCAACACAGGTAGACCTCATAGTGGCCTGATTGGACTGTCACCGAAGACAGGTTCATACGGCATTCATAACCCACATAGGCTTCAGGTTGAATTTAGGGGTGCAGGCAATGTATTCCTATGGGGAGAGATGTCATTGTAATCTGTGAGATCAAAAAACCCTGTTTTAGTGTGAAGGGTTAATGCCACACGGTCAAGGTTAGGCTTGCACAGATCGGGAGGACCTTAGGAACATTCCTGTGGTGGAATTTTTCTTCTCACCCTAACGGTTCTCTCACTGTCACCCAAAATCAAATGACGTTGTGGGGCAGGCTTCATTTTGGGCCTACTTTTCTAATGGTCGCTGCGCTTAGACCGAGCGAGCTACGGTCAAGCGGGATATCTCGTTGAAGTCGGCACAGTCTGGAGACTATGGTGATGCCATTTTTTGTGTTGATTTCAGAATGCCATTTTGGTGATGGTCCCTCTCCGTTTAAACACATTACAAATGTACAAAAGTCAACTAGCAAGTCAGTGTCCATCAGTCAATTAGATGTCATTATGACACCAAACTGATACCAATTGACACCAAACCCACTTTTTCCAACTCATTTAGAAGCCTACTATCACATATGTCAGAGCAGGCCCATAATTCACAGCGCCTTCAGTTTAAAACATAATAAAACGTAAAACACATAGTTACGTTCTAGCTGCGGGTCCAGTTCGGACATTATGTGTAGGCCCATGTGAGGCGACCCCGAATCCGGAGTTTCGGCTCGATAGGTCCTTCGGTGCCCGAGCAAAACCCTAATTGGTGCTGAAAATCCACTTTTTTACATGCCTTGCTACGGGGTCCTTGAATGAGCTATCGGACAGAAACGTTGGGGTCCGTCTCTATGGGCCGAGCCGGTTTCACTGCACCTAGCCTTGCGTCTCTGAGACTTTTCTAAATGTCGTCATTTTCGTAATGGTCAAAAGGAATTGAAGTCATTGCAAATGTACGAGGCTGTTCCTCGGTCCGAGAACCTTCTAGAGCCACCTAACTCACCACGCACTATCGACCGGAGGTCTAGAACAGGTTTCTAAAGTTTCGGAACTCTAGGTCTGACGGTTCTTTTTTAGCTCGAACAAAGCTAACTATTGCAGCCACTGACTGTCTCTACGCACCCCAATACGTCCCTCCTTCCAAGTTGTGTGTTAGTGTGATTTAGTTTTCCTTTGAAATTTTATGGGAAAAATGACTGATTTACAGTTCATGGGGGTTGCCTAATCACACATATGAAGTTTTGGACAGATCTGACTTTTTTAACCCTTCGAAACAGCCCCTGAGACACCAATTATGGCACTTCCGGTTGGCACAGGAAGCTATAAGTCAACACATATCCTCATTGGGGTATGCTTTTACAGAATCCTGAGTTTTAAGTCTTTACGTTCAGAACTGACTGATTTACACAGGGTTGAATGCACTATGTCTATCAAACTGCAAGGCAGGGTATGGATATACACTTTTAGGGTGATTTTAACCACTTCCGGTTGGTCCAGGAAGCTTAGAATCAACACAGGTAGACCTCATAGTGGCCTGATTGGACTGTCACCGAAGACAGGTTCATACGGCATTCATAACCCACATAGGCTTCAGGTTGAATTTAGGGGTGCAGGCAATGTATTCCTATGGGGAGAGATGTCATTGTAATCTGTGAGATCAAAAAACCCTGTTTTAGTGTGAAGGGTTAATGCCACACGGTCAAGGTTAGGCTTGCACAGATCGGGAGGACCTTAGGAACATTCCTGTGGTGGAATTTTTCTTCTCACCCTAACGGTTCTCTCACTGTCACCCAAAATCAAATGACGTTGTGGGGCAGGCTTCATTTTGGGCCTACTTTTCTAATGGTCGCTGCGCTTAGACCGAGCGAGCTACGGTCAAGCGGGATATCTCGTTGAAGTCGGCACAGTCTGGAGACTATGGTGATGCCATTTTTTGTGTTGATTTCAGAATGCCATTTTGGTGATGGTCCCTCTCCGTTTAAACACATTACAAATGTACAAAAGTCAACTAGCAAGTCAGTGTCCATCAGTCAATTAGATGTCATTATGACACCAAACTGATACCAATTGACACCAAACCCACTTTTTCCAACTCATTTAGAAGCCTACTATCACATATGTCAGAGCAGGCCCATAATTCACAGCGCCTTCAGTTTAAAACATAATAAAACGTAAAACACATAGTTACGTTCTAGCTGCGGGTCCAGTTCGGACATTATGTGTAGGCCCATGTGAGGCGACCCCGAATCCGGAGTTTCGGCTCGATAGGTCCTTCGGTGCCCGAGCAAAACCCTAATTGGTGCTGAAAATCCACTTTTTTACATGCCTTGCTACGGGGTCCTTGAATGAGCTATCGGACAGAAACGTTGGGGTCCGTCTCTATGGGCCGAGCCGGTTTCACTGCACCTAGCCTTGCGTCTCTGAGACTTTTCTAAATATCGTCATTTTCGTAATGGTCAAAATGAATTGAAGTCATTGCAAATGTACGAGGCTGTTCCTCGGTCCGAGAACCTTCTAGAGCCACCTAACTCACCACGCACTATCGACCGGAGGTCTAGAACAGGTTTCTAAAGTTTCGGAACTCTAGGTCTGACGGTTCTTTTTTAGCTCGAACAAAGCTAACTATTGCAGCCACTGACTGTCTCTACGCACCCCAATACGTCCCTCCTTCCAAGTTGTGTGTTAGTGTGATTTAGTTTTCCTTTGAAATTTTATGGGAAAAATGACTGATTTACAGTTCATGGGGGTTGCCTAATCACACATATGAAGTTTTGGACAGATCTGACTTTTTTAACCCTTCGAAACAGACACCAATTATGGCACTTCCGGTTGGCACAGGAAGCTATAAGTCAACACATATCCTCATTGGGGTATGCTTTTACAGAATCCTGAGTTTTAAGTCTTTACGTTCAGAACTGACTGATTTACACAGGGTTGAATGCACTATGTCTATCAAACTGCAAGGCAGGGTATGGATATACACTTTTAGGGTGATTTTAACCACTTCCGGTTGGTCCAGGAAGCTTAGAATCAACACAGGTAGACCTCATAGTGGCCTGATTGGACTGTCACCGAAGACAGGTTCATACGGCATTCATAACCCACATAGGCTTCAGGTTGAATTTAGGGGTGCAGGCAATGTATTCCTATGGGGAGAGATGTCATTGTAATCTGTGATATCAAAAAACCCTGTTTTAGTGTGAAGGGTTAATGCCACACGGTCAAGGTTAGGCTTGCACAGATCGGGAGGACCTTAGGAACATTCCTGTGGTGGAATTTTTCTTCTCACCCTAACGGTTCTCTCACTGTCACCCAAAATCAAATGACGTTGTGGGGCAGGCTTCATTTTGGGCCTACTTTTCTAATGGTCGCTGCGCTTAGACCGAGCGAGCTACGGTCAAGCGGGATATCTCGTTGAAGTCGGCACAGTCTGGAGACTATGGTGATGCCATTTCTTGTGTTGATTTCAGAATGCCATTTTGGTGATGGTCCCTCTCCGTTTAAACACATTGCAAATGTACAAAAGTCAACTAGCAAGTCAGTGTCCATCAGTCAATTAGATGTCATTATGACACCAAACTGATACCAATTGACACCAAACCCACTTTTTCCAACTCATTTAGAAGCCTACTATCACATATGTCAGAGCAGGCCCATAATTCACAGCGCCTTCAGTTTAAAACATAATAAAACGTAAAACACATAGTTACGTTCTAGCTGCGGGTCCAGTTCGGACATTATGTGTAGGCCTATGTGAGGCGACCCCGAATCCCGAGTTTCGGCTCGATAGGTCCTTCGGTGCCCGAGCAAAACCCTAATTGGTGCTGAAAATCCACTTTTTTACATGCCTTGCTACGGGGTCCTTGAATGAGCTATCGGACAGAAACGTTGGGGTCCGTCTCTATGGGCCGAGCCGGTTTCACTGCACCTAGCCTTGTGTCTCTGAGACTTTTCTAAATGTCGTCATTTTCGTAATGGTCAAAATGAATTGAAGTCATTGCAAATGTACGAGGCTGTTCCTCGGTCCGAGAACCTTCTAGAGCACATATGTCAGAGTCAAGGCCCGCGGGCCACATCCGGCCCGCAAGAAGGTTTTTTACGGCCCCTGGGATGATCTTGATTTATTATTAGAACCGGCCCGCAGCAAGCCGGCAGCCCGCAGATCTTTTACACGCACCAATACTACATTTCCCACAATGCAAAGGTGACGCACCGAGCAGTAGGCTGCTTCATTTCAATATTTATTGGCACAGCAGTCGTCAGCATCACAGTAAAATTAACTTTCAGATACCCATCAAAAATGGCAAAACGGAAGGTGGATACTGAGAACCGGGGGTTTCAAACAAGGTGGGAGTCGGAGTATATGTTCACGAAGGTAGCTGGAAAACCTGTGTGTCTTCTGTGTGGAGAAAGTGTGGCGGTACTGAAAGAGTATAATCTGAGACGACATTATGAAACGAAACACGCGGACAAAAACAAGAATATGGACATGGAACAAAGGCTACAAAAGGCAGAGGAATTAAAACGAGGCCTCAAATCTCGACAGGCTCTGTTCAAAAAAGCCAAATCACAAGGCCAGGCTGCTGTCAAGGCCAGTTTTATTTTGGCAGAAGAGATCGCTAAATCAGCCCGGCCATTTACGAAGGGGGATTTCATCAAAAACTGCATGATTAAAGTTTGTGACGAAGTTTGCCCAGAAAAAAGGCAACTCTTTTTAAATGTGAGTCTGAGCAGAAACACCATTGCCGAGAGAGTAGACCAGTTGTCCATCAATCTAAAAGAGCAGCTTGTGAAAAAGGGAAAAGATTTTATTGCATATTCCTTGGCTGTGGATGAGAGCACCGACATTTCTGACATTGCCCAGTTGTCAATTTTCATCCGCGGAGTGGACTCCAGCCTAAGCGTGACAGAGGAGTTTTTGGCTTTACGTCCTATGCATGGCACAACTACGGGGCATGATTTGTATGAAGAGGTGTCAAGATGTGTAAATGAGATGGAGCTGCCTTGGGAAAAACTTGTGGGTTTGACAACCGACGGAGCACCTGCGATGTGTGGACACAGGAGCGGACTGGTGGCGAAGATACGGGAAAAGATGCAAGAGGAAAACGCGACAGGTGAGCTGACAGCTTATCATTGTATCATACACCAGGAAGCGTTGTGCGGTAAAGCCTTGAAAATGGAGCATGTAATGAGCATCATCACGCGCACAGTTAACTTTATCAGAGCCAAAGGTTTGAATCACCGCCAGTTCAAGGCATTTCTGACGGAGTTAGAAACGGAGCATGGTGATTTGCCTTATCACACAGAGGTGCGATGGCTAAGCCAGGGAAAGGTGCTTCAAAGATGTTTCGAGCTTCGTGAGGAGATTTGTCTATTCTTGGACAGCAAAGGGAAAGACACAACACAACTCCGAGACGAAATGTTTCTGTGTGAAATGGCTTTTCTGTGTGACATTACGAGTCATCTGAATGCAATAAACTTGCAGCTGCAGGGTCGGGATCGTGTCATCTCTGATATGTACAGTACAGTGAAGGCATTTAAAACCAAACTGACTCTGTGGGAGACGCAGATGCGGAAAGAAAATTTGAGCCACTTTCCCAGCTGCCAGACCATGAAAGAGAAGCTCTCTACCAGTGCGTTCCCGAGCACACAGTTGGCTGATAAAATAGGTATGCTTACCACTGACTTTCGACGCCGATTTGCTGACTTTGAAGCACAAAAAAGCAGGTTGGAACTGCTCGGTAACCCATTTGCTGTTGACGTGGAAAGCTCACCACCAAACCTCCAAATGGAGTTGATTGACCTCCAATGCAATGATGCACTGAGGGAAAAATATGCGGCAGTGGGTGCTGCGGAGTTTGCCCGTTTCCTCCCCGGCACAATGCCCCAGCTGCGCATCCAGGCTGCTCAAACGTTGTCTATGTTTGGCAGCACATACCTGTGTGAACAACTGTTTTCTTTGATGAACCTGAACAAAACATCACACAGAAGTCGACTTACTGCTGAACACCTCCACTCAATTCTGAGGATTTCTTCAGCTCAGAGCCTTACCCCGAACATTGATGAACTTGTGGAAAAGATGGGACACCACCAAGTATCACCCTCAACCTCAAACAAGTGAACATTACTGTGCAATCACATATTTAGAGTTTTTACTCAGTTCAAGTTTAAAAGTTAAAATTTAATATTTGTTTTCACTGCATGTTACTTCTCCTTAAACAAAGTGTTGTTTTTGATTAATAGATTTTTGCACTTTATTTTTTTGTATTTCAATCCAATTATATTTTAAAAATATTTCAGTTGAGTGGATGATAGAAAATTGCTATTATTGTTTTTTCTTTGAAGTAAATTTAGCCCACTTTTGCTAAAATAGAAAATATAGTCTACTGATGGTGCCTTGAATACCGGTTTCTTTCATTTAATGTTCATGTTATGGGGATATTTATATAAAGGAAATTTGTCTTTTGTGTCTGTTGAAAATTAAAGATTACTGACAGAGCCATAAGAAAATATTGCTTTATTTATCTGATCATATTGTAATATATTTGTTAGGTTTTCAGTAGGTTCAATTAGGTTCACTAGACTATATGCGTCATTTAAAAATTTTTCAATGAACATTCGAACAGTCCGGCCCTCGTCTTGTAGCTGATTTTTTTATTTGGCCCTCCGTCCATTTGACTTTGACACCCCTGTTCTAGAGCCACCTAACTCACCACGCACTATCGACCGGAGGTCTAGAACAGGTTTCTAAAGTTTCGGAACTCTAGGTCTGACGGTTCTTTTTTAGCTCGAACAAAGCTAACTATTGCAGCCACTGACTGTCTCTACGCACCCCAATACGTCCCTCCTTCCAAGTTGTGTGTTAGTGTGATTTAGTTTTCCTTTGAAATTTTATGGGAAAAATGACTGATTTACAGTTCATGGGGGTTGCCTAATCACACATATGAAGTTTTGGACAGATCTGACTTTTTTAACCCTTCGAAACAGCCCCTGAGACACCAATTATGGCACTTCCGGTTGGCACAGGAAGCTATAAGTCAACACATATCCTCATTGGGGTATGCTTTTACAGAATCCTGAGTTTTAAGTCTTTACGTTCAGAACTGACTGATTTACACAGGGTTGAATGCACTATGTCTATCAAACTGCAAGGCAGGGTATGGATATACACTTTTAGGGTGATTTTAACCACTTCCGGTTGGTCCAGGAAGCTTAGAATCAACACAGGTAGACCTCATAGTGGCCTGATTGGACTGTCACCGAAGACAGGTTCATACGGCATTCATAACCCACATAGGCTTCAGGTTGAATTTAGGGGTGCAGGCAATGTATTCCTATGGGGAGAGATGTCATTGTAATCTGTGCGATCAAAAAACCCTGTTTTAGTGTGAAGGGTTAATGCCACACGGTCAAGGTTAGGCTTGCACAGATCGGGAGGACCTTAGGAACATTCCTGTGGTGGAATTTTTCTTCTCACCCTAACGGTTCTCTCACTGTCACCCAAAATCAAATGACGTTGTGGGGCAGGCTTCATTTTGGGCCTACTTTTCTAATGGTCGCTGCGCTTAGACCGAGCAAGCTACGGTCAAGCGGGATATCTCGTTGAAGTCGGCACAGTCTGGAGACTATGGTGATGCCATTTTTTGTGTTGATTTCAGAATGCCATTTTGGCGATGGTCCCTCTCCGTTTAAACACATTGCAAATGTACAAAAGTCAACTAGCAAGTCAGTGTCCATCAGTCAATTAGATGTCATTATGACACCAAACTGATACCAATTGACACCAAACCCACTTTTTCCAACTCATTTAGAAGCCTACTATCACATATGTCAGAGCAGGCCCATAATTCACAGCACCTTCAGTTTAAAACATAATAAAATGTAAAACACATAGTTACGTTCTAGCTGCGGGTCCAGTTCGGACATTATGTGTAGGCCTATGTGAGGCGACCCCGAATCCCGAGTTTCGGCTCGATAGGTCCTTCGGTGCCCGAGCAAAACCCTAATTGGTGCTGAAAATCCACTTTTTTACATGCCTTGCTACGGGGTCCTTGAATGAGCTATCGGACAGAAACGTTGGGGTCCGTCTCTATGGGCCGAGCCGGTTTCACTGCACCTAGCCTTGTGTCTCTGAGACTTTTCTAAATGTCGTCATTTTCGTAATGGTCAAAATGAATTGAAGTCATTGCAAATGTACGAGGCTGTTCCTCGGTCCGAGAACCTTCTAGAGCCACCTAACTCACCACGCACTATCGACCGGAGGTCTAGAACAGGTTTCTAAAGTTTCGGAACTCTAGGTCTGACGGTTCTTTTTTAGCTCGAACAAAGCTAACTATTGCAGCCACTGACTGTCTCTACGCACCCCAATACGTCCCTCCTTCCAAGTTGTGTGTTAGTGTGATTTAGTTTTCCTTTGAAATTTTATGGGAAAAATGACTGATTTACAGTTCATGGGGGTTGCCTAATCACACATATGAAGTTTTGGACAGATCTGACTTTTTTAACCCTTCGAAACAGACACCAATTATGGCACTTCCGGTTGGCACAGGAAGCTATAAGTCAACACATATCCTCATTGGGGTATGCTTTTACAGAATCCTGAGTTTTAAGTCTTTACGTTCAGAACTGACTGATTTACACAGGGTTGAATGCACTATGTCTATCAAACTGCAAGGCAGGGTATGGATATACACTTTTAGGGTGATTTTAACCACTTCCGGTTGGTCCAGGAAGCTTAGAATCAACACAGGTAGACCTCATAGTGGCCTGATTGGACTGTCACCGAAGACAGGTTCATACGGCATTCATAACCCACATAGGCTTCAGGTTGAATTTAGGGGTGCAGGCAATGTATTCCTATGGGGAGAGATGTCATTGTAATCTGTGCGATCAAAAAACCCTGTTTTAGTGTGAAGGGTTAATGCCACACGGTCAAGGTTAGGCTTGCACAGATCGGGAGGACCTTAGGAACATTCCTGTGGTGGAATTTTTCTTCTCACCCTAACGGTTCTCTCACTGTCACCCAAAATCAAATGACGTTGTGGGGCAGGCTTCATTTTGGGCCTACTTTTCTAATGGTCGCTGCGCTTAGACCGAGCAAGCTACGGTCAAGCGGGATATCTCGTTGAAGTCGGCACAGTCTGGAGACTATGGTGATGCCATTTTTTGTGTTGATTTCAGAATGCCATTTTGGCGATGGTCCCTCTCCGTTTAAACACATTGCAAATGTACAAAAGTCAACTAGCAAGTCAGTGTCCATCAGTCAATTAGATGTCATTATGACACCAAACTGATACCAATTGACACCAAACCCACTTTTTCCAACTCATTTAGAAGCCTACTATCACATATGTCAGAGCAGGCCCATAATTCACAGCACCTTCAGTTTAAAACATAATAAAATGTAAAACACATAGTTACGTTCTAGCTGCGGGTCCAGTTCGGACATTATGTGTAGGCCTATGTGAGGCGACCCCGAATCCCGAGTTTCGGCTCGATAGGTCCTTCGGTGCCCGAGCAAAACCCTAATTGGTGCTGAAAATCCACTTTTTTACATGCCTTGCTACGGGGTCCTTGAATGAGCTATCGGACAGAAACGTTGGGGTCCGTCTCTATGGGCCGAGCCGGTTTCACTGCACCTAGCCTTGTGTCTCTGAGACTTTTCTAAATGTCGTCATTTTCGTAATGGTCAAAATGAATTGAAGTCATTGCAAATGTACGAGGCTGTTCCTCGGTCCGAGAACCTTCTAGAGCCACCTAACTCACCACGCACTATCGACCGGAGGTCTAGAACAGGTTTCTAAAGTTTCGGAACTCTAGGTCTGACGGTTCTTTTTTAGCTCGAACAAAGCTAACTATTGCAGCCACTGACTGTCTCTACGCACCCCAATACGTCCCTCCTTCCAAGTTGTGTGTTAGTGTGATTTAGTTTTCCTTTGAAATTTTATGGGAAAAATGACTGATTTACAGTTCATGGGGGTTGCCTAATCACACATATGAAGTTTTGGACAGATCTGACTTTTTTAACCCTTCGAAACAGACACCAATTATGGCACTTCCGGTTGGCACAGGAAGCTATAAGTCAACACATATCCTCATTGGGGTATGCTTTTACAGAATCCTGAGTTTTAAGTCTTTACGTTCAGAACTGACTGATTTACACAGGGTTGAATGCACTATGTCTATCAAACTGCAAGGCAGGGTATGGATATACACTTTTAGGGTGATTTTAACCACTTCCGGTTGGTCCAGGAAGCTTAGAATCAACACAGGTAGACCTCATAGTGGCCTGATTGGACTGTCACCGAAGACAGGTTCATACGGCATTCATAACCCACATAGGCTTCAGGTTGAATTTAGGGGTGCAGGCAATGTATTCCTATGGGGAGAGATGTCATTGTAATCTGTGCGATCAAAAAACCCTGTTTTAGTGTGAAGGGTTAATGCCACACGGTCAAGGTTAGGCTTGCACAGATCGGGAGGACCTTAGGAACATTCCTGTGGTGGAATTTTTCTTCTCACCCTAACGGTTCTCTCACTGTCACCCAAAATCAAATGACGTTGTGGGGCAGGCTTCATTTTGGGCCTACTTTTCTAATGGTCGCTGCGCTTAGACCGAGCAAGCTACGGTCAAGCGGGATATCTCGTTGAAGTCGGCACAGTCTGGAGACTATGGTGATGCCATTTTTTGTGTTGATTTCAGAATGCCATTTTGGCGATGGTCCCTCTCCGTTTAAACACATTGCAAATGTACAAAAGTCAACTAGCAAGTCAGTGTCCATCAGTCAATTAGATGTCATTATGACACCAAACTGATACCAATTGACACCAAACCCACTTTTTCCAACTCATTTAGAAGCCTACTATCACATATGTCAGAGCAGGCCCATAATTCACAGCACCTTCAGTTTAAAACATAATAAAATGTAAAACACATAGTTACGTTCTAGCTGCGGGTCCAGTTCGGACATTATGTGTAGGCCTATGTGAGGCGACCCCGAATCCCGAGTTTCGGCTCGATAGGTCCTTCGGTGCCCGAGCAAAACCCTAATTGGTGCTGAAAATCCACTTTTTTACATGCCTTGCTACGGGGTCCTTGAATGAGCTATCGGACAGAAACGTTGGGGTCCGTCTCTATGGGCCGAGCCGGTTTCACTGCACCTAGCCTTGTGTCTCTGAGACTTTTCTAAATGTCGTCATTTTCGTAATGGTCAAAATGAATTGAAGTCATTGCAAATGTACGAGGCTGTTCCTCGGTCCGAGAACCTTCTAGAGCCACCTAACTCACCACGCACTATCGACCGGAGGTCTAGAACAGGTTTCTAAAGTTTCGGAACTCTAGGTCTGACGGTTCTTTTTTAGCTCGAACAAAGCTAACTATTGCAGCCACTGACTGTCTCTACGCACCCCAATACGTCCCTCCTTCCAAGTTGTGTGTTAGTGTGATTTAGTTTTCCTTTGAAATTTTATGGGAAAAATGACTGATTTACAGTTCATGGGGGTTGCCTAATCACACATATGAAGTTTTGGACAGATCTGACTTTTTTAACCCTTCGAAACAGACACCAATTATGGCACTTCCGGTTGGCACAGGAAGCTATAAGTCAACACATATCCTCATTGGGGTATGCTTTTACAGAATCCTGAGTTTTAAGTCTTTACGTTCAGAACTGACTGATTTACACAGGGTTGAATGCACTATGTCTATCAAACTGCAAGGCAGGGTATGGATATACACTTTTAGGGTGATTTTAACCACTTCCGGTTGGTCCAGGAAGCTTAGAATCAACACAGGTAGACCTCATAGTGGCCTGATTGGACTGTCACCGAAGACAGGTTCATACGGCATTCATAACCCACATAGGCTTCAGGTTGAATTTAGGGGTGCAGGCAATGTATTCCTATGGGGAGAGATGTCATTGTAATCTGTGAGATCAAAAAACCCTGTTTTAGTGTGAAGGGTTAATGCCACACGGTCAAGGTTAGGCTTGCACAGATCGGGAGGACCTTAGGAACATTCCTGTGGTGGAATTTTTCTTCTCACCCTAACGGTTCTCTCACTGTCACCCAAAATCAAATGACGTTGTGGGGCAGGCTTCATTTTGGGCCTACTTTTCTAATGGTCGCTGCGCTTAGACCGAGCGAGCTACGGTCAAGCGGGATATCTCGTTGAAGTCGGCACAGTCTGGAGACTATGGTGATGCCATTTCTTGTGTTGATTTCAGAATGCCATTTTGGTGATGGTCCCTCTCCGTTTAAACACATTGCAAATGTACAAAAGTCAACTAGCAAGTCAGTGTCCATCAGTCAATTAGATGTCATTATGACACCAAACTGATACCAATTGACACCAAACCCACTTTTTCCAACTCATTTAGAAGCCTACTATCACATATGTCAGAGCAGGCCCATAATTCACAGCGCCTTCAGTTTAAAACATAATAAAACGTAAAACACATAGTTACGTTCTAGCTGCGGGTCCAGTTCGGACATTATGTGTAGGCCTATGTGAGGCGACCCCGAATCCCGAGTTTCGGCTCGATAGGTCCTTCGGTGCCCGAGCAAAACCCTAATTGGTGCTGAAAATCCACTTTTTTACATGCCTTGCTACGGGGTCCTTGAATGAGCTATCGGACAGAAACGTTGGGGTCCGTCTCTATGGGCCGAGCCGGTTTCACTGCACCTAGCCTTGTGTCTCTGAGACTTTTCTAAATGTCGTCATTTTCGTAATGGTCAAAATGAATTGAAGTCATTGCAAATGTACGAGGCTGTTCCTCGGTCCGAGAACCTTCTAGAGCCACCTAACTCACCACGCACTATCGACCGGAGGTCTAGAACAGGTTTCTAAAGTTTCGGAACTCTAGGTCTGACGGTTCTTTTTTAGCTCGAACAAAGCTAACTATTGCAGCCACTGACTGTCTCTACGCACCCCAATACGTCCCTCCTTCCAAGTTGTGTGTTAGTGTGATTTAGTTTTCCTTTGAAATTTTATGGGAAAAATGACTGATTTACAGTTCATGGGGGTTGCCTAATCACACATATGAAGTTTTGGACAGATCTGACTTTTTTAACCCTTCGAAACAGACACCAATTATGGCACTTCCGGTTGGCACAGGAAGCTATAAGTCAACACATATCCTCATTGGGGTATGCTTTTACAGAATCCTGAGTTTTAAGTCTTTACGTTCAGAACTGACTGATTTACACAGGGTTGAATGCACTATGTCTATCAAACTGCAAGGCAGGGTATGGATATACACTTTTAGGGTGATTTTAACCACTTCCGGTTGGTCCAGGAAGCTTAGAATCAACACAGGTAGACCTCATAGTGGCCTGATTGGACTGTCACCGAAGACAGGTTCATACGGCATTCATAACCCACATAGGCTTCAGGTTGAATTTAGGGGTGCAGGCAATGTATTCCTATGGGGAGAGATGTCATTGTAATCTGTGAGATCAAAAAACCCTGTTTTAGTGTGAAGGGTTAATGCCACACGGTCAAGGTTAGGCTTGCACAGATCGGGAGGACCTTAGGAACATTCCTGTGGTGGAATTTTTCTTCTCACCCTAACGGTTCTCTCACTGTCACCCAAAATCAAATGACGTTGTGGGGCAGGCTTCATTTTGGGCCTACTTTTCTAATGGTCGCTGCGCTTAGACCGAGCGAGCTACGGTCAAGCGGGATATCTCGTTGAAGTCGGCACAGTCTGGAGACTATGGTGATGCCATTTCTTGTGTTGATTTCAGAATGCCATTTTGGTGATGGTCCCTCTCCGTTTAAACACATTGCAAATGTACAAAAGTCAACTAGCAAGTCAGTGTCCATCAGTCAATTAGATGTCATTATGACACCAAACTGATACCAATTGACACCAAACCCACTTTTTCCAACTCATTTAGAAGCCTACTATCACATATGTCAGAGCAGGCCCATAATTCACAGCGCCTTCAGTTTAAAACATAATAAAACGTAAAACACATAGTTACGTTCTAGCTGCGGGTCCAGTTCGGACATTATGTGTAGGCCTATGTGAGGCGACCCCGAATCCCGAGTTTCGGCTCGATAGGTCCTTCGGTGCCCGAGCAAAACCCTAATTGGTGCTGAAAATCCACTTTTTTACATGCCTTGCTACGGGGTCCTTGAATGAGCTATCGGACAGAAACGTTGGGGTCCGTCTCTATGGGCCGAGCCGGTTTCACTGCACCTAGCCTTGTGTCTCTGAGACTTTTCTAAATGTCGTCATTTTCGTAATGGTCAAAATGAATTGAAGTCATTGCAAATGTACGAGGCTGTTCCTCGGTCCGAGAACCTTCTAGAGCCACCTAACTCACCACGCACTATCGACCGGAGGTCTAGAACAGGTTTCTAAAGTTTCGGAACTCTAGGTCTGACGGTTCTTTTTTAGCTCGAACAAAGCTAACTATTGCAGCCACTGACTGTCTCTACGCACCCCAATACGTCCCTCCTTCCAAGTTGTGTGTTAGTGTGATTTAGTTTTCCTTTGAAATTTTATGGGAAAAATGACTGATTTACAGTTCATGGGGGTTGCCTAATCACACATATGAAGTTTTGGACAGATCTGACTTTTTTAACCCTTCGAAACAGACACCAATTATGGCACTTCCGGTTGGCACAGGAAGCTATAAGTCAACACATATCCTCATTGGGGTATGCTTTTACAGAATCCTGAGTTTTAAGTCTTTACGTTCAGAACTGACTGATTTACACAGGGTTGAATGCACTATGTCTATCAAACTGCAAGGCAGGGTATGGATATACACTTTTAGGGTGATTTTAACCACTTCCGGTTGGTCCAGGAAGCTTAGAATCAACACAGGTAGACCTCATAGTGGCCTGATTGGACTGTCACCGAAGACAGGTTCATACGGCATTCATAACCCACATAGGCTTCAGGTTGAATTTAGGGGTGCAGGCAATGTATTCCTATGGGGAGAGATGTCATTGTAATCTGTGCGATCAAAAAACCCTGTTTTAGTGTGAAGGGTTAATGCCACACGGTCAAGGTTAGGCTTGCACAGATCGGGAGGACCTTAGGAACATTCCTGTGGTGGAATTTTTCTTCTCACCCTAACGGTTCTCTCACTGTCACCCAAAATCAAATGACGTTGTGGGGCAGGCTTCATTTTGGGCCTACTTTTCTAATGGTCGCTGCGCTTAGACCGAGCAAGCTACGGTCAAGCGGGATATCTCGTTGAAGTCGGCACAGTCTGGAGACTATGGTGATGCCATTTTTTGTGTTGATTTCAGAATGCCATTTTGGCGATGGTCCCTCTCCGTTTAAACACATTGCAAATGTACAAAAGTCAACTAGCAAGTCAGTGTCCATCAGTCAATTAGATGTCATTATGACACCAAACTGATACCAATTGACACCAAACCCACTTTTTCCAACTCATTTAGAAGCCTACTATCACATATGTCAGAGCAGGCCCATAATTCACAGCACCTTCAGTTTAAAACATAATAAAATGTAAAACACATAGTTACGTTCTAGCTGCGGGTCCAGTTCGGACATTATGTGTAGGCCTATGTGAGGCGACCCCGAATCCCGAGTTTCGGCTCGATAGGTCCTTCGGTGCCCGAGCAAAACCCTAATTGGTGCTGAAAATCCACTTTTTTACATGCCTTGCTACGGGGTCCTTGAATGAGCTATCGGACAGAAACGTTGGGGTCCGTCTCTATGGGCCGAGCCGGTTTCACTGCACCTAGCCTTGTGTCTCTGAGACTTTTCTAAATGTCGTCATTTTCGTAATGGTCAAAATGAATTGAAGTCATTGCAAATGTACGAGGCTGTTCCTCGGTCCGAGAACCTTCTAGAGCCACCTAACTCACCACGCACTATCGACCGGAGGTCTAGAACAGGTTTCTAAAGTTTCGGAACTCTAGGTCTGACGGTTCTTTTTTAGCTCGAACAAAGCTAACTATTGCAGCCACTGACTGTCTCTACGCACCCCAATACGTCCCTCCTTCCAAGTTGTGTGTTAGTGTGATTTAGTTTTCCTTTGAAATTTTATGGGAAAAATGACTGATTTACAGTTCATGGGGGTTGCCTAATCACACATATGAAGTTTTGGACAGATCTGACTTTTTTAACCCTTCGAAACAGACACCAATTATGGCACTTCCGGTTGGCACAGGAAGCTATAAGTCAACACATATCCTCATTGGGGTATGCTTTTACAGAATCCTGAGTTTTAAGTCTTTACGTTCAGAACTGACTGATTTACACAGGGTTGAATGCACTATGTCTATCAAACTGCAAGGCAGGGTATGGATATACACTTTTAGGGTGATTTTAACCACTTCCGGTTGGTCCAGGAAGCTTAGAATCAACACAGGTAGACCTCATAGTGGCCTGATTGGACTGTCACCGAAGACAGGTTCATACGGCATTCATAACCCACATAGGCTTCAGGTTGAATTTAGGGGTGCAGGCAATGTATTCCTATGGGGAGAGATGTCATTGTAATCTGTGCGATCAAAAAACCCTGTTTTAGTGTGAAGGGTTAATGCCACACGGTCAAGGTTAGGCTTGCACAGATCGGGAGGACCTTAGGAACATTCCTGTGGTGGAATTTTTCTTCTCACCCTAACGGTTCTCTCACTGTCACCCAAAATCAAATGACGTTGTGGGGCAGGCTTCATTTTGGGCCTACTTTTCTAATGGTCGCTGCGCTTAGACCGAGCAAGCTACGGTCAAGCGGGATATCTCGTTGAAGTCGGCACAGTCTGGAGACTATGGTGATGCCATTTTTTGTGTTGATTTCAGAATGCCATTTTGGCGATGGTCCCTCTCCGTTTAAACACATTGCAAATGTACAAAAGTCAACTAGCAAGTCAGTGTCCATCAGTCAATTAGATGTCATTATGACACCAAACTGATACCAATTGACACCAAACCCACTTTTTCCAACTCATTTAGAAGCCTACTATCACATATGTCAGAGCAGGCCCATAATTCACAGCACCTTCAGTTTAAAACATAATAAAATGTAAAACACATAGTTACGTTCTAGCTGCGGGTCCAGTTCGGACATTATGTGTAGGCCTATGTGAGGCGACCCCGAATCCCGAGTTTCGGCTCGATAGGTCCTTCGGTGCCCGAGCAAAACCCTAATTGGTGCTGAAAATCCACTTTTTTACATGCCTTGCTACGGGGTCCTTGAATGAGCTATCGGACAGAAACGTTGGGGTCCGTCTCTATGGGCCGAGCCGGTTTCACTGCACCTAGCCTTGTGTCTCTGAGACTTTTCTAAATGTCGTCATTTTCGTAATGGTCAAAATGAATTGAAGTCATTGCAAATGTACGAGGCTGTTCCTCGGTCCGAGAACCTTCTAGAGCCACCTAACTCACCACGCACTATCGACCGGAGGTCTAGAACAGGTTTCTAAAGTTTCGGAACTCTAGGTCTGACGGTTCTTTTTTAGCTCGAACAAAGCTAACTATTGCAGCCACTGACTGTCTCTACGCACCCCAATACGTCCCTCCTTCCAAGTTGTGTGTTAGTGTGATTTAGTTTTCCTTTGAAATTTTATGGGAAAAATGACTGATTTACAGTTCATGGGGGTTGCCTAATCACACATATGAAGTTTTGGACAGATCTGACTTTTTTAACCCTTCGAAACAGACACCAATTATGGCACTTCCGGTTGGCACAGGAAGCTATAAGTCAACACATATCCTCATTGGGGTATGCTTTTACAGAATCCTGAGTTTTAAGTCTTTACGTTCAGAACTGACTGATTTACACAGGGTTGAATGCACTATGTCTATCAAACTGCAAGGCAGGGTATGGATATACACTTTTAGGGTGATTTTAACCACTTCCGGTTGGTCCAGGAAGCTTAGAATCAACACAGGTAGACCTCATAGTGGCCTGATTGGACTGTCACCGAAGACAGGTTCATACGGCATTCATAACCCACATAGGCTTCAGGTTGAATTTAGGGGTGCAGGCAATGTATTCCTATGGGGAGAGATGTCATTGTAATCTGTGAGATCAAAAAACCCTGTTTTAGTGTGAAGGGTTAATGCCACACGGTCAAGGTTAGGCTTGCACAGATCGGGAGGACCTTAGGAACATTCCTGTGGTGGAATTTTTCTTCTCACCCTAACGGTTCTCTCACTGTCACCCAAAATCAAATGACGTTGTGGGGCAGGCTTCATTTTGGGCCTACTTTTCTAATGGTCGCTGCGCTTAGACCGAGCGAGCTACGGTCAAGCGGGATATCTCGTTGAAGTCGGCACAGTCTGGAGACTATGGTGATGCCATTTCTTGTGTTGATTTCAGAATGCCATTTTGGTGATGGTCCCTCTCCGTTTAAACACATTGCAAATGTACAAAAGTCAACTAGCAAGTCAGTGTCCATCAGTCAATTAGATGTCATTATGACACCAAACTGATACCAATTGACACCAAACCCACTTTTTCCAACTCATTTAGAAGCCTACTATCACATATGTCAGAGCAGGCCCATAATTCACAGCGCCTTCAGTTTAAAACATAATAAAACGTAAAACACATAGTTACGTTCTAGCTGCGGGTCCAGTTCGGACATTATGTGTAGGCCTATGTGAGGCGACCCCGAATCCCGAGTTTCGGCTCGATAGGTCCTTCGGTGCCCGAGCAAAACCCTAATTGGTGCTGAAAATCCACTTTTTTACATGCCTTGCTACGGGGTCCTTGAATGAGCTATCGGACAGAAACGTTGGGGTCCGTCTCTATGGGCCGAGCCGGTTTCACTGCACCTAGCCTTGTGTCTCTGAGACTTTTCTAAATGTCGTCATTTTCGTAATGGTCAAAATGAATTGAAGTCATTGCAAATGTACGAGGCTGTTCCTCGGTCCGAGAACCTTCTAGAGCCACCTAACTCACCACGCACTATCGACCGGAGGTCTAGAACAGGTTTCTAAAGTTTCGGAACTCTAGGTCTGACGGTTCTTTTTTAGCTCGAACAAAGCTAACTATTGCAGCCACTGACTGTCTCTACGCACCCCAATACGTCCCTCCTTCCAAGTTGTGTGTTAGTGTGATTTAGTTTTCCTTTGAAATTTTATGGGAAAAATGACTGATTTACAGTTCATGGGGGTTGCCTAATCACACATATGAAGTTTTGGACAGATCTGACTTTTTTAACCCTTCGAAACAGACACCAATTATGGCACTTCCGGTTGGCACAGGAAGCTATAAGTCAACACATATCCTCATTGGGGTATGCTTTTACAGAATCCTGAGTTTTAAGTCTTTACGTTCAGAACTGACTGATTTACACAGGGTTGAATGCACTATGTCTATCAAACTGCAAGGCAGGGTATGGATATACACTTTTAGGGTGATTTTAACCACTTCCGGTTGGTCCAGGAAGCTTAGAATCAACACAGGTAGACCTCATAGTGGCCTGATTGGACTGTCACCGAAGACAGGTTCATACGGCATTCATAACCCACATAGGCTTCAGGTTGAATTTAGGGGTGCAGGCAATGTATTCCTATGGGGAGAGATGTCATTGTAATCTGTGAGATCAAAAAACCCTGTTTTAGTGTGAAGGGTTAATGCCACACGGTCAAGGTTAGGCTTGCACAGATCGGGAGGACCTTAGGAACATTCCTGTGGTGGAATTTTTCTTCTCACCCTAACGGTTCTCTCACTGTCACCCAAAATCAAATGACGTTGTGGGGCAGGCTTCATTTTGGGCCTACTTTTCTAATGGTCGCTGCGCTTAGACCGAGCGAGCTACGGTCAAGCGGGATATCTCGTTGAAGTCGGCACAGTCTGGAGACTATGGTGATGCCATTTCTTGTGTTGATTTCAGAATGCCATTTTGGTGATGGTCCCTCTCCGTTTAAACACATTGCAAATGTACAAAAGTCAACTAGCAAGTCAGTGTCCATCAGTCAATTAGATGTCATTATGACACCAAACTGATACCAATTGACACCAAACCCACTTTTTCCAACTCATTTAGAAGCCTACTATCACATATGTCAGAGCAGGCCCATAATTCACAGCGCCTTCAGTTTAAAACATAATAAAACGTAAAACACATAGTTACGTTCTAGCTGCGGGTCCAGTTCGGACATTATGTGTAGGCCTATGTGAGGCGACCCCGAATCCCGAGTTTCGGCTCGATAGGTCCTTCGGTGCCCGAGCAAAACCCTAATTGGTGCTGAAAATCCACTTTTTTACATGCCTTGCTACGGGGTCCTTGAATGAGCTATCGGACAGAAACGTTGGGGTCCGTCTCTATGGGCCGAGCCGGTTTCACTGCACCTAGCCTTGTGTCTCTGAGACTTTTCTAAATGTCGTCATTTTCGTAATGGTCAAAATGAATTGAAGTCATTGCAAATGTACGAGGCTGTTCCTCGGTCCGAGAACCTTCTAGAGCCACCTAACTCACCACGCACTATCGACCGGAGGTCTAGAACAGGTTTCTAAAGTTTCGGAACTCTAGGTCTGACGGTTCTTTTTTAGCTCGAACAAAGCTAACTATTGCAGCCACTGACTGTCTCTACGCACCCCAATACGTCCCTCCTTCCAAGTTGTGTGTTAGTGTGATTTAGTTTTCCTTTGAAATTTTATGGGAAAAATGACTGATTTACAGTTCATGGGGGTTGCCTAATCACACATATGAAGTTTTGGACAGATCTGACTTTTTTAACCCTTCGAAACAGACACCAATTATGGCACTTCCGGTTGGCACAGGAAGCTATAAGTCAACACATATCCTCATTGGGGTATGCTTTTACAGAATCCTGAGTTTTAAGTCTTTACGTTCAGAACTGACTGATTTACACAGGGTTGAATGCACTATGTCTATCAAACTGCAAGGCAGGGTATGGATATACACTTTTAGGGTGATTTTAACCACTTCCGGTTGGTCCAGGAAGCTTAGAATCAACACAGGTAGACCTCATAGTGGCCTGATTGGACTGTCACCGAAGACAGGTTCATACGGCATTCATAACCCACATAGGCTTCAGGTTGAATTTAGGGGTGCAGGCAATGTATTCCTATGGGGAGAGATGTCATTGTAATCTGTGAGATCAAAAAACCCTGTTTTAGTGTGAAGGGTTAATGCCACACGGTCAAGGTTAGGCTTGCACAGATCGGGAGGACCTTAGGAACATTCCTGTGGTGGAATTTTTCTTCTCACCCTAACGGTTCTCTCACTGTCACCCAAAATCAAATGACGTTGTGGGGCAGGCTTCATTTTGGGCCTACTTTTCTAATGGTCGCTGCGCTTAGACCGAGCGAGCTACGGTCAAGCGGGATATCTCGTTGAAGTCGGCACAGTCTGGAGACTATGGTGATGCCATTTCTTGTGTTGATTTCAGAATGCCATTTTGGTGATGGTCCCTCTCCGTTTAAACACATTGCAAATGTACAAAAGTCAACTAGCAAGTCAGTGTCCATCAGTCAATTAGATGTCATTATGACACCAAACTGATACCAATTGACACCAAACCCACTTTTTCCAACTCATTTAGAAGCCTACTATCACATATGTCAGAGCAGGCCCATAATTCACAGCGCCTTCAGTTTAAAACATAATAAAACGTAAAACACATAGTTACGTTCTAGCTGCGGGTCCAGTTCGGACATTATGTGTAGGCCTATGTGAGGCGACCCCGAATCCCGAGTTTCGGCTCGATAGGTCCTTCGGTGCCCGAGCAAAACCCTAATTGGTGCTGAAAATCCACTTTTTTACATGCCTTGCTACGGGGTCCTTGAATGAGCTATCGGACAGAAACGTTGGGGTCCGTCTCTATGGGCCGAGCCGGTTTCACTGCACCTAGCCTTGTGTCTCTGAGACTTTTCTAAATGTCGTCATTTTCGTAATGGTCAAAATGAATTGAAGTCATTGCAAATGTACGAGGCTGTTCCTCGGTCCGAGAACCTTCTAGAGCCACCTAACTCACCACGCACTATCGACCGGAGGTCTAGAACAGGTTTCTAAAGTTTCGGAACTCTAGGTCTGACGGTTCTTTTTTAGCTCGAACAAAGCTAACTATTGCAGCCACTGACTGTCTCTACGCACCCCAATACGTCCCTCCTTCCAAGTTGTGTGTTAGTGTGATTTAGTTTTCCTTTGAAATTTTATGGGAAAAATGACTGATTTACAGTTCATGGGGGTTGCCTAATCACACATATGAAGTTTTGGACAGATCTGACTTTTTTAACCCTTCGAAACAGACACCAATTATGGCACTTCCGGTTGGCACAGGAAGCTATAAGTCAACACATATCCTCATTGGGGTATGCTTTTACAGAATCCTGAGTTTTAAGTCTTTACGTTCAGAACTGACTGATTTACACAGGGTTGAATGCACTATGTCTATCAAACTGCAAGGCAGGGTATGGATATACACTTTTAGGGTGATTTTAACCACTTCCGGTTGGTCCAGGAAGCTTAGAATCAACACAGGTAGACCTCATAGTGGCCTGATTGGACTGTCACCGAAGACAGGTTCATACGGCATTCATAACCCACATAGGCTTCAGGTTGAATTTAGGGGTGCAGGCAATGTATTCCTATGGGGAGAGATGTCATTGTAATCTGTGAGATCAAAAAACCCTGTTTTAGTGTGAAGGGTTAATGCCACACGGTCAAGGTTAGGCTTGCACAGATCGGGAGGACCTTAGGAACATTCCTGTGGTGGAATTTTTCTTCTCACCCTAACGGTTCTCTCACTGTCACCCAAAATCAAATGACGTTGTGGGGCAGGCTTCATTTTGGGCCTACTTTTCTAATGGTCGCTGCGCTTAGACCGAGCGAGCTACGGTCAAGCGGGATATCTCGTTGAAGTCGGCACAGTCTGGAGACTATGGTGATGCCATTTCTTGTGTTGATTTCAGAATGCCATTTTGGTGATGGTCCCTCTCCGTTTAAACACATTGCAAATGTACAAAAGTCAACTAGCAAGTCAGTGTCCATCAGTCAATTAGATGTCATTATGACACCAAACTGATACCAATTGACACCAAACCCACTTTTTCCAACTCATTTAGAAGCCTACTATCACATATGTCAGAGCAGGCCCATAATTCACAGCGCCTTCAGTTTAAAACATAATAAAACGTAAAACACATAGTTACGTTCTAGCTGCGGGTCCAGTTCGGACATTATGTGTAGGCCTATGTGAGGCGACCCCGAATCCCGAGTTTCGGCTCGATAGGTCCTTCGGTGCCCGAGCAAAACCCTAATTGGTGCTGAAAATCCACTTTTTTACATGCCTTGCTACGGGGTCCTTGAATGAGCTATCGGACAGAAACGTTGGGGTCCGTCTCTATGGGCCGAGCCGGTTTCACTGCACCTAGCCTTGCGTCTCTGAGACTTTTCTAAATGTCGTCATTTTCGTAATGGTCAAAATGAATTGAAGTCATTGCAAATGTACGAGGCTGTTCCTCGGTCCGAGAACCTTCTAGAGCCACCTAACTCACCACGCACTATCGACCGGAGGTCTAGAACAGGTTTCTAAAGTTTCGGAACTCTAGGTCTGACTGTTCTTTTTTAGCTCGAACAAAGCTAACTATTGCAGCCACTGACTGTCTCTACGCACCCCAATACGTCCCTCCTTCCAAGTTGTGTGTTAGTGTGATTTAGTTTTCCTTTGAAATTTTATGGGAAAAATGACTGATTTACAGTTCATGGGGGTTGCCTAATCACACATATGAAGTTTTGGACAGATCTGACTTTTTTAACCCTTCGAAACAGCCCCTGAGACACCAATTATGGCACTTCCGGTTGGCACAGGAAGCTATAAGTCAACACATATCCTCATTGGGGTATGCTTTTACAGAATCCTGAGTTTTAAGTCTTTACGTTCAGAACTGACTGATTTACACAGGGTTGAATGCACTATGTCTATCAAACTGCAAGGCAGGGTATGGATATACACTTTTAGGGTGATTTTAACCACTTCCGGTTGGTCCAGGAAGCTTAGAATCAACACAGGTAGACCTCATAGTGGCCTGATTGGACTGTCACCGAAGACAGGTTCATACGGCATTCATAACCCACATAGGCTTCAGGTTGAATTTAGGGGTGCAGGCAATGTATTCCTATGGGGAGAGATGTCATTGTAATCTGTGAGATCAAAAAACCCTGTTTTAGTGTGAAGGGTTAATGCCACACGGTCAAGGTTAGGCTTGCACAGATCGGGAGGACCTTAGGAACATTCCTGTGGTGGAATTTTTCTTCTCACCCTAACGGTTCTCTCACTGTCACCCAAAATCAAATGACGTTGTGGGGCAGGCTTCATTTTGGGCCTACTTTTCTAATGGTCGCTGCGCTTAGACCGAGCGAGCTACGGTCAAGCGGGATATCTCGTTGAAGTCGGCACAGTCTGGAGACTATGGTGATGCCATTTCTTGTGTTGATTTCAGAATGCCATTTTGGTGATGGTCCCTCTCCGTTTAAACACATTGCAAATGTACAAAAGTCAACTAGCAAGTCAGTGTCCATCAGTCAATTAGATGTCATTATGACACCAAACTGATACCAATTGACACCAAACCCACTTTTTCCAACTCATTTAGAAGCCTACTATCACATATGTCAGAGCAGGCCCATAATTCACAGCGCCTTCAGTTTAAAACATAATAAAACGTAAAACACATAGTTACGTTCTAGCTGCGGGTCCAGTTCGGACATTATGTGTAGGCCTATGTGAGGCGACCCCGAATCCCGAGTTTCGGCTCGATAGGTCCTTCGGTGCCCGAGCAAAACCCTAATTGGTGCTGAAAATCCACTTTTTTACATGCCTTGCTACGGGGTCCTTGAATGAGCTATCGGACAGAAACGTTGGGGTCCGTCTCTATGGGCCGAGCCGGTTTCACTGCACCTAGCCTTGTGTCTCTGAGACTTTTCTAAATGTCGTCATTTTCGTAATGGTCAAAATGAATTGAAGTCATTGCAAATGTACGAGGCTGTTCCTCGGTCCGAGAACCTTCTAGAGCCACCTAACTCACCACGCACTATCGACCGGGGGTCTAGAACAGGTTTCTAAAGTTTCGGAACTCTAGGTCTGACGGTTCTTTTTTAGCTCGAACAAAGCTAACTATTGCAGCCACTGACTGTCTCTACGCACCCCAATACGTCCCTCCTTCCAAGTTGTGTGTTAGTGTGATTTAGTTTTCCTTTGAAATTTTATGGGAAAAATGACTGATTTACAGTTCATGGGGGTTGCCTAATCACACATATGAAGTTTTGGACAGATCTGACTTTTTTAACCCTTCGAAACAGACACCAATTATGGCACTTCCGGTTGGCACAGGAAGCTATAAGTCAACACATATCCTCATTGGGGTATGCTTTTACAGAATCCTGAGTTTTAAGTCTTTACGTTCAGAACTGACTGATTTACACAGGGTTGAATGCACTATGTCTATCAAACTGCAAGGCAGGGTATGGATATACACTTTTAGGGTGATTTTAACCACTTCCGGTTGGTCCAGGAAGCTTAGAATCAACACAGGTAGACCTCATAGTGGCCTGATTGGACTGTCACCGAAGACAGGTTCATACGGCATTCATAACCCACATAGGCTTCAGGTTGAATTTAGGGGTGCAGGCAATGTATTCCTATGGGGAGAGATGTCATTGTAATCTGTGAGATCAAAAAACCCTGTTTTAGTGTGAAGGGTTAATGCCACACGGTCAAGGTTAGGCTTGCACAGATCGGGAGGACCTTAGGAACATTCCTGTGGTGGAATTTTTCTTCTCACCCTAACGGTTCTCTCACTGTCACCCAAAATCAAATGACGTTATGGGGCAGGCTTCATTTTGGGCCTACTTTTCTAATGGTCGCTGCGCTTAGACCGAGCGAGCTACGGTCAAGCGGGATATCTCGTTGAAGTCGGCACAGTCTGGAGACTATGGTGATGCCATTTCTTGTGTTGATTTCAGAATGCCATTTTGGTGATGGTCCCTCTCCGTTTAAACACATTGCAAATGTACAAAAGTCAACTAGCAAGTCAGTGTCCATCAGTCAATTAGATGTCATTATGACACCAAACTGATACCAATTGACACCAAACCCACTTTTTCCAACTCATTTAGAAGCCTACTATCACATATGTCAGAGCAGGCCCATAATTCACAGCGCCTTCAGTTTAAAACATAATAAAACGTAAAACACATAGTTACGTTCTAGCTGCGGGTCCAGTTCGGACATTATGTGTAGGCCTATGTGAGGCGACCCCGAATCCCGAGTTTCGGCTCGATAGGTCCTTCGGTGCCCGAGCAAAACCCTAATTGGTGCTGAAAATCCACTTTTTTACATGCCTTGCTACGGGGTCCTTGAATGAGCTATCGGACAGAAACGTTGGGGTCCGTCTCTATGGGCCGAGCCGGTTTCACTGCACCTAGCCTTGCGTCTCTGAGACTTTTCTAAATGTCGTCATTTTCGTAATGGTCAAAATGAATTGAAGTCATTGCAAATGTACGAGGCTGTTCCTCGGTCCGAGAACCTTCTAGAGCCACCTAACTCACCACGCACTATCGACCGGAGGTCTAGAACAGGTTTCTAAAGTTTCGGAACTCTAGGTCTGACTGTTCTTTTTTAGCTCGAACAAAGCTAACTATTGCAGCCACTGACTGTCTCTACGCACCCCAATACGTCCCTCCTTCCAAGTTGTGTGTTAGTGTGATTTAGTTTTCCTTTGAAATTTTATGGGAAAAATGACTGATTTACAGTTCATGGGGGTTGCCTAATCACACATATGAAGTTTTGGACAGATCTGACTTTTTTAACCCTTCGAAACAGCCCCTGAGACACCAATTATGGCACTTCCGGTTGGCACAGGAAGCTATAAGTCAACACATATCCTCATTGGGGTATGCTTTTACAGAATCCTGAGTTTTAAGTCTTTACGTTCAGAACTGACTGATTTACACAGGGTTGAATGCACTATGTCTATCAAACTGCAAGGCAGGGTATGGATATACACTTTTAGGGTGATTTTAACCACTTCCGGTTGGTCCAGGAAGCTTAGAATCAACACAGGTAGACCTCATAGTGGCCTGATTGGACTGTCACCGAAGACAGGTTCATACGGCATTCATAACCCACATAGGCTTCAGGTTGAATTTAGGGGTGCAGGCAATGTATTCCTATGGGGAGAGATGTCATTGTAATCTGTGAGATCAAAAAAACCTGTTTTAGTGTGAAGGGTTAATGCCACACGGTCAAGGTTAGGCTTGCACAGATCGGGAGGACCTTAGGAACATTCCTGTGGTGGAATTTTTCTTCTCACCCTAACGGTTCTCTCACTGTCACCCAAAATCAAATGACGTTGTGGGGCAGGCTTCATTTTGGGCCTACTTTTCTAATGGTCGCTGCGCTTAGACCGAGCGAGCTACGGTCAAGCGGGATATCTCGTTGAAGTCGGCACAGTCTGGAGACTATGGTGATGCCATTTTTTGTGTTGATTTCAGAATGCCATTTTGGTGATGGTCCCTCTCCGTTTAAACACATTGCAAATGTACAAAAGTCAACTAGCAAGTCAGTGTCCATCAGTCAATTAGATGTCATTATGACACCAAACTGATACCAATTGACACCAAACCCACTTTTTCCAACTCATTTAGAAGCCTACTATCACATATGTCAGAGCAGGCCCATAATTCACAGCACCTTCAGTTTAAAACATAATAAAATGTAAAACACATAGTTACGTTCTAGCTGCGGGTCCAGTTCGGACATTATGTGTAGGCCTATGTGAGGCGACCCCGAATCCCGAGTTTCGGCTCGATAGGTCCTTCGGTGCCCGAGCAAAACCCTAATTGGTGCTGAAAATCCACTTTTTTACATGCCTTGCTACGGGGTCCTTGAATGAGCTATCGGACAGAAACGTTGGGGTCCGTCTCTATGGGCCGAGCCGGTTTCACTGCACCTAGCCTTGTGTCTCTGAGACTTTTCTAAATGTCGTCATTTTCGTAATGGTCAAAATGAATTGAAGTCATTGCAAATGTACGAGGCTGTTCCTCGGTCCGAGAACCTTCTAGAGCCACCTAACTCACCACGCACTATCGACCGGAGGTCTAGAACAGGTTTCTAAAGTTTCGGAACTCTAGGTCTGACGGTTCTTTTTTAGCTTGAACAAAGCTAACTATTGCAGCCACTGACTGTCTCTACGCACCCCAATACGTCCCTCCTTCCAAGTTGTGTGTTAGTGTGATTTAGTTTTCCTTTGAAATTTTATGGGAAAAATGACTGATTTACAGTTCATGGGGGTTGCCTAATCACACATATGAAGTTTTGGACAGATCTGACTTTTTTAACCCTTCGAAACAGACACCAATTATGGCACTTCCGGTTGGCACAGGAAGCTATAAGTCAACACATATCCTCATTGGGGTATGCTTTTACAGAATCCTGAGTTTTAAGTCTTTACGTTCAGAACTGACTGATTTACACAGGGTTGAATGCACTATGTCTATCAAACTGCAAGGCAGGGTATGGATATACACTTTTAGGGTGATTTTAACCACTTCCGGTTGGTCCAGGAAGCTTAGAATCAACACAGGTAGACCTCATAGTGGCCTGATTGGACTGTCACCGAAGACAGGTTCATACGGCATTCATAACCCACATAGGCTTCAGGTTGAATTTAGGGGTGCAGGCAATGTATTCCTATGGGGAGAGATGTCATTGTAATCTGTGAGATCAAAAAAACCTGTTTTAGTGTGAAGGGTTAATGCCACACGGTCAAGGTTAGGCTTGCACAGATCGGGAGGACCTTAGGAACATTCCTGTGGTGGAATTTTTCTTCTCACCCTAACGGTTCTCTCACTGTCACCCAAAATCAAATGACGTTGTGGGGCAGGCTTCATTTTGGGCCTACTTTTCTAATGGTCGCTGCGCTTAGACCGAGCGAGCTACGGTCAAGCGGGATATCTCGTTGAAGTCGGCACAGTCTGGAGACTATGGTGATGCCATTTTTTGTGTTGATTTCAGAATGCCATTTTGGTGATGGTCCCTCTCCGTTTAAACACATTGCAAATGTACAAAAGTCAACTAGCAAGTCAGTGTCCATCAGTCAATTAGATGTCATTATGACACCAAACTGATACCAATTGACACCAAACCCACTTTTTCCAACTCATTTAGAAGCCTACTATCACATATGTCAGAGCAGGCCCATAATTCACAGCACCTTCAGTTTAAAACATAATAAAATGTAAAACACATAGTTACGTTCTAGCTGCGGGTCCAGTTCGGACATTATGTGTAGGCCTATGTGAGGCGACCCCGAATCCCGAGTTTCGGCTCGATAGGTCCTTCGGTGCCCGAGCAAAACCCTAATTGGTGCTGAAAATCCACTTTTTTACATGCCTTGCTACGGGGTCCTTGAATGAGCTATCGGACAGAAACGTTGGGGTCCGTCTCTATGGGCCGAGCCGGTTTCACTGCACCTAGCCTTGTGTCTCTGAGACTTTTCTAAATGTCGTCATTTTCGTAATGGTCAAAATGAATTGAAGTCATTGCAAATGTACGAGGCTGTTCCTCGGTCCGAGAACCTTCTAGAGCCACCTAACTCACCACGCACTATCGACCGGAGGTCTAGAACAGGTTTCTAAAGTTTCGGAACTCTAGGTCTGACGGTTCTTTTTTAGCTCGAACAAAGCTAACTATTGCAGCCACTGACTGTCTCTACGCACCCCAATACGTCCCTCCTTCCAAGTTGTGTGTTAGTGTGATTTAGTTTTCCTTTGAAATTTTATGGGAAAAATGACTGATTTACAGTTCATGGGGGTTGCCTAATCACACATATGAAGTTTTGGACAGATCTGACTTTTTTAACCCTTCGAAACAGACACCAATTATGGCACTTCCGGTTGGCACAGGAAGCTATAAGTCAACACATATCCTCATTGGGGTATGCTTTTACAGAATCCTGAGTTTTAAGTCTTTACGTTCAGAACTGACTGATTTACACAGGGTTGAATGCACTATGTCTATCAAACTGCAAGGCAGGGTATGGATATACACTTTTAGGGTGATTTTAACCACTTCCGGTTGGTCCAGGAAGCTTAGAATCAACACAGGTAGACCTCATAGTGGCCTGATTGGACTGTCACCGAAGACAGGTTCATACGGCATTCATAACCCACATAGGCTTCAGGTTGAATTTAGGGGTGCAGGCAATGTATTCCTATGGGGAGAGATGTCATTGTAATCTGTGAGATCAAAAAACCCTGTTTTAGTGTGAAGGGTTAATGCCACACGGTCAAGGTTAGGCTTGCACAGATCGGGAGGACCTTAGGAACATTCCTGTGGTGGAATTTTTCTTCTCACCCTAACGGTTCTCTCACTGTCACCCAAAATCAAATGACGTTGTGGGGCAGGCTTCATTTTGGGCCTACTTTTCTAATGGTCGCTGCGCTTAGACCGAGCGAGCTACGGTCAAGCGGGATATCTCGTTGAAGTCGGCACAGTCTGGAGACTATGGTGATGCCATTTCTTGTGTTGATTTCAGAATGCCATTTTGGTGATGGTCCCTCTCCGTTTAAACACATTGCAAATGTACAAAAGTCAACTAGCAAGTCAGTGTCCATCAGTCAATTAGATGTCATTATGACACCAAACTGATACCAATTGACACCAAACCCACTTTTTCCAACTCATTTAGAAGCCTACTATCACATATGTCAGAGCAGGCCCATAATTCACAGCGCCTTCAGTTTAAAACATAATAAAACGTAAAACACATAGTTACGTTCTAGCTGCGGGTCCAGTTCGGACATTATGTGTAGGCCTATGTGAGGCGACCCCGAATCCCGAGTTTCGGCTCGATAGGTCCTTCGGTGCCCGAGCAAAACCCTAATTGGTGCTGAAAATCCACTTTTTTACATGCCTTGCTACGGGGTCCTTGAATGAGCTATCGGACAGAAACGTTGGGGTCCGTCTCTATGGGCCGAGCCGGTTTCACTGCACCTAGCCTTGCGTCTCTGAGACTTTTCTAAATGTCGTCATTTTCGTAATGGTCCAAATGAATTGAAGTCATTGCAAATGTACGAGGCTGTTCCTCGGTCCGAGAACCTTCTAGAGCCACCTAACTCACCACGCACTATCGACCGGAGGTCTAGAACAGGTTTCTAAAGTTTCGGAACTCTAGGTCTGACTGTTCTTTTTTAGCTCGAACAAAGCTAACTATTGCAGCCACTGACTGTCTCTACGCACCCCAATACGTCCCTCCTTCCAAGTTGTGTGTTAGTGTGATTTAGTTTTCCTTTGAAATTTTATGGGAAAAATGACTGATTTACAGTTCATGGGGGTTGCCTAATCACACATATGAAGTTTTGGACAGATCTGACTTTTTTAACCCTTCGAAACAGCCCCTGAGACACCAATTATGGCACTTCCGGTTGGCACAGGAAGCTATAAGTCAACACATATCCTCATTGGGGTATGCTTTTACAGAATCCTGAGTTTTAAGTCTTTACGTTCAGAACTGACTGATTTACACAGGGTTGAATGCACTATGTCTATCAAACTGCAAGGCAGGGTATGGATATACACTTTTAGGGTGATTTTAACCACTTCCGGTTGGTCCAGGAAGCTTAGAATCAACACAGGTAGACCTCATAGTGGCCTGATTGGACTGTCACTGAAGACAGGTTCATACGGCATTCATAACCCACATAGGCTTCAGGTTGAATTTAGGGGTGCAGGCAATGTATTCCTATGGGGAGAGATGTCATTGTAATCTGTGAGATCAAAAAAACCTGTTTTAGTGTGAAGGGTTAATGCCACACGGTCAAGGTTAGGCTTGCACAGATCGGGAGGACCTTAGGAACATTCCTGTGGTGGAATTTTTCTTCTCACCCTAACGGTTCTCTCACTGTCACCCAAAATCAAATGACGTTGTGGGGCAGGCTTCATTTTGGGCCTACTTTTCTAATGGTCGCTGCGCTTAGACCGAGCGAGCTACGGTCAAGCGGGATATCTCGTTGAAGTCGGCACAGTCTGGAGACTATGGTGATGCCATTTTTTGTGTTGATTTCAGAATGCCATTTTGGTGATGGTCCCTCTCCGTTTAAACACATTGCAAATGTACAAAAGTCAACTAGCAAGTCAGTGTCCATCAGTCAATTAGATGTCATTATGACACCAAACTGATACCAATTGACACCAAACCCACTTTTTCCAACTCATTTAGAAGCCTACTATCACATATGTCAGAGCAGGCCCATAATTCACAGCACCTTCAGTTTAAAACATAATAAAATGTAAAACACATAGTTACGTTCTAGCTGCGGGTCCAGTTCGGACATTATGTGTAGGCCTATGTGAGGCGACCCCGAATCCCGAGTTTCGGCTCGATAGGTCCTTCGGTGCCCGAGCAAAACCCTAATTGGTGCTGAAAATCCACTTTTTTACATGCCTTGCTACGGGGTCCTTGAATGAGCTATCGGACAGAAACGTTGGGGTCCGTCTCTATGGGCCGAGCCGGTTTCACTGCACCTAGCCTTGTGTCTCTGAGACTTTTCTAAATGTCGTCATTTTCGTAATGGTCAAAATGAATTGAAGTCATTGCAAATGTACGAGGCTGTTCCTCGGTCCGAGAACCTTCTAGAGCCACCTAACTCACCACGCACTATCGACCGGAGGTCTAGAACAGGTTTCTAAAGTTTCGGAACTCTAGGTCTGACGGTTCTTTTTTAGCTCGAACAAAGCTAACTATTGCAGCCACTGACTGTCTCTACGCACCCCAATACGTCCCTCCTTCCAAGTTGTGTGTTAGTGTGATTTAGTTTTCCTTTGAAATTTTATGGGAAAAATGACTGATTTACAGTTCATGGGGGTTGCCTAATCACACATATGAAGTTTTGGACAGATCTGACTTTTTTAACCCTTCGAAACAGCCCCTGAGACACCAATTATGGCACTTCCGGTTGGCACAGGAAGCTATAAGTCAACACATATCCTCATTGGGGTATGCTTTTACAGAATCCTGAGTTTTAAGTCTTTACGTTCAGAACTGACTGATTTACACAGGGTTGAATGCACTATGTCTATCAAACTGCAAGGCAGGGTATGGATATACACTTTTAGGGTGATTTTAACCACTTCCGGTTGGTCCAGGAAGCTTAGAATCAACACAGGTAGACCTCATAGTGGCCTGATTGGACTGTCACTGAAGACAGGTTCATACGGCATTCATAACCCACATAGGCTTCAGGTTGAATTTAGGGGTGCAGGCAATGTATTCCTATGGGGAGAGATGTCATTGTAATCTGTGAGATCAAAAAAACCTGTTTTAGTGTGAAGGGTTAATGCCACACGGTCAAGGTTAGGCTTGCACAGATCGGGAGGACCTTAGGAACATTCCTGTGGTGGAATTTTTCTTCTCACCCTAACGGTTCTCTCACTGTCACCCAAAATCAAATGACGTTGTGGGGCAGGCTTCATTTTGGGCCTACTTTTCTAATGGTCGCTGCGCTTAGACCGAGCGAGCTACGGTCAAGCGGGATATCTCGTTGAAGTCGGCACAGTCTGGAGACTATGGTGATGCCATTTTTTGTGTTGATTTCAGAATGCCATTTTGGTGATGGTCCCTCTCCGTTTAAACACATTGCAAATGTACAAAAGTCAACTAGCAAGTCAGTGTCCATCAGTCAATTAGATGTCATTATGACACCAAACTGATACCAATTGACACCAAACCCACTTTTTCCAACTCATTTAGAAGCCTACTATCACATATGTCAGAGCAGGCCCATAATTCACAGCACCTTCAGTTTAAAACATAATAAAATGTAAAACACATAGTTACGTTCTAGCTGCGGGTCCAGTTCGGACATTATGTGTAGGCCTATGTGAGGCGACCCCGAATCCCGAGTTTCGGCTCGATAGGTCCTTCGGTGCCCGAGCAAAACCCTAATTGGTGCTGAAAATCCACTTTTTTACATGCCTTGCTACGGGGTCCTTGAATGAGCTATCGGACAGAAACGTTGGGGTCCGTCTCTATGGGCCGAGCCGGTTTCACTGCACCTAGCCTTGTGTCTCTGAGACTTTTCTAAATGTCGTCATTTTCGTAATGGTCAAAATGAATTGAAGTCATTGCAAATGTACGAGGCTGTTCCTCGGTCCGAGAACCTTCTAGAGCCACCTAACTCACCACGCACTATCGACCGGAGGTCTAGAACAGGTTTCTAAAGTTTCGGAACTCTAGGTCTGACGGTTCTTTTTTAGCTCGAACAAAGCTAACTATTGCAGCCACTGACTGTCTCTACGCACCCCAATACGTCCCTCCTTCCAAGTTGTGTGTTAGTGTGATTTAGTTTTCCTTTGAAATTTTATGGGAAAAATGACTGATTTACAGTTCATGGGGGTTGCCTAATCACACATATGAAGTTTTGGACAGATCTGACTTTTTTAACCCTTCGAAACAGACACCAATTATGGCACTTCCGGTTGGCACAGGAAGCTATAAGTCAACACATATCCTCATTGGGGTATGCTTTTACAGAATCCTGAGTTTTAAGTCTTTACGTTCAGAACTGACTGATTTACACAGGGTTGAATGCACTATGTCTATCAAACTGCAAGGCAGGGTATGGATATACACTTTTAGGGTGATTTTAACCACTTCCGGTTGGTCCAGGAAGCTTAGAATCAACACAGGTAGACCTCATAGTGGCCTGATTGGACTGTCACCGAAGACAGGTTCATACGGCATTCATAACCCACATAGGCTTCAGGTTGAATTTAGGGGTGCAGGCAATGTATTCCTATGGGGAGAGATGTCATTGTAATCTGTGCGATCAAAAAACCCTGTTTTAGTGTGAAGGGTTAATGCCACACGGTCAAGGTTAGGCTTGCACAGATCGGGAGGACCTTAGGAACATTCCTGTGGTGGAATTTTTCTTCTCACCCTAACGGTTCTCTCACTGTCACCCAAAATCAAATGACGTTGTGGGGCAGGCTTCATTTTGGGCCTACTTTTCTAATGGTCGCTGCGCTTAGACCGAGCGAGCTACGGTCAAGCGGGATATCTCGTTGAAGTCGGCACAGTCTGGAGACTATGGTGATGCCATTTCTTGTGTTGATTTCAGAATGCCATTTTGGTGATGGTCCCTCTCCGTTTAAACACATTGCAAATGTACAAAAGTCAACTAGCAAGTCAGTGTCCATCAGTCAATTAGATGTCATTATGACACCAAACTGATACCAATTGACACCAAACCCACTTTTTCCAACTCATTTAGAAGCCTACTATCACATATGTCAGAGCAGGCCCATAATTCACAGCGCCTTCAGTTTAAAACATAATAAAACGTAAAACACATAGTTACGTTCTAGCTGCGGGTCCAGTTCGGACATTATGTGTAGGCCTATGTGAGGCGACCCCGAATCCCGAGTTTCGGCTCGATAGGTCCTTCGGTGCCCGAGCAAAACCCTAATTGGTGCTGAAAATCCACTTTTTTACATGCCTTGCTACGGGGTCCTTGAATGAGCTATCGGACAGAAACGTTGGGGTCCGTCTCTATGGGCCGAGCCGGTTTCACTGCACCTAGCCTTGTGTCTCTGAGACTTTTCTAAATGTCGTCATTTTCGTAATGGTCAAAATGAATTGAAGTCATTGCAAATGTACGAGGCTGTTCCTCGGTCCGAGAACCTTCTAGAGCCACCTAACTCACCACGCACTATCGACCGGAGGTCTAGAACAGGTTTCTAAAGTTTCGGAACTCTAGGTCTGACGGTTCTTTTTTAGCTCGAACAAAGCTAACTATTGCAGCCACTGACTGTCTCTACGCACCCCAATACGTCCCTCCTTCCAAGTTGTGTGTTAGTGTGATTTAGTTTTCCTTTGAAATTTTATGGGAAAAATGACTGATTTACAGTTCATGGGGGTTGCCTAATCACACATATGAAGTTTTGGACAGATCTGACTTTTTTAACCCTTCGAAACAGCCCCTGAGACACCAATTATGGCACTTCCGGTTGGCACAGGAAGCTATAAGTCAACACATATCCTCATTGGGGTATGCTTTTACAGAATCCTGAGTTTTAAGTCTTTACGTTCAGAACTGACTGATTTACACAGGGTTGAATGCACTATGTCTATCAAACTGCAAGGCAGGGTATGGATATACACTTTTAGGGTGATTTTAACCACTTCCGGTTGGTCCAGGAAGCTTAGAATCAACACAGGTAGACCTCATAGTGGCCTGATTGGACTGTCACCGAAGACAGGTTCATACGGCATTCATAACCCACATAGGCTTCAGGTTGAATTTAGGGGTGCAGGCAATGTATTCCTATGGGGAGAGATGTCATTGTAATCTGTGAGATCAAAAAACCCTGTTTTAGTGTGAAGGGTTAATGCCACACGGTCAAGGTTAGGCTTGCACAGATCGGGAGGACCTTAGGAACATTCCTGTGGTGGAATTTTTCTTCTCACCCTAACGGTTCTCTCACTGTCACCCAAAATCAAATGACGTTGTGGGGCAGGCTTCATTTTGGGCCTACTTTTCTAATGGTCGCTGCGCTTAGACCGAGCGAGCTACGGTCAAGCGGGATATCTCGTTGAAGTCGGCACAGTCTGGAGACTATGGTGATGCCATTTCTTGTGTTGATTTCAGAATGCCATTTTGGTGATGGTCCCTCTCCGTTTAAACACATTGCAAATGTACAAAAGTCAACTAGCAAGTCAGTGTCCATCAGTCAATTAGATGTCATTATGACACCAAACTGATACCAATTGACACCAAACCCACTTTTTCCAACTCATTTAGAAGCCTACTATCACATATGTCAGAGCAGGCCCATAATTCACAGCGCCTTCAGTTTAAAACATAATAAAACGTAAAACACATAGTTACGTTCTAGCTGCGGGTCCAGTTCGGACATTATGTGTAGGCCTATGTGAGGCGACCCCGAATCCCGAGTTTCGGCTCGATAGGTCCTTCGGTGCCCGAGCAAAACCCTAATTGGTGCTGAAAATCCACTTTTTTACATGCCTTGCTACGGGGTCCTTGAATGAGCTATCGGACAGAAACGTTGGGGTCCGTCTCTATGGGCTGAGCCGGTTTCACTGCACCTAGCCTTGTGTCTCTGAGACTTTTCTAAATGTCGTCATTTTCGTAATGGTCAAAATGAATTGAAGTCATTGCAAATGTACGAGGCTGTTCCTCGGTCCGAGAACCTTCTAGAGCCACCTAACTCACCACGCACTATCGACCGGAGGTCTAGAACAGGTTTCTAAAGTTTCGGAACTCTAGGTCTGACGGTTCTTTTTTAGCTCGAACAAAGCTAACTATTGCAGCCACTGACTGTCTCTACGCACCCCAATACGTCCCTCCTTCCAAGTTGTGTGTTAGTGTGATTTAGTTTTCCTTTGAAATTTTATGGGAAAAATGACTGATTTACAGTTCATGGGGGTTGCCTAATCACACATATGAAGTTTTGGACAGATCTGACTTTTTTAACCCTTCGAAACAGACACCAATTATGGCACTTCCGGTTGGCACAGGAAGCTATAAGTCAACACATATCCTCATTGGGGTATGCTTTTACAGAATCCTGAGTTTTAAGTATTTACGTTCAGAACTGACTGATTTACACAGGGTTGAATGCACTATGTCTATCAAACTGCAAGGCAGGGTATGGATATACACTTTTAGGGTGATTTTAACCACTTCCGGTTGGTCCAGGAAGCTTAGAATCAACACAGGTAGACCTCATAGTGGCCTGATTGGACTGTCACCGAAGACAGGTTCATACGGCATTCATAACCCACATAGGCTTCAGGTTGAATTTAGGGGTGCAGGCAATGTATTCCTATGGGGAGAGATGTCATTGTAATCTGTGAGATCAAAAAACCCTGTTTTAGTGTGAAGGGTTAATGCCACACGGTCAAGGTTAGGCTTGCACAGATCGGGAGGACCTTAGGAACATTCCTGTGGTGGAATTTTTCTTCTCACCCTAACGGTTCTCTCACTGTCACCCAAAATCAAATGACGTTGTGGGGCAGGCTTCATTTTGGGCCTACTTTTCTAATGGTCGCTGCGCTTAGACCGAGCGAGCTACGGTCAAGCGGGATATCTCGTTGAAGTCGGCACAGTCTGGAGACTATGGTGATGCCATTTCTTGTGTTGATTTCAGAATGCCATTTTGGTGATGGTCCCTCTCCGTTTAAACACATTGCAAATGTACAAAAGTCAACTAGCAAGTCAGTGTCCATCAGTCAATTAGATGTCATTATGACACCAAACTGATACCAATTGACACCAAACCCACTTTTTCCAACTCATTTAGAAGCCTACTATCACATATGTCAGAGCAGGCCCATAATTCACAGCGCCTTCAGTTTAAAACATAATAAAACGTAAAACACATAGTTACGTTCTAGCTGCGGGTCCAGTTCGGACATTATGTGTAGGCCTATGTGAGGCGACCCCGAATCCCGAGTTTCGGCTCGATAGGTCCTTCGGTGCCCGAGCAAAACCCTAATTGGTGCTGAAAATCCACTTTTTTACATGCCTTGCTACGGGGTCCTTGAATGAGCTATCGGACAGAAACGTTGGGGTCCGTCTCTATGGGCCGAGCCGGTTTCACTGCACCTAGCCTTGTGTCTCTGAGACTTTTCTAAATGTCGTCATTTTCGTAATGGTCAAAATGAATTGAAGTCATTGCAAATGTACGAGGCTGTTCCTCGGTCCGAGAACCTTCTAGAGCCACCTAACTCACCACGCACTATCGACCGGAGGTCTAGAACAGGTTTCTAAAGTTTCGGAACTCTAGGTCTGACGGTTCTTTTTTAGCTCGAACAAAGCTAACTATTGCAGCCACTGACTGTCTCTACGCACCCCAATACGTCCCTCCTTCCAAGTTGTGTGTTAGTGTGATTTAGTTTTCCTTTGAAATTTTATGGGAAAAATGACTGATTTACAGTTCATGGGGGTTGCCTAATCACACATATGAAGTTTTGGACAGATCTGACTTTTTTAACCCTTCGAAACAGACACCAATTATGGCACTTCCGGTTGGCACAGGAAGCTATAAGTCAACACATATCCTCATTGGGGTATGCTTTTACAGAATCCTGAGTTTTAAGTCTTTACGTTCAGAACTGACTGATTTACACAGGGTTGAATGCACTATGTCTATCAAACTGCAAGGCAGGGTATGGATATACACTTTTAGGGTGATTTTAACCACTTCCGGTTGGTCCAGGAAGCTTAGAATCAACACAGGTAGACCTCATAGTGGCCTGATTGGACTGTCACCGAAGACAGGTTCATACGGCATTCATAACCCACATAGGCTTCAGGTTGAATTTAGGGGTGCAGGCAATGTATTCCTATGGGGAGAGATGTCATTGTAATCTGTGAGATCAAAAAACCCTGTTTTAGTGTGAAGGGTTAATGCCACACGGTCAAGGTTAGGCTTGCACAGATCGGGAGGACCTTAGGAACATTCCTGTGGTGGAATTTTTCTTCTCACCCTAACGGTTCTCTCACTGTCACCCAAAATCAAATGACGTTGTGGGGCAGGCTTCATTTTGGGCCTACTTTTCTAATGGTCGCTGCGCTTAGACCGAGCGAGCTACGGTCAAGCGGGATATCTCGTTGAAGTCGGCACAGTCTGGAGACTATGGTGATGCCATTTCTTGTGTTGATTTCAGAATGCCATTTTGGTGATGGTCCCTCTCCGTTTAAACACATTGCAAATGTACAAAAGTCAACTAGCAAGTCAGTGTCCATCAGTCAATTAGATGTCATTATGACACCAAACTGATACCAATTGACACCAAACCCACTTTTTCCAACTCATTTAGAAGCCTACTATCACATATGTCAGAGCAGGCCCATAATTCACAGCGCCTTCAGTTTAAAACATAATAAAACGTAAAACACATAGTTACGTTCTAGCTGCGGGTCCAGTTCGGACATTATGTGTAGGCCTATGTGAGGCGACCCCGAATCCGGAGTTTCGGCTCGATAGGTCCTTCGGTGCCCGAGCAAAACCCTAATTGGTGCTGAAAATCCACTTTTTTACATGCCTTGCTACGGGGTCCTTGAATGAGCTATCGGACAGAAACGTTGGGGTCCGTCTTTATGGGCCGAGCCGGTTTCACTGCACCTAGCCTTGCGTCTCTGAGACTTTTCTAAATGTCGTCATTTTCGTAATGGTCAAAATGAATTGAAGTCATTGCAAATGTACGAGGCTGTTCCTCGGTCCGAGAACCTTCTAGAGCCACCTAACTCACCACGCACTATCGACCGGAGGTCTAGAACAGGTTTCTAAAGTTTCGGAACTCTAGGTCTGACTGTTCTTTTTTAGCTCGAACAAAGCTAACTATTGCAGCCACTGACTGTCTCTACGCACCCCAATACGTCCCTCCTTCCAAGTTGTGTGTTAGTGTGATTTAGTTTTCCTTTGAAATTTTATGGGAAAAATGACTGATTTACAGTTCATGGGGGTTGCCTAATCACACATATGAAGTTTTGGACAGATCTGACTTTTTTAACCCTTCGAAACAGCCCCTGAGACACCAATTATGGCACTTCCGGTTGGCACAGGAAGCTATAAGTCAACACATATCCTCATTGGGGTATGCTTTTACAGAATCCTGAGTTTTAAGTCTTTACGTTCAGAACTGACTGATTTACACAGGGTTGAATGCACTATGTCTATCAAACTGCAAGGCAGGGTATGGATATACACTTTTAGGGTGATTTTAACCACTTCCGGTTGGTCCAGGAAGCTTAGAATCAACACAGGTAGACCTCATAGTGGCCTGATTGGACTGTCACCGAAGACAGGTTCATACGGCATTCATAACCCACATAGGCTTCAGGTTGAATTTAGGGGTGCAGGCAATGTATTCCTATGGGGAGAGATGTCATTGTAATCTGTGAGATCAAAAAAACCTGTTTTAGTGTGAAGGGTTAATGCCACACGGTCAAGGTTAGGCTTGCACAGATCGGGAGGACCTTAGGAACATTCCTGTGGTGGAATTTTTCTTCTCACCCTAACGGTTCTCTCACTGTCACCCAAAATCAAATGACGTTGTGGGGCAGGCTTCATTTTGGGCCTACTTTTCTAATGGTCGCTGCGCTTAGACCGAGCGAGCTACGGTCAAGCGGGATATCTCGTTGAAGTCGGCACAGTCTGGAGACTATGGTGATGCCATTTTTTGTGTTGATTTCAGAATGCCATTTTGGTGATGGTCCCTCTCCGTTTAAACACATTGCAAATGTACAAAAGTCAACTAGCAAGTCAGTGTCCATCAGTCAATTAGATGTCATTATGACACCAAACTGATACCAATTGACACCAAACCCACTTTTTCCAACTCATTTAGAAGCCTACTATCACATATGTCAGAGCAGGCCCATAATTCACAGCGCCTTCAGTTTAAAACATAATAAAACGTAAAACACATAGTTACGTTCTAGCTGCGGGTCCAGTTCGGACATTATGTGTAGGCCCATGTGAGGCGACCCCGAATCCGGAGTTTCGGCTCGATAGGTCCTTCGGTGCCCGAGCAAAACCCTAATTGGTGCTGAAAATCCACTTTTTTACATGCCTTGCTACGGGGTCCTTGAATGAGCTATCGGACAGAAACGTTGGGGTCCGTCTCTATGGGCCGAGCCGGTTTCACTGCACCTAGCCTTGCGTCTCTGAGACTTTTCTAAATGTCGTCATTTTCGTAATGGTCAAAATGAATTGAAGTCATTGCAAATGTACGAGGCTGTTCCTCGGTCCGAGAACCTTCTAGAGCCACCTAACTCACCACGCACTATCGACCGGAGGTCTAGAACAGGTTTCTAAAGTTTCGGAACTCTAGGTCTGACTGTTCTTTTTTAGCTCGAACAAAGCTAACTATTGCAGCCACTGACTGTCTCTACGCACCCCAATACGTCCCTCCTTCCAAGTTGTGTGTTAGTGTGATTTAGTTTTCCTTTGAAATTTTATGGGAAAAATGACTGATTTACAGTTCATGGGGGTTGCCTAATCACACATATGAAGTTTTGGACAGATCTGACTTTTTTAACCCTTCGAAACAGCCCCTGAGACACCAATTATGGCACTTACGGTTGGCACAGGAAGCTATAAGTCAACACATATCCTCATTGGGGTATGCTTTTACAGAATCCTGAGTTTTAAGTCTTTACGTTCAGAACTGACTGATTTACACAGGGTTGAATGCACTATGTCTATCAAACTGCAAGGCAGGGTATGGATATACACTTTTAGGGTGATTTTAACCACTTCCGGTTGGTCCAGGAAGCTTAGAATCAACACAGGTAGACCTCATAGTGGCCTGATTGGACTGTCACCGAAGACAGGTTCATACGGCATTCATAACCCACATAGGCTTCAGGTTGAATTTAGGGGTGCAGGCAATGTATTCCTATGGGGAGAGATGTCATTGTAATCTGTGAGATCAAAAAAACCTGTTTTAGTGTGAAGGGTTAATGCCACACGGTCAAGGTTAGGCTTGCACAGATCGGGAGGACCTTAGGAACATTCCTGTGGTGGAATTTTTCTTCTCACCCTAACGGTTCTCTCACTGTCACCCAAAATCAAATGACGTTGTGGGGCAGGCTTCATTTTGGGCCTACTTTTCTAATGGTCGCTGCGCTTAGACCGAGCGAGCTACGGTCAAGCGGGATATCTCGTTGAAGTCGGCACAGTCTGGAGACTATGGTGATGCCATTTTTTGTGTTGATTTCAGAATGCCATTTTGGTGATGGTCCCTCTCCGTTTAAACACATTGCAAATGTACAAAAGTCAACTAGCAAGTCAGTGTCCATCAGTCAATTAGATGTCATTATGACACCAAACTGATACCAATTGACACCAAACCCACTTTTTCCAACTCATTTAGAAGCCTACTATCACATATGTCAGAGCAGGCCCATAATTCACAGCGCCTTCAGTTTAAAACATAATAAAACGTAAAACACATAGTTACGTTCTAGCTGCGGGTCCAGTTCGGACATTATGTGTAGGCCCATGTGAGGCGACCCCGAATCCGGAGTTTCGGCTCGATAGGTCCTTCGGTGCCCGAGCAAAACCCTAATTGGTGCTGAAAATCCACTTTTTTACATGCCTTGCTACGGGGTCCTTGAATGAGCTATCGGACAGAAACGTTGGGGTCCGTCTCTATGGGCCGAGCCGGTTTCACTGCACCTAGCCTTGCGTCTCTGAGACTTTTCTAAATGTCGTCATTTTCGTAATGGTCAAAATGAATTGAAGTCATTGCAAATGTACGAGGCTGTTCCTCGGTCCGAGAACCTTCTAGAGCCACCTAACTCACCACGCACTATCGACCGGAGGTCTAGAACAGGTTTCTAAAGTTTCGGAACTCTAGGTCTGACTGTTCTTTTTTAGCTCGAACAAAGCTAACTATTGCAGCCACTGACTGTCTCTACGCACCCCAATACGTCCCTCCTTCCAAGTTGTGTGTTAGTGTGATTTAGTTTTCCTTTGAAATTTTATGGGAAAAATGACTGATTTACAGTTCATGGGGGTTGCCTAATCACACATATGAAGTTTTGGACAGATCTGACTTTTTTAACCCTTCGAAACAGCCCCTGAGACACCAATTATGGCACTTACGGTTGGCACAGGAAGCTATAAGTCAACACATATCCTCATTGGGGTATGCTTTTACAGAATCCTGAGTTTTAAGTCTTTACGTTCAGAACTGACTGATTTACACAGGGTTGAATGCACTATGTCTATCAAACTGCAAGGCAGGGTATGGATATACACTTTTAGGGTGATTTTAACCACTTCCGGTTGGTCCAGGAAGCTTAGAATCAACACAGGTAGACCTCATAGTGGCCTGATTGGACTGTCACCGAAGACAGGTTCATACGGCATTCATAACCCACATAGGCTTCAGGTTGAATTTAGGGGTGCAGGCAATGTATTCCTATGGGGAGAGATGTCATTGTAATCTGTGAGATCAAAAAACCCTGTTTTAGTGTGAAGGGTTAATGCCACACGGTCACGGTTAGGCTTGCACAGATCGGGAGGACCTTAGGAACATTCCTGTGGTGGAATTTTTCTTCTCACCCTAACGGTTCTCTCACTGTCACCCAAAATCAAATGACGTTGTGGGGCAGGCTTCATTTTGGGCCTACTTTTCTAATGGTCGCTGCGCTTAGACCGAGCGAGCTACGGTCAAGCGGGATATCTCGTTGAAGTCGGCACAGTCTGGAGACTATGGTGATGCCATTTTTTGTGTTGATTTCAGAATGCCATTTTGGTGATGGTCCCTCTCCGTTTAAACACATTGCAAATGTACAAAAGTCAACTAGCAAGTCAGTGTCCATCAGTCAATTAGATGTCATTATGACACCAAACTGATACCAATTGACACCAAACCCACTTTTTCCAACTCATTTAGAAGCCTACTATCACATATGTCAGAGCAGGCCCATAATTCACAGCGCCTTCAGTTTAAAACATAATAAAACGTAAAACACATAGTTACGTTCTAGCTGCGGGTCCAGTTCGGACATTATGTGTAGGCCCATGTGAGGCGACCCCGAATCCGGAGTTTCGGCTCGATAGGTCCTTCGGTGCCCGAGCAAAACCCTAATTGGTGCTGAAAATCCACTTTTTTACATGCCTTGCTACGGGGTCCTTGAATGAGCTATCGGACAGAAACGTTGGGGTCCGTCTCTATGGGCCGAGCCGGTTTCACTGCACCTAGCCTTGCGTCTCTGAGACTTTTCTAAATGTCGTCATTTTCGTAATGGTCAAAATGAATTGAAGTCATTGCAAATGTACGAGGCTGTTCCTCGGTCCGAGAACCTTCTAGAGCCACCTAACTCACCACGCACTATCGACCGGAGGTCTAGAACAGGTTTCTAAAGTTTCGGAACTCTAGGTCTGACTGTTCTTTTTTAGCTCGAACAAAGCTAACTATTGCAGCCACTGACTGTCTCTACGCACCCCAATACGTCCCTCCTTCCAAGTTGTGTGTTAGTGTGATTTAGTTTTCCTTTGAAATTTTATGGGAAAAATGACTGATTTACAGTTCATGGGGGTTGCCTAATCACACATATGAAGTTTTGGACAGATCTGACTTTTTTAACCCTTCGAAACAGCCCCTGAGACACCAATTATGGCACTTCCGGTTGGCACAGGAAGCTATAAGTCAACACATATCCTCATTGGGGTATGCTTTTACAGAATCCTGAGTTTTAAGTCTTTACGTTCAGAACTGACTGATTTACACAGGGTTGAATGCACTATGTCTATCAAACTGCAAGGCAGGGTATGGATATACACTTTTAGGGTGATTTTAACCACTTCCGGTTGGTCCAGGAAGCTTAGAATCAACACAGGTAGACCTCATAGTGGCCTGATTGGACTGTCACCGAAGACAGGTTCATACGGCATTCATAACCCACATAGGCTTCAGGTTGAATTTAGGGGTGCAGGCAATGTATTCCTATGGGGAGAGATGTCATTGTAATCTGTGAGATCAAAAAAACCTGTTTTAGTGTGAAGGGTTAATGCCACACGGTCAAGGTTAGGCTTGCACAGATCGGGAGGACCTTAGGAACATTCCTGTGGTGGAATTTTTCTTCTCACCCTAACGGTTCTCTCACTGTCACCCAAAATCAAATGACGTTGTGGGGCAGGCTTCATTTTGGGCCTACTTTTCTAATGGTCGCTGCGCTTAGACCGAGCGAGCTACGGTCAAGCGGGATATCTCGTTGAAGTCGGCACAGTCTGGAGACTATGGTGATGCCATTTTTTGTGTTGATTTCAGAATGCCATTTTGGTGATGGTCCCTCTCCGTTTAAACACATTGCAAATGTACAAAAGTCAACTAGCAAGTCAGTGTCCATCAGTCAATTAGATGTCATTATGACACCAAACTGATACCAATTGACACCAAACCCACTTTTTCCAACTCATTTAGAAGCGTACTATCACATATGTCAGAGCAGGCCCATAATTCACAGCACCTTCAGTTTAAAACATAATAAAATGTAAAACACATAGTTACGTTCTAGCTGCGGGTCCAGTTCGGACATTATGTGTAGGCCTATGTGAGGCGACCCCGAATCCCGAGTTTCGGCTCGATAGGTCCTTCGGTGCCCGAGCAAAACCCTAATTGGTGCTGAAAATCCACTTTTTTACATGCCTTGCTACGGGGTCCTTGAATGAGCTATCGGACAGAAACGTTGGGGTCCGTCTCTATGGGCCGAGCCGGTTTCACTGCACCTAGCCTTGTGTCTCTGAGACTTTTCTAAATGTCGTCATTTTCGTAATGGTCAAAATGAATTGAAGTCATTGCAAATGTACGAGGCTGTTCCTCGGTCCGAGAACCTTCTAGAGCCACCTAACTCACCACGCACTATCGACCGGAGGTCTAGAACAGGTTTCTAAAGTTTCGGAACTCTAGGTCTGACGGTTCTTTTTTAGCTCGAACAAAGCTAACTATTGCAGCCACTGACTGTCTCTACGCACCCCAATACGTCCCTCCTTCCAAGTTGTGTGTTAGTGTGATTTAGTTTTCCTTTGAAATTTTATGGGAAAAATGACTGATTTACAGTTCATGGGGGTTGCCTAATCACACATATGAAGTTTTGGACAGATCTGACTTTTTTAACCCTTCGAAACAGACACCAATTATGGCACTTCCGGTTGGCACAGGAAGCTATAAGTCAACACATATCCTCATTGGGGTATGCTTTTACAGAATCCTGAGTTTTAAGTCTTTACGTTCAGAACTGACTGATTTACACAGGGTTGAATGCACTATGTCTATCAAACTGCAAGGCAGGGTATGGATATACACTTTTAGGGTGATTTTAACCACTTCCGGTTGGTCCAGGAAGCTTAGAATCAACACAGGTAGACCTCATAGTGGCCTGATTGGACTGTCACCGAAGACAGGTTCATACGGCATTCATAACCCACATAGGCTTCAGGTTGAATTTAGGGGTGCAGGCAATGTATTCCTATGGGGAGAGATGTCATTGTAATCTGTGAGATCAAAAAACCCTGTTTTAGTGTGAAGGGTTAATGCCACACGGTCAAGGTTAGGCTTGCACAGATCGGGAGGACCTTAGGAACATTCCTGTGGTGGAATTTTTCTTCTCACCCTAACGGTTCTCTCACTGTCACCCAAAATCAAATGACGTTGTGGGGCAGGCTTCATTTTGGGCCTACTTTTCTAATGGTCGCTGCGCTTAGACCGAGCGAGCTACGGTCAAGCGGGATATCTCGTTGAAGTCGGCACAGTCTGGAGACTATGGTGATGCCATTTCTTGTGTTGATTTCAGAATGCCATTTTGGTGATGGTCCCTCTCCGTTTAAACACATTGCAAATGTACAAAAGTCAACTAGCAAGTCAGTGTCCATCAGTCAATTAGATGTCATTATGACACCAAACTGATACCAATTGACACCAAACCCACTTTTTCCAACTCATTTAGAAGCCTACTATCACATATGTCAGAGCAGGCCCATAATTCACAGCGCCTTCAGTTTAAAACATAATAAAACGTAAAACACATAGTTACGTTCTAGCTGCGGGTCCAGTTCGGACATTATGTGTAGGCCTATGTGAGGCGACCCCGAATCCCGAGTTTCGGCTCGATAGGTCCTTCGGTGCCCGAGCAAAACCCTAATTGGTGCTGAAAATCCACTTTTTTACATGCCTTGCTACGGGGTCCTTGAATGAGCTATCGGACAGAAACGTTGGGGTCCGTCTCTATGGGCCGAGCCGGTTTCACTGCACCTAGCCTTGTGTCTCTGAGACTTTTCTAAATGTCGTCATTTTCGTAATGGTCAAAATGAATTGAAGTCATTGCAAATGTACGAGGCTGTTCCTCGGTCCGAGAACCTTCTAGAGCCACCTAACTCACCACGCACTATCGACCGGAGGTCTAGAACAGGTTTCTAAAGTTTCGGAACTCTAGGTCTGACGGTTCTTTTTTAGCTCGAACAAAGCTAACTATTGCAGCCACTGACTGTCTCTACGCACCCCAATACGTCCCTCCTTCCAAGTTGTGTGTTAGTGTGATTTAGTTTTCCTTTGAAATTTTATGGGAAAAATGACTGATTTACAGTTCATGGGGGTTGCCTAATCACACATATGAAGTTTTGGACAGATCTGACTTTTTTAACCCTTCGAAACAGACACCAATTATGGCACTTCCGGTTGGCACAGGAAGCTATAAGTCAACACATATCCTCATTGGGGTATGCTTTTACAGAATCCTGAGTTTTAAGTCTTTACGTTCAGAACTGACTGATTTACACAGGGTTGAATGCACTATGTCTATCAAACTGCAAGGCAGGGTATGGATATACACTTTTAGGGTGATTTTAACCACTTCCGGTTGGTCCAGGAAGCTTAGAATCAACACAGGTAGACCTCATAGTGGCCTGATTGGACTGTCACCGAAGACAGGTTCATACGGCATTCATAACCCACATAGGCTTCAGGTTGAATTTAGGGGTGCAGGCAATGTATTCCTATGGGGAGAGATGTCATTGTAATCTGTGAGATCAAAAAACCCTGTTTTAGTGTGAAGGGTTAATGCCACACGGTCAAGGTTAGGCTTGCACAGATCGGGAGGACCTTAGGAACATTCCTGTGGTGGAATTTTTCTTCTCACCCTAACGGTTCTCTCACTGTCACCCAAAATCAAATGACGTTGTGGGGCAGGCTTCATTTTGGGCCTACTTTTCTAATGGTCGCTGCGCTTAGACCGAGCGAGCTACGGTCAAGCGGGATATCTCGTTGAAGTCGGCACAGTCTGGAGACTATGGTGATGCCATTTCTTGTGTTGATTTCAGAATGCCATTTTGGTGATGGTCCCTCTCCGTTTAAACACATTGCAAATGTACAAAAGTCAACTAGCAAGTCAGTGTCCATCAGTCAATTAGATGTCATTATGACACCAAACTGATACCAATTGACACCAAACCCACTTTTTCCAACTCATTTAGAAGCCTACTATCACATATGTCAGAGCAGGCCCATAATTCACAGCGCCTTCAGTTTAAAACATAATAAAACGTAAAACACATAGTTACGTTCTAGCTGCGGGTCCAGTTCGGACATTATGTGTAGGCCTATGTGAGGCGACCCCGAATCCCGAGTTTCGGCTCGATAGGTCCTTCGGTGCCCGAGCAAAACCCTAATTGGTGCTGAAAATCCACTTTTTTACATGCCTTGCTACGGGGTCCTTGAATGAGCTATCGGACAGAAACGTTGGGGTCCGTCTCTATGGGCCGAGCCGGTTTCACTGCACCTAGCCTTGCGTCTCTGAGACTTTTCTAAATGTCGTCATTTTCGTAATGGTCAAAATGAATTGAAGTCATTGCAAATGTACGAGGCTGTTCCTCGGTCCGAGAACCTTCTAGAGCCACCTAACTCACCACGCACTATCGACCGGAGGTCTAGAACAGGTTTCTAAAGTTTCTGAACTCTAGGTCTGACTGTTCTTTTTTAGCTCGAACAAAGCTAACTATTGCAGCCACTGACTGTCTCTACGCACCCCAATACGTCCCTCCTTCCAAGTTGTGTGTTAGTGTGATTTAGTTTTCCTTTGAAATTTTATGGGAAAAATGACTGATTTACAGTTCATGGGGGTTGCCTAATCACACATATGAAGTTTTGGACAGATCTGACTTTTTTAACCCTTCGAAACAGCCCCTGAGACACCAATTATGGCACTTCCGGTTGGCACAGGAAGCTATAAGTCAACACATATCCTCATTGGGGTATGCTTTTACAGAATCCTGAGTTTTAAGTCTTTACGTTCAGAACTGACTGATTTACACAGGGTTGAATGCACTATGTCTATCAAACTGCAAGGCAGGGTATGGATATACACTTTTAGGGTGATTTTAACCACTTCCGGTTGGTCCAGGAAGCTTAGAATCAACACAGGTAGACCTCATAGTGGCCTGATTGGACTGTCACCGAAGACAGGTTCATACGGCATTCATAACCCACATAGGCTTCAGGTTGAATTTAGGGGTGCAGGCAATGTATTCCTATGGGGAGAGATGTCATTGTAATCTGTGAGATCAAAAAAACCTGTTTTAGTGTGAAGGGTTAATGCCACACGGTCAAGGTTAGGCTTGCACAGATCGGGAGGACCTTAGGAACATTCCTGTGGTGGAATTTTTCTTCTCACCCTAACGGTTCTCTCACTGTCACCCAAAATCAAATGACGTTGTGGGGCAGGCTTCATTTTGGGCCTACTTTTCTAATGGTCGCTGCGCTTAGACCGAGCGAGCTACGGTCAAGCGGGATATCTCGTTGAAGTCGGCACAGTCTGGAGACTATGGTGATGCCATTTTTTGTGTTGATTTCAGAATGCCATTTTGGTGATGGTCCCTCTCCGTTTAAACACATTGCAAATGTACAAAAGTCAACTAGCAAGTCAGTGTCCATCAGTCAATTAGATGTCATTATGACACCAAACTGATACCAATTGACACCAAACCCACTTTTTCCAACTCATTTAGAAGCCTACTATCACATATGTCAGAGCAGGCCCATAATTCACAGCGCCTTCAGTTTAAAACATAATAAAACGTAAAACACATAGTTACGTTCTAGCTGCGGGTCCAGTTCGGACATTATGTGTAGGCCCATGTGAGGCGACCCCGAATCCGGAGTTTCGGCTCGATAGGTCCTTCGGTGCCCGAGCAAAACCCTAATTGGTGCTGAAAATCCACTTTTTTACATGCCTTGCTACGGGGTCCTTGAATGAGCTATCGGACAGAAACGTTGGGGTCCGTCTCTATGGGCCGAGCCGGTTTCACTGCACCTAGCCTTGCGTCTCTGAGACTTTTCTAAATGTCGTCATTTTCGTAATGGTCAAAATGAATTGAAGTCATTGCAAATGTACGAGGCTGTTCCTCGGTCCGAGAACCTTCTAGAGCCACCTAACTCACCACGCACTATCGACCGGAGGTCTAGAACAGGTTTCTAAAGTTTCGGAACTCTAGGTCTGACTGTTCTTTTTTAGCTCGAACAAAGCTAACTATTGCAGCCACTGACTGTCTCTACGCACCCCAATACGTCCCTCCTTCCAAGTTGTGTGTTAGTGTGATTTAGTTTTCCTTTGAAATTTTATGGGAAAAATGACTGATTTACAGTTCATGGGGGTTGCCTAATCACACATATGAAGTTTTGGACAGATCTGACTTTTTTAACCCTTCGAAACAGACACCAATTATGGCACTTCCGGTTGGCACAGGAAGCTATAAGTCAACACATATCCTCATTGGGGTATGCTTTTACAGAATCCTGAGTTTTAAGTCTTTACGTTCAGAACTGACTGATTTACACAGGGTTGAATGCACTATGTCTATCAAACTGCAAGGCAGGGTATGGATATACACTTTTAGGGTGATTTTAACCACTTCCGGTTGGTCCAGGAAGCTTAGAATCAACACAGGTAGACCTCATAGTGGCCTGATTGGACTGTCACCGAAGACAGGTTCATACGGCATTCATAACCCACATAGGCTTCAGGTTGAATTTAGGGGTGCAGGCAATGTATTCCTATGGGGAGAGATGTCATTGTAATCTGTGCGATCAAAAAACCCTGTTTTAGTGTGAAGGGTTAATGCCACACGGTCAAGGTTAGGCTTGCACAGATCGGGAGGACCTTAGGAACATTCCTGTGGTGGAATTTTTCTTCTCACCCTAACGGTTCTCTCACTGTCACCCAAAATCAAATGACGTTGTGGGGCAGGCTTCATTTTGGGCCTACTTTTCTAATGGTCGCTGCGCTTAGACCGAGCGAGCTACGGTCAAGCGGGATATCTCGTTGAAGTCGGCACAGTCTGGAGACTATGGTGATGCCATTTCTTGTGTTGATTTCAGAATGCCATTTTGGTGATGGTCCCTCTCCGTTTAAACACATTGCAAATGTACAAAAGTCAACTAGCAAGTCAGTGTCCATCAGTCAATTAGATGTCATTATGACACCAAACTGATACCAATTGACACCAAACCCACTTTTTCCAACTCATTTAGAAGCCTACTATCACATATGTCAGAGCAGGCCCATAATTCACAGCGCCTTCAGTTTAAAACATAATAAAACGTAAAACACATAGTTACGTTCTAGCTGCGGGTCCAGTTCGGACATTATGTGTAGGCCTATGTGAGGCGACCCCGAATCCCGAGTTTCGGCTCGATAGGTCCTTCGGTGCCCGAGCAAAACCCTAATTGGTGCTGAAAATCCACTTTTTTACATGCCTTGCTACGGGGTCCTTGAATGAGCTATCGGACAGAAACGTTGGGGTCCGTCTCTATGGGCCGAGCCGGTTTCACTGCACCTAGCCTTGTGTCTCTGAGACTTTTCTAAATGTCGTCATTTTCGTAATGGTCAAAATGAATTGAAGTCATTGCAAATGTACGAGGCTGTTCCTCGGTCCGAGAACCTTCTAGAGCCACCTAACTCACCACGCACTATCGACCGGAGGTCTAGAACAGGTTTCTAAAGTTTCGGAACTCTAGGTCTGACGGTTCTTTTTTAGCTCGAACAAAGCTAACTATTGCAGCCACTGACTGTCTCTACGCACCCCAATACGTCCCTCCTTCCAAGTTGTGTGTTAGTGTGATTTAGTTTTCCTTTGAAATTTTATGGGAAAAATGACTGATTTACAGTTCATGGGGGTTGCCTAATCACACATATGAAGTTTTGGACAGATCTGACTTTTTTAACCCTTCGAAACAGCCCCTGAGACACCAATTATGGCACTTCCGGTTGGCACAGGAAGCTATAAGTCAACACATATCCTCATTGGGGTATGCTTTTACAGAATCCTGAGTTTTAAGTCTTTACGTTCAGAACTGACTGATTTACACAGGGTTGAATGCACTATGTCTATCAAACTGCAAGGCAGGGTATGGATATACACTTTTAGGGTGATTTTAACCACTTCCGGTTGGTCCAGGAAGCTTAGAATCAACACAGGTAGACCTCATAGTGGCCTGATTGGACTGTCACCGAAGACAGGTTCATACGGCATTCATAACCCACATAGGCTTCAGGTTGAATTTAGGGGTGCAGGCAATGTATTCCTATGGGGAGAGATGTCATTGTAATCTGTGAGATCAAAAAACCCTGTTTTAGTGTGAAGGGTTAATGCCACACGGTCAAGGTTAGGCTTGCACAGATCGGGAGGACCTTAGGAACATTCCTGTGGTGGAATTTTTCTTCTCACCCTAACGGTTCTCTCACTGTCACCCAAAATCAAATGACGTTGTGGGGCAGGCTTCATTTTGGGCCTACTTTTCTAATGGTCGCTGCGCTTAGACCGAGCGAGCTACGGTCAAGCGGGATATCTCGTTGAAGTCGGCACAGTCTGGAGACTATGGTGATGCCATTTCTTGTGTTGATTTCAGAATGCCATTTTGGTGATGGTCCCTCTCCGTTTAAACACATTGCAAATGTACAAAAGTCAACTAGCAAGTCAGTGTCCATCAGTCAATTAGATGTCATTATGACACCAAACTGATACCAATTGACACCAAACCCACTTTTTCCAACTCATTTAGAAGCCTACTATCACATATGTCAGAGCAGGCCCATAATTCACAGCGCCTTCAGTTTAAAACATAATAAAACGTAAAACACATAGTTACGTTCTAGCTGCGGGTCCAGTTCGGACATTATGTGTAGGCCTATGTGAGGCGACCCCGAATCCCGAGTTTCGGCTCGATAGGTCCTTCGGTGCCCGAGCAAAACCCTAATTGGTGCTGAAAATCCACTTTTTTACATGCCTTGCTACGGGGTCCTTGAATGAGCTATCGGACAGAAACGTTGGGGTCCGTCTCTATGGGCCGAGCCGGTTTCACTGCACCTAGCCTTGCGTCTCTGAGACTTTTCTAAATGTCGTCATTTTCGTAATGGTCAAAATGAATTGAAGTCATTGCAAATGTACGAGGCTGTTCCTCGGTCCGAGAACCTTCTAGAGCCACCTAACTCACCACGCACTATCGACCGGAGGTCTAGAACAGGTTTCTAAAGTTTCGGAACTCTAGGTCTGACGGTTCTTTTTTAGCTCGAACAAAGCTAACTATTGCAGCCACTGACTGTCTCTACGCACCCCAATACGTCCCTCCTTCCAAGTTGTGTGTTAGTGTGATTTAGTTTTCCTTTGAAATTTTATGGGAAAAATGACTGATTTACAGTTCATGGGGGTTGCCTAATCACACATATGAAGTTTTGGACAGATCTGACTTTTTTAACCCTTCGAAACAGACACCAATTATGGCACTTCCGGTTGGCACAGGAAGCTATAAGTCAACACATATCCTCATTGGGGTATGCTTTTACAGAATCCTGAGTTTTAAGTCTTTACGTTCAGAACTGACTGATTTACACAGGGTTGAATGCACTATGTCTATCAAACTGCAAGGCAGGGTATGGATATACACTTTTAGGGTGATTTTAACCACTTCCGGTTGGTCCAGGAAGCTTAGAATCAACACAGGTAGACCTCATAGTGGCCTGATTGGACTGTCACCGAAGACAGGTTCATACGGCATTCATAACCCACATAGGCTTCAGGTTGAATTTAGGGGTGCAGGCAATGTATTCCTATGGGGAGAGATGTCATTGTAATCTGTGAGATCAAAAAACCCTGTTTTAGTGTGAAGGGTTAATGCCACACGGTCAAGGTTAGGCTTGCACAGATCGGGAGGACCTTAGGAACATTCCTGTGGTGGAATTTTTCTTCTCACCCTAACGGTTCTCTCACTGTCACCCAAAATCAAATGACGTTGTGGGGCAGGCTTCATTTTGGGCCTACTTTTCTAATGGTCGCTGCGCTTAGACCGAGCGAGCTACGGTCAAGCGGGATATCTCGTTGAAGTCGGCACAGTCTGGAGACTATGGTGATGCCATTTCTTGTGTTGATTTCAGAATGCCATTTTGGTGATGGTCCCTCTCCGTTTAAACACATTGCAAATGTACAAAAGTCAACTAGCAAGTCAGTGTCCATCAGTCAATTAGATGTCATTATGACACCAAACTGATACCAATTGACACCAAACCCACTTTTTCCAACTCATTTAGAAGCCTACTATCACATATGTCAGAGCAGGCCCATAATTCACAGCGCCTTCAGTTTAAAACATAATAAAACGTAAAACACATAGTTACGTTCTAGCTGCGGGTCCAGTTCGGACATTATGTGTAGGCCCATGTGAGGCGACCCCGAATCCCGAGTTTCGGCTCGATAGGTCCTTCGGTGCCCGAGCAAAACCCTAATTGGTGCTGAAAATCCACTTTTTTACATGCCTTGCTACGGGGTCCTTGAATGAGCTATCGGACAGAAACGTTGGGGTCCGTCTCTATGGGCCGAGCCGGTTTCACTGCACCTAGCCTTGCGTCTCTGAGACTTTTCTAAATGTCGTCATTTTCGTAATGGTCAAAATGAATTGAAGTCATTGCAAATGTACGAGGCTGTTCCTCGGTCCGAGAACCTTCTAGAGCCACCTAACTCACCACGCACTATCGACCGGAGGTCTAGAACAGGTTTCTAAAGTTTCGGAACTCTAGGTCTGACGGTTCTTTTTTAGCTCGAACAAAGCTAACTATTGCAGCCACTGACTGTCTCTACGCACCCCAATACGTCCCTCCTTCCAAGTTGTGTGTTAGTGTGATTTAGTTTTCCTTTGAAATTTTATGGGAAAAATGACTGATTTACAGTTCATGGGGGTTGCCTAATCACACATATGAAGTTTTGGACAGATCTGACTTTTTTAACCCTTCGAAACAGACACCAATTATGGCACTTCCGGTTGGCACAGGAAGCTATAAGTCAACACATATCCTCATTGGGGTATGCTTTTACAGAATCCTGAGTTTTAAGTCTTTACGTTCAGAACTGACTGATTTACACAGGGTTGAATGCACTATGTCTATCAAACTGCAAGGCAGGGTATGGATATACACTTTTAGGGTGATTTTAACCACTTCCGGTTGGTCCAGGAAGCTTAGAATCAACACAGGTAGACCTCATAGTGGCCTGATTGGACTGTCACCGAAGACAGGTTCATACGGCATTCATAACCCACATAGGCTTCAGGTTGAATTTAGGGGTGCAGGCAATGTATTCCTATGGGGAGAGATGTCATTGTAATCTGTGAGATCAAAAAACCCTGTTTTAGTGTGAAGGGTTAATGCCACACGGTCACGGTTAGGCTTGCACAGATCGGGAGGACCTTAGGAACATTCCTGTGGTGGAATTTTTCTTCTCACCCTAACGGTTCTCTCACTGTCACCCAAAATCAAATGACGTTGTGGGGCAGGCTTCATTTTGGGCCTACTTTTCTAATGGTCGCTGCGCTTAGACCGAGCGAGCTACGGTCAAGCGGGATATCTCGTTGAAGTCGGCACAGTCTGGAGACTATGGTGATGCCATTTTTTGTGTTGATTTCAGAATGCCATTTTGGTGATGGTCCCTCTCCGTTTAAACACATTGCAAATGTACAAAAGTCAACTAGCAAGTCAGTGTCCATCAGTCAATTAGATGTCATTATGACACCAAACTGATACCAATTGACACCAAACCCACTTTTTCCAACTCATTTAGAAGCCTACTATCACATATGTCAGAGCAGGCCCATAATTCACAGCGCCTTCAGTTTAAAACATAATAAAACGTAAAACACATAGTTACGTTCTAGCTGCGGGTCCAGTTCGGACATTATGTGTAGGCCTATGTGAGGCGACCCCGAATCCCGAGTTTCGGCTCGATAGGTCCTTCGGTGCCCGAGCAAAACCCTAATTGGTGCTGAAAATCCACTTTTTTACATGCCTTGCTACGGGGTCCTTGAATGAGCTATCGGACAGAAACGTTGGGGTCCGTCTCTATGGGCCGAGCCGGTTTCACTGCACCTAGCCTTGCGTCTCTGAGACTTTTCTAAATGTCGTCATTTTCGTAATGGTCAAAATGAATTGAAGTCATTGCAAATGTACGAGGCTGTTCCTCGGTCCGAGAACCTTCTAGAGCCACCTAACTCACCACGCACTATCGACCGGAGGTCTAGAACAGGTTTCTAAAGTTTCGGAACTCTAGGTCTGACGGTTCTTTTTTAGCTCGAACAAAGCTAACTATTGCAGCCACTGACTGTCTCTACGCACCCCAATACGTCCCTCCTTCCAAGTTGTGTGTTAGTGTGATTTAGTTTTCCTTTGAAATTTTATGGGAAAAATGACTGATTTACAGTTCATGGGGGTTGCCTAATCACACATATGAAGTTTTGGACAGATCTGACTTTTTTAACCCTTCGAAACAGACACCAATTATGGCACTTCCGGTTGGCACAGGAAGCTATAAGTCAACACATATCCTCATTGGGGTATGCTTTTACAGAATCCTGAGTTTTAAGTCTTTACGTTCAGAACTGACTGATTTACACAGGGTTGAATGCACTATGTCTATCAAACTGCAAGGCAGGGTATGGATATACACTTTTAGGGTGATTTTAACCACTTCCGGTTGGTCCAGGAAGCTTAGAATCAACACAGGTAGACCTCATAGTGGCCTGATTGGACTGTCACCGAAGACAGGTTCATACGGCATTCATAACCCACATAGGCTTCAGGTTGAATTTAGGGGTGCAGGCAATGTATTCCTATGGGGAGAGATGTCATTGTAATCTGTGAGATCAAAAAACCCTGTTTTAGTGTGAAGGGTTAATGCCACACGGTCAAGGTTAGGCTTGCACAGATCGGGAGGACCTTAGGAACATTCCTGTGGTGGAATTTTTCTTCTCACCCTAACGGTTCTCTCACTGTCACCCAAAATCAAATGACGTTGTGGGGCAGGCTTCATTTTGGGCCTACTTTTCTAATGGTCGCTGCGCTTAGACCGAGCGAGCTACGGTCAAGCGGGATATCTCGTTGAAGTCGGCACAGTCTGGAGACTATGGTGATGCCATTTCTTGTGTTGATTTCAGAATGCCATTTTGGTGATGGTCCCTCTCCGTTTAAACACATTGCAAATGTACAAAAGTCAACTAGCAAGTCAGTGTCCATCAGTCAATTAGATGTCATTATGACACCAAACTGATACCAATTGACACCAAACCCACTTTTTCCAACTCATTTAGAAGCCTACTATCACATATGTCAGAGCAGGCCCATAATTCACAGCGCCTTCAGTTTAAAACATAATAAAACGTAAAACACATAGTTACGTTCTAGCTGCGGGTCCAGTTCGGACATTATGTGTAGGCCCATGTGAGGCGACCCCGAATCCCGAGTTTCGGCTCGATAGGTCCTTCGGTGCCCGAGCAAAACCCTAATTGGTGCTGAAAATCCACTTTTTTACATGCCTTGCTACGGGGTCCTTGAATGAGCTATCGGACAGAAACGTTGGGGTCCGTCTCTATGGGCCGAGCCGGTTTCACTGCACCTAGCCTTGCGTCTCTGAGACTTTTCTAAATGTCGTCATTTTCGTAATGGTCAAAATGAATTGAAGTCATTGCAAATGTACGAGGCTGTTCCTCGGTCCGAGAACCTTCTAGAGCCACCTAACTCACCACGCACTATCGACCGGAGGTCTAGAACAGGTTTCTAAAGTTTCGGAACTCTAGGTCTGACGGTTCTTTTTTAGCTCGAACAAAGCTAACTATTGCAGCCACTGACTGTCTCTACGCACCCCAATACGTCCCTCCTTCCAAGTTGTGTGTTAGTGTGATTTAGTTTTCCTTTGAAATTTTATGGGAAAAATGACTGATTTACAGTTCATGGGGGTTGCCTAATCACACATATGAAGTTTTGGACAGATCTGACTTTTTTAACCCTTCGAAACAGACACCAATTATGGCACTTCCGGTTGGCACAGGAAGCTATAAGTCAACACATATCCTCATTGGGGTATGCTTTTACAGAATCCTGAGTTTTAAGTCTTTACGTTCAGAACTGACTGATTTACACAGGGTTGAATGCACTATGTCTATCAAACTGCAAGGCAGGGTATGGATATACACTTTTAGGGTGATTTTAACCACTTCCGGTTGGTCCAGGAAGCTTAGAATCAACACAGGTAGACCTCATAGTGGCCTGATTGGACTGTCACCGAAGACAGGTTCATACGGCATTCATAACCCACATAGGCTTCAGGTTGAATTTAGGGGTGCAGGCAATGTATTCCTATGGGGAGAGATGTCATTGTAATCTGTGAGATCAAAAAACCCTGTTTTAGTGTGAAGGGTTAATGCCACACGGTCAAGGTTAGGCTTGCACAGATCGGGAGGACCTTAGGAACATTCCTGTGGTGGAATTTTTCTTCTCACCCTAACGGTTCTCTCACTGTCACCCAAAATCAAATGACGTTGTGGGGCAGGCTTCATTTTGGGCCTACTTTTCTAATGGTCGCTGCGCTTAGACCGAGCGAGCTACGGTCAAGCGGGATATCTCGTTGAAGTCGGCACAGTCTGGAGACTATGGTGATGCCATTTTTTGTGTTGATTTCAGAATGCCATTTTGGTGATGGTCCCTCTCCGTTTAAACACATTGCAAATGTACAAAAGTCAACTAGCAAGTCAGTGTCCATCAGTCAATTAGATGTCATTATGACACCAAACTGATACCAATTGACACCAAACCCACTTTTTCCAACTCATTTAGAAGCCTACTATCACATATGTCAGAGCAGGCCCATAATTCACAGCGCCTTCAGTTTAAAACATAATAAAACGTAAAACACATAGTTACGTTCTAGCTGCGGGTCCAGTTCGGACATTATGTGTAGGCCTATGTGAGGCGACCCCGAATCCGGAGTTTCGGCTCGATAGGTCCTTCGGTGCCCGAGCAAAACCCTAATTGGTGCTGAAAATCCACTTTTTTACATGCCTTGCTACGGGGTCCTTGAATGAGCTATCGGACAGAAACGTTGGGGTCCGTCTCTATGGGCCGAGCCGGTTTCACTGCACCTAGCCTTGCGTCTCTGAGACTTTTCTAAATGTCGTCATTTTCGTAATGGTCAAAATGAATTGAAGTCATTGCAAATGTACGAGGCTGTTCCTCGGTCCGAGAACCTTCTAGAGCCACCTAACTCACCACGCACTATCGACCGGAGGTCTAGAACAGGTTTCTAAAGTTTCGGAACTCTAGGTCTGACTGTTCTTTTTTAGCTCGAACAAAGCTAACTATTGCAGCCACTGACTGTCTCTACGCACCCCAATACGTCCCTCCTTCCAAGTTGTGTGTTAGTGTGATTTAGTTTTCCTTTGAAATTTTATGGGAAAAATGACTGATTTACAGTTCATGGGGGTTGCCTAATCACACATATGAAGTTTTGGACAGATCTGACTTTTTTAACCCTTCGAAACAGACACCAATTATGGCACTTCCGGTTGGCACAGGAAGCTATAAGTCAACACATATCCTCATTGGGGTATGCTTTTACAGAATCCTGAGTTTTAAGTCTTTACGTTCAGAACTGACTGATTTACACAGGGTTGAATGCACTATGTCTATCAAACTGCAAGGCAGGGTATGGATATACACTTTTAGGGTGATTTTAACCACTTCCGGTTGGTCCAGGAAGCTTAGAATCAACACAGGTAGACCTCATAGTGGCCTGATTGGACTGTCACCGAAGACAGGTTCATACGGCATTCATAACCCACATAGGCTTCAGGTTGAATTTAGGGGTGCAGGCAATGTATTCCTATGGGGAGAGATGTCATTGTAATCTGTGAGATCAAAAAACCCTGTTTTAGTGTGAAGGGTTAATGCCACACGGTCACGGTTAGGCTTGCACAGATCGGGAGGACCTTAGGAACATTCCTGTGGTGGAATTTTTCTTCTCACCCTAACGGTTCTCTCACTGTCACCCAAAATCAAATGACGTTGTGGGGCAGGCTTCATTTTGGGCCTACTTTTCTAATGGTCGCTGCGCTTAGACCGAGCGAGCTACGGTCAAGCGGGATATCTCGTTGAAGTCGGCACAGTCTGGAGACTATGGTGATGCCATTTCTTGTGTTGATTTCAGAATGCCATTTTGGTGATGGTCCCTCTCCGTTTAAACACATTGCAAATGTACAAAAGTCAACTAGCAAGTCAGTGTCCATCAGTCAATTAGATGTCATTATGACACCAAACTGATACCAATTGACACCAAACCCACTTTTTCCAACTCATTTAGAAGCCTACTATCACATATGTCAGAGCAGGCCCATAATTCACAGCGCCTTCAGTTTAAAACATAATAAAACGTAAAACACATAGTTACGTTCTAGCTGCGGGTCCAGTTCGGACATTATGTGTAGGCCTATGTGAGGCGACCCCGAATCCCGAGTTTCGGCTCGATAGGTCCTTCGGTGCCCGAGCAAAACCCTAATTGGTGCTGAAAATCCACTTTTTTACATGCCTTGCTACGGGGTCCTTGAATGAGCTATCGGACAGAAACGTTGGGGTCCGTCTCTATGGGCCGAGCCGGTTTCACTGCACCTAGCCTTGTGTCTCTGAGACTTTTCTAAATGTCGTCATTTTCGTAATGGTCAAAATGAATTGAAGTCATTGCAAATGTACGAGGCTGTTCCTCGGTCCGAGAACCTTCTAGAGCCACCTAACTCACCACGCACTATCGACCGGAGGTCTAGAACAGGTTTCTAAAGTTTCGGAACTCTAGGTCTGACGGTTCTTTTTTAGCTCGAACAAAGCTAACTATTGCAGCCACTGACTGTCTCTACGCACCCCAATACGTCCCTCCTTCCAAGTTGTGTGTTAGTGTGATTTAGTTTTCCTTTGAAATTTTATGGGAAAAATGACTGATTTACAGTTCATGGGGGTTGCCTAATCACACATATGAAGTTTTGGACAGATCTGACTTTTTTAACCCTTCGAAACAGACACCAATTATGGCACTTCCGGTTGGCACAGGAAGCTATAAGTCAACACATATCCTCATTGGGGTATGCTTTTACAGAATCCTGAGTTTTAAGTCTTTACGTTCAGAACTGACTGATTTACACAGGGTTGAATGCACTATGTCTATCAAACTGCAAGGCAGGGTATGGATATACACTTTTAGGGTGATTTTAACCACTTCCGGTTGGTCCAGGAAGCTTAGAATCAACACAGGTAGACCTCATAGTGGCCTGATTGGACTGTCACCGAAGACAGGTTCATACGGCATTCATAACCCACATAGGCTTCAGGTTGAATTTAGGGGTGCAGGCAATGTATTCCTATGGGGAGAGATGTCATTGTAATCTGTGAGATCAAAAAACCCTGTTTTAGTGTGAAGGGTTAATGCCACACGGTCAAGGTTAGGCTTGCACAGATCGGGAGGACCTTAAGAACATTCCTGTGGTGGAATTTTTCTTCTCACCCTAACGGTTCTCTCACTGTCACCCAAAATCAAATGACGTTGTGGGGCAGGCTTCATTTTGGGCCTACTTTTCTAATGGTCGCTGCGCTTAGACCGAGCGAGCTACGGTCAAGCGGGATATCTCGTTGAAGTCGGCACAGTCTGGAGACTATGGTGATGCCATTTCTTGTGTTGATTTCAGAATGCCATTTTGGTGATGGTCCCTCTCCGTTTAAACACATTGCAAATGTACAAAAGTCAACTAGCAAGTCAGTGTCCATCAGTCAATTAGATGTCATTATGACACCAAACTGATACCAATTGACACCAAACCCACTTTTTCCAACTCATTTAGAAGCCTACTATCACATATGTCAGAGCAGGCCCATAATTCACAGCGCCTTCAGTTTAAAACATAATAAAACGTAAAACACATAGTTACGTTCTAGCTGCGGGTCCAGTTCGGACATTATGTGTAGGCCTATGTGAGGCGACCCCGAATCCCGAGTTTCGGCTCGATAGGTCCTTCGGTGCCCGAGCAAAACCCTAATTGGTGCTGAAAATCCACTTTTTTACATGCCTTGCTACGGGGTCCTTGAATGAGCTATCGGACAGAAACGTTGGGGTCCGTCTCTATGGGCCGAGCCGGTTTCACTGCACCTAGCCTTGTGTCTCTGAGACTTTTCTAAATGTCGTCATTTTCGTAATGGTCAAAATGAATTGAAGTCATTGCAAATGTACGAGGCTGTTCCTCGGTCCGAGAACCTTCTAGAGCCACCTAACTCACCACGCACTATCGACCGGAGGTCTAGAACAGGTTTCTAAAGTTTCGGAACTCTAGGTCTGACGGTTCTTTTTTAGCTCGAACAAAGCTAACTATTGCAGCCACTGACTGTCTCTACGCACCCCAATACGTCCCTCCTTCCAAGTTGTGTGTTAGTGTGATTTAGTTTTCCTTTGAAATTTTATGGGAAAAATGACTGATTTACAGTTCATGGGGGTTGCCTAATCACACATATGAAGTTTTGGACAGATCTGACTTTTTTAACCCTTCGAAACAGACACCAATTATGGCACTTCCGGTTGGCACAGGAAGCTATAAGTCAACACATATCCTCATTGGGGTATGCTTTTACAGAATCCTGAGTTTTAAGTCTTTACGTTCAGAACTGACTGATTTACACAGGGTTGAATGCACTATGTCTATCAAACTGCAAGGCAGGGTATGGATATACACTTTTAGGGTGATTTTAACCACTTCCGGTTGGTCCAGGAAGCTTAGAATCAACACAGGTAGACCTCATAGTGGCCTGATTGGACTGTCACCGAAGACAGGTTCATACGGCATTCATAACCCACATAGGCTTCAGGTTGAATTTAGGGGTGCAGGCAATGTATTCCTATGGGGAGAGATGTCATTGTAATCTGTGAGATCAAAAAACCCTGTTTTAGTGTGAAGGGTTAATGCCACACGGTCAAGGTTAGGCTTGCACAGATCGGGAGGACCTTAAGAACATTCCTGTGGTGGAATTTTTCTTCTCACCCTAACGGTTCTCTCACTGTCACCCAAAATCAAATGACGTTGTGGGGCAGGCTTCATTTTGGGCCTACTTTTCTAATGGTCGCTGCGCTTAGACCGAGCGAGCTACGGTCAAGCGGGATATCTCGTTGAAGTCGGCACAGTCTGGAGACTATGGTGATGCCATTTCTTGTGTTGATTTCAGAATGCCATTTTGGTGATGGTCCCTCTCCGTTTAAACACATTGCAAATGTACAAAAGTCAACTAGCAAGTCAGTGTCCATCAGTCAATTAGATGTCATTATGACACCAAACTGATACCAATTGACACCAAACCCACTTTTTCCAACTCATTTAGAAGCCTACTATCACATATGTCAGAGCAGGCCCATAATTCACAGCGCCTTCAGTTTAAAACATAATAAAACGTAAAACACATAGTTACGTTCTAGCTGCGGGTCCAGTTCGGACATTATGTGTAGGCCTATGTGAGGCGACCCCGAATCCCGAGTTTCGGCTCGATAGGTCCTTCGGTGCCCGAGCAAAACCCTAATTGGTGCTGAAAATCCACTTTTTTACATGCCTTGCTACGGGGTCCTTGAATGAGCTATCGGACAGAAACGTTGGGGTCCGTCTCTATGGGCCGAGCCGGTTTCACTGCACCTAGCCTTGTGTCTCTGAGACTTTTCTAAATGTCGTCATTTTCGTAATGGTCAAAATGAATTGAAGTCATTGCAAATGTACGAGGCTGTTCCTCGGTCCGAGAACCTTCTAGAGCCACCTAACTCACCACGCACTATCGACCGGAGGTCTAGAACAGGTTTCTAAAGTTTCGGAACTCTAGGTCTGACGGTTCTTTTTTAGCTCGAACAAAGCTAACTATTGCAGCCACTGACTGTCTCTACGCACCCCAATACGTCCCTCCTTCCAAGTTGTGTGTTAGTGTGATTTAGTTTTCCTTTGAAATTTTATGGGAAAAATGACTGATTTACAGTTCATGGGGGTTGCCTAATCACACATATGAAGTTTTGGACAGATCTGACTTTTTTAACCCTTCGAAACAGACACCAATTATGGCACTTCCGGTTGGCACAGGAAGCTATAAGTCAACACATATCCTCATTGGGGTATGCTTTTACAGAATCCTGAGTTTTAAGTCTTTACGTTCAGAACTGACTGATTTACACAGGGTTGAATGCACTATGTCTATCAAACTGCAAGGCAGGGTATGGATATACACTTTTAGGGTGATTTTAACCACTTCCGGTTGGTCCAGGAAGCTTAGAATCAACACAGGTAGACCTCATAGTGGCCTGATTGGACTGTCACCGAAGACAGGTTCATACGGCATTCATAACCCACATAGGCTTCAGGTTGAATTTAGGGGTGCAGGCAATGTATTCCTATGGGGAGAGATGTCATTGTAATCTGTGAGATCAAAAAAACCTGTTTTAGTGTGAAGGGTTAATGCCACACGGTCAAGGTTAGGCTTGCACAGATCGGGAGGACCTTAGGAACATTCCTGTGGTGGAATTTTTCTTCTCACCCTAACGGTTCTCTCACTGTCACCCAAAATCAAATGACGTTGTGGGGCAGGCTTCATTTTGGGCCTACTTTTCTAATGGTCGCTGCGCTTAGACCGAGCGAGCTACGGTCAAGCGGGATATCTCGTTGAAGTCGGCACAGTCTGGAGACTATGGTGATGCCATTTTTTGTGTTGATTTCAGAATGCCATTTTGGTGATGGTCCCTCTCCGTTTAAACACATTGCAAATGTACAAAAGTCAACTAGCAAGTCAGTGTCCATCAGTCAATTAGATGTCATTATGACACCAAACTGATACCAATTGACACCAAACCCACTTTTTCCAACTCATTTAGAAGCCTACTATCACATATGTCAGAGCAGGCCCATAATTCACAGCGCCTTCAGTTTAAAACATAATAAAACGTAAAACACATAGTTACGTTCTAGCTGCGGGTCCAGTTCGGACATTATGTGTAGGCCCATGTGAGGCGACCCCGAATCCGGAGTTTCGGCTCGATAGGTCCTTCGGTGCCCGAGCAAAACCCTAATTGGTGCTGAAAATCCACTTTTTTACATGCCTTGCTACGGGGTCCTTGAATGAGCTATCGGACAGAAACGTTGGGGTCCGTCTCTATGGGCCGAGCCGGTTTCACTGCACCTAGCCTTGCGTCTCTGAGACTTTTCTAAATGTCGTCATTTTCGTAATGGTCAAAATGAATTGAAGTCATTGCAAATGTACGAGGCTGTTCCTCGGTCCGAGAACCTTCTAGAGCCACCTAACTCACCACGCACTATCGACCGGAGGTCTAGAACAGGTTTCTAAAGTTTCGGAACTCTAGGTCTGACTGTTCTTTTTTAGCTCGAACAAAGCTAACTATTGCAGCCACTGACTGTCTCTACGCACCCCAATACGTCCCTCCTTCCAAGTTGTGTGTTAGTGTGATTTAGTTTTCCTTTGAAATTTTATGGGAAAAATGACTGATTTACAGTTCATGGGGGTTGCCTAATCACACATATGAAGTTTTGGACAGATCTGACTTTTTTAACCCTTCGAAACAGCCCCTGAGACACCAATTATGGCACTTACGGTTGGCACAGGAAGCTATAAGTCAACACATATCCTCATTGGGGTATGCTTTTACAGAATCCTGAGTTTTAAGTCTTTACGTTCAGAACTGACTGATTTACACAGGGTTGAATGCACTATGTCTATCAAACTGCAAGGCAGGGTATGGATATACACTTTTAGGGTGATTTTAACCACTTCCGGTTGGTCCAGGAAGCTTAGAATCAACACAGGTAGACCTCATAGTGGCCTGATTGGACTGTCACCGAAGACAGGTTCATACGGCATTCATAACCCACATAGGCTTCAGGTTGAATTTAGGGGTGCAGGCAATGTATTCCTATGGGGAGAGATGTCATTGTAATCTGTGAGATCAAAAAACCCTGTTTTAGTGTGAAGGGTTAATGCCACACGGTCACGGTTAGGCTTGCACAGATCGGGAGGACCTTAGGAACATTCCTGTGGTGGAATTTTTCTTCTCACCCTAACGGTTCTCTCACTGTCACCCAAAATCAAATGACGTTGTGGGGCAGGCTTCATTTTGGGCCTACTTTTCTAATGGTCGCTGCGCTTAGACCGAGCGAGCTACGGTCAAGCGGGATATCTCGTTGAAGTCGGCACAGTCTGGAGACTATGGTGATGCCATTTTTTGTGTTGATTTCAGAATGCCATTTTGGTGATGGTCCCTCTCCGTTTAAACACATTGCAAATGTACAAAAGTCAACTAGCAAGTCAGTGTCCATCAGTCAATTAGATGTCATTATGACACCAAACTGATACCAATTGACACCAAACCCACTTTTTCCAACTCATTTAGAAGCCTACTATCACATATGTCAGAGCAGGCCCATAATTCACAGCGCCTTCAGTTTAAAACATAATAAAACGTAAAACACATAGTTACGTTCTAGCTGCGGGTCCAGTTCGGACATTATGTGTAGGCCCATGTGAGGCGACCCCGAATCCCGAGTTTCGGCTCGATAGGTCCTTCGGTGCCCGAGCAAAACCCTAATTGGTGCTGAAAATCCACTTTTTTACATGCCTTGCTACGGGGTCCTTGAATGAGCTATCGGACAGAAACGTTGGGGTCCGTCTCTATGGGCCGAGCCGGTTTCACTGCACCTAGCCTTGCGTCTCTGAGACTTTTCTAAATGTCGTCATTTTCGTAATGGTCAAAATGAATTGAAGTCATTGCAAATGTACGAGGCTGTTCCTCGGTCCGAGAACCTTCTAGAGCCACCTAACTCACCACGCACTATCGACCGGAGGTCTAGAACAGGTTTCTAAAGTTTCGGAACTCTAGGTCTGACGGTTCTTTTTTAGCTCGAACAAAGCTAACTATTGCAGCCACTGACTGTCTCTACGCACCCCAATACGTCCCTCCTTCCAAGTTGTGTGTTAGTGTGATTTAGTTTTCCTTTGAAATTTTATGGGAAAAATGACTGATTTACAGTTCATGGGGGTTGCCTAATCACACATATGAAGTTTTGGACAGATCTGACTTTTTTAACCCTTCGAAACAGCCCCTGAGACACCAATTATGGCACTTCCGGTTGGCACAGGAAGCTATAAGTCAACACATATCCTCATTCGGGTATGCTTTTACAGAATCCTGAGTTTTAAGTCTTTACGTTCAGAACTGACTGATTTACACAGGGTTGAATGCACTATGTCTATCAAACTGCAAGGCAGGGTATGGATATACACTTTTAGGGTGATTTTAACCACTTCCGGTTGGTCCAGGAAGCTTAGAATCAACACAGGTAGACCTCATAGTGGCCTGATTGGACTGTCACCGAAGACAGGTTCATACGGCATTCATAACCCACATAGGCTTCAGGTTGAATTTAGGGGTGCAGGCAATGTATTCCTATGGGGAGAGATGTCATTGTAATCTGTGAGATCAAAAAACCCTGTTTTAGTGTGAAGGGTTAATGCCACACGGTCAAGGTTAGGCTTGCACAGATCGGGAGGACCTTAGGAACATTCCTGTGGTGGAATTTTTCTTCTCACCCTAACGGTTCTCTCACTGTCACCCAAAATCAAATGACGTTGTGGGGCAGGCTTCATTTTGGGCCTACTTTTCTAATGGTCGCTGCGCTTAGACCGAGCGAGCTACGGTCAAGCGGGATATCTCGTTGAAGTCGGCACAGTCTGGAGACTATGGTGATGCCATTTTTTGTGTTGATTTCAGAATGCCATTTTGGTGATGGTCCCTCTCCGTTTAAACACATTGCAAATGTACAAAAGTCAACTAGCAAGTCAGTGTCCATCAGTCAATTAGATGTCATTATGACACCAAACTGATACCAATTGACACCAAACCCACTTTTTCCAACTCATTTAGAAGCCTACTATCACATATGTCAGAGCAGGCCCATAATTCACAGCGCCTTCAGTTTAAAACATAATAAAACGTAAAACACATAGTTACGTTCTAGCTGCGGGTCCAGTTCGGACATTATGTGTAGGCCTATGTGAGGCGACCCCGAATCCCGAGTTTCGGCTCGATAGGTCCTTCGGTGCCCGAGCAAAACCCTAATTGGTGCTGAAAATCCACTTTTTTACATGCCTTGCTACGGGGTCCTTGAATGAGCTATCGGACAGAAACGTTGGGGTCCGTCTCTATGGGCCGAGCCGGTTTCACTGCACCTAGCCTTGCGTCTCTGAGACTTTTCTAAATGTCGTCATTTTCGTAATGGTCAAAATGAATTGAAGTCATTGCAAATGTACGAGGCTGTTCCTCGGTCCGAGAACCTTCTAGAGCCACCTAACTCACCACGCACTATCGACCGGAGGTCTAGAACAGGTTTCTAAAGTTTCGGAACTCTAGGTCTGACTGTTCTTTTTTAGCTCGAACAAAGCTAACTATTGCAGCCACTGACTGTCTCTACGCACCCCAATACGTCCCTCCTTCCAAGTTGTGTGTTAGTGTGATTTAGTTTTCCTTTGAAATTTTATGGGAAAAATGACTGATTTACAGTTCATGGGGGTTGCCTAATCACACATATGAAGTTTTGGACAGATCTGACTTTTTTAACCCTTCGAAACAGCCCCTGAGACACCAATTATGGCACTTCCGGTTGGCACAGGAAGCTATAAGTCAACACATATCCTCATTGGGGTATGCTTTTACAGAATCCTGAGTTTTAAGTCTTTACGTTCAGAACTGACTGATTTACACAGGGTTGAATGCACTATGTCTATCAAACTGCAAGGCAGGGTATGGATATACACTTTTAGGGTGATTTTAACCACTTCCGGTTGGTCCAGGAAGCTTAGAATCAACACAGGTAGACCTCATAGTGGCCTGATTGGACTGTCACCGAAGACAGGTTCATACGGCATTCATAACCCACATAGGCTTCAGGTTGAATTTAGGGGTGCAGGCAATGTATTCCTATGGGGAGAGATGTCATTGTAATCTGTGAGATCAAAAAAACCTGTTTTAGTGTGAAGGGTTAATGCCACACGGTCAAGGTTAGGCTTGCACAGATCGGGAGGACCTTAGGAACATTCCTGTGGTGGAATTTTTCTTCTCACCCTAACGGTTCTCTCACTGTCACCCAAAATCAAATGACGTTGTGGGGCAGGCTTCATTTTGGGCCTACTTTTCTAATGGTCGCTGCGCTTAGACCGAGCGAGCTACGGTCAAGCGGGATATCTCGTTGAAGTCGGCACAGTCTGGAGACTATGGTGATGCCATTTTTTGTGTTGATTTCAGAATGCCATTTTGGTGATGGTCCCTCTCCGTTTAAACACATTGCAAATGTACAAAAGTCAACTAGCAAGTCAGTGTCCATCAGTCAATTAGATGTCATTATGACACCAAACTGATACCAATTGACACCAAACCCACTTTTTCCAACTCATTTAGAAGCCTACTATCACATATGTCAGAGCAGGCCCATAATTCACAGCGCCTTCAGTTTAAAACATAATAAAACGTAAAACACATAGTTACGTTCTAGCTGCGGGTCCAGTTCGGACGTTATGTGTAGGCCCATGTGAGGCGACCCCGAATCCGGAGTTTCGGCTCGATAGGTCCTTCGGTGCCCGAGCAAAACCCTAATTGGTGCTGAAAATCCACTTTTTTACATGCCTTGCTACGGGGTCCTTGAATGAGCTATCGGACAGAAACGTTGGGGTCCGTCTCTATGGGCCGAGCCGGTTTCACTGCACCTAGCCTTGCGTCTCTGAGACTTTTCTAAATGTCGTCATTTTCGTAATGGTCAAAATGAATTGAAGTCATTGCAAATGTACGAGGCTGTTCCTCGGTCCGAGAACCTTCTAGAGCCACCTAACTCACCACGCACTATCGACCGGAGGTCTAGAACAGGTTTCTAAAGTTTCGGAACTCTAGGTCTGACGGTTCTTTTTTAGCTCGAACAAAGCTAACTATTGCAGCCACTGACTGTCTCTACGCACCCCAATACGTCCCTCCTTCCAAGTTGTGTGTTAGTGTGATTTAGTTTTCCTTTGAAATTTTATGGGAAAAATGACTGATTTACAGTTCATGGGGGTTGCCTAATCACACATATGAAGTTTTGGACAGATCTGACTTTTTTAACCCTTCGAAACAGCCCCTGAGACACCAATTATGGCACTTCCGGTTGGCACAGGAAGCTATAAGTCAACACATATCCTCATTGGGGTATGCTTTTACAGAATCCTGAGTTTTAAGTCTTTACGTTCAGAACTGACTGATTTACACAGGGTTGAATGCACTATGTCTATCAAACTGCAAGGCAGGGTATGGATATACACTTTTAGGGTGATTTTAACCACTTCCGGTTGGTCCAGGAAGCTTAGAATCAACACAGGTAGACCTCATAGTGGCCTGATTGGACTGTCACCGAAGACAGGTTCATACGGCATTCATAACCCACATAGGCTTCAGGTTGAATTTAGGGGTGCAGGCAATGTATTCCTATGGGGAGAGATGTCATTGTAATCTGTGAGATCAAAAAACCCTGTTTTAGTGTGAAGGGTTAATGCCACACGGTCAAGGTTAGGCTTGCACAGATCGGGAGGACCTTAGGAACATTCCTGTGGTGGAATTTTTCTTCTCACCCTAACGGTTCTCTCACTGTCACCCAAAATCAAATGACGTTGTGGGGCAGGCTTCATTTTGGGCCTACTTTTCTAATGGTCGCTGCGCTTAGACCGAGCGAGCTACGGTCAAGCGGGATATCTCGTTGAAGTCGGCACAGTCTGGAGACTATGGTGATGCCATTTTTTGTGTTGATTTCAGAATGCCATTTTGGTGATGGTCCCTCTCCGTTTAAACACATTGCAAATGTACAAAAGTCAACTAGCAAGTCAGTGTCCATCAGTCAATTAGATGTCATTATGACACCAAACTGATACCAATTGACACCAAACCCACTTTTTCCAACTCATTTAGAAGCCTACTATCACATATGTCAGAGCAGGCCCATAATTCACAGCGCCTTCAGTTTAAAACATAATAAAACGTAAAACACATAGTTACGTTCTAGCTGCGGGTCCAGTTCGGACATTATGTGTAGGCCCATGTGAGGCGACCCCGAATCCGGAGTTTCGGCTCGATAGGTCCTTCGGTGCCCGAGCAAAACCCTAATTGGTGCTGAAAATCCACTTTTTTACATGCCTTGCTACGGGGTCCTTGAATGAGCTATCGGACAGAAACGTTGGGGTCCGTCTCTATGGGCCGAGCCGGTTTCACTGCACCTAGCCTTGCGTCTCTGAGACTTTTCTAAATGTCGTCATTTTCGTAATGGTCAAAATGAATTGAAGTCATTGCAAATGTACGAGGCTGTTCCTCGGTCCGAGAACCTTCTAGAGCCACCTAACTCACCACGCACTATCGACCGGAGGTCTAGAACAGGTTTCTAAAGTTTCGGAACTCTAGGTCTGACGGTTCTTTTTTAGCTCGAACAAAGCTAACTATTGCAGCCACTGACTGTCTCTACGCACCCCAATACGTCCCTCCTTCCAAGTTGTGTGTTAGTGTGATTTAGTTTTCCTTTGAAATTTTATGGGAAAAATGACTGATTTACAGTTCATGGGGGTTGCCTAATCACACATATGAAGTTTTGGACAGATCTGACTTTTTTAACCCTTCGAAACAGCCCCTGAGACACCAATTATGGCACTTCCGGTTGGCACAGGAAGCTATAAGTCAACACATATCCTCATTGGGGTATGCTTTTACAGAATCCTGAGTTTTAAGTCTTTACGTTCAGAACTGACTGATTTACACAGGGTTGAATGCACTATGTCTATCAAACTGCAAGGCAGGGTATGGATATACACTTTTAGGGTGATTTTAACCACTTCCGGTTGGTCCAGGAAGCTTAGAATCAACACAGGTAGACCTCATAGTGGCCTGATTGGACTGTCACCGAAGACAGGTTCATACGGCATTCATAACCCACATAGGCTTCAGGTTGAATTTAGGGGTGCAGGCAATGTATTCCTATGGGGAGAGATGTCATTGTAATCTGTGAGATCAAAAAACCCTGTTTTAGTGTGAAGGGTTAATGCCACACGGTCAAGGTTAGGCTTGCACAGATCGGGAGGACCTTAGGAACATTCCTGTGGTGGAATTTTTCTTCTCACCCTAACGGTTCTCTCACTGTCACCCAAAATCAAATGACGTTGTGGGGCAGGCTTCATTTTGGGCCTACTTTTCTAATGGTCGCTGCGCTTAGACCGAGCGAGCTACGGTCAAGCGGGATATCTCGTTGAAGTCGGCACAGTCTGGAGACTATGGTGATGCCATTTTTTGTGTTGATTTCAGAATGCCATTTTGGTGATGGTCCCTCTCCGTTTAAACACATTACAAATGTACAAAAGTCAACTAGCAAGTCAGTGTCCATCAGTCAATTAGATGTCATTATGACACCAAACTGATACCAATTGACACCAAACCCACTTTTTCCAACTCATTTAGAAGCCTACTATCACATATGTCAGAGCAGGCCCATAATTCACAGCGCCTTCAGTTTAAAACATAATAAAACGTAAAACACATAGTTACGTTCTAGCTGCGGGTCCAGTTCGGACATTATGTGTAGGCCCATGTGAGGCGACCCCGAATCCGGAGTTTCGGCTCGATAGGTCCTTCGGTGCCCAAGCAAAACCCTAATTGGTGCTGAAAATCCACTTTTTTACATGCCTTGCTACGGGGTCCTTGAATGAGCTATCGGACAGAAACGTTGGGGTCCGTCTCTATGGGCCGAGCCGGTTTCACTGCACCTAGCCTTGCGTCTCTGAGACTTTTCTAAATGTCGTCATTTTCGTAATGGTCAAAAGGAATTGAAGTCATTGCAAATGTACGAGGCTGTTCCTCGGTCCGAGAACCTTCTAGAGCCACCTAACTCACCACGCACTATCGACCGGAGGTCTAGAACAGGTTTCTAAAGTTTCGGAACTCTAGGTCTGACGGTTCTTTTTTAGCTCGAACAAAGCTAACTATTGCAGCCACTGACTGTCTCTACGCACCCCAATACGTCCCTCCTTCCAAGTTGTGTGTTAGTGTGATTTAGTTTTCCTTTGAAATTTTATGGGAAAAATGACTGATTTACAGTTCATGGGGGTTGCCTAATCACACATATGAAGTTTTGGACAGATCTGACTTTTTTAACCCTTCGAAACAGACACCAATTATGGCACTTCCGGTTGGCACAGGAAGCTATAAGTCAACACATATCCTCATTGGGGTATGCTTTTACAGAATCCTGAGTTTTAAGTCTTTACGTTCAGAACTGACTGATTTACACAGGGTTGAATGCACTATGTCTATCAAACTGCAAGGCAGGGTATGGATATACACTTTTAGGGTGATTTTAACCACTTCCGGTTGGTCCAGGAAGCTTAGAATCAACACAGGTAGACCTCATAGTGGCCTGATTGGACTGTCACCGAAGACAGGTTCATACGGCATTCATAACCCACATAGGCTTCAGGTTGAATTTAGGGGTGCAGGCAATGTATTCCTATGGGGAGAGATGTCATTGTAATCTGTGAGATCAAAAAACCCTGTTTTAGTGTGAAGGGTTAATGCCACACGGTCAAGGTTAGGCTTGCACAGATCGGGAGGACCTTAGGAACATTCCTGTGGTGGAATTTTTCTTCTCACCCTAACGGTTCTCTCACTGTCACCCAAAATCAAATGACGTTGTGGGGCAGGCTTCATTTTGGGCCTACTTTTCTAATGGTCGCTGCGCTTAGACCGAGCGAGCTACGGTCAAGCGGGATATCTCGTTGAAGTCGGCACAGTCTGGAGACTATGGTGATGCCATTTTTTGTGTTGATTTCAGAATGCCATTTTGGTGATGGTCCCTCTCCGTTTAAACACATTGCAAATGTACAAAAGTCAACTAGCAAGTCAGTGTCCATCAGTCAATTAGATGTCATTATGACACCAAACTGATACCAATTGACACCAAACCCACTTTTTCCAACTCATTTAGAAGCCTACTATCACATATGTCAGAGCAGGCCCATAATTCACAGCGCCTTCAGTTTAAAACATAATAAAACGTAAAACACATAGTTACGTTCTAGCTGCGGGTCCAGTTCGGACATTATGTGTAGGCCTATGTGAGGCGACCCCGAATCCCGAGTTTCGGCTCGATAGGTCCTTCGGTGCCCGAGCAAAACCCTAATTGGTGCTGAAAATCCACTTTTTTACATGCCTTGCTACGGGGTCCTTGAATGAGCTATCGGACAGAAACGTTGGGGTCCGTCTCTATGGGCCGAGCCGGTTTCACTGCACCTAGCCTTGTGTCTCTGAGACTTTTCTAAATGTCGTCATTTTCGTAATGGTCAAAATGAATTGAAGTCATTGCAAATGTACGAGGCTGTTCCTCGGTCCGAGAACCTTCTAGAGCCACCTAACTCACCACGCACTATCGACCGGAGGTCTAGAACAGGTTTCTAAAGTTTCGGAACTCTAGGTCTGACGGTTCTTTTTTAGCTCGAACAAAGCTAACTATTGCAGCCACTGACTGTCTCTACGCACCCCAATACGTCCCTCCTTCCAAGTTGTGTGTTAGTGTGATTTAGTTTTCCTTTGAAATTTTATGGGAAAAATTACTGATTTACAGTTCATGGGGGTTGCCTAATCACACATATGAAGTTTTGGACAGATCTGACTTTTTTAACCCTTCGAAACAGCCCCTGAGACACCAATTATGGCACTTCCGGTTGGCACAGGAAGCTATAAGTCAACACATATCCTCATTGGGGTATGCTTTTACAGAATCCTGAGTTTTAAGTCTTTACGTTCAGAACTGACTGATTTACACAGGGTTGAATGCACTATGTCTATCAAACTGCAAGGCAGGGTATGGATATACACTTTTAGGGTGATTTTAACCACTTCCGGTTGGTCCAGGAAGCTTAGAATCAACACAGGTAGACCTCATAGTGGCCTGATTGGACTGTCACCGAAGACAGGTTCATACGGCATTCATAACCCACATAGGCTTCAGGTTGAATTTAGGGGTGCAGGCAATGTATTCCTATGGGGAGAGATGTCATTGTAATCTGTGAGATCAAAAAACCCTGTTTTAGTGTGAAGGGTTAATGCCACACGGTCAAGGTTAGGCTTGCACAGATCGGGAGGACCTTAGGAACATTCCTGTGGTGGAATTTTTCTTCTCACCCTAACGGTTCTCTCACTGTCACCCAAAATCAAATGACGTTGTGGGGCAGGCTTCATTTTGGGCCTACTTTTCTAATGGTCGCTGCGCTTAGACCGAGCGAGCTACGGTCAAGCGGGATATCTCGTTGAAGTCGGCACAGTCTGGAGACTATGGTGATGCCATTTTTTGTGTTGATTTCAGAATGCCATTTTGGTGATGGTCCCTCTCCGTTTAAACACATTGCAAATGTACAAAAGTCAACTAGCAAGTCAGTGTCCATCAGTCAATTAGATGTCATTATGACACCAAACTGATACCAATTGACACCAAACCCACTTTTTCCAACTCATTTAGAAGCCTACTATCACATATGTCAGAGCAGGCCCATAATTCACAGCGCCTTCAGTTTAAAACATAATAAAACGTAAAACACATAGTTACGTTCTAGCTGCGGGTCCAGTTCGGACATTATGTGTAGGCCTATGTGAGGCGACCCCGAATCCCGAGTTTCGGCTCGATAGGTCCTTCGGTGCCCGAGCAAAACCCTAATTGGTGCTGAAAATCCACTTTTTTACATGCCTTGCTACGGGGTCCTTGAATGAGCTATCGGACAGAAACGTTGGGGTCCGTCTCTATGGGCCGAGCCGGTTTCACTGCACCTAGCCTTGTGTCTCTGAGACTTTTCTAAATGTCGTCATTTTCGTAATGGTCAAAATGAATTGAAGTCATTGCAAATGTACGAGGCTGTTCCTCGGTCCGAGAACCTTCTAGAGCCACCTAACTCACCACGCACTATCGACCGGAGGTCTAGAACAGGTTTCTAAAGTTTCGGAACTCTAGGTCTGACGGTTCTTTTTTAGCTCGAACAAAGCTAACTATTGCAGCCACTGACTGTCTCTACGCACCCCAATACGTCCCTCCTTCCAAGTTGTGTGTTAGTGTGATTTAGTTTTCCTTTGAAATTTTATGGGAAAAATGACTGATTTACAGTTCATGGGGGTTGCCTAATCACACATATGAAGTTTTGGACAGATCTGACTTTTTTAACCCTTCGAAACAGACACCAATTATGGCACTTCCGGTTGGCACAGGAAGCTATAAGTCAACACATATCCTCATTGGGGTATGCTTTTACAGAATCCTGAGTTTTAAGTCTTTACGTTCAGAACTGACTGATTTACACAGGGTTGAATGCACTATGTCTATCAAACTGCAAGGCAGGGTATGGATATACACTTTTAGGGTGATTTTAACCACTTCCGGTTGGTCCAGGAAGCTTAGAATCAACACAGGTAGACCTCATAGTGGCCTGATTGGACTGTCACCGAAGACAGGTTCATACGGCATTCATAACCCACATAGGCTTCAGGTTGAATTTAGGGGTGCAGGCAATGTATTCCTATGGGGAGAGATGTCATTGTAATCTGTGAGATCAAAAAACCCTGTTTTAGTGTGAAGGGTTAATGCCACACGGTCAAGGTTAGGCTTGCACAGATCGGGAGGACCTTAGGAACATTCCTGTGGTGGAATTTTTCTTCTCACCCTAACGGTTCTCTCACTGTCACCCAAAATCAAATGACGTTGTGGGGCAGGCTTCATTTTGGGCCTACTTTTCTAATGGTCGCTGCGCTTAGACCGAGCGAGCTACGGTCAAGCGGGATATCTCGTTGAAGTCGGCACAGTCTGGAGACTATGGTGATGCCATTTTTTGTGTTGATTTCAGAATGCCATTTTGGTGATGGTCCCTCTCCGTTTAAACACATTGCAAATGTACAAAAGTCAACTAGCAAGTCAGTGTCCATCAGTCAATTAGATGTCATTATGACACCAAACTGATACCAATTGACACCAAACCCACTTTTTCCAACTCATTTAGAAGCCTACTATCACATATGTCAGAGCAGGCCCATAATTCACAGCGCCTTCAGTTTAAAACATAATAAAACGTAAAACACATAGTTACGTTCTAGCTGCGGGTCCAGTTCGGACATTATGTGTAGGCCTATGTGAGGCGACCCCGAATCCCGAGTTTCGGCTCGATAGGTCCTTCGGTGCCCGAGCAAAACTCTAATTGGTGCTGAAAATCCACTTTTTTACATGCCTTGCTACGGGGTCCTTGAATGAGCTATCGGACAGAAACGTTGGGGTCCGTCTCTATGGGCCGAGCCGGTTTCACTGCACCTAGCCTTGTGTCTCTGAGACTTTTCTAAATGTCGTCATTTTCGTAATGGTCAAAATGAATTGAAGTCATTGCAAATGTACGAGGCTGTTCCTCGGTCCGAGAACCTTCTAGAGCCACCTAACTCACCACGCACTATCGACCGGAGGTCTAGAACAGGTTTCTAAAGTTTCGGAACTCTAGGTCTGACGGTTCTTTTTTAGCTCGAACAAAGCTAACTATTGCAGCCACTGACTGTCTCTACGCACCCCAATACGTCCCTCCTTCCAAGTTGTGTGTTAGTGTGATTTAGTTTTCCTTTGAAATTTTATGGGAAAAATGACTGATTTACAGTTCATGGGGGTTGCCTAATCACACATATGAAGTTTTGGACAGATCTGACTTTTTTAACCCTTCGAAACAGCCCCTGAGACACCAATTATGGCACTTCCGGTTGGCACAGGAAGCTATAAGTCAACACATATCCTCATTGGGGTATGCTTTTACAGAATCCTGAGTTTTAAGTCTTTACGTTCAGAACTGACTGATTTACACAGGGTTGAATGCACTATGTCTATCAAACTGCAAGGCAGGGTATGGATATACACTTTTAGGGTGATTTTAACCACTTCCGGTTGGTCCAGGAAGCTTAGAATCAACACAGGTAGACCTCATAGTGGCCTGATTGGACTGTCACCGAAGACAGGTTCATACGGCATTCATAACCCACATAGGCTTCAGGTTGAATTTAGGGGTGCAGGCAATGTATTCCTATGGGGAGAGATGTCATTGTAATCTGTGAGATCAAAAAACCCTGTTTTAGTGTGAAGGGTTAATGCCACACGGTCAAGGTTAGGCTTGCACAGATCGGGAGGACCGTAGGAACATTCCTGTGGTGGAATTTTTCTTCTCACCCTAACGGTTCTCTCACTGTCACCCAAAATCAAATGACGTTGTGGGGCAGGCTTCATTTTGGGCCTACTTTTCTAATGGTCGCTGCGCTTAGACCGAGCGAGCTACGGTCAAGCGGGATATCTCGTTGAAGTCGGCACAGTCTGGAGACTATGGTGATGCCATTTCTTGTGTTGATTTCAGAATGCCATTTTGGTGATGGTCCCTCTCCGTTTAAACACATTGCAAATGTACAAAAGTCAACTAGCAAGTCAGTGTCCATCAGTCAATTAGATGTCATTATGACACCAAACTGATACCAATTGACACCAAACCCACTTTTTCCAACTCATTTAGAAGCCTACTATCACATATGTCAGAGCAGGCCCATAATTCACAGCGCCTTCAGTTTAAAACATAATAAAACGTAAAACACATAGTTACGTTCTAGCTGCGGGTCCAGTTCGGACATGATGTGTAGGCCTATGTGAGGCGACCCCGAATCCCGAGTTTCGGCTCGATAGGTCCTTCGGTGCCCGAGCAAAACCCTAATTGGTGCTGAAAATCCACTTTTTTACATGCCTTGCTACGGGGTCCTTGAATGAGCTATCGGACAGAAACGTTGGGGTCCGTCTCTATGGGCCGAGCCGGTTTCACTGCACCTAGCCTTGTGTCTCTGAGACTTTTCTAAATGTCGTCATTTTCGTAATGGTCAAAATGAATTGAAGTCATTGCAAATGTACGAGGCTGTTCCTCGGTCCGAGAACCTTCTAGAGCCACCTAACTCACCACGCACTATCGACCGGAGGTCTAGAACAGGTTTCTAAAGTTTCGGAACTCTAGGTCTGACGGTTCTTTTTTAGCTCGAACAAAGCTAACTATTGCAGCCACTGACTGTCTCTACGCACCCCAATACGTCCCTCCTTCCAAGTTGTGTGTTAGTGTGATTTAGTTTTCCTTTGAAATTTTATGGGAAAAATGACTGATTTACAGTTCATGGGGGTTGCCTAATCACACATATGAAGTTTTGGACAGATCTGACTTTTTTAACCCTTCGAAACAGACACCAATTATGGCACTTCCGGTTGGCACAGGAAGCTATAAGTCAACACATATCCTCATTGGGGTATGCTTTTACAGAATCCTGAGTTTTAAGTCTTTACGTTCAGAACTGACTGATTTACACAGGGTTGAATGCACTATGTCTATCAAACTGCAAGGCAGGGTATGGATATACACTTTTAGGGTGATTTTAACCACTTCCGGTTGGTCCAGGAAGCTTAGAATCAACACAGGTAGACCTCATAGTGGCCTGATTGGACTGTCACCGAAGACAGGTTCATACGGCATTCATAACCCACATAGGCTTCAGGTTGAATTTAGGGGTGCAGGCAATGTATTCCTATGGGGAGAGATGTCATTGTAATCTGTGAGATCAAAAAACCCTGTTTTAGTGTGAAGGGTTAATGCCACACGGTCAAGGTTAGGCTTGCACAGATCGGGAGGACCTTAGGAACATTCCTGTGGTGGAATTTTTCTTCTCACCCTAACGGTTCTCTCACTGTCACCCAAAATCAAATGACGTTGTGGGGCAGGCTTCATTTTGGGCCTACTTTTCTAATGGTCGCTGCGCTTAGACCGAGCGAGCTACGGTCAAGCGGGATATCTCGTTGAAGTCGGCACAGTCTGGAGACTATGGTGATGCCATTTTTTGTGTTGATTTCAGAATGCCATTTTGGTGATGGTCCCTCTCCGTTTAAACACATTGCAAATGTACAAAAGTCAACTAGCAAGTCAGTGTCCATCAGTCAATTAGATGTCATTATGACACCAAACTGATACCAATTGACACCAAACCCACTTTTTCCAACTCATTTAGAAGCCTACTATCACATATGTCAGAGCAGGCCCATAATTCACAGCGCCTTCAGTTTAAAACATAATAAAACGTAAAACACATAGTTACGTTCTAGCTGCGGGTCCAGTTCGGACATTATGTGTAGGCCTATGTGAGGCGACCCCGAATCCCGAGTTTCGGCTCGATAGGTCCTTCGGTGCCCGAGCAAAACTCTAATTGGTGCTGAAAATCCACTTTTTTACATGCCTTGCTACGGGGTCCTTGAATGAGCTATCGGACAGAAACGTTGGGGTCCGTCTCTATGGGCCGAGCCGGTTTCACTGCACCTAGCCTTGTGTCTCTGAGACTTTTCTAAATGTCGTCATTTTCGTAATGGTCAAAATGAATTGAAGTCATTGCAAATGTACGAGGCTGTTCCTCGGTCCGAGAACCTTCTAGAGCCACCTAACTCACCACGCACTATCGACCGGAGGTCTAGAACAGGTTTCTAAAGTTTCGGAACTCTAGGTCTGACGGTTCTTTTTTAGCTCGAACAAAGCTAACTATTGCAGCCACTGACTGTCTCTACGCACCCCAATACGTCCCTCCTTCCAAGTTGTGTGTTAGTGTGATTTAGTTTTCCTTTGAAATTTTATGGGAAAAATGACTGATTTACAGTTCATGGGGGTTGCCTAATCACACATATGAAGTTTTGGACAGATCTGACTTTTTTAACCCTTCGAAACAGCCCCTGAGACACCAATTATGGCACTTCCGGTTGGCACAGGAAGCTATAAGTCAACACATATCCTCATTGGGGTATGCTTTTACAGAATCCTGAGTTTTAAGTCTTTACGTTCAGAACTGACTGATTTACACAGGGTTGAATGCACTATGTCTATCAAACTGCAAGGCAGGGTATGGATATACACTTTTAGGGTGATTTTAACCACTTCCGGTTGGTCCAGGAAGCTTAGAATCAACACAGGTAGACCTCATAGTGGCCTGATTGGACTGTCACCGAAGACAGGTTCATACGGCATTCATAACCCACATAGGCTTCAGGTTGAATTTAGGGGTGCAGGCAATGTATTCCTATGGGGAGAGATGTCATTGTAATCTGTGAGATCAAAAAACCCTGTTTTAGTGTGAAGGGTTAATGCCACACGGTCAAGGTTAGGCTTGCACAGATCGGGAGGACCGTAGGAACATTCCTGTGGTGGAATTTTTCTTCTCACCCTAACGGTTCTCTCACTGTCACCCAAAATCAAATGACGTTGTGGGGCAGGCTTCATTTTGGGCCTACTTTTCTAATGGTCGCTGCGCTTAGACCGAGCGAGCTACGGTCAAGCGGGATATCTCGTTGAAGTCGGCACAGTCTGGAGACTATGGTGATGCCATTTCTTGTGTTGATTTCAGAATGCCATTTTGGTGATGGTCCCTCTCCGTTTAAACACATTGCAAATGTACAAAAGTCAACTAGCAAGTCAGTGTCCATCAGTCAATTAGATGTCATTATGACACCAAACTGATACCAATTGACACCAAACCCACTTTTTCCAACTCATTTAGAAGCCTACTATCACATATGTCAGAGCAGGCCCATAATTCACAGCGCCTTCAGTTTAAAACATAATAAAACGTAAAACACATAGTTACGTTCTAGCTGCGGGTCCAGTTCGGACATGATGTGTAGGCCTATGTGAGGCGACCCCGAATCCCGAGTTTCGGCTCGATAGGTCCTTCGGTGCCCGAGCAAAACCCTAATTGGTGCTGAAAATCCACTTTTTTACATGCCTTGCTACGGGGTCCTTGAATGAGCTATCGGACAGAAACGTTGGGGTCCGTCTCTATGGGCCGAGCCGGTTTCACTGCACCTAGCCTTGTGTCTCTGAGACTTTTCTAAATGTCGTCATTTTCGTAATGGTCAAAATGAATTGAAGTCATTGCAAATGTACGAGGCTGTTCCTCGGTCCGAGAACCTTCTAGAGCCACCTAACTCACCACGCACTATCGACCGGAGGTCTAGAACAGGTTTCTAAAGTTTCGGAACTCTAGGTCTGACGGTTCTTTTTTAGCTCGAACAAAGCTAACTATTGCAGCCACTGACTGTCTCTACGCACCCCAATACGTCCCTCCTTCCAAGTTGTGTGTTAGTGTGATTTAGTTTTCCTTTGAAATTTTATGGGAAAAATGACTGATTTACAGTTCATGGGGGTTGCCTAATCACACATATGAAGTTTTGGACAGATCTGACTTTTTTAACCCTTCGAAACAGACACCAATTATGGCACTTCCGGTTGGCACAGGAAGCTATAAGTCAACACATATCCTCATTGGGGTATGCTTTTACAGAATCCTGAGTTTTAAGTCTTTACGTTCAGAACTGACTGATTTACACAGGGTTGAATGCACTATGTCTATCAAACTGCAAGGCAGGGTATGGATATACACTTTTAGGGTGATTTTAACCACTTCCGGTTGGTCCAGGAAGCTTAGAATCAACACAGGTAGACCTCATAGTGGCCTGATTGGACTGTCACCGAAGACAGGTTCATACGGCATTCATAACCCACATAGGCTTCAGGTTGAATTTAGGGGTGCAGGCAATGTATTCCTATGGGGAGAGATGTCATTGTAATCTGTGAGATCAAAAAACCCTGTTTTAGTGTGAAGGGTTAATGCCACACGGTCAAGGTTAGGCTTGCACAGATCGGGAGGACCTTAGGAACATTCCTGTGGTGGAATTTTTCTTCTCACCCTAACGGTTCTCTCACTGTCACCCAAAATCAAATGACGTTGTGGGGCAGGCTTCATTTTGGGCCTACTTTTCTAATGGTCGCTGCGCTTAGACCGAGCGAGCTACGGTCAAGCGGGATATCTCGTTGAAGTCGGCACAGTCTGGAGACTATGGTGATGCCATTTTTTGTGTTGATTTCAGAATGCCATTTTGGTGATGGTCCCTCTCCGTTTAAACACATTGCAAATGTACAAAAGTCAACTAGCAAGTCAGTGTCCATCAGTCAATTAGATGTCATTATGACACCAAACTGATACCAATTGACACCAAACCCACTTTTTCCAACTCATTTAGAAGCCTACTATCACATATGTCAGAGCAGGCCCATAATTCACAGCGCCTTCAGTTTAAAACATAATAAAACGTAAAACACATAGTTACGTTCTAGCTGCGGGTCCAGTTCGGACATTATGTGTAGGCCTATGTGAGGCGACCCCGAATCCCGAGTTTCGGCTCGATAGGTCCTTCGGTGCCCGAGCAAAACTCTAATTGGTGCTGAAAATCCACTTTTTTACATGCCTTGCTACGGGGTCCTTGAATGAGCTATCGGACAGAAACGTTGGGGTCCGTCTCTATGGGCCGAGCCGGTTTCACTGCACCTAGCCTTGTGTCTCTGAGACTTTTCTAAATGTCGTCATTTTCGTAATGGTCAAAATGAATTGAAGTCATTGCAAATGTACGAGGCTGTTCCTCGGTCCGAGAACCTTCTAGAGCCACCTAACTCACCACGCACTATCGACCGGAGGTCTAGAACAGGTTTCTAAAGTTTCGGAACTCTAGGTCTGACGGTTCTTTTTTAGCTCGAACAAAGCTAACTATTGCAGCCACTGACTGTCTCTACGCACCCCAATACGTCCCTCCTTCCAAGTTGTGTGTTAGTGTGATTTAGTTTTCCTTTGAAATTTTATGGGAAAAATGACTGATTTACAGTTCATGGGGGTTGCCTAATCACACATATGAAGTTTTGGACAGATCTGACTTTTTTAACCCTTCGAAACAGCCCCTGAGACACCAATTATGGCACTTCCGGTTGGCACAGGAAGCTATAAGTCAACACATATCCTCATTGGGGTATGCTTTTACAGAATCCTGAGTTTTAAGTCTTTACGTTCAGAACTGACTGATTTACACAGGGTTGAATGCACTATGTCTATCAAACTGCAAGGCAGGGTATGGATATACACTTTTAGGGTGATTTTAACCACTTCCGGTTGGTCCAGGAAGCTTAGAATCAACACAGGTAGACCTCATAGTGGCCTGATTGGACTGTCACCGAAGACAGGTTCATACGGCATTCATAACCCACATAGGCTTCAGGTTGAATTTAGGGGTGCAGGCAATGTATTCCTATGGGGAGAGATGTCATTGTAATCTGTGAGATCAAAAAACCCTGTTTTAGTGTGAAGGGTTAATGCCACACGGTCAAGGTTAGGCTTGCACAGATCGGGAGGACCGTAGGAACATTCCTGTGGTGGAATTTTTCTTCTCACCCTAACGGTTCTCTCACTGTCACCCAAAATCAAATGACGTTGTGGGGCAGGCTTCATTTTGGGCCTACTTTTCTAATGGTCGCTGCGCTTAGACCGAGCGAGCTACGGTCAAGCGGGATATCTCGTTGAAGTCGGCACAGTCTGGAGACTATGGTGATGCCATTTCTTGTGTTGATTTCAGAATGCCATTTTGGTGATGGTCCCTCTCCGTTTAAACACATTGCAAATGTACAAAAGTCAACTAGCAAGTCAGTGTCCATCAGTCAATTAGATGTCATTATGACACCAAACTGATACCAATTGACACCAAACCCACTTTTTCCAACTCATTTAGAAGCCTACTATCACATATGTCAGAGCAGGCCCATAATTCACAGCGCCTTCAGTTTAAAACATAATAAAACGTAAAACACATAGTTACGTTCTAGCTGCGGGTCCAGTTCGGACATTATGTGTAGGCCTATGTGAGGCGACCCCGAATCCCGAGTTTCGGCTCGATAGGTCCTTCGGTGCCCGAGCAAAACCCTAATTGGTGCTGAAAATCCACTTTTTTACATGCCTTGCTACGGGGTCCTTGAATGAGCTATCGGACAGAAACGTTGGGGTCCGTCTCTATGGGCCGAGCCGGTTTCACTGCACCTAGCCTTGTGTCTCTGAGACTTTTCTAAATGTCGTCATTTTCGTAATGGTCAAAATGAATTGAAGTCATTGCAAATGTACGAGGCTGTTCCTCGGTCCGAGAACCTTCTAGAGCCACCTAACTCACCACGCACTATCGACCGGAGGTCTAGAACAGGTTTCTAAAGTTTCGGAACTCTAGGTCTGACGGTTCTTTTTTAGCTCGAACAAAGCTAACTATTGCAGCCACTGACTGTCTCTACGCACCCCAATACGTCCCTCCTTCCAAGTTGTGTGTTAGTGTGATTTAGTTTTCCTTTGAAATTTTATGGGAAAAATGACTGATTTACAGTTCATGGGGGTTGCCTAATCACACATATGAAGTTTTGGACAGATCTGACTTTTTTAACCCTTCGAAACAGACACCAATTATGGCACTTCCGGTTGGCACAGGAAGCTATAAGTCAACACATATCCTCATTGGGGTATGCTTTTACAGAATCCTGAGTTTTAAGTCTTTACGTTCAGAACTGACTGATTTACACAGGGTTGAATGCACTATGTCTATCAAACTGCAAGGCAGGGTATGGATATACACTTTTAGGGTGATTTTAACCACTTCCGGTTGGTCCAGGAAGCTTAGAATCAACACAGGTAGACCTCATAGTGGCCTGATTGGACTGTCACCGAAGACAGGTTCATACGGCATTCATAACCCACATAGGCTTCAGGTTGAATTTAGGGGTGCAGGCAATGTATTCCTATGGGGAGAGATGTCATTGTAATCTGTGAGATCAAAAAAACCTGTTTTAGTGTGAAGGGTTAATGCCACACGGTCAAGGTTAGGCTTGCACAGATCGGGAGGACCTTAGGAACATTCCTGTGGTGGAATTTTTCTTCTCACCCTAACGGTTCTCTCACTGTCACCCAAAATCAAATGACGTTGTGGGGCAGGCTTCATTTTGGGCCTACTTTTCTAATGGTCGCTGCGCTTAGACCGAGCGAGCTACGGTCAAGCGGGATATCTCGTTGAAGTCGGCACAGTCTGGAGACTATGGTGATGCCATTTTTTGTGTTGATTTCAGAATGCCATTTTGGTGATGGTCCCTCTCCGTTTAAACACATTGCAAATGTACAAAAGTCAACTAGCAAGTCAGTGTCCATCAGTCAATTAGATGTCATTATGACACCAAACTGATACCAATTGACACCAAACCCACTTTTTCCAACTCATTTAGAAGCCTACTATCACATATGTCAGAGCAGGCCCATAATTCACAGCGCCTTCAGTTTAAAACATAATAAAACGTAAAACACATAGTTACGTTCTAGCTGCGGGTCCAGTTCGGACATTATGTGTAGGCCCATGTGAGGCGACCCCGAATCCGGAGTTTCGGCTCGATAGGTCCTTCGGTGCCCGAGCAAAACCCTAATTGGTGCTGAAAATCCACTTTTTTACATGCCTTGCTACGGGGTCCTTGAATGAGCTATCGGACAGAAACGTTGGGGTCCGTCTCTATGGGCCGAGCCGGTTTCACTGCACCTAGCCTTGCGTCTCTGAGACTTTTCTAAATGTCGTCATTTTCGTAATGGTCAAAATGAATTGAAGTCATTGCAAATGTACGAGGCTGTTCCTCGGTCCGAGAACCTTCTAGAGCCACCTAACTCACCACGCACTATCGACCGGAGGTCTAGAACAGGTTTCTAAAGTTTCAGAACTCTAGGTCTGACTGTTCTTTTTTAGCTCGAACAAAGCTAACTATTGCAGCCACTGACTGTCTCTACGCACCCCAATACGTCCCTCCTTCCAAGTTGTGTGTTAGTGTGATTTAGTTTTCCTTTGAAATTTTATGGGAAAAATGACTGATTTACAGTTCATGGGGGTTGCCTAATCACACATATGAAGTTTTGGACAGATCTGACTTTTTTAACCCTTCGAAACAGCCCCTGAGACACCAATTATGGCACTTCCGGTTGGCACAGGAAGCTATAAGTCAACACATATCCTCATTGGGGTATGCTTTTACAGAATCCTGAGTTTTAAGTCTTTACGTTCAGAACTGACTGATTTACACAGGGTTGAATGCACTATGTCTATCAAACTGCAAGGCAGGGTATGGATATACACTTTTAGGGTGATTTTAACCACTTCCGGTTGGTCCAGGAAGCTTAGAATCAACACAGGTAGACCTCATAGTGGCCTGATTGGACTGTCACCGAAGACAGGTTCATACGGCATTCATAACCCACATAGGCTTCAGGTTGAATTTAGGGGTGCAGGCAATGTATTCCTATGGGGAGAGATGTCATTGTAATCTGTGAGATCAAAAAACCCTGTTTTAGTGTGAAGGGTTAATGCCACACGGTCAAGGTTAGGCTTGCACAGATCGGGAGGACCTTAGGAACATTCCTGTGGTGGAATTTTTCTTCTCACCCTAACGGTTCTCTCACTGTCACCCAAAATCAAATGACGTTGTGGGGCAGGCTTCATTTTGGGCCTACTTTTCTAATGGTCGCTGCGCTTAGACCGAGCGAGCTACGGTCAAGCGGGATATCTCGTTGAAGTCGGCACAGTCTGGAGACTATGGTGATGCCATTTTTTGTGTTGATTTCAGAATGCCATTTTGGTGATGGTCCCTCTCCGTTTAAACACATTGCAAATGTACAAAAGTCAACTAGCAAGTCAGTGTCCATCAGTCAATTAGATGTCATTATGACACCAAACTGATACCAATTGACACCAAACCCACTTTTTCCAACTCATTTAGAAGCCTACTATCACATATGTCAGAGCAGGCCCATAATTCACAGCGCCTTCAGTTTAAAACATAATAAAACGTAAAACACATAGTTACGTTCTAGCTGCGGGTCCAGTTCGGACATTATGTTTAGGCCTATGTGAGGCGACCCCGAATTCCGAGTTTCGGCTCGATAGGTCCTTCGGTGCCCGAGCAAAACCCTAATTGGTGCTGAAAATCCACTTTTTTACATGCCTTGCTACGGGGTCCTTGAATGAGCTATCGGACAGAAACGTTGGGGTCCGTCTCTATGGGCCGAGCCGGTTTCACTGCACCTAGCCTTGCGTCTCTGAGACTTTTCTAAATGTCGTCATTTTCGTAATGGTCAAAATGAATTGAAGTCATTGCAAATGTACGAGGCTGTTCCTCGGTCCGAGAACCTTCTAGAGCCACCTAACTCACCACGCACTATCGACCGGAGGTCTAGAACAGGTTTCTAAAGTTTCGGAACTCTAGGTCTGACTGTTCTTTTTTAGCTCGAACAAAGCTAACTATTGCAGCCACTGACTGTCTCTACGCACCCCAATACGTCCCTCCTTCCAAGTTGTGTGTTAGTGTGATTTAGTTTTCCTTTGAAATTTTATGGGAAAAATGACTGATTTACAGTTCATGGGGGTTGCCTAATCACACATATGAAGTTTTGGACAGATCTGACTTTTTTAACCCTTCGAAACAGCCCCTGAGACACCAATTATGGCACTTCCGGTTGGCACAGGAAGCTATAAGTCAACACATATCCTCATTGGGGTATGCTTTTACAGAATCCTGAGTTTTAAGTCTTTACGTTCAGAACTGACTGATTTACACAGGGTTGAATGCACTATGTCTATCAAACTGCAAGGCAGGGTATGGATATACACTTTTAGGGTGATTTTAACCACTTCCGGTTGGTCCAGGAAGCTTAGAATCAACACAGGTAGACCTCATAGTGGCCTGATTGGACTGTCACCGAAGACAGGTTCATACGGCATTCATAACCCACATAGGCTTCAGGTTGAATTTAGGGGTGCAGGCAATGTATTCCTATGGGGAGAGATGTCATTGTAATCTGTGAGATCAAAAAAACCTGTTTTAGTGTGAAGGGTTAATGCCACACGGTCAAGGTTAGGCTTGCACAGATCGGGAGGACCTTAGGAACATTCCTGTGGTGGAATTTTTCTTCTCACCCTAACGGTTCTCTCACTGTCACCCAAAATCAAATGACGTTGTGGGGCAGGCTTCATTTTGGGCCTACTTTTCTAATGGTCGCTGCGCTTAGACCGAGCGAGCTACGGTCAAGCGGGATATCTCGTTGAAGTCGGCACAGTCTGGAGACTATGGTGATGCCATTTTTTGTGTTGATTTCAGAATGCCATTTTGGTGATGGTCCCTCTCCGTTTAAACACATTGCAAATGTACAAAAGTCAACTAGCAAGTCAGTGTCCATCAGTCAATTAGATGTCATTATGACACCAAACTGATACCAATTGACACCAAACCCACTTTTTCCAACTCATTTAGAAGCCTACTATCACATATGTCAGAGCAGGCCCATAATTCACAGCGCCTTCAGTTTAAAACATAATAAAACGTAAAACACATAGTTACGTTCTAGCTGCGGGTCCAGTTCGGACATTATGTGTAGGCCCATGTGAGGCGACCCCGAATCCGGAGTTTCGGCTCGATAGGTCCTTCGGTGCCCGAGCAAAACCCTAATTGGTGCTGAAAATCCACTTTTTTACATGCCTTGCTACGGGGTCCTTGAATGAGCTATCGGACAGAAACGTTGGGGTCCGTCTCTATGGGCCGAGCCGGTTTCACTGCACCTAGCCTTGCGTCTCTGAGACTTTTCTAAATGTCGTCATTTTCGTAATGGTCAAAATGAATTGAAGTCATTGCAAATGTACGAGGCTGTTCCTCGGTCCGAGAACCTTCTAGAGCCACCTAACTCACCACGCACTATCGACCGGAGGTCTAGAACAGGTTTCTAAAGTTTCGGAACTCTAGGTCTGACTGTTCTTTTTTAGCTCGAACAAAGCTAACTATTGCAGCCACTGACTGTCTCTACGCACCCCAATACGTCCCTCCTTCCAAGTTGTGTGTTAGTGTGATTTAGTTTTCCTTTGAAATTTTATGGGAAAAATGACTGATTTACAGTTCATGGGGGTTGCCTAATCACACATATGAAGTTTTGGACAGATCTGACTTTTTTAACCCTTCGAAACAGCCCCTGAGACACCAATTATGGCACTTCCGGTTGGCACAGGAAGCTATAAGTCAACACATATCCTCATTGGGGTATGCTTTTACAGAATCCTGAGTTTTAAGTCTTTACGTTCAGAACTGACTGATTTACACAGGGTTGAATGCACTATGTCTATCAAACTGCAAGGCAGGGTATGGATATACACTTTTAGGGTGATTTTAACCACTTCCGGTTGGTCCAGGAAGCTTAGAATCAACACAGGTAGACCTCATAGTGGCCTGATTGGACTGTCACCGAAGACAGGTTCATACGGCATTCATAACCCACATAGGCTTCAGGTTGAATTTAGGGGTGCAGGCAATGTATTCCTATGGGGAGAGATGTCATTGTAATCTGTGAGATCAAAAAACCCTGTTTTAGTGTGAAGGGTTAATGCCACACGGTCACGGTTAGGCTTGCACAGATCGGGAGGACCTTAGGAACATTCCTGTGGTGGAATTTTTCTTCTCACCCTAACGGTTCTCTCACTGTCACCCAAAATCAAATGACGTTGTGGGGCAGGCTTCATTTTGGGCCTACTTTTCTAATGGTCGCTGCGCTTAGACCGAGCGAGCTACGGTCAAGCGGGATATCTCGTTGAAGTCGGCACAGTCTGGAGACTATGGTGATGCCATTTTTTGTGTTGATTTCAGAATGCCATTTTGGTGATGGTCCCTCTCCGTTTAAACACATTGCAAATGTACAAAAGTCAACTAGCAAGTCAGTGTCCATCAGTCAATTAGATGTCATTATGACACCAAACTGATACCAATTGACACCAAACCCACTTTTTCCAACTCATTTAGAAGCCTACTATCACATATGTCAGAGCAGGCCCATAATTCACAGCGCCTTCAGTTTAAAACATAATAAAACGTAAAACACATAGTTACGTTCTAGCTGCGGGTCCAGTTCGGACATTATGTGTAGGCCCATGTGAGGCGACCCCGAATCCCGAGTTTCGGCTCGATAGGTCCTTCGGTGCCCGAGCAAAACCCTAATTGGTGCTGAAAATCCACTTTTTTACATGCCTTGCTACGGGGTCCTTGAATGAGCTATCGGACAGAAACGTTGGGGTCCGTCTCTATGGGCCGAGCCGGTTTCACTGCACCTAGCCTTGCGTCTCTGAGACTTTTCTAAATGTCGTCATTTTCGTAATGGTCAAAATGAATTGAAGTCATTGCAAATGTACGAGGCTGTTCCTCGGTCCGAGAACCTTCTAGAGCCACCTAACTCACCACGCACTATCGACCGGAGGTCTAGAACAGGTTTCTAAAGTTTCGGAACTCTAGGTCTGACGGTTCTTTTTTAGCTCGAACAAAGCTAACTATTGCAGCCACTGACTGTCTCTACGCACCCCAATACGTCCCTCCTTCCAAGTTGTGTGTTAGTGTGATTTAGTTTTCCTTTGAAATTTTATGGGAAAAATGACTGATTTACAGTTCATGGGGGTTGCCTAATCACACATATGAAGTTTTGGACAGATCTGACTTTTTTAACCCTTCGAAACAGCCCCTGAGACACCAATTATGGCACTTCCGGTTGGCACAGGAAGCTATAAGTCAACACATATCCTCATTCGGGTATGCTTTTACAGAATCCTGAGTTTTAAGTCTTTACGTTCAGAACTGACTGATTTACACAGGGTTGAATGCACTATGTCTATCAAACTGCAAGGCAGGGTATGGATATACACTTTTAGGGTGATTTTAACCACTTCCGGTTGGTCCAGGAAGCTTAGAATCAACACAGGTAGACCTCATAGTGGCCTGATTGGACTGTCACCGAAGACAGGTTCATACGGCATTCATAACCCACATAGGCTTCAGGTTGAATTTAGGGGTGCAGGCAATGTATTCCTATGGGGAGAGATGTCATTGTAATCTGTGAGATCAAAAAACCCTGTTTTAGTGTGAAGGGTTAATGCCACACGGTCAAGGTTAGGCTTGCACAGATCGGGAGGACCTTAGGAACATTCCTGTGGTGGAATTTTTCTTCTCACCCTAACGGTTCTCTCACTGTCACCCAAAATCAAATGACGTTGTGGGGCAGGCTTCATTTTGGGCCTACTTTTCTAATGGTCGCTGCGCTTAGACCGAGCGAGCTACGGTCAAGCGGGATATCTCGTTGAAGTCGGCACAGTCTGGAGACTATGGTGATGCCATTTTTTGTGTTGATTTCAGAATGCCATTTTGGTGATGGTCCCTCTCCGTTTAAACACATTGCAAATGTACAAAAGTCAACTAGCAAGTCAGTGTCCATCAGTCAATTAGATGTCATTATGACACCAAACTGATACCAATTGACACCAAACCCACTTTTTCCAACTCATTTAGAAGCCTACTATCACATATGTCAGAGCAGGCCCATAATTCACAGCGCCTTCAGTTTAAAACATAATAAAACGTAAAACACATAGTTACGTTCTAGCTGCGGGTCCAGTTCGGACATTATGTGTAGGCCTATGTGAGGCGACCCCGAATCCCGAGTTTCGGCTCGATAGGTCCTTCGGTGCCCGAGCAAAACCCTAATTGGTGCTGAAAATCCACTTTTTTACATGCCTTGCTACGGGGTCCTTGAATGAGCTATCGGACAGAAACGTTGGGGTCCGTCTCTATGGGCCGAGCCGGTTTCACTGCACCTAGCCTTGCGTCTCTGAGACTTTTCTAAATGTCGTCATTTTCGTAATGGTCAAAATGAATTGAAGTCATTGCAAATGTACGAGGCTGTTCCTCGGTCCGAGAACCTTCTAGAGCCACCTAACTCACCACGCACTATCGACCGGAGGTCTAGAACAGGTTTCTAAAGTTTCGGAACTCTAGGTCTGACTGTTCTTTTTTAGCTCGAACAAAGCTAACTATTGCAGCCACTGAATGTCTCTACGCACCCCAATACGTCCCTCCTTCCAAGTTGTGTGTTAGTGTGATTTAGTTTTCCTTTGAAATTTTATGGGAAAAATGACTGATTTACAGTTCATGGGGGTTGCCTAATCACACATATGAAGTTTTGGACAGATCTGACTTTTTTAACCCTTCGAAACAGCCCCTGAGACACCAATTATGGCACTTCCGGTTGGCACAGGAAGCTATAAGTCAACACATATCCTCATTGGGGTATGCTTTTACAGAATCCTGAGTTTTAAGTCTTTACGTTCAGAACTGACTGATTTACACAGGGTTGAATGCACTATGTCTATCAAACTGCAAGGCAGGGTATGGATATACACTTTTAGGGTGATTTTAACCACTTCCGGTTGGTCCAGGAAGCTTAGAATCAACACAGGTAGACCTCATAGTGGCCTGATTGGACTGTCACCGAAGACAGGTTCATACGGCATTCATAACCCACATAGGCTTCAGGTTGAATTTAGGGGTGCAGGCAATGTATTCCTATGGGGAGAGATGTCATTGTAATCTGTGAGATCAAAAAAACCTGTTTTAGTGTGAAGGGTTAATGCCACACGGTCAAGGTTAGGCTTGCACAGATCGGGAGGACCTTAGGAACATTCCTGTGGTGGAATTTTTCTTCTCACCCTAACGGTTCTCTCACTGTCACCCAAAATCAAATGACGTTGTGGGGCAGGCTTCATTTTGGGCCTACTTTTCTAATGGTCGCTGCGCTTAGACCGAGCGAGCTACGGTCAAGCGGGATATCTCGTTGAAGTCGGCACAGTCTGGAGACTATGGTGATGCCATTTTTTGTGTTGATTTCAGAATGCCATTTTGGTGATGGTCCCTCTCCGTTTAAACACATTGCAAATGTACAAAAGTCAACTAGCAAGTCAGTGTCCATCAGTCAATTAGATGTCATTATGACACCAAACTGATACCAATTGACACCAAACCCACTTTTTCCAACTCATTTAGAAGCCTACTATCACATATGTCAGAGCAGGCCCATAATTCACAGCGCCTTCAGTTTAAAACATAATAAAACGTAAAACACATAGTTACGTTCTAGCTGCGGGTCCAGTTCGGACATTATGTGTAGGCCTATGTGAGGCGACCCCGAATCCCGAGTTTCGGCTCGATAGGTCCTTCGGTGCCCGAGCAAAACCCTAATTGGTGCTGAAAATCCACTTTTTTACATGCCTTGCTACGGGGTCCTTGAATGAGCTATCGGACAGAAACGTTGGGGTCCGTCTCTATGGGCCGAGCCGGTTTCACTGCACCTAGCCTTGTGTCTCTGAGACTTTTCTAAATGTCGTCATTTTCGTAATGGTCAAAATGAATTGAAGTCATTGCAAATGTACGAGGCTGTTCCTCGGTCCGAGAACCTTCTAGAGCCACCTAACTCACCACGCACTATCGACCGGAGGTCTAGAACAGGTTTCTAAAGTTTCGGAACTCTAGGTCTGACGGTTCTTTTTTAGCTCGAACAAAGCTAACTATTGCAGCCACTGACTGTCTCTACGCACCCCAATACGTCCCTCCTTCCAAGTTGTGTGTTAGTGTGATTTAGTTTTCCTTTGAAATTTTATGGGAAAAATGACTGATTTACAGTTCATGGGGGTTGCCTAATCACACATATGAAGTTTTGGACAGATCTGACTTTTTTAACCCTTCGAAACAGACACCAATTATGGCACTTCCGGTTGGCACAGGAAGCTATAAGTCAACACATATCCTCATTGGGGTATGCTTTTACAGAATCCTGAGTTTTAAGTCTTTACGTTCAGAACTGACTGATTTACACAGGGTTGAATGCACTATGTCTATCAAACTGCAAGGCAGGGTATGGATATACACTTTTAGGGTGATTTTAACCACTTCCGGTTGGTCCAGGAAGCTTAGAATCAACACAGGTAGACCTCATAGTGGCCTGATTGGACTGTCACCGAAGACAGGTTCATACGGCATTCATAACCCACATAGGCTTCAGGTTGAATTTAGGGGTGCAGGCAATGTATTCCTATGGGGAGAGATGTCATTGTAATCTGTGAGATCAAAAAAACCTGTTTTAGTGTGAAGGGTTAATGCCACACGGTCAAGGTTAGGCTTGCACAGATCGGGAGGACCTTAGGAACATTCCTGTGGTGGAATTTTTCTTCTCACCCTAACGGTTCTCTCACTGTCACCCAAAATCAAATGACGTTGTGGGGCAGGCTTCATTTTGGGCCTACTTTTCTAATGGTCGCTGCGCTTAGACCGAGCGAGCTACGGTCAAGCGGGATATCTCGTTGAAGTCGGCACAGTCTGGAGACTATGGTGATGCCATTTTTTGTGTTGATTTCAGAATGCCATTTTGGTGATGGTCCCTCTCCGTTTAAACACATTGCAAATGTACAAAAGTCAACTAGCAAGTCAGTGTCCATCAGTCAATTAGATGTCATTATGACACCAAACTGATACCAATTGACACCAAACCCACTTTTTCCAACTCATTTAGAAGCCTACTATCACATATGTCAGAGCAGGCCCATAATTCACAGCGCCTTCAGTTTAAAACATAATAAAACGTAAAACACATAGTTACGTTCTAGCTGCGGGTCCAGTTCGGACATTATGTGTAGGCCCATGTGAGGCGACCCCGAATCCGGAGTTTCGGCTCGATAGGTCCTTCGGTGCCCGAGCAAAACCCTAATTGGTGCTGAAAATCCACTTTTTTACATGCCTTGCTACGGGGTCCTTGAATGAGCTATCGGACAGAAACGTTGGGGTCCGTCTCTATGGGCCGAGCCGGTTTCACTGCACCTAGCCTTGCGTCTCTGAGACTTTTCTAAATGTCGTCATTTTCGTAATGGTCAAAATGAATTGAAGTCATTGCAAATGTACGAGGCTGTTCCTCGGTCCGAGAACCTTCTAGAGCCACCTAACTCACCACGCACTATCGACCGGAGGTCTAGAACAGGTTTCTAAAGTTTCAGAACTCTAGGTCTGACTGTTCTTTTTTAGCTCGAACAAAGCTAACTATTGCAGCCACTGACTGTCTCTACGCACCCCAATACGTCCCTCCTTCCAAGTTGTGTGTTAGTGTGATTTAGTTTTCCTTTGAAATTTTATGGGAAAAATGACTGATTTACAGTTCATGGGGGTTGCCTAATCACACATATGAAGTTTTGGACAGATCTGACTTTTTTAACCCTTCGAAACAGCCCCTGAGACACCAATTATGGCACTTCCGGTTGGCACAGGAAGCTATAAGTCAACACATATCCTCATTGGGGTATGCTTTTACAGAATCCTGAGTTTTAAGTCTTTACGTTCAGAACTGACTGATTTACACAGGGTTGAATGCACTATGTCTATCAAACTGCAAGGCAGGGTATGGATATACACTTTTAGGGTGATTTTAACCACTTCCGGTTGGTCCAGGAAGCTTAGAATCAACACAGGTAGACCTCATAGTGGCCTGATTGGACTGTCACCGAAGACAGGTTCATACGGCATTCATAACCCACATAGGCTTCAGGTTGAATTTAGGGGTGCAGGCAATGTATTCCTATGGGGAGAGATGTCATTGTAATCTGTGAGATCAAAAAACCCTGTTTTAGTGTGAAGGGTTAATGCCACACGGTCAAGGTTAGGCTTGCACAGATCGGGAGGACCTTAGGAACATTCCTGTGGTGGAATTTTTCTTCTCACCCTAACGGTTCTCTCACTGTCACCCAAAATCAAATGACGTTGTGGGGCAGGCTTCATTTTGGGCCTACTTTTCTAATGGTCGCTGCGCTTAGACCGAGCGAGCTACGGTCAAGCGGGATATCTCGTTGAAGTCGGCACAGTCTGGAGACTATGGTGATGCCATTTTTTGTGTTGATTTCAGAATGCCATTTTGGTGATGGTCCCTCTCCGTTTAAACACATTGCAAATGTACAAAAGTCAACTAGCAAGTCAGTGTCCATCAGTCAATTAGATGTCATTATGACACCAAACTGATACCAATTGACACCAAACCCACTTTTTCCAACTCATTTAGAAGCCTACTATCACATATGTCAGAGCAGGCCCATAATTCACAGCGCCTTCAGTTTAAAACATAATAAAACGTAAAACACATAGTTACGTTCTAGCTGCGGGTCCAGTTCGGACATTATGTTTAGGCCTATGTGAGGCGACCCCGAATTCCGAGTTTCGGCTCGATAGGTCCTTCGGTGCCCGAGCAAAACCCTAATTGGTGCTGAAAATCCACTTTTTTACATGCCTTGCTACGGGGTCCTTGAATGAGCTATCGGACAGAAACGTTGGGGTCCGTCTCTATGGGCCGAGCCGGTTTCACTGCACCTAGCCTTGCGTCTCTGAGACTTTTCTAAATGTCGTCATTTTCGTAATGGTCAAAATGAATTGAAGTCATTGCAAATGTACGAGGCTGTTCCTCGGTCCGAGAACCTTCTAGAGCCACCTAACTCACCACGCACTATCGACCGGAGGTCTAGAACAGGTTTCTAAAGTTTCGGAACTCTAGGTCTGACTGTTCTTTTTTAGCTCGAACAAAGCTAACTATTGCAGCCACTGACTGTCTCTACGCACCCCAATACGTCCCTCCTTCCAAGTTGTGTGTTAGTGTGATTTAGTTTTCCTTTGAAATTTTATGGGAAAAATGACTGATTTACAGTTCATGGGGGTTGCCTAATCACACATATGAAGTTTTGGACAGATCTGACTTTTTTAACCCTTCGAAACAGCCCCTGAGACACCAATTATGGCACTTCCGGTTGGCACAGGAAGCTATAAGTCAACACATATCCTCATTGGGGTATGCTTTTACAGAATCCTGAGTTTTAAGTCTTTACGTTCAGAACTGACTGATTTACACAGGGTTGAATGCACTATGTCTATCAAACTGCAAGGCAGGGTATGGATATACACTTTTAGGGTGATTTTAACCACTTCCGGTTGGTCCAGGAAGCTTAGAATCAACACAGGTAGACCTCATAGTGGCCTGATTGGACTGTCACCGAAGACAGGTTCATACGGCATTCATAACCCACATAGGCTTCAGGTTGAATTTAGGGGTGCAGGCAATGTATTCCTATGGGGAGAGATGTCATTGTAATCTGTGAGATCAAAAAAACCTGTTTTAGTGTGAAGGGTTAATGCCACACGGTCAAGGTTAGGCTTGCACAGATCGGGAGGACCTTAGGAACATTCCTGTGGTGGAATTTTTCTTCTCACCCTAACGGTTCTCTCACTGTCACCCAAAATCAAATGACGTTGTGGGGCAGGCTTCATTTTGGGCCTACTTTTCTAATGGTCGCTGCGCTTAGACCGAGCGAGCTACGGTCAAGCGGGATATCTCGTTGAAGTCGGCACAGTCTGGAGACTATGGTGATGCCATTTTTTGTGTTGATTTCAGAATGCCATTTTGGTGATGGTCCCTCTCCGTTTAAACACATTGCAAATGTACAAAAGTCAACTAGCAAGTCAGTGTCCATCAGTCAATTAGATGTCATTATGACACCAAACTGATACCAATTGACACCAAACCCACTTTTTCCAACTCATTTAGAAGCCTACTATCACATATGTCAGAGCAGGCCCATAATTCACAGCGCCTTCAGTTTAAAACATAATAAAACGTAAAACACATAGTTACGTTCTAGCTGCGGGTCCAGTTCGGACATTATGTGTAGGCCCATGTGAGGCGACCCCGAATCCGGAGTTTCGGCTCGATAGGTCCTTCGGTGCCCGAGCAAAACCCTAATTGGTGCTGAAAATCCACTTTTTTACATGCCTTGCTACGGGGTCCTTGAATGAGCTATCGGACAGAAACGTTGGGGTCCGTCTCTATGGGCCGAGCCGGTTTCACTGCACCTAGCCTTGCGTCTCTGAGACTTTTCTAAATGTCGTCATTTTCGTAATGGTCAAAATGAATTGAAGTCATTGCAAATGTACGAGGCTGTTCCTCGGTCCGAGAACCTTCTAGAGCCACCTAACTCACCACGCACTATCGACCGGAGGTCTAGAACAGGTTTCTAAAGTTTCGGAACTCTAGGTCTGACTGTTCTTTTTTAGCTCGAACAAAGCTAACTATTGCAGCCACTGACTGTCTCTACGCACCCCAATACGTCCCTCCTTCCAAGTTGTGTGTTAGTGTGATTTAGTTTTCCTTTGAAATTTTATGGGAAAAATGACTGATTTACAGTTCATGGGGGTTGCCTAATCACACATATGAAGTTTTGGACAGATCTGACTTTTTTAACCCTTCGAAACAGCCCCTGAGACACCAATTATGGCACTTCCGGTTGGCACAGGAAGCTATAAGTCAACACATATCCTCATTGGGGTATGCTTTTACAGAATCCTGAGTTTTAAGTCTTTACGTTCAGAACTGACTGATTTACACAGGGTTGAATGCACTATGTCTATCAAACTGCAAGGCAGGGTATGGATATACACTTTTAGGGTGATTTTAACCACTTCCGGTTGGTCCAGGAAGCTTAGAATCAACACAGGTAGACCTCATAGTGGCCTGATTGGACTGTCACCGAAGACAGGTTCATACGGCATTCATAACCCACATAGGCTTCAGGTTGAATTTAGGGGTGCAGGCAATGTATTCCTATGGGGAGAGATGTCATTGTAATCTGTGAGATCAAAAAACCCTGTTTTAGTGTGAAGGGTTAATGCCACACGGTCACGGTTAGGCTTGCACAGATCGGGAGGACCTTAGGAACATTCCTGTGGTGGAATTTTTCTTCTCACCCTAACGGTTCTCTCACTGTCACCCAAAATCAAATGACGTTGTGGGGCAGGCTTCATTTTGGGCCTACTTTTCTAATGGTCGCTGCGCTTAGACCGAGCGAGCTACGGTCAAGCGGGATATCTCGTTGAAGTCGGCACAGTCTGGAGACTATGGTGATGCCATTTTTTGTGTTGATTTCAGAATGCCATTTTGGTGATGGTCCCTCTCCGTTTAAACACATTGCAAATGTACAAAAGTCAACTAGCAAGTCAGTGTCCATCAGTCAATTAGATGTCATTATGACACCAAACTGATACCAATTGACACCAAACCCACTTTTTCCAACTCATTTAGAAGCCTACTATCACATATGTCAGAGCAGGCCCATAATTCACAGCGCCTTCAGTTTAAAACATAATAAAACGTAAAACACATAGTTACGTTCTAGCTGCGGGTCCAGTTCGGACATTATGTGTAGGCCCATGTGAGGCGACCCCGAATCCCGAGTTTCGGCTCGATAGGTCCTTCGGTGCCCGAGCAAAACCCTAATTGGTGCTGAAAATCCACTTTTTTACATGCCTTGCTACGGGGTCCTTGAATGAGCTATCGGACAGAAACGTTGGGGTCCGTCTCTATGGGCCGAGCCGGTTTCACTGCACCTAGCCTTGCGTCTCTGAGACTTTTCTAAATGTCGTCATTTTCGTAATGGTCAAAATGAATTGAAGTCATTGCAAATGTACGAGGCTGTTCCTCGGTCCGAGAACCTTCTAGAGCCACCTAACTCACCACGCACTATCGACCGGAGGTCTAGAACAGGTTTCTAAAGTTTCGGAACTCTAGGTCTGACGGTTCTTTTTTAGCTCGAACAAAGCTAACTATTGCAGCCACTGACTGTCTCTACGCACCCCAATACGTCCCTCCTTCCAAGTTGTGTGTTAGTGTGATTTAGTTTTCCTTTGAAATTTTATGGGAAAAATGACTGATTTACAGTTCATGGGGGTTGCCTAATCACACATATGAAGTTTTGGACAGATCTGACTTTTTTAACCCTTCGAAACAGCCCCTGAGACACCAATTATGGCACTTCCGGTTGGCACAGGAAGCTATAAGTCAACACATATCCTCATTCGGGTATGCTTTTACAGAATCCTGAGTTTTAAGTCTTTACGTTCAGAACTGACTGATTTACACAGGGTTGAATGCACTATGTCTATCAAACTGCAAGGCAGGGTATGGATATACACTTTTAGGGTGATTTTAACCACTTCCGGTTGGTCCAGGAAGCTTAGAATCAACACAGGTAGACCTCATAGTGGCCTGATTGGACTGTCACCGAAGACAGGTTCATACGGCATTCATAACCCACATAGGCTTCAGGTTGAATTTAGGGGTGCAGGCAATGTATTCCTATGGGGAGAGATGTCATTGTAATCTGTGAGATCAAAAAACCCTGTTTTAGTGTGAAGGGTTAATGCCACACGGTCAAGGTTAGGCTTGCACAGATCGGGAGGACCTTAGGAACATTCCTGTGGTGGAATTTTTCTTCTCACCCTAACGGTTCTCTCACTGTCACCCAAAATCAAATGACGTTGTGGGGCAGGCTTCATTTTGGGCCTACTTTTCTAATGGTCGCTGCGCTTAGACCGAGCGAGCTACGGTCAAGCGGGATATCTCGTTGAAGTCGGCACAGTCTGGAGACTATGGTGATGCCATTTTTTGTGTTGATTTCAGAATGCCATTTTGGTGATGGTCCCTCTCCGTTTAAACACATTGCAAATGTACAAAAGTCAACTAGCAAGTCAGTGTCCATCAGTCAATTAGATGTCATTATGACACCAAACTGATACCAATTGACACCAAACCCACTTTTTCCAACTCATTTAGAAGCCTACTATCACATATGTCAGAGCAGGCCCATAATTCACAGCGCCTTCAGTTTAAAACATAATAAAACGTAAAACACATAGTTACGTTCTAGCTGCGGGTCCAGTTCGGACATTATGTGTAGGCCTATGTGAGGCGACCCCGAATCCCGAGTTTCGGCTCGATAGGTCCTTCGGTGCCCGAGCAAAACCCTAATTGGTGCTGAAAATCCACTTTTTTACATGCCTTGCTACGGGGTCCTTGAATGAGCTATCGGACAGAAACGTTGGGGTCCGTCTCTATGGGCCGAGCCGGTTTCACTGCACCTAGCCTTGCGTCTCTGAGACTTTTCTAAATGTCGTCATTTTCGTAATGGTCAAAATGAATTGAAGTCATTGCAAATGTACGAGGCTGTTCCTCGGTCCGAGAACCTTCTAGAGCCACCTAACTCACCACGCACTATCGACCGGAGGTCTAGAACAGGTTTCTAAAGTTTCGGAACTCTAGGTCTGACTGTTCTTTTTTAGCTCGAACAAAGCTAACTATTGCAGCCACTGAATGTCTCTACGCACCCCAATACGTCCCTCCTTCCAAGTTGTGTGTTAGTGTGATTTAGTTTTCCTTTGAAATTTTATGGGAAAAATGACTGATTTACAGTTCATGGGGGTTGCCTAATCACACATATGAAGTTTTGGACAGATCTGACTTTTTTAACCCTTCGAAACAGCCCCTGAGACACCAATTATGGCACTTCCGGTTGGCACAGGAAGCTATAAGTCAACACATATCCTCATTGGGGTATGCTTTTACAGAATCCTGAGTTTTAAGTCTTTACGTTCAGAACTGACTGATTTACACAGGGTTGAATGCACTATGTCTATCAAACTGCAAGGCAGGGTATGGATATACACTTTTAGGGTGATTTTAACCACTTCCGGTTGGTCCAGGAAGCTTAGAATCAACACAGGTAGACCTCATAGTGGCCTGATTGGACTGTCACCGAAGACAGGTTCATACGGCATTCATAACCCACATAGGCTTCAGGTTGAATTTAGGGGTGCAGGCAATGTATTCCTATGGGGAGAGATGTCATTGTAATCTGTGAGATCAAAAAAACCTGTTTTAGTGTGAAGGGTTAATGCCACACGGTCAAGGTTAGGCTTGCACAGATCGGGAGGACCTTAGGAACATTCCTGTGGTGGAATTTTTCTTCTCACCCTAACGGTTCTCTCACTGTCACCCAAAATCAAATGACGTTGTGGGGCAGGCTTCATTTTGGGCCTACTTTTCTAATGGTCGCTGCGCTTAGACCGAGCGAGCTACGGTCAAGCGGGATATCTCGTTGAAGTCGGCACAGTCTGGAGACTATGGTGATGCCATTTTTTGTGTTGATTTCAGAATGCCATTTTGGTGATGGTCCCTCTCCGTTTAAACACATTGCAAATGTACAAAAGTCAACTAGCAAGTCAGTGTCCATCAGTCAATTAGATGTCATTATGACACCAAACTGATACCAATTGACACCAAACCCACTTTTTCCAACTCATTTAGAAGCCTACTATCACATATGTCAGAGCAGGCCCATAATTCACAGCGCCTTCAGTTTAAAACATAATAAAACGTAAAACACATAGTTACGTTCTAGCTGCGGGTCCAGTTCGGACATTATGTGTAGGCCCATGTGAGGCGACCCCGAATCCGGAGTTTCGGCTCGATAGGTCCTTCGGTGCCCGAGCAAAACCCTAATTGGTGCTGAAAATCCACTTTTTTACATGCCTTGCTACGGGGTCCTTGAATGAGCTATCGGACAGAAACGTTGGGGTCCGTCTCTATGGGCCGAGCCGGTTTCACTGCACCTAGCCTTGCGTCTCTGAGACTTTTCTAAATGTCGTCATTTTCGTAATGGTCAAAATGAATTGAAGTCATTGCAAATGTACGAGGCTGTTCCTCGGTCCGAGAACCTTCTAGAGCCACCTAACTCACCACGCACTATCGACCGGAGGTCTAGAACAGGTTTCTAAAGTTTCGGAACTCTAGGTCTGACGGTTCTTTTTTAGCTCGAACAAAGCTAACTATTGCAGCCACTGACTGTCTCTACGCACCCCAATACGTCCCTCCTTCCAAGTTGTGTGTTAGTGTGATTTAGTTTTCCTTTGAAATTTTATGGGAAAAATGACTGATTTACAGTTCATGGGGGTTGCCTAATCACACATATGAAGTTTTGGACAGATCTGACTTTTTTAACCCTTCGAAACAGCCCCTGAGACACCAATTATGGCACTTCCGGTTGGCACAGGAAGCTATAAGTCAACACATATCCTCATTGGGGTATGCTTTTACAGAATCCTGAGTTTTAAGTCTTTACGTTCAGAACTGACTGATTTACACAGGGTTGAATGCACTATGTCTATCAAACTGCAAGGCAGGGTATGGATATACACTTTTAGGGTGATTTTAACCACTTCCGGTTGGTCCAGGAAGCTTAGAATCAACACAGGTAGACCTCATAGTGGCCTGATTGGACTGTCACCGAAGACAGGTTCATACGGCATTCATAACCCACATAGGCTTCAGGTTGAATTTAGGGGTGCAGGCAATGTATTCCTATGGGGAGAGATGTCATTGTAATCTGTGAGATCAAAAAACCCTGTTTTAGTGTGAAGGGTTAATGCCACACGGTCAAGGTTAGGCTTGCACAGATCGGGAGGACCTTAGGAACATTCCTGTGGTGGAATTTTTCTTCTCACCCTAACGGTTCTCTCACTGTCACCCAAAATCAAATGACGTTGTGGGGCAGGCTTCATTTTGGGCCTACTTTTCTAATGGTCGCTGCGCTTAGACCGAGCGAGCTACGGTCAAGCGGGATATCTCGTTGAAGTCGGCACAGTCTGGAGACTATGGTGATGCCATTTTTTGTGTTGATTTCAGAATGCCATTTTGGTGATGGTCCCTCTCCGTTTAAACACATTACAAATGTACAAAAGTCAACTAGCAAGTCAGTGTCCATCAGTCAATTAGATGTCATTATGACACCAAACTGATACCAATTGACACCAAACCCACTTTTTCCAACTCATTTAGAAGCCTACTATCACATATGTCAGAGCAGGCCCATAATTCACAGCGCCTTCAGTTTAAAACATAATAAAACGTAAAACACATAGTTACGTTCTAGCTGCGGGTCCAGTTCGGACATTATGTGTAGGCCCATGTGAGGCGACCCCGAATCCGGAGTTTCGGCTCGATAGGTCCTTCGGTGCCCAAGCAAAACCCTAATTGGTGCTGAAAATCCACTTTTTTACATGCCTTGCTACGGGGTCCTTGAATGAGCTATCGGACAGAAACGTTGGGGTCCGTCTCTATGGGCCGAGCCGGTTTCACTGCACCTAGCCTTGCGTCTCTGAGACTTTTCTAAATGTCGTCATTTTCGTAATGGTCAAAAGGAATTGAAGTCATTGCAAATGTACGAGGCTGTTCCTCGGTCCGAGAACCTTCTAGAGCCACCTAACTCACCACGCACTATCGACCGGAGGTCTAGAACAGGTTTCTAAAGTTTCGGAACTCTAGGTCTGACGGTTCTTTTTTAGCTCGAACAAAGCTAACTATTGCAGCCACTGACTGTCTCTACGCACCCCAATACGTCCCTCCTTCCAAGTTGTGTGTTAGTGTGATTTAGTTTTCCTTTGAAATTTTATGGGAAAAATGACTGATTTACAGTTCATGGGGGTTGCCTAATCACACATATGAAGTTTTGGACAGATCTGACTTTTTTAACCCTTCGAAACAGACACCAATTATGGCACTTCCGGTTGGCACAGGAAGCTATAAGTCAACACATATCCTCATTGGGGTATGCTTTTACAGAATCCTGAGTTTTAAGTCTTTACGTTCAGAACTGACTGATTTACACAGGGTTGAATGCACTATGTCTATCAAACTGCAAGGCAGGGTATGGATATACACTTTTAGGGTGATTTTAACCACTTCCGGTTGGTCCAGGAAGCTTAGAATCAACACAGGTAGACCTCATAGTGGCCTGATTGGACTGTCACCGAAGACAGGTTCATACGGCATTCATAACCCACATAGGCTTCAGGTTGAATTTAGGGGTGCAGGCAATGTATTCCTATGGGGAGAGATGTCATTGTAATCTGTGAGATCAAAAAACCCTGTTTTAGTGTGAAGGGTTAATGCCACACGGTCAAGGTTAGGCTTGCACAGATCGGGAGGACCTTAGGAACATTCCTGTGGTGGAATTTTTCTTCTCACCCTAACGGTTCTCTCACTGTCACCCAAAATCAAATGACGTTGTGGGGCAGGCTTCATTTTGGGCCTACTTTTCTAATGGTCGCTGCGCTTAGACCGAGCGAGCTACGGTCAAGCGGGATATCTCGTTGAAGTCGGCACAGTCTGGAGACTATGGTGATGCCATTTTTTGTGTTGATTTCAGAATGCCATTTTGGTGATGGTCCCTCTCCGTTTAAACACATTGCAAATGTACAAAAGTCAACTAGCAAGTCAGTGTCCATCAGTCAATTAGATGTCATTATGACACCAAACTGATACCAATTGACACCAAACCCACTTTTTCCAACTCATTTAGAAGCCTACTATCACATATGTCAGAGCAGGCCCATAATTCACAGCGCCTTCAGTTTAAAACATAATAAAACGTAAAACACATAGTTACGTTCTAGCTGCGGGTCCAGTTCGGACATTATGTGTAGGCCTATGTGAGGCGACCCCGAATCCCGAGTTTCGGCTCGATAGGTCCTTCGGTGCCCGAGCAAAACCCTAATTGGTGCTGAAAATCCACTTTTTTACATGCCTTGCTACGGGGTCCTTGAATGAGCTATCGGACAGAAACGTTGGGGTCCGTCTCTATGGGCCGAGCCGGTTTCACTGCACCTAGCCTTGTGTCTCTGAGACTTTTCTAAATGTCGTCATTTTCGTAATGGTCAAAATGAATTGAAGTCATTGCAAATGTACGAGGCTGTTCCTCGGTCCGAGAACCTTCTAGAGCCACCTAACTCACCACGCACTATCGACCGGAGGTCTAGAACAGGTTTCTAAAGTTTCGGAACTCTAGGTCTGACGGTTCTTTTTTAGCTCGAACAAAGCTAACTATTGCAGCCACTGACTGTCTCTACGCACCCCAATACGTCCCTCCTTCCAAGTTGTGTGTTAGTGTGATTTAGTTTTCCTTTGAAATTTTATGGGAAAAATGACTGATTTACAGTTCATGGGGGTTGCCTAATCACACATATGAAGTTTTGGACAGATCTGACTTTTTTAACCCTTCGAAACAGACACCAATTATGGCACTTCCGGTTGGCACAGGAAGCTATAAGTCAACACATATCCTCATTGGGGTATGCTTTTACAGAATCCTGAGTTTTAAGTCTTTACGTTCAGAACTGACTGATTTACACAGGGTTGAATGCACTATGTCTATCAAACTGCAAGGCAGGGTATGGATATACACTTTTAGGGTGATTTTAACCACTTCCGGTTGGTCCAGGAAGCTTAGAATCAACACAGGTAGACCTCATAGTGGCCTGATTGGACTGTCACCGAAGACAGGTTCATACGGCATTCATAACCCACATAGGCTTCAGGTTGAATTTAGGGGTGCAGGCAATGTATTCCTATGGGGAGAGATGTCATTGTAATCTGTGAGATCAAAAAACCCTGTTTTAGTGTGAAGGGTTAATGCCACACGGTCAAGGTTAGGCTTGCACAGATCGGGAGGACCTTAGGAACATTCCTGTGGTGGAATTTTTCTTCTCACCCTAACGGTTCTCTCACTGTCACCCAAAATCAAATGACGTTGTGGGGCAGGCTTCATTTTGGGCCTACTTTTCTAATGGTCGCTGCGCTTAGACCGAGCGAGCTACGGTCAAGCGGGATATCTCGTTGAAGTCGGCACAGTCTGGAGACTATGGTGATGCCATTTTTTGTGTTGATTTCAGAATGCCATTTTGGTGATGGTCCCTCTCCGTTTAAACACATTGCAAATGTACAAAAGTCAACTAGCAAGTCAGTGTCCATCAGTCAATTAGATGTCATTATGACACCAAACTGATACCAATTGACACCAAACCCACTTTTTCCAACTCATTTAGAAGCCTACTATCACATATGTCAGAGCAGGCCCATAATTCACAGCGCCTTCAGTTTAAAACATAATAAAACGTAAAACACATAGTTACGTTCTAGCTGCGGGTCCAGTTCGGACATGATGTGTAGGCCTATGTGAGGCGACCCCGAATCCCGAGTTTCGGCTCGATAGGTCCTTCGGTGCCCGAGCAAAACCCTAATTGGTGCTGAAAATCCACTTTTTTACATGCCTTGCTACGGGGTCCTTGAATGAGCTATCGGACAGAAACGTTGGGGTCCGTCTCTATGGGCCGAGCCGGTTTCACTGCACCTAGCCTTGTGTCTCTGAGACTTTTCTAAATGTCGTCATTTTCGTAATGGTCAAAATGAATTGAAGTCATTGCAAATGTACGAGGCTGTTCCTCGGTCCGAGAACCTTCTAGAGCCACCTAACTCACCACGCACTATCGACCGGAGGTCTAGAACAGGTTTCTAAAGTTTCGGAACTCTAGGTCTGACGGTTCTTTTTTAGCTCGAACAAAGCTAACTATTGCAGCCACTGACTGTCTCTACGCACCCCAATACGTCCCTCCTTCCAAGTTGTGTGTTAGTGTGATTTAGTTTTCCTTTGAAATTTTATGGGAAAAATGACTGATTTACAGTTCATGGGGGTTGCCTAATCACACATATGAAGTTTTGGACAGATCTGACTTTTTTAACCCTTCGAAACAGACACCAATTATGGCACTTCCGGTTGGCACAGGAAGCTATAAGTCAACACATATCCTCATTGGGGTATGCTTTTACAGAATCCTGAGTTTTAAGTCTTTACGTTCAGAACTGACTGATTTACACAGGGTTGAATGCACTATGTCTATCAAACTGCAAGGCAGGGTATGGATATACACTTTTAGGGTGATTTTAACCACTTCCGGTTGGTCCAGGAAGCTTAGAATCAACACAGGTAGACCTCATAGTGGCCTGATTGGACTGTCACCGAAGACAGGTTCATACGGCATTCATAACCCACATAGGCTTCAGGTTGAATTTAGGGGTGCAGGCAATGTATTCCTATGGGGAGAGATGTCATTGTAATCTGTGAGATCAAAAAACCCTGTTTTAGTGTGAAGGGTTAATGCCACACGGTCAAGGTTAGGCTTGCACAGATCGGGAGGACCTTAGGAACATTCCTGTGGTGGAATTTTTCTTCTCACCCTAACGGTTCTCTCACTGTCACCCAAAATCAAATGACGTTGTGGGGCAGGCTTCATTTTGGGCCTACTTTTCTAATGGTCGCTGCGCTTAGACCGAGCGAGCTACGGTCAAGCGGGATATCTCGTTGAAGTCGGCACAGTCTGGAGACTATGGTGATGCCATTTTTTGTGTTGATTTCAGAATGCCATTTTGGTGATGGTCCCTCTCCGTTTAAACACATTGCAAATGTACAAAAGTCAACTAGCAAGTCAGTGTCCATCAGTCAATTAGATGTCATTATGACACCAAACTGATACCAATTGACACCAAACCCACTTTTTCCAACTCATTTAGAAGCCTACTATCACATATGTCAGAGCAGGCCCATAATTCACAGGGCCTTCAGTTTAAAACATAATAAAACGTAAAACACATAGTTACGTTCTAGCTGCGGGTCCAGTTCGGACATTATGTTTAGGCCTATGTGAGGCGACCCCGAATTCCGAGTTTCGGCTCGATAGGTCCTTCGGTGCCCGAGCAAAACCCTAATTGGTGCTGAAAATCCACTTTTTTACATGCCTTGCTACGGGGTCCTTGAATGAGCTATCGGACAGAAACGTTGGGGTCCGTCTCTATGGGCCGAGCCGGTTTCACTGCACCTAGCCTTGCGTCTCTGAGACTTTTCTAAATGTCGTCATTTTCGTAATGGTCAAAATGAATTGAAGTCATTGCAAATGTACGAGGCTGTTCCTCGGTCCGAGAACCTTCTAGAGCCACCTAACTCACCACGCACTATCGACCGGAGGTCTAGAACAGGTTTCTAAAGTTTCGGAACTCTAGGTCTGACTGTTCTTTTTTAGCTCGAACAAAGCTAACTATTGCAGCCACTGACTGTCTCTACGCACCCCAATACGTCCCTCCTTCCAAGTTGTGTGTTAGTGTGATTTAGTTTTCCTTTGAAATTTTATGGGAAAAATGACTGATTTACAGTTCATGGGGGTTGCCTAATCACACATATGAAGTTTTGGACAGATCTGACTTTTTTAACCCTTCGAAACAGCCCCTGAGACACCAATTATGGCACTTCCGGTTGGCACAGGAAGCTATAAGTCAACACATATCCTCATTGGGGTATGCTTTTACAGAATCCTGAGTTTTAAGTCTTTACGTTCAGAACTGACTGATTTACACAGGGTTGAATGCACTATGTCTATCAAACTGCAAGGCAGGGTATGGATATACACTTTTAGGGTGATTTTAACCACTTCCGGTTGGTCCAGGAAGCTTAGAATCAACACAGGTAGACCTCATAGTGGCCTGATTGGACTGTCACCGAAGACAGGTTCATACGGCATTCATAACCCACATAGGCTTCAGGTTGAATTTAGGGGTGCAGGCAATGTATTCCTATGGGGAGAGATGTCATTGTAATCTGTGAGATCAAAAAAACCTGTTTTAGTGTGAAGGGTTAATGCCACACGGTCAAGGTTAGGCTTGCACAGATCGGGAGGACCTTAGGAACATTCCTGTGGTGGAATTTTTCTTCTCACCCTAACGGTTCTCTCACTGTCACCCAAAATCAAATGACGTTGTGGGGCAGGCTTCATTTTGGGCCTACTTTTCTAATGGTCGCTGCGCTTAGACCGAGCGAGCTACGGTCAAGCGGGATATCTCGTTGAAGTCGGCACAGTCTGGAGACTATGGTGATGCCATTTTTTGTGTTGATTTCAGAATGCCATTTTGGTGATGGTCCCTCTCCGTTTAAACACATTGCAAATGTACAAAAGTCAACTAGCAAGTCAGTGTCCATCAGTCAATTAGATGTCATTATGACACCAAACTGATACCAATTGACACCAAACCCACTTTTTCCAACTCATTTAGAAGCCTACTATCACATATGTCAGAGCAGGCCCATAATTCACAGCGCCTTCAGTTTAAAACATAATAAAACGTAAAACACATAGTTACGTTCTAGCTGCGGGTCCAGTTCGGACATTATGTGTAGGCCTATGTGAGGCGACCCCGAATCCCGAGTTTCGGCTCGATAGGTCCTTCGGTGCCCGAGCAAAACCCTAATTGGTGCTGAAAATCCACTTTTTTACATGCCTTGCTACGGGGTCCTTGAATGAGCTATCGGACAGAAACGTTGGGGTCCGTCTCTATGGGCCGAGCCGGTTTCACTGCACCTAGCCTTGCGTCTCTGAGACTTTTCTAAATGTCGTCATTTTCGTAATGGTCAAAATGAATTGAAGTCATTGCAAATGTACGAGGCTGTTCCTCGGTCCGAGAACCTTTTAGAGCCACCTAACTCACCACGCACTATCGACCGGAGGTCTAGAACAGGTTTCTAAAGTTTCGGAACTCTAGGTCTGACTGTTCTTTTTTAGCTCGAACAAAGCTAACTATTGCAGCCACTGACTGTCTCTACGCACCCCAATACGTCCCTCCTTCCAAGTTGTGTGTTAGTGTGATTTAGTTTTCCTTTGAAATTTTATGGGAAAAATGACTGATTTACAGTTCATGGGGGTTGCCTAATCACACATATGAAGTTTTGGACAGATCTGACTTTTTTAACCCTTCGAAACAGCCCCTGAGACACCAATTATGGCACTTCCGGTTGGCACAGGAAGCTATAAGTCAACACATATCCTCATTGGGGTATGCTTTTACAGAATCCTGAGTTTTAAGTCTTTACGTTCAGAACTGACTGATTTACACAGGGTTGAATGCACTATGTCTATCAAACTGCAAGGCAGGGTATGGATATACACTTTTAGGGTGATTTTAACCACTTCCGGTTGGTCCAGGAAGCTTAGAATCAACACAGGTAGACCTCATAGTGGCCTGATTGGACTGTCACCGAAGACAGGTTCATACGGCATTCATAACCCACATAGGCTTCAGGTTGAATTTAGGGGTGCAGGCAATGTATTCCTATGGGGAGAGATGTCATTGTAATCTGTGAGATCAAAAAACCCTGTTTTAGTGTGAAGGGTTAATGCCACACGGTCAAGGTTAGGCTTGCACAGATCGGGAGGACCTTAGGAACATTCCTGTGGTGGAATTTTTCTTCTCACCCTAACGGTTCTCTCACTGTCACCCAAAATCAAATGACGTTGTGGGGCAGGCTTCATTTTGGGCCTACTTTTCTAATGGTCGCTGCGCTTAGACCGAGCGAGCTACGGTCAAGCGGGATATCTCGTTGAAGTCGGCACAGTCTGGAGACTATGGTGATGCCATTTTTTGTGTTGATTTCAGAATGCCATTTTGGTGATGGTCCCTCTCCGTTTAAACACATTGCAAATGTACAAAAGTCAACTAGCAAGTCAGTGTCCATCAGTCAATTAGATGTCATTATGACACCAAACTGATACCAATTGACACCAAACCCACTTTTTCCAACTCATTTAGAAGCCTACTATCACATATGTCAGAGCAGGCCCATAATTCACAGCGCCTTCAGTTTAAAACATAATAAAACGTAAAACACATAGTTACGTTCTAGCTGCGGGTCCAGTTCGGACATTATGTGTAGGCCTATGTGAGGCGACCCCGAATCCCGAGTTTCGGCTCGATAGGTCCTTCGGTGCCCGAGCAAAACCCTAATTGGTGCTGAAAATCCACTTTTTTACATGCCTTGCTACGGGGTCCTTGAATGAGCTATCGGACAGAAACGTTGGGGTCCGTCTCTATGGGCCGAGCCGGTTTCACTGCACCTAGCCTTGCGTCTCTGAGACTTTTCTAAATGTCGTCATTTTCGTAATGGTCAAAATGAATTGAAGTCATTGCAAATGTACGAGGCTGTTCCTCGGTCCGAGAACCTTCTAGAGCCACCTAACTCACCACGCACTATCGACCGGAGGTCTAGAACAGGTTTCTAAAGTTTCGGAACTCTAGGTCTGACTGTTCTTTTTTAGCTCGAACAAAGCTAACTATTGCAGCCACTGACTGTCTCTACGCACCCCAATACGTCCCTCCTTCCAAGTTGTGTGTTAGTGTGATTTAGTTTTCCTTTGAAATTTTATGGGAAAAATGACTGATTTACAGTTCATGGGGGTTGCCTAATCACACATATGAAGTTTTGGACAGATCTGACTTTTTTAACCCTTCGAAACAGCCCCTGAGACACCAATTATGGCACTTCCGGTTGGCACAGGAAGCTATAAGTCAACACATATCCTCATTGGGGTATGCTTTTACAGAATCCTGAGTTTTAAGTCTTTACGTTCAGAACTGACTGATTTACACAGGGTTGAATGCACTATGTCTATCAAACTGCAAGGCAGGGTATGGATATACACTTTTAGGGTGATTTTAACCACTTCCGGTTGGTCCAGGAAGCTTAGAATCAACACAGGTAGACCTCATAGTGGCCTGATTGGACTGTCACCGAAGACAGGTTCATACGGCATTCATAACCCACATAGGCTTCAGGTTGAATTTAGGGGTGCAGGCAATGTATTCCTATGGGGAGAGATGTCATTGTAATCTGTGAGATCAAAAAAACCTGTTTTAGTGTGAAGGGTTAATGCCACACGGTCAAGGTTAGGCTTGCACAGATCGGGAGGACCTTAGGAACATTCCTGTGGTGGAATTTTTCTTCTCACCCTAACGGTTCTCTCACTGTCACCCAAAATCAAATGACGTTGTGGGGCAGGCTTCATTTTGGGCCTACTTTTCTAATGGTCGCTGCGCTTAGACCGAGCGAGCTACGGTCAAGCGGGATATCTCGTTGAAGTCGGCACAGTCTGGAGACTATGGTGATGCCATTTTTTGTGTTGATTTCAGAATGCCATTTTGGTGATGGTCCCTCTCCGTTTAAACACATTGCAAATGTACAAAAGTCAACTAGCAAGTCAGTGTCCATCAGTCAATTAGATGTCATTATGACACCAAACTGATACCAATTGACACCAAACCCACTTTTTCCAACTCATTTAGAAGCCTACTATCACATATGTCAGAGCAGGCCCATAATTCACAGGGCCTTCAGTTTAAAACATAATAAAACGTAAAACACATAGTTACGTTCTAGCTGCGGGTCCAGTTCGGACATTATGTTTAGGCCTATGTGAGGCGACCCCGAATTCCGAGTTTCGGCTCGATAGGTCCTTCGGTGCCCGAGCAAAACCCTAATTGGTGCTGAAAATCCACTTTTTTACATGCCTTGCTACGGGGTCCTTGAATGAGCTATCGGACAGAAACGTTGGGGTCCGTCTCTATGGGCCGAGCCGGTTTCACTGCACCTAGCCTTGCGTCTCTGAGACTTTTCTAAATGTCGTCATTTTCGTAATGGTCAAAATGAATTGAAGTCATTGCAAATGTACGAGGCTGTTCCTCGGTCCGAGAACCTTCTAGAGCCACCTAACTCACCACGCACTATCGACCGGAGGTCTAGAACAGGTTTCTAAAGTTTCGGAACTCTAGGTCTGACTGTTCTTTTTTAGCTCGAACAAAGCTAACTATTGCAGCCACTGACTGTCTCTACGCACCCCAATACGTCCCTCCTTCCAAGTTGTGTGTTAGTGTGATTTAGTTTTCCTTTGAAATTTTATGGGAAAAATGACTGATTTACAGTTCATGGGGGTTGCCTAATCACACATATGAAGTTTTGGACAGATCTGACTTTTTTAACCCTTCGAAACAGCCCCTGAGACACCAATTATGGCACTTCCGGTTGGCACAGGAAGCTATAAGTCAACACATATCCTCATTGGGGTATGCTTTTACAGAATCCTGAGTTTTAAGTCTTTACGTTCAGAACTGACTGATTTACACAGGGTTGAATGCACTATGTCTATCAAACTGCAAGGCAGGGTATGGATATACACTTTTAGGGTGATTTTAACCACTTCCGGTTGGTCCAGGAAGCTTAGAATCAACACAGGTAGACCTCATAGTGGCCTGATTGGACTGTCACCGAAGACAGGTTCATACGGCATTCATAACCCACATAGGCTTCAGGTTGAATTTAGGGGTGCAGGCAATGTATTCCTATGGGGAGAGATGTCATTGTAATCTGTGCGATCAAAAAACCCTGTTTTAGTGTGAAGGGTTAATGCCACACGGTCAAGGTTAGGCTTGCACAGATCGGGAGGACCTTAGGAACATTCCTGTGGTGGAATTTTTCTTCTCACCCTAACGGTTCTCTCACTGTCACCCAAAATCAAATGACGTTGTGGGGCAGGCTTCATTTTGGGCCTACTTTTCTAATGGTCGCTGCGCTTAGACCGAGCGAGCTACGGTCAAGCGGGATATCTCGTTGAAGTCGGCACAGTCTGGAGACTATGGTGATGCCATTTTTTGTGTTGATTTCAGAATGCCATTTTGGTGATGGTCCCTCTCCGTTTAAACACATTGCAAATGTACAAAAGTCAACTAGCAAGTCAGTGTCCATCAGTCAATTAGATGTCATTATGACACCAAACTGATACCAATTGACACCAAACCCACTTTTTCCAACTCATTTAGAAGCCTACTATCACATATGTCAGAGCAGGCCCATAATTCACAGCGCCTTCAGTTTAAAACATAATAAAACGTAAAACACATAGTTACGTTCTAGCTGCGGGTCCAGTTCGGACATTATGTGTAGGCCTATGTGAGGCGACCCCGAATCCCGAGTTTCGGCTCGATAGGTCCTTCGGTGCCCGAGCAAAACCCTAATTGGTGCTGAAAATCCACTTTTTTACATGCCTTGCTACGGGGTCCTTGAATGAGCTATCGGACAGAAACGTTGGGGTCCGTCTCTATGGGCCGAGCCGGTTTCACTGCACCTAGCCTTGCGTCTCTGAGACTTTTCTAAATGTCGTCATTTTCGTAATGGTCAAAATGAATTGAAGTCATTGCAAATGTACGAGGCTGTTCCTCGGTCCGAGAACCTTCTAGAGCCACCTAACTCACCACGCACTATCGACCGGAGGTCTAGAACAGGTTTCTAAAGTTTCGGAACTCTAGGTCTGACTGTTCTTTTTTAGCTCGAACAAAGCTAACTATTGCAGCCACTGACTGTCTCTACGCACCCCAATACGTCCCTCCTTCCAAGTTGTGTGTTAGTGTGATTTAGTTTTCCTTTGAAATTTTATGGGAAAAATGACTGATTTACAGTTCATGGGGGTTGCCTAATCACACATATGAAGTTTTGGACAGATCTGACTTTTTTAACCCTTCGAAACAGCCCCTGAGACACCAATTATGGCACTTCCGGTTGGCACAGGAAGCTATAAGTCAACACATATCCTCATTGGGGTATGCTTTTACAGAATCCTGAGTTTTAAGTCTTTACGTTCAGAACTGACTGATTTACACAGGGTTGAATGCACTATGTCTATCAAACTGCAAGGCAGGGTATGGATATACACTTTTAGGGTGATTTTAACCACTTCCGGTTGGTCCAGGAAGCTTAGAATCAACACAGGTAGACCTCATAGTGGCCTGATTGGACTGTCACCGAAGACAGGTTCATACGGCATTCATAACCCACATAGGCTTCAGGTTGAATTTAGGGGTGCAGGCAATGTATTCCTATGGGGAGAGATGTCATTGTAATCTGTGAGATCAAAAAAACCTGTTTTAGTGTGAAGGGTTAATGCCACACGGTCAAGGTTAGGCTTGCACAGATCGGGAGGACCTTAGGAACATTCCTGTGGTGGAATTTTTCTTCTCACCCTAACGGTTCTCTCACTGTCACCCAAAATCAAATGACGTTGTGGGGCAGGCTTCATTTTGGGCCTACTTTTCTAATGGTCGCTGCGCTTAGACCGAGCGAGCTACGGTCAAGCGGGATATCTCGTTGAAGTCGGCACAGTCTGGAGACTATGGTGATGCCATTTTTTGTGTTGATTTCAGAATGCCATTTTGGTGATGGTCCCTCTCCGTTTAAACACATTGCAAATGTACAAAAGTCAACTAGCAAGTCAGTGTCCATCAGTCAATTAGATGTCATTATGACACCAAACTGATACCAATTGACACCAAACCCACTTTTTCCAACTCATTTAGAAGCCTACTATCACATATGTCAGAGCAGGCCCATAATTCACAGCGCCTTCAGTTTAAAACATAATAAAACGTAAAACACATAGTTACGTTCTAGCTGCGGGTCCAGTTCGGACATTATGTGTAGGCCCATGTGAGGCGACCCCGAATCCGGAGTTTCGGCTCGATAGGTCCTTCGGTGCCCGAGCAAAACCCTAATTGGTGCTGAAAATCCACTTTTTTACATGCCTTGCTACGGGGTCCTTGAATGAGCTATCGGACAGAAACGTTGGGGTCCGTCTCTATGGGCCGAGCCGGTTTCACTGCACCTAGCCTTGTGTCTCTGAGACTTTTCTAAATGTCGTCATTTTCGTAATGGTCAAAATGAATTGAAGTCATTGCAAATGTACGAGGCTGTTCCTCGGTCCGAGAACCTTCTAGAGCCACCTAACTCACCACGCACTATCGACCGGAGGTCTAGAACAGGTTTCTAAAGTTTCGGAACTCTAGGTCTGACGGTTCTTTTTTAGCTCGAACAAAGCTAACTATTGCAGCCACTGACTGTCTCTACGCACCCCAATACGTCCCTCCTTCCAAGTTGTGTGTTAGTGTGATTTAGTTTTCCTTTGAAATTTTATGGGAAAAATGACTGATTTACAGTTCATGGGGGTTGCCTAATCACACATATGAAGTTTTGGACAGATCTGACTTTTTTAACCCTTCGAAACAGACACCAATTATGGCACTTCCGGTTGGCACAGGAAGCTATAAGTCAACACATATCCTCATTGGGGTATGCTTTTACAGAATCCTGAGTTTTAAGTCTTTACGTTCAGAACTGACTGATTTACACAGGGTTGAATGCACTATGTCTATCAAACTGCAAGGCAGGGTATGGATATACACTTTTAGGGTGATTTTAACCACTTCCGGTTGGTCCAGGAAGCTTAGAATCAACACAGGTAGACCTCATAGTGGCCTGATTGGACTGTCACCGAAGACAGGTTCATACGGCATTCATAACCCACATAGGCTTCAGGTTGAATTTAGGGGTGCAGGCAATGTATTCCTATGGGGAGAGATGTCATTGTAATCTGTGAGATCAAAAAACCCTGTTTTAGTGTGAAGGGTTAATGCCACACGGTCAAGGTTAGGCTTGCACAGATCGGGAGGACCTTAGGAACATTCCTGTGGTGGAATTTTTCTTCTCACCCTAACGGTTCTCTCACTGTCACCCAAAATCAAATGACGTTGTGGGGCAGGCTTCATTTTGGGCCTACTTTTCTAATGGTCGCTGCGCTTAGACCGAGCGAGCTACGGTCAAGCGGGATATCTCGTTGAAGTCGGCACAGTCTGGAGACTATGGTGATGCCATTTCTTGTGTTGATTTCAGAATGCCATTTTGGTGATGGTCCCTCTCCGTTTAAACACATTGCAAATGTACAAAAGTCAACTAGCAAGTCAGTGTCCATCAGTCAATTAGATGTCATTATGACACCAAACTGATACCAATTGACACCAAACCCACTTTTTCCAACTCATTTAGAAGCCTACTATCACATATGTCAGAGCAGGCCCATAATTCACAGCGCCTTCAGTTTAAAACATAATAAAACGTAAAACACATAGTTACGTTCTAGCTGCGGGTCCAGTTCGGACATTATGTGTAGGCCTATGTGAGGCGACCCCGAATCCCGAGTTTCGGCTCGATAGGTCCTTCGGTGCCCGAGCAAAACCCTAATTGGTGCTGAAAATCCACTTTTTTACATGCCTTGCTACGGGGTCCTTGAATGAGCTATCGGACAGAAACGTTGGGGTCCGTCTCTATGGGCCGAGCCGGTTTCACTGCACCTAGCCTTGTGTCTCTGAGACTTTTCTAAATGTCGTCATTTTCGTAATGGTCAAAATGAATTGAAGTCATTGCAAATGTACGAGGCTGTTCCTCGGTCCGAGAACCTTCTAGAGCCACCTAACTCACCACGCACTATCGACCGGAGGTCTAGAACAGGTTTCTAAAGTTTCGGAACTCTAGGTCTGACGGTTCTTTTTTAGCTCGAACAAAGCTAACTATTGCAGCCACTGACTGTCTCTACGCACCCCAATACGTCCCTCCTTCCAAGTTGTGTGTTAGTGTGATTTAGTTTTCCTTTGAAATTTTATGGGAAAAATGACTGATTTACAGTTCATGGGGGTTGCCTAATCACACATATGAAGTTTTGGACAGATCTGACTTTTTTAACCCTTCGAAACAGACACCAATTATGGCACTTCCGGTTGGCACAGGAAGCTATAAGTCAACACATATCCTCATTGGGGTATGCTTTTACAGAATCCTGAGTTTTAAGTCTTTACGTTCAGAACTGACTGATTTACACAGGGTTGAATGCACTATGTCTATCAAACTGCAAGGCAGGGTATGGATATACACTTTTAGGGTGATTTTAACCACTTCCGGTTGGTCCAGGAAGCTTAGAATCAACACAGGTAGACCTCATAGTGGCCTGATTGGACTGTCACCGAAGACAGGTTCATACGGCATTCATAACCCACATAGGCTTCAGGTTGAATTTAGGGGTGCAGGCAATGTATTCCTATGGGGAGAGATGTCATTGTAATCTGTGAGATCAAAAAACCCTGTTTTAGTGTGAAGGGTTAATGCCACACGGTCAAGGTTAGGCTTGCACAGATCGGGAGGACCTTAGGAACATTCCTGTGGTGGAATTTTTCTTCTCACCCTAACGGTTCTCTCACTGTCACCCAAAATCAAATGACGTTGTGGGGCAGGCTTCATTTTGGGCCTACTTTTCTAATGGTCGCTGCGCTTAGACCGAGCGAGCTACGGTCAAGCGGGATATCTCGTTGAAGTCGGCACAGTCTGGAGACTATGGTGATGCCATTTCTTGTGTTGATTTCAGAATGCCATTTTGGTGATGGTCCCTCTCCGTTTAAACACATTGCAAATGTACAAAAGTCAACTAGCAAGTCAGTGTCCATCAGTCAATTAGATGTCATTATGACACCAAACTGATACCAATTGACACCAAACCCACTTTTTCCAACTCATTTAGAAGCCTACTATCACATATGTCAGAGCAGGCCCATAATTCACAGCGCCTTCAGTTTAAAACATAATAAAACGTAAAACACATAGTTACGTTCTAGCTGCGGGTCCAGTTCGGACATTATGTGTAGGCCTATGTGAGGCGACCCCGAATCCCGAGTTTCGGCTCGATAGGTCCTTCGGTGCCCGAGCAAAACCCTAATTGGTGCTGAAAATCCACTTTTTTACATGCCTTGCTACGGGGTCCTTGAATGAGCTATCGGACAGAAACGTTGGGGTCCGTCTCTATGGGCCGAGCCGGTTTCACTGCACCTAGCCTTGTGTCTCTGAGACTTTTCTAAATGTCGTCATTTTCGTAATGGTCAAAATGAATTGAAGTCATTGCAAATGTACGAGGCTGTTCCTCGGTCCGAGAACCTTCTAGAGCCACCTAACTCACCACGCACTATCGACCGGAGGTCTAGAACAGGTTTCTAAAGTTTCGGAACTCTAGGTCTGACGGTTCTTTTTTAGCTCGAACAAAGCTAACTATTGCAGCCACTGACTGTCTCTACGCACCCCAATACGTCCCTCCTTCCAAGTTGTGTGTTAGTGTGATTTAGTTTTCCTTTGAAATTTTATGGGAAAAATGACTGATTTACAGTTCATGGGGGTTGCCTAATCACACATATGAAGTTTTGGACAGATCTGACTTTTTTAACCCTTCGAAACAGACACCAATTATGGCACTTCCGGTTGGCACAGGAAGCTATAAGTCAACACATATCCTCATTGGGGTATGCTTTTACAGAATCCTGAGTTTTAAGTCTTTACGTTCAGAACTGACTGATTTACACAGGGTTGAATGCACTATGTCTATCAAACTGCAAGGCAGGGTATGGATATACACTTTTAGGGTGATTTTAACCACTTCCGGTTGGTCCAGGAAGCTTAGAATCAACACAGGTAGACCTCATAGTGGCCTGATTGGACTGTCACCGAAGACAGGTTCATACGGCATTCATAACCCACATAGGCTTCAGGTTGAATTTAGGGGTGCAGGCAATGTATTCCTATGGGGAGAGATGTCATTGTAATCTGTGAGATCAAAAAAACCTGTTTTAGTGTGAAGGGTTAATGCCACACGGTCAAGGTTAGGCTTGCACAGATCGGGAGGACCTTAGGAACATTCCTGTGGTGGAATTTTTCTTCTCACCCTAACGGTTCTCTCACTGTCACCCAAAATCAAATGACGTTGTGGGGCAGGCTTCATTTTGGGCCTACTTTTCTAATGGTCGCTGCGCTTAGACCGAGCGAGCTACGGTCAAGCGGGATATCTCGTTGAAGTCGGCACAGTCTGGAGACTATGGTGATGCCATTTTTTGTGTTGATTTCAGAATGCCATTTTGGTGATGGTCCCTCTCCGTTTAAACACATTGCAAATGTACAAAAGTCAACTAGCAAGTCAGTGTCCATCAGTCAATTAGATGTCATTATGACACCAAACTGATACCAATTGACACCAAACCCACTTTTTCCAACTCATTTAGAAGCCTACTATCACATATGTCAGAGCAGGCCCATAATTCACAGCGCCTTCAGTTTAAAACATAATAAAACGTAAAACACATAGTTACGTTCTAGCTGCGGGTCCAGTTCGGACATTATGTGTAGGCCCATGTGAGGCGACCCCGAATCCGGAGTTTCGGCTCGATAGGTCCTTCGGTGCCCGAGCAAAACCCTAATTGGTGCTGAAAATCCACTTTTTTACATGCCTTGCTACGGGGTCCTTGAATGAGCTATCGGACAGAAACGTTGGGGTCCGTCTCTATGGGCCGAGCCGGTTTCACTGCACCTAGCCTTGTGTCTCTGAGACTTTTCTAAATGTCGTCATTTTCGTAATGGTCAAAATGAATTGAAGTCATTGCAAATGTACGAGGCTGTTCCTCGGTCCGAGAACCTTCTAGAGCCACCTAACTCACCACGCACTATCGACCGGAGGTCTAGAACAGGTTTCTAAAGTTTCGGAACTCTAGGTCTGACGGTTCTTTTTTAGCTCGAACAAAGCTAACTATTGCAGCCACTGACTGTCTCTACGCACCCCAATACGTCCCTCCTTCCAAGTTGTGTGTTAGTGTGATTTAGTTTTCCTTTGAAATTTTATGGGAAAAATGACTGATTTACAGTTCATGGGGGTTGCCTAATCACACATATGAAGTTTTGGACAGATCTGACTTTTTTAACCCTTCGAAACAGCCCCTGAGACACCAATTATGGCACTTCCGGTTGGCACAGGAAGCTATAAGTCAACACATATCCTCATTGGGGTATGCTTTTACAGAATCCTGAGTTTTAAGTCTTTACGTTCAGAACTGACTGATTTACACAGGGTTGAATGCACTATGTCTATCAAACTGCAAGGCAGGGTATGGATATACACTTTTAGGGTGATTTTAACCACTTCCGGTTGGTCCAGGAAGCTTAGAATCAACACAGGTAGACCTCATAGTGGCCTGATTGGACTGTCACCGAAGACAGGTTCATACGGCATTCATAACCCACATAGGCTTCAGGTTGAATTTAGGGGTGCAGGCAATGTATTCCTATGGGGAGAGATGTCATTGTAATCTGTGAGATCAAAAAACCCTGTTTTAGTGTGAAGGGTTAATGCCACACGGTCAAGGTTAGGCTTGCACAGATCGGGAGGACCTTAGGAACATTCCTGTGGTGGAATTTTTCTTCTCACCCTAACGGTTCTCTCACTGTCACCCAAAATCAAATGACGTTGTGGGGCAGGCTTCATTTTGGGCCTACTTTTCTAATGGTCGCTGCGCTTAGACCGAGCGAGCTACGGTCAAGCGGGATATCTCGTTGAAGTCGGCACAGTCTGGAGACTATGGTGATGCCATTTTTTGTGTTGATTTCAGAATGCCATTTTGGTGATGGTCCCTCTCCGTTTAAACACATTGCAAATGTACAAAAGTCAACTAGCAAGTCAGTGTCCATCAGTCAATTAGATGTCATTATGACACCAAACTGATACCAATTGACACCAAACCCACTTTTTCCAACTCATTTAGAAGCCTACTATCACATATGTCAGAGCAGGCCCATAATTCACAGCGCCTTCAGTTTAAAACATAATAAAACGTAAAACACATAGTTACGTTCTAGCTGCGGGTCCAGTTCGGACATTATGTGTAGGCCCATGTGAGGCGACCCCGAATCCGGAGTTTCGGCTCGATAGGTCCTTCGGTGCCCGAGCAAAACCCTAATTGGTGCTGAAAATCCACTTTTTTACATGCCTTGCTACGGGGTCCTTGAATGAGCTATCGGACAGAAACGTTGGGGTCCGTCTCTATGGGCCGAGCCGGTTTCACTGCACCTAGCCTTGTGTCTCTGAGACTTTTCTAAATGTCGTCATTTTCGTAATGGTCAAAATGAATTGAAGTCATTGCAAATGTACGAGGCTGTTCCTCGGTCCGAGAACCTTCTAGAGCCACCTAACTCACCACGCACTATCGACCGGAGGTCTAGAACAGGTTTCTAAAGTTTCGGAACTCTAGGTCTGACTGTTCTTTTTTAGCTCGAACAAAGCTAACTATTGCAGCCACTGACTGTCTCTACGCACCCCAATACGTCCCTCCTTCCAAGTTGTGTGTTAGTGTGATTTAGTTTTCCTTTGAAATTTTATGGGAAAAATGACTGATTTACAGTTCATGGGGGTTGCCTAATCACACATATGAAGTTTTGGACAGATCTGACTTTTTTAACCCTTCGAAACAGCCCCTGAGACACCAATTATGGCACTTCCGGTTGGCACAGGAAGCTATAAGTCAACACATATCCTCATTGGGGTATGCTTTTACAGAATCCTGAGTTTTAAGTCTTTACGTTCAGAACTGACTGATTTACACAGGGTTGAATGCACTATGTCTATCAAACTGCAAGGCAGGGTATGGATATACACTTTTAGGGTGATTTTAACCACTTCCGGTTGGTCCAGGAAGCTTAGAATCAACACAGGTAGACCTCATAGTGGCCTGATTGGACTGTCACCGAAGACAGGTTCATACGGCATTCATAACCCACATAGGCTTCAGGTTGAATTTAGGGGTGCAGGCAATGTATTCCTATGGGGAGAGATGTCATTGTAATCTGTGAGATCAAAAAAACCTGTTTTAGTGTGAAGGGTTAATGCCACACGGTCAAGGTTAGGCTTGCACAGATCGGGAGGACCTTAGGAACATTCCTGTGGTGGAATTTTTCTTCTCACCCTAACGGTTCTCTCACTGTCACCCAAAATCAAATGACGTTGTGGGGCAGGCTTCATTTTGGGCCTACTTTTCTAATGGTCGCTGCGCTTAGACCGAGCGAGCTACGGTCAAGCGGGATATCTCGTTGAAGTCGGCACAGTCTGGAGACTATGGTGATGCCATTTTTTGTGTTGATTTCAGAATGCCATTTTGGTGATGGTCCCTCTCCGTTTAAACACATTGCAAATGTACAAAAGTCAACTAGCAAGTCAGTGTCCATCAGTCAATTAGATGTCATTATGACACCAAACTGATACCAATTGACACCAAACCCACTTTTTCCAACTCATTTAGAAGCCTACTATCACATATGTCAGAGCAGGCCCATAATTCACAGCGCCTTCAGTTTAAAACATAATAAAACGTAAAACACATAGTTACGTTCTAGCTGCGGGTCCAGTTCGGACATTATGTGTAGGCCCATGTGAGGCGACCCCGAATCCGGAGTTTCGGCTCGATAGGTCCTTCGGTGCCCGAGCAAAACCCTAATTGGTGCTGAAAATCCACTTTTTTACATGCCTTGCTACGGGGTCCTTGAATGAGCTATCGGACAGAAACGTTGGGGTCCGTCTCTATGGGCCGAGCCGGTTTCACTGCACCTAGCCTTGCGTCTCTGAGACTTTTCTAAATGTCGTCATTTTCGTAATGGTCAAAATGAATTGAAGTCATTGCAAATGTACGAGGCTGTTCCTCGGTCCGAGAACCTTCTAGAGCCACCTAACTCACCACGCACTATCGACCGGAGGTCTAGAACAGGTTTCTAAAGTTTCGGAACTCTAGGTCTGACTGTTCTTTTTTAGCTCGAACAAAGCTAACTATTGCAGCCACTGACTGTCTCTACGCACCCCAATACGTCCCTCCTTCCAAGTTGTGTGTTAGTGTGATTTAGTTTTCCTTTGAAATTTTATGGGAAAAATGACTGATTTACAGTTCATGGGGGTTGCCTAATCACACATATGAAGTTTTGGACAGATCTGACTTTTTTAACCCTTCGAAACAGCCCCTGAGACACCAATTATGGCACTTCCGGTTGGCACAGGAAGCTATAAGTCAACACATATCCTCATTGGGGTATGCTTTTACAGAATCCTGAGTTTTAAGTCTTTACGTTCAGAACTGACTGATTTACACAGGGTTGAATGCACTATGTCTATCAAACTGCAAGGCAGGGTATGGATATACACTTTTAGGGTGATTTTAACCACTTCCGGTTGGTCCAGGAAGCTTAGAATCAACACAGGTAGACCTCATAGTGGCCTGATTGGACTGTCACCGAAGACAGGTTCATACGGCATTCATAACCCACATAGGCTTCAGGTTGAATTTAGGGGTGCAGGCAATGTATTCCTATGGGGAGAGATGTCATTGTAATCTGTGAGATCAAAAAAACCTGTTTTAGTGTGAAGGGTTAATGCCACACGGTCAAGGTTAGGCTTGCACAGATCGGGAGGACCTTAGGAACATTCCTGTGGTGGAATTTTTCTTCTCACCCTAACGGTTCTCTCACTGTCACCCAAAATCAAATGACGTTGTGGGGCAGGCTTCATTTTGGGCCTACTTTTCTAATGGTCGCTGCGCTTAGACCGAGCGAGCTACGGTCAAGCGGGATATCTCGTTGAAGTCGGCACAGTCTGGAGACTATGGTGATGCCATTTTTTGTGTTGATTTCAGAATGCCATTTTGGTGATGGTCCCTCTCCGTTTAAACACATTGCAAATGTACAAAAGTCAACTAGCAAGTCAGTGTCCATCAGTCAATTAGATGTCATTATGACACCAAACTGATACCAATTGACACCAAACCCACTTTTTCCAACTCATTTAGAAGCCTACTATCACATATGTCAGAGCAGGCCCATAATTCACAGCGCCTTCAGTTTAAAACATAATAAAACGTAAAACACATAGTTACGTTCTAGCTGCGGGTCCAGTTCGGACATTATGTGTAGGCCCATGTGAGGCGACCCCGAATCCCGAGTTTCGGCTCGATAGGTCCTTCGGTGCCCGAGCAAAACCCTAATTGGTGCTGAAAATCCACTTTTTTACATGCCTTGCTACGGGGTCCTTGAATGAGCTATCGGACAGAAACGTTGGGGTCCGTCTCTATGGGCCGAGCCGGTTTCACTGCACCTAGCCTTGCGTCTCTGAGACTTTTCTAAATGTCGTCATTTTCGTAATGGTCAAAATGAATTGAAGTCATTGCAAATGTACGAGGCTGTTCCTCGGTCCGAGAACCTTCTAGAGCCACCTAACTCACCACGCACTATCGACCGGAGGTCTAGAACAGGTTTCTAAAGTTTCGGAACTCTAGGTCTGACGGTTCTTTTTTAGCTCGAACAAAGCTAACTATTGCAGCCACTGACTGTCTCTACGCACCCCAATACGTCCCTCCTTCCAAGTTGTGTGTTAGTGTGATTTAGTTTTCCTTTGAAATTTTATGGGAAAAATGACTGATTTACAGTTCATGGGGGTTGCCTAATCACACATATGAAGTTTTGGACAGATCTGACTTTTTTAACCCTTCGAAACAGCCCCTGAGACACCAATTATGGCACTTCCGGTTGGCACAGGAAGCTATAAGTCAACACATATCCTCATTGGGGTATGCTTTTACAGAATCCTGAGTTTTAAGTCTTTACGTTCAGAACTGACTGATTTACACAGGGTTGAATGCACTATGTCTATCAAACTGCAAGGCAGGGTATGGATATACACTTTTAGGGTGATTTTAACCACTTCCGGTTGGTCCAGGAAGCTTAGAATCAACACAGGTAGACCTCATAGTGGCCTGATTGGACTGTCACCGAAGACAGGTTCATACGGCATTCATAACCCACATAGGCTTCAGGTTGAATTTAGGGGTGCAGGCAATGTATTCCTATGGGGAGAGATGTCATTGTAATCTGTGAGATCAAAAAAACCTGTTTTAGTGTGAAGGGTTAATGCCACACGGTCAAGGTTAGGCTTGCACAGATCGGAAGGACCTTAGGAACATTCCTGTGGTGGAATTTTTCTTCTCACCCTAACGGTTCTCTCACTGTCACCCAAAATCAAATGACGTTGTGGGGCAGGCTTCATTTTGGGCCTACTTTTCTAATGGTCGCTGCGCTTAGACCGAGCGAGCTACGGTCAAGCGGGATATCTCGTTGAAGTCGGCACAGTCTGGAGACTATGGTGATGCCATTTTTTGTGTTGATTTCAGAATGCCATTTTGGTGATGGTCCCTCTCCGTTTAAACACATTGCAAATGTACAAAAGTCAACTAGCAAGTCAGTGTCCATCAGTCAATTAGATGTCATTATGACACCAAACTGATACCAATTGACACCAAACCCACTTTTTCCAACTCATTTAGAAGCCTACTATCACATATGTCAGAGCAGGCCCATAATTCACAGCGCCTTCAGTTTAAAACATAATAAAACGTAAAACACATAGTTACGTTCTAGCTGCGGGTCCAGTTCGGACATTATGTGTAGGCCCATGTGAGGCGACCCCGAATCCGGAGTTTCGGCTCGATAGGTCCTTCGGTGCCCGAGCAAAACCCTAATTGGTGCTGAAAATCCACTTTTTTACATGCCTTGCTACGGGGTCCTTGAATGAGCTATCGGACAGAAACGTTGGGGTCCGTCTCTATGGGCCGAGCCGGTTTCACTGCACCTAGCCTTGCGTCTCTGAGACTTTTCTAAATGTCGTCATTTTCGTAATGGTCAAAATGAATTGAAGTCATTGCAAATGTACGAGGCTGTTCCTCGGTCCGAGAACCTTCTAGAGCCACCTAACTCACCACGCACTATCGACCGGAGGTCTAGAACAGGTTTCTAAAGTTTCGGAACTCTAGGTCTGACTGTTCTTTTTTAGCTCGAACAAAGCTAACTATTGCAGCCACTGACTGTCTCTACGCACCCCAATACGTCCCTCCTTCCAAGTTGTGTGTTAGTGTGATTTAGTTTTCCTTTGAAATTTTATGGGAAAAATGACTGATTTACAGTTCATGGGGGTTGCCTAATCACACATATGAAGTTTTGGACAGATCTGACTTTTTTAACCCTTCGAAACAGCCCCTGAGACACCAATTATGGCACTTCCGGTTGGCACAGGAAGCTATAAGTCAACACATATCCTCATTGGGGTATGCTTTTACAGAATCCTGAGTTTTAAGTCTTTACGTTCAGAACTGACTGATTTACACAGGGTTGAATGCACTATGTCTATCAAACTGCAAGGCAGGGTATGGATATACACTTTTAGGGTGATTTTAACCACTTCCGGTTGGTCCAGGAAGCTTAGAATCAACACAGGTAGACCTCATAGTGGCCTGATTGGACTGTCACCGAAGACAGGTTCATACGGCATTCATAACCCACATAGGCTTCAGGTTGAATTTAGGGGTGCAGGCAATGTATTCCTATGGGGAGAGATGTCATTGTAATCTGTGAGATCAAAAAAACCTGTTTTAGTGTGAAGGGTTAATGCCACACGGTCAAGGTTAGGCTTGCACAGATCGGGAGGACCTTAGGAACATTCCTGTGGTGGAATTTTTCTTCTCACCCTAACGGTTCTCTCACTGTCACCCAAAATCAAATGACGTTGTGGGGCAGGCTTCATTTTGGGCCTACTTTTCTAATGGTCGCTGCGCTTAGACCGAGCGAGCTACGGTCAAGCGGGATATCTCGTTGAAGTCGGCACAGTCTGGAGACTATGGTGATGCCATTTTTTGTGTTGATTTCAGAATGCCATTTTGGTGATGGTCCCTCTCCGTTTAAACACATTGCAAATGTACAAAAGTCAACTAGCAAGTCAGTGTCCATCAGTCAATTAGATGTCATTATGACACCAAACTGATACCAATTGACACCAAACCCACTTTTTCCAACTCATTTAGAAGCCTACTATCACATATGTCAGAGCAGGCCCATAATTCACAGCGCCTTCAGTTTAAAACATAATAAAACGTAAAACACATAGTTACGTTCTAGCTGCGGGTCCAGTTCGGACATTATGTGTAGGCCCATGTGAGGCGACCCCGAATCCGGAGTTTCGGCTCGATAGGTCCTTCGGTGCCCGAGCAAAACCCTAATTGGTGCTGAAAATCCACTTTTTTACATGCCTTGCTACGGGGTCCTTGAATGAGCTATCGGACAGAAACGTTGGGGTCCGTCTCTATGGGCCGAGCCGGTTTCACTGCACCTAGCCTTGCGTCTCTGAGACTTTTCTAAATGTCGTCATTTTCGTAATGGTCAAAATGAATTGAAGTCATTGCAAATGTACGAGGCTGTTCCTCGGTCCGAGAACCTTCTAGAGCCACCTAACTCACCACGCACTATCGACCGGAGGTCTAGAACAGGTTTCTAAAGTTTCGGAACTCTAGGTCTGACTGTTCTTTTTTAGCTCGAACAAAGCTAACTATTGCAGCCACTGACTGTCTCTACGCACCCCAATACGTCCCTCCTTCCAAGTTGTGTGTTAGTGTGATTTAGTTTTCCTTTGAAATTTTATGGGAAAAATGACTGATTTACAGTTCATGGGGGTTGCCTAATCACACATATGAAGTTTTGGACAGATCTGACTTTTTTAACCCTTCGAAACAGCCCCTGAGACACCAATTATGGCACTTCCGGTTGGCACAGGAAGCTATAAGTCAACACATATCCTCATTGGGGTATGCTTTTACAGAATCCTGAGTTTTAAGTCTTTACGTTCAGAACTGACTGATTTACACAGGGTTGAATGCACTATGTCTATCAAACTGCAAGGCAGGGTATGGATATACACTTTTAGGGTGATTTTAACCACTTCCGGTTGGTCCAGGAAGCTTAGAATCAACACAGGTAGACCTCATAGTGGCCTGATTGGACTGTCACCGAAGACAGGTTCATACGGCATTCATAACCCACATAGGCTTCAGGTTGAATTTAGGGGTGCAGGCAATGTATTCTTATGGGGAGAGATGTCATTGTAATCTGTGAGATCAAAAAACCCTGTTTTAGTGTGAAGGGTTAATGCCACATGGTCACGGTTAGGCTTGCACAGATCGGGAGGACCTTAGGAACATTCCTGTGGTGGAATTTTTCTTCTCACCCTAACGGTTCTCTCACTGTCACCCAAAATCAAATGACGTTGTGGGGCAGGCTTCATTTTGGGCCTACTTTTCTAATGGTCGCTGCGCTTAGACCGAGCGAGCTACGGTCAAGCGGGATATCTCGTTGAAGTCGGCACAGTCTGGAGACTATGGTGATGCCATTTTTTGTGTTGATTTCAGAATGCCATTTTGGTGATGGTCCCTCTCCGTTTAAACACATTGCAAATGTACAAAAGTCAACTAGCAAGTCAGTGTCCATCAGTCAATTAGATGTCATTATGACACCAAACTGATACCAATTGACACCAAACCCACTTTTTCCAACTCATTTAGAAGCCTACTATCACATATGTCAGAGCAGGCCCATAATTCACAGCGCCTTCAGTTTAAAACATAATAAAACGTAAAACACATAGTTACGTTCTAGCTGCGGGTCCAGTTCGGACATTATGTGTAGGCCCATGTGAGGCGACCCCGAATCCCGAGTTTCGGCTCGATAGGTCCTTCGGTGCCCGAGCAAAACCCTAATTGGTGCTGAAAATCCACTTTTTTACATGCCTTGCTACGGGGTCCTTGAATGAGCTATCGGACAGAAACGTTGGGGTCCGTCTCTATGGGCCGAGCCGGTTTCACTGCACCTAGCCTTGCGTCTCTGAGACTTTTCTAAATGTCGTCATTTTCGTAATGGTCAAAATGAATTGAAGTCATTGCAAATGTACGAGGCTGTTCCTCGGTCCGAGAACCTTCTAGAGCCACCTAACTCACCACGCACTATCGACCGGAGGTCTAGAACAGGTTTCTAAAGTTTCGGAACTCTAGGTCTGACGGTTCTTTTTTAGCTCGAACAAAGCTAACTATTGCAGCCACTGACTGTCTCTACGCACCCCAATACGTCCCTCCTTCCAAGTTGTGTGTTAGTGTGATTTAGTTTTCCTTTGAAATTTTATGGGAAAAATGACTGATTTACAGTTCATGGGGGTTGCCTAATCACACATATGAAGTTTTGGACAGATCTGACTTTTTTAACCCTTCGAAACAGACACCAATTATGGCACTTCCGGTTGGCACAGGAAGCTATAAGTCAACACATATCCTCATTGGGGTATGCTTTTACAGAATCCTGAGTTTTAAGTCTTTACGTTCAGAACTGACTGATTTACACAGGGTTGAATGCACTATGTCTATCAAACTGCAAGGCAGGGTATGGATATACACTTTTAGGGTGATTTTAACCACTTCCGGTTGGTCCAGGAAGCTTAGAATCAACACAGGTAGACCTCATAGTGGCCTGATTGGACTGTCACCGAAGACAGGTTCATACGGCATTCATAACCCACATAGGCTTCAGGTTGAATTTAGGGGTGCAGGCAATGTATTCTTATGGGGAGAGATGTCATTGTAATCTGTGAGATCAAAAAACCCTGTTTTAGTGTGAAGGGTTAATGCCACATGGTCACGGTTAGGCTTGCACAGATCGGGAGGACCTTAGGAACATTCCTGTGGTGGAATTTTTCTTCTCACCCTAACGGTTCTCTCACTGTCACCCAAAATCAAATGACGTTGTGGGGCAGGCTTCATTTTGGGCCTACTTTTCTAATGGTCGCTGCGCTTAGACCGAGCGAGCTACGGTCAAGCGGGATATCTCGTTGAAGTCGGCACAGTCTGGAGACTATGGTGATGCCATTTTTTGTGTTGATTTCAGAATGCCATTTTGGTGATGGTCCCTCTCCGTTTAAACACATTGCAAATGTACAAAAGTCAACTAGCAAGTCAGTGTCCATCAGTCAATTAGATGTCATTATGACACCAAACTGATACCAATTGACACCAAACCCACTTTTTCCAACTCATTTAGAAGCCTACTATCACATATGTCAGAGCAGGCCCATAATTCACAGCGCCTTCAGTTTAAAACATAATAAAACGTAAAACACATAGTTACGTTCTAGCTGCGGGTCCAGTTCGGACATTATGTGTAGGCCCATGTGAGGCGACCCCGAATCCGGAGTTTCGGCTCGATAGGTCCTTCGGTGCCCGAGCAAAACCCTAATTGGTGCTGAAAATCCACTTTTTTACATGCCTTGCTACGGGGTCCTTGAATGAGCTATCGGACAGAAACGTTGGGGTCCGTCTCTATGGGCCGAGCCGGTTTCACTGCACCTAGCCTTGCGTCTCTGAGACTTTTCTAAATGTCGTCATTTTCGTAATGGTCAAAATGAATTGAAGTCATTGCAAATGTACGAGGCTGTTCCTCGGTCCGAGAACCTTCTAGAGCCACCTAACTCACCACGCACTATCGACCGGAGGTCTAGAACAGGTTTCTAAAGTTTCGGAACTCTAGGTCTGACTGTTCTTTTTTAGCTCGAACAAAGCTAACTATTGCAGCCACTGACTGTCTCTACGCACCCCAATACGTCCCTCCTTCCAAGTTGTGTGTTAGTGTGATTTAGTTTTCCTTTGAAATTTTATGGGAAAAATGACTGATTTACAGTTCATGGGGGTTGCCTAATCACACATATGAAGTTTTGGACAGATCTGACTTTTTTAACCCTTCGAAACAGCCCCTGAGACACCAATTATGGCACTTACGGTTGGCACAGGAAGCTATAAGTCAACACATATCCTCATTGGGGTATGCTTTTACAGAATCCTGAGTTTTAAGTCTTTACGTTCAGAACTGACTGATTTACACAGGGTTGAATGCACTATGTCTATCAAACTGCAAGGCAGGGTATGGATATACACTTTTAGGGTGATTTTAACCACTTCCGGTTGGTCCAGGAAGCTTAGAATCAACACAGGTAGACCTCATAGTGGCCTGATTGGACTGTCACCGAAGACAGGTTCATACGGCATTCATAACCCACATAGGCTTCAGGTTGAATTTAGGGGTGCAGGCAATGTATTCTTATGGGGAGAGATGTCATTGTAATCTGTGAGATCAAAAAACCCTGTTTTAGTGTGAAGGGTTAATGCCACATGGTCACGGTTAGGCTTGCACAGATCGGGAGGACCTTAGGAACATTCCTGTGGTGGAATTTTTCTTCTCACCCTAACGGTTCTCTCACTGTCACCCAAAATCAAATGACGTTGTGGGGCAGGCTTCATTTTGGGCCTACTTTTCTAATGGTCGCTGCGCTTAGACCGAGCGAGCTACGGTCAAGCGGGATATCTCGTTGAAGTCGGCACAGTCTGGAGACTATGGTGATGCCATTTTTTGTGTTGATTTCAGAATGCCATTTTGGTGATGGTCCCTCTCCGTTTAAACACATTGCAAATGTACAAAAGTCAACTAGCAAGTCAGTGTCCATCAGTCAATTAGATGTCATTATGACACCAAACTGATACCAATTGACACCAAACCCACTTTTTCCAACTCATTTAGAAGCCTACTATCACATATGTCAGAGCAGGCCCATAATTCACAGCGCCTTCAGTTTAAAACATAATAAAACGTAAAACACATAGTTACGTTCTAGCTGCGGGTCCAGTTCGGACATTATGTGTAGGCCCATGTGAGGCGACCCCGAATCCCGAGTTTCGGCTCGATAGGTCCTTCGGTGCCCGAGCAAAACCCTAATTGGTGCTGAAAATCCACTTTTTTACATGCCTTGCTACGGGGTCCTTGAATGAGCTATCGGACAGAAACGTTGGGGTCCGTCTCTATGGGCCGAGCCGGTTTCACTGCACCTAGCCTTGCGTCTCTGAGACTTTTCTAAATGTCGTCATTTTCGTAATGGTCAAAATGAATTGAAGTCATTGCAAATGTACGAGGCTGTTCCTCGGTCCGAGAACCTTCTAGAGCCACCTAACTCACCACGCACTATCGACCGGAGGTCTAGAACAGGTTTCTAAAGTTTCGGAACTCTAGGTCTGACGGTTCTTTTTTAGCTCGAACAAAGCTAACTATTGCAGCCACTGACTGTCTCTACGCACCCCAATACGTCCCTCCTTCCAAGTTGTGTGTTAGTGTGATTTAGTTTTCCTTTGAAATTTTATGGGAAAAATGACTGATTTACAGTTCATGGGGGTTGCCTAATCACACATATGAAGTTTTGGACAGATCTGACTTTTTTAACCCTTCGAAACAGCCCCTGAGACACCAATTATGGCACTTCCGGTTGGCACAGGAAGCTATAAGTCAAGACATATCCTCATTGGGGTATGCTTTTACAGAATCCTGAGTTTTAAGTCTTTACGTTCAGAACTGACTGATTTACACAGGGTTGAATGCACTATGTCTATCAAACTGCAAGGCAGGGTATGGATATACACTTTTAGGGTGATTTTAACCACTTCCGGTTGGTCCAGGAAGCTTAGAATCAACACAGGTAGACCTCATAGTGGCCTGATTGGACTGTCACCGAAGACAGGTTCATACGGCATTCATAACCCACATAGGCTTCAGGTTGAATTTAGGGGTGCAGGCAATGTATTCTTATGGGGAGAGATGTCATTGTAATCTGTGAGATCAAAAAACCCTGTTTTAGTGTGAAGGGTTAATGCCACATGGTCACGGTTAGGCTTGCACAGATCGGGAGGACCTTAGGAACATTCCTGTGGTGGAATTTTTCTTCTCACCCTAACGGTTCTCTCACTGTCACCCAAAATCAAATGACGTTGTGGGGCAGGCTTCATTTTGGGCCTACTTTTCTAATGGTCGCTGCGCTTAGACCGAGCGAGCTACGGTCAAGCGGGATATCTCGTTGAAGTCGGCACAGTCTGGAGACTATGGTGATGCCATTTTTTGTGTTGATTTCAGAATGCCATTTTGGTGATGGTCCCTCTCCGTTTAAACACATTGCAAATGTACAAAAGTCAACTAGCAAGTCAGTGTCCATCAGTCAATTAGATGTCATTATGACACCAAACTGATACCAATTGACACCAAACCCACTTTTTCCAACTCATTTAGAAGCCTACTATCACATATGTCAGAGCAGGCCCATAATTCACAGCGCCTTCAGTTTAAAACATAATAAAACGTAAAACACATAGTTACGTTCTAGCTGCGGGTCCAGTTCGGACATTATGTGTAGGCCCATGTGAGGCGACCCCGAATCCCGAGTTTCGGCTCGATAGGTCCTTCGGTGCCCGAGCAAAACCCTAATTGGTGCTGAAAATCCACTTTTTTACATGCCTTGCTACGGGGTCCTTGAATGAGCTATCGGACAGAAACGTTGGGGTCCGTCTCTATGGGCCGAGCCGGTTTCACTGCACCTAGCCTTGCGTCTCTGAGACTTTTCTAAATGTCGTCATTTTCGTAATGGTCAAAATGAATTGAAGTCATTGCAAATGTACGAGGCTGTTCCTCGGTCCGAGAACCTTCTAGAGCCACCTAACTCACCACGCACTATCGACCGGAGGTCTAGAACAGGTTTCTAAAGTTTCGGAACTCTAGGTCTGACGGTTCTTTTTTAGCTCGAACAAAGCTAACTATTGCAGCCACTGACTGTCTCTACGCACCCCAATACGTCCCTCCTTCCAAGTTGTGTGTTAGTGTGATTTAGTTTTCCTTTGAAATTTTATGGGAAAAATGACTGATTTACAGTTCATGGGGGTTGCCTAATCACACATATGAAGTTTTGGACAGATCTGACTTTTTTAACCCTTCGAAACAGCCCCTGAGACACCAATTATGGCACTTCCGGTTGGCACAGGAAGCTATAAGTCAACACATATCCTCATTGGGGTATGCTTTTACAGAATCCTGAGTTTTAAGTCTTTACGTTCAGAACTGACTGATTTACACAGGGTTGAATGCACTATGTCTATCAAACTGCAAGGCAGGGTATGGATATACACTTTTAGGGTGATTTTAACCACTTCCGGTTGGTCCAGGAAGCTTAGAATCAACACAGGTAGACCTCATAGTGGCCTGATTGGACTGTCACCGAAGACAGGTTCATACGGCATTCATAACCCACATAGGCTTCAGGTTGAATTTAGGGGTGCAGGCAATGTATTCCTATGGGGAGAGATGTCATTGTAATCTGTGCGATCAAAAAACCCTGTTTTAGTGTGAAGGGTTAATGCCACACGGTCAAGGTTAGGCTTGCACAGATCGGGAGGACCTTAGGAACATTCCTGTGGTGGAATTTTTCTTCTCACCCTAACGGTTCTCTCACTGTCACCCAAAATCAAATGACGTTGTGGGGCAGGCTTCATTTTGGGCCTACTTTTCTAATGGTCGCTGCGCTTAGACCGAGCGAGCTACGGTCAAGCGGGATATCTCGTTGAAGTCGGCACAGTCTGGAGACTATGGTGATGCCATTTTTTGTGTTGATTTCAGAATGCCATTTTGGTGATGGTCCCTCTCCGTTTAAACACATTGCAAATGTACAAAAGTCAACTAGCAAGTCAGTGTCCATCAGTCAATTAGATGTCATTATGACACCAAACTGATACCAATTGACACCAAACCCACTTTTTCCAACTCATTTAGAAGCCTACTATCACATATGTCAGAGCAGGCCCATAATTCACAGCGCCTTCAGTTTAAAACATAATAAAACGTAAAACACATAGTTACGTTCTAGCTGCGGGTCCAGTTCGGACATTATGTGTAGGCCCATGTGAGGCGACCCCGAATCCCGAGTTTCGGCTCGATAGGTCCTTCGGTGCCCGAGCAAAACCCTAATTGGTGCTGAAAATCCACTTTTTTACATGCCTTGCTACGGGGTCCTTGAATGAGCTATCGGACAGAAACGTTGGGGTCCGTCTCTATGGGCCGAGCCGGTTTCACTGCACCTAGCCTTGCGTCTCTGAGACTTTTCTAAATGTCGTCATTTTCGTAATGGTCAAAATGAATTGAAGTCATTGCAAATGTACGAGGCTGTTCCTCGGTCCGAGAACCTTCTAGAGCCACCTAACTCACCACGCACTATCGACCGGAGGTCTAGAACAGGTTTCTAAAGTTTCGGAACTCTAGGTCTGACGGTTCTTTTTTAGCTCGAACAAAGCTAACTATTGCAGCCACTGACTGTCTCTACGCACCCCAATACGTCCCTCCTTCCAAGTTGTGTGTTAGTGTGATTTAGTTTTCCTTTGAAATTTTATGGGAAAAATGACTGATTTACAGTTCATGGGGGTTGCCTAATCACACATATGAAGTTTTGGACAGATCTGACTTTTTTAACCCTTCGAAACAGCCCCTGAGACACCAATTATGGCACTTCCGGTTGGCACAGGAAGCTATAAGTCAACACATATCCTCATTGGGGTATGCTTTTACAGAATCCTGAGTTTTAAGTCTTTACGTTCAGAACTGACTGATTTACACAGGGTTGAATGCACTATGTCTATCAAACTGCAAGGCAGGGTATGGATATACACTTTTAGGGTGATTTTAACCACTTCCGGTTGGTCCAGGAAGCTTAGAATCAACACAGGTAGACCTCATAGTGGCCTGATTGGACTGTCACCGAAGACAGGTTCATACGGCATTCATAACCCACATAGGCTTCAGGTTGAATTTAGGGGTGCAGGCAATGTATTCCTATGGGGAGAGATGTCATTGTAATCTGTGAGATCAAAAAACCCTGTTTTAGTGTGAAGGGTTAATGCCACACGGTCAAGGTTAGGCTTGCACAGATCGGGAGGACCTTAGGAACATTCCTGTGGTGGAATTTTTCTTCTCACCCTAACGGTTCTCTCACTGTCACCCAAAATCAAATGACGTTGTGGGGCAGGCTTCATTTTGGGCCTACTTTTCTAATGGTCGCTGCGCTTAGACCGAGCGAGCTACGGTCAAGCGGGATATCTCGTTGAAGTCGGCACAGTCTGGAGACTATGGTGATGCCATTTTTTGTGTTGATTTCAGAATGCCATTTTGGTGATGGTCCCTCTCCGTTTAAACACATTGCAAATGTACAAAAGTCAACTAGCAAGTCAGTGTCCATCAGTCAATTAGATGTCATTATGACACCAAACTGATACCAATTGACACCAAACCCACTTTTTCCAACTCATTTAGAAGCCTACTATCACATATGTCAGAGCAGGCCCATAATTCACAGCGCCTTCAGTTTAAAACATAATAAAACGTAAAACACATAGTTACGTTCTAGCTGCGGGTCCAGTTCGGACATTATGTGTAGGCCTATGTGAGGCGACCCCGAATCCCGAGTTTCGGCTCGATAGGTCCTTCGGTGCCCGAGCAAAACCCTAATTGGTGCTGAAAATCCACTTTTTTACATGCCTTGCTACGGGGTCCTTGAATGAGCTATCGGACAGAAACGTTGGGGTCCGTCTCTATGGGCCGAGCCGGTTTCACTGCACCTAGCCTTGCGTCTCTGAGACTTTTCTAAATGTCGTCATTTTCGTAATGGTCAAAATGAATTGAAGTCATTGCAAATGTACGAGGCTGTTCCTCGGTCCGAGAACCTTCTAGAGCCACCTAACTCACCACGCACTATCGACCGGAGGTCTAGAACAGGTTTCTAAAGTTTCGGAACTCTAGGTCTGACTGTTCTTTTTTAGCTCGAACAAAGCTAACTATTGCAGCCACTGACTGTCTCTACGCACCCCAATACGTCCCTCCTTCCAAGTTGTGTGTTAGTGTGATTTAGTTTTCCTTTGAAATTTTATGGGAAAAATGACTGATTTACAGTTCATGGGGGTTGCCTAATCACACATATGAAGTTTTGGACAGATCTGACTTTTTTAACCCTTCGAAACAGACACCAATTATGGCACTTCCGGTTGGCACAGGAAGCTATAAGTCAACACATATCCTCATTGGGGTATGCTTTTACAGAATCCTGAGTTTTAAGTCTTTACGTTCAGAACTGACTGATTTACACAGGGTTGAATGCACTATGTCTATCAAACTGCAAGGCAGGGTATGGATATACACTTTTAGGGTGATTTTAACCACTTCCGGTTGGTCCAGGAAGCTTAGAATCAACACAGGTAGACCTCATAGTGGCCTGATTGGACTGTCACCGAAGACAGGTTCATACGGCATTCATAACCCACATAGGCTTCAGGTTGAATTTAGGGGTGCAGGCAATGTATTCCTATGGGGAGAGATGTCATTGTAATCTGTGAGATCAAAAAACCCTGTTTTAGTGTGAAGGGTTAATGCCACACGGTCAAGGTTAGGCTTGCACAGATCGGGAGGACCTTAGGAACATTCCTGTGGTGGAATTTTTCTTCTCACCCTAACGGTTCTCTCACTGTCACCCAAAATCAAATGACGTTGTGGGGCAGGCTTCATTTTGGGCCTACTTTTCTAATGGTCGCTGCGCTTAGACCGAGCGAGCTACGGTCAAGCGGGATATCTCGTTGAAGTCGGCACAGTCTGGAGACTATGGTGATGCCATTTTTTGTGTTGATTTCAGAATGCCATTTTGGTGATGGTCCCTCTCCGTTTAAACACATTGCAAATGTACAAAAGTCAACTAGCAAGTCAGTGTCCATCAGTCAATTAGATGTCATTATGACACCAAACTGATACCAATTGACACCAAACCCACTTTTTCCAACTCATTTAGAAGCCTACTATCACATATGTCAGAGCAGGCCCATAATTCACAGCGCCTTCAGTTTAAAACATAATAAAACGTAAAACACATAGTTACGTTCTAGCTGCGGGTCCAGTTCGGACATTATGTGTAGGCCCATGTGAGGCGACCCCGAATCCGGAGTTTCGGCTCGATAGGTCCTTCGGTGCCCGAGCAAAACCCTAATTGGTGCTGAAAATCCACTTTTTTACATGCCTTGCTACGGGGTCCTTGAATGAGCTATCGGACAGAAACGTTGGGGTCCGTCTCTATGGGCCGAGCCGGTTTCACTGCACCTAGCCTTGCGTCTCTGAGACTTTTCTAAATGTCGTCATTTTCGTAATGGTCAAAATGAATTGAAGTCATTGCAAATGTACGAGGCTGTTCCTCGGTCCGAGAACCTTCTAGAGCCACCTAACTCACCACGCACTATCGACCGGAGGTCTAGAACAGGTTTCTAAAGTTTCGGAACTCTAGGTCTGACTGTTCTTTTTTAGCTCGAACAAAGCTAACTATTGCAGCCACTGACTGTCTCTACGCACCCCAATACGTCCCTCCTTCCAAGTTGTGTGTTAGTGTGATTTAGTTTTCCTTTGAAATTTTATGGGAAAAATGACTGATTTACAGTTCATGGGGGTTGCCTAATCACACATATGAAGTTTTGGACAGATCTGACTTTTTTAACCCTTCGAAACAGCCCCTGAGACACCAATTATGGCACTTCCGGTTGGCACAGGAAGCTATAAGTCAACACATATCCTCATTGGGGTATGCTTTTACAGAATCCTGAGTTTTAAGTCTTTACGTTCAGAACTGACTGATTTACACAGGGTTGAATGCACTATGTCTATCAAACTGCAAGGCAGGGTATGGATATACACTTTTAGGGTGATTTTAACCACTTCCGGTTGGTCCAGGAAGCTTAGAATCAACACAGGTAGACCTCATAGTGGCCTGATTGGACTGTCACCGAAGACAGGTTCATACGGCATTCATAACCCACATAGGCTTCAGGTTGAATTTAGGGGTGCAGGCAATGTATTCCTATGGGGAGAGATGTCATTGTAATCTGTGAGATCAAAAAACCCTGTTTTAGTGTGAAGGGTTAATGCCACACGGTCAAGGTTAGGCTTGCACAGATCGGGAGGACCTTAGGAACATTCCTGTGGTGGAATTTTTCTTCTCACCCTAACGGTTCTCTCACTGTCACCCAAAATCAAATGACGTTGTGGGGCAGGCTTCATTTTGGGCCTACTTTTCTAATGGTCGCTGCGCTTAGACCGAGCGAGCTACGGTCAAGCGGGATATCTCGTTGAAGTCGGCACAGTCTGGAGACTATGGTGATGCCATTTTTTGTGTTGATTTCAGAATGCCATTTTGGTGATGGTCCCTCTCCGTTTAAACACATTACAAATGTACAAAAGTCAACTAGCAAGTCAGTGTCCATCAGTCAATTAGATGTCATTATGACACCAAACTGATACCAATTGACACCAAACCCACTTTTTCCAACTCATTTAGAAGCCTACTATCACATATGTCAGAGCAGGCCCATAATTCACAGCGCCTTCAGTTTAAAACATAATAAAACGTAAAACACATAGTTACGTTCTAGCTGCGGGTCCAGTTCGGACATTATGTGTAGGCCCATGTGAGGCGACCCCGAATCCGGAGTTTCGGCTCGATAGGTCCTTCGGTGCCCAAGCAAAACCCTAATTGGTGCTGAAAATCCACTTTTTTACATGCCTTGCTACGGGGTCCTTGAATGAGCTATCGGACAGAAACGTTGGGGTCCGTCTCTATGGGCCGAGCCGGTTTCACTGCACCTAGCCTTGCGTCTCTGAGACTTTTCTAAATGTCGTCATTTTCGTAATGGTCAAAAGGAATTGAAGTCATTGCAAATGTACGAGGCTGTTCCTCGGTCCGAGAACCTTCTAGAGCCACCTAACTCACCACGCACTATCGACCGGAGGTCTAGAACAGGTTTCTAAAGTTTCGGAACTCTAGGTCTGACGGTTCTTTTTTAGCTCGAACAAAGCTAACTATTGCAGCCACTGACTGTCTCTACGCACCCCAATACGTCCCTCCTTCCAAGTTGTGTGTTAGTGTGATTTAGTTTTCCTTTGAAATTTTATGGGAAAAATGACTGATTTACAGTTCATGGGGGTTGCCTAATCACACATATGAAGTTTTGGACAGATCTGACTTTTTTAACCCTTCGAAACAGACACCAATTATGGCACTTCCGGTTGGCACAGGAAGCTATAAGTCAACACATATCCTCATTGGGGTATGCTTTTACAGAATCCTGAGTTTTAAGTCTTTACGTTCAGAACTGACTGATTTACACAGGGTTGAATGCACTATGTCTATCAAACTGCAAGGCAGGGTATGGATATACACTTTTAGGGTGATTTTAACCACTTCCGGTTGGTCCAGGAAGCTTAGAATCAACACAGGTAGACCTCATAGTGGCCTGATTGGACTGTCACCGAAGACAGGTTCATACGGCATTCATAACCCACATAGGCTTCAGGTTGAATTTAGGGGTGCAGGCAATGTATTCCTATGGGGAGAGATGTCATTGTAATCTGTGAGATCAAAAAACCCTGTTTTAGTGTGAAGGGTTAATGCCACACGGTCAAGGTTAGGCTTGCACAGATCGGGAGGACCTTAGGAACATTCCTGTGGTGGAATTTTTCTTCTCACCCTAACGGTTCTCTCACTGTCACCCAAAATCAAATGACGTTGTGGGGCAGGCTTCATTTTGGGCCTACTTTTCTAATGGTCGCTGCGCTTAGACCGAGCGAGCTACGGTCAAGCGGGATATCTCGTTGAAGTCGGCACAGTCTGGAGACTATGGTGATGCCATTTTTTGTGTTGATTTCAGAATGCCATTTTGGTGATGGTCCCTCTCCGTTTAAACACATTGCAAATGTACAAAAGTCAACTAGCAAGTCAGTGTCCATCAGTCAATTAGATGTCATTATGACACCAAACTGATACCAATTGACACCAAACCCACTTTTTCCAACTCATTTAGAAGCCTACTATCACATATGTCAGAGCAGGCCCATAATTCACAGCGCCTTCAGTTTAAAACATAATAAAACGTAAAACACATAGTTACGTTCTAGCTGCGGGTCCAGTTCGGACATTATGTGTAGGCCTATGTGAGGCGACCCCGAATTCCGAGTTTCGGCTCGATAGGTCCTTCGGTGCCCGAGCAAAACCCTAATTGGTGCTGAAAATCCACTTTTTTACATGCCTTGCTACGGGGTCCTTGAATGAGCTATCGGACAGAAACGTTGGGGTCCGTCTCTATGGGCCGAGCCGGTTTCACTGCACCTAGCCTTGTGTCTCTGAGACTTTTCTAAATGTCGTCATTTTCGTAATGGTCAAAATGAATTGAAGTCATTGCAAATGTACGAGGCTGTTCCTCGGTCCGAGAACCTTCTAGAGCCACCTAACTCACCACGCACTATCGACCGGAGGTCTAGAACAGGTTTCTAAAGTTTCGGAACTCTAGGTCTGACGGTTCTTTTTTAGCTCGAACAAAGCTAACTATTGCAGCCACTGACTGTCTCTACGCACCCCAATACGTCCCTCCTTCCAAGTTGTGTGTTAGTGTGATTTAGTTTTCCTTTGAAATTTTATGGGAAAAATGACTGATTTACAGTTCATGGGGGTTGCCTAATCACACATATGAAGTTTTGGACAGATCTGACTTTTTTAACCCTTCGAAACAGACACCAATTATGGCACTTCCGGTTGGCACAGGAAGCTATAAGTCAACACATATCCTCATTGGGGTATGCTTTTACAGAATCCTGAGTTTTAAGTCTTTACGTTCAGAACTGACTGATTTACACAGGGTTGAATGCACTATGTCTATCAAACTGCAAGGCAGGGTATGGATATACACTTTTAGGGTGATTTTAACCACTTCCGGTTGGTCCAGGAAGCTTAGAATCAACACAGGTAGACCTCATAGTGGCCTGATTGGACTGTCACCGAAGACAGGTTCATACGGCATTCATAACCCACATAGGCTTCAGGTTGAATTTAGGGGTGCAGGCAATGTATTCCTATGGGGAGAGATGTCATTGTAATCTGTGAGATCAAAAAACCCTGTTTTAGTGTGAAGGGTTAATGCCACACGGTCAAGGTTAGGCTTGCACAGATCGGGAGGACCTTAGGAACATTCCTGTGGTGGAATTTTTCTTCTCACCCTAACGGTTCTCTCACTGTCACCCAAAATCAAATGACGTTGTGGGGCAGGCTTCATTTTGGGCCTACTTTTCTAATGGTCGCTGCGCTTAGACCGAGCGAGCTACGGTCAAGCGGGATATCTCGTTGAAGTCGGCACAGTCTGGAGACTATGGTGATGCCATTTCTTGTGTTGATTTCAGAATGCCATTTTGGTGATGGTCCCTCTCCGTTTAAACACATTGCAAATGTACAAAAGTCAACTAGCAAGTCAGTGTCCATCAGTCAATTAGATGTCATTATGACACCAAACTGATACCAATTGACACCAAACCCACTTTTTCCAACTCATTTAGAAGCCTACTATCACATATGTCAGAGCAGGCCCATAATTCACAGCGCCTTCAGTTTAAAACATAATAAAACGTAAAACACATAGTTACGTTCTAGCTGCGGGTCCAGTTCGGACATTATGTGTAGGCCTATGTGAGGCGACCCCGAATCCCGAGTTTCGGCTCGATAGGTCCTTCGGTGCCCGAGCAAAACCCTAATTGGTGCTGAAAATCCACTTTTTTACATGCCTTGCTACGGGGTCCTTGAATGAGCTATCGGACAGAAACGTTGGGGTCCGTCTCTATGGGCCGAGCCGGTTTCACTGCACCTAGCCTTGCGTCTCTGAGACTTTTCTAAATGTCGTCATTTTCGTAATGGTCAAAAGGAATTGAAGTCATTGCAAATGTACGAGGCTGTTCCTCGGTCCGAGAACCTTCTAGAGCCACCTAACTCACCACGCACTATCGACCGGAGGTCTAGAACAGGTTTCTAAAGTTTCGGAACTCTAGGTCTGACGGTTCTTTTTTAGCTCGAACAAAGCTAACTATTGCAGCCACTGACTGTCTCTACGCACCCCAATACGTCCCTCCTTCCAAGTTGTGTGTTAGTGTGATTTAGTTTTCCTTTGAAATTTTATGGGAAAAATGACTGATTTACAGTTCATGGGGGTTGCCTAATCACACATATGAAGTTTTGGACAGATCTGACTTTTTTAACCCTTCGAAACAGACACCAATTATGGCACTTCCGGTTGGCACAGGAAGCTATAAGTCAACACATATCCTCATTGGGGTATGCTTTTACAGAATCCTGAGTTTTAAGTCTTTACGTTCAGAACTGACTGATTTACACAGGGTTGAATGCACTATGTCTATCAAACTGCAAGGCAGGGTATGGATATACACTTTTAGGGTGATTTTAACCACTTCCGGTTGGTCCAGGAAGCTTAGAATCAACACAGGTAGACCTCATAGTGGCCTGATTGGACTGTCACCGAAGACAGGTTCATACGGCATTCATAACCCACATAGGCTTCAGGTTGAATTTAGGGGTGCAGGCAATGTATTCCTATGGGGAGAGATGTCATTGTAATCTGTGAGATCAAAAAACCCTGTTTTAGTGTGAAGGGTTAATGCCACACGGTCAAGGTTAGGCTTGCACAGATCGGGAGGACCTTAGGAACATTCCTGTGGTGGAATTTTTCTTCTCACCCTAACGGTTCTCTCACTGTCACCCAAAATCAAATGACGTTGTGGGGCAGGCTTCATTTTGGGCCTACTTTTCTAATGGTCGCTGCGCTTAGACCGAGCGAGCTACGGTCAAGCGGGATATCTCGTTGAAGTCGGCACAGTCTGGAGACTATGGTGATGCCATTTTTTGTGTTGATTTCAGAATGCCATTTTGGTGATGGTCCCTCTCCGTTTAAACACATTGCAAATGTACAAAAGTCAACTAGCAAGTCAGTGTCCATCAGTCAATTAGATGTCATTATGACACCAAACTGATACCAATTGACACCAAACCCACTTTTTCCAACTCATTTAGAAGCCTACTATCACATATGTCAGAGCAGGCCCATAATTCACAGCGCCTTCAGTTTAAAACATAATAAAACGTAAAACACATAGTTACGTTCTAGCTGCGGGTCCAGTTCGGACATTATGTGTAGGCCTATGTGAGGCGACCCCGAATCCCGAGTTTCGGCTCGATAGGTCCTTCGGTGCCCGAGCAAAACCCTAATTGGTGCTGAAAATCCACTTTTTTACATGCCTTGCTACGGGGTCCTTGAATGAGCTATCGGACAGAAACGTTGGGGTCCGTCTCTATGGGCCGAGCCGGTTTCACTGCACCTAGCCTTGTGTCTCTGAGACTTTTCTAAATGTCGTCATTTTCGTAATGGTCAAAATGAATTGAAGTCATTGCAAATGTACGAGGCTGTTCCTCGGTCCGAGAACCTTCTAGAGCCACCTAACTCACCACGCACTATCGACCGGAGGTCTAGAACAGGTTTCTAAAGTTTCGGAACTCTAGGTCTGACGGTTCTTTTTTAGCTCGAACAAAGCTAACTATTGCAGCCACTGACTGTCTCTACGCACCCCAATACGTCCCTCCTTCCAAGTTGTGTGTTAGTGTGATTTAGTTTTCCTTTGAAATTTTATGGGAAAAATGACTGATTTACAGTTCATGGGGGTTGCCTAATCACACATATGAAGTTTTGGACAGATCTGACTTTTTTAACCCTTCGAAACAGACACCAATTATGGCACTTCCGGTTGGCACAGGAAGCTATAAGTCAACACATATCCTCATTGGGGTATGCTTTTACAGAATCCTGAGTTTTAAGTCTTTACGTTCAGAACTGACTGATTTACACAGGGTTGAATGCACTATGTCTATCAAACTGCAAGGCAGGGTATGGATATACACTTTTAGGGTGATTTTAACCACTTCCGGTTGGTCCAGGAAGCTTAGAATCAACACAGGTAGACCTCATAGTGGCCTGATTGGACTGTCACCGAAGACAGGTTCATACGGCATTCATAACCCACATAGGCTTCAGGTTGAATTTAGGGGTGCAGGCAATGTATTCCTATGGGGAGAGATGTCATTGTAATCTGTGAGATCAAAAAACCCTGTTTTAGTGTGAAGGGTTAATGCCACACGGTCAAGGTTAGGCTTGCACAGATCGGGAGGACCTTAGGAACATTCCTGTGGTGGAATTTTTCTTCTCACCCTAACGGTTCTCTCACTGTCACCCAAAATCAAATGACGTTGTGGGGCAGGCTTCATTTTGGGCCTACTTTTCTAATGGTCGCTGCGCTTAGACCGAGCGAGCTACGGTCAAGCGGGATATCTCGTTGAAGTCGGCACAGTCTGGAGACTATGGTGATGCCATTTCTTGTGTTGATTTCAGAATGCCATTTTGGTGATGGTCCCTCTCCGTTTAAACACATTGCAAATGTACAAAAGTCAACTAGCAAGTCAGTGTCCATCAGTCAATTAGATGTCATTATGACACCAAACTGATACCAATTGACACCAAACCCACTTTTTCCAACTCATTTAGAAGCCTACTATCACATATGTCAGAGCAGGCCCATAATTCACAGCGCCTTCAGTTTAAAACATAATAAAACGTAAAACACATAGTTACGTTCTAGCTGCGGGTCCAGTTCGGACATTATGTGTAGGCCTATGTGAGGCGACCCCGAATCCCGAGTTTCGGCTCGATAGGTCCTTCGGTGCCCGAGCAAAACCCTAATTGGTGCTGAAAATCCACTTTTTTACATGCCTTGCTACGGGGTCCTTGAATGAGCTATCGGACAGAAACGTTGGGGTCCGTCTCTATGGGCCGAGCCGGTTTCACTGCACCTAGCCTTGTGTCTCTGAGACTTTTCTAAATGTCGTCATTTTCGTAATGGTCAAAATGAATTGAAGTCATTGCAAATGTACGAGGCTGTTCCTCGGTCCGAGAACCTTCTAGAGCCACCTAACTCACCACGCACTATCGACCGGAGGTCTAGAACAGGTTTCTAAAGTTTCGGAACTCTAGGTCTGACGGTTCTTTTTTAGCTCGAACAAAGCTAACTATTGCAGCCACTGACTGTCTCTACGCACCCCAATACGTCCCTCCTTCCAAGTTGTGTGTTAGTGTGATTTAGTTTTCCTTTGAAATTTTATGGGAAAAATGACTGATTTACAGTTCATGGGGGTTGCCTAATCACATATATGAAGTTTTGGACAGATCTGACTTTTTTAACCCTTCGAAACAGACACCAATTATGGCACTTCCGGTTGGCACAGGAAGCTATAAGTCAACACATATCCTCATTGGGGTATGCTTTTACAGAATCCTGAGTTTTAAGTCTTTACGTTCAGAACTGACTGATTTACACAGGGTTGAATGCACTATGTCTATCAAACTGCAAGGCAGGGTATGGATATACACTTTTAGGGTGATTTTAACCACTTCCGGTTGGTCCAGGAAGCTTAGAATCAACACAGGTAGACCTCATAGTGGCCTGATTGGACTGTCACCGAAGACAGGTTCATACGGCATTCATAACCCACATAGGCTTCAGGTTGAATTTAGGGGTGCAGGCAATGTATTCCTATGGGGAGAGATGTCATTGTAATCTGTGAGATCAAAAAACCCTGTTTTAGTGTGAAGGGTTAATGCCACACAGTCAAGGTTAGGCTTGCACAGATCGGGAGGACCTTAGGAACATTCCTGTGGTGGAATTTTTCTTCTCACCCTAACGGTTCTCTCACTGTCACCCAAAATCAAATGACGTTGTGGGGCAGGCTTCATTTTGGGCCTACTTTTCTAATGGTCGCTGCGCTTAGACCGAGCGAGCTACGGTCAAGCGGGATATCTCGTTGAAGTCGGCACAGTCTGGAGACTATGGTGATGCCATTTCTTGTGTTGATTTCAGAATGCCATTTTGGTGATGGTCCCTCTCCGTTTAAACACATTGCAAATGTACAAAAGTCAACTAGCAAGTCAGTGTCCATCAGTCAATTAGATGTCATTATGACACCAAACTGATACCAATTGACACCAAACCCACTTTTTCCAACTCATTTAGAAGCCTACTATCACATATGTCAGAGCAGGCCCATAATTCACAGCGCCTTCAGTTTAAAACATAATAAAACGTAAAACACATAGTTACGTTCTAGCTGCGGGTCCAGTTCGGACATTATGTGTAGGCCTATGTGAGGCGACCCCGAATCCCGAGTTTCGGCTCGATAGGTCCTTCGGTGCCCGAGCAAAACCCTAATTGGTGCTGAAAATCCACTTTTTTACATGCCTTGCTACGGGGTCCTTGAATGAGCTATCGGACAGAAACGTTGGGGTCCGTCTCTATGGGCCGAGCCGGTTTCACTGCACCTAGCCTTGCGTCTCTGAGACTTTTCTAAATGTCGTCATTTTCGTAATGGTCAAAATGAATTGAAGTCATTGCAAATGTACGAGGCTGTTCCTCGGTCCGAGAACCTTCTAGAGCCACCTAACTCACCACGCACTATCGACCGGAGGTCTAGAACAGGTTTCTAAAGTTTCGGAACTCTAGGTCTGACTGTTCTTTTTTAGCTCGAACAAAGCTAACTATTGCAGCCACTGACTGTCTCTACGCACCCCAATACGTCCCTCCTTCCAAGTTGTGTGTTAGTGTGATTTAGTTTTCCTTTGAAATTTTATGGGAAAAATGACTGATTTACAGTTCATGGGGGTTGCCTAATCACACATATGAAGTTTTGGACAGATCTGACTTTTTTAACCCTTCGAAACAGCCCCTGAGACACCAATTATGGCACTTCCGGTTGGCACAGGAAGCTATAAGTCAACACATATCCTCATTGGGGTATGCTTTTACAGAATCCTGAGTTTTAAGTCTTTACGTTCAGAACTGACTGATTTACACAGGGTTGAATGCACTATGTCTATCAAACTACAAGGCAGGGTATGGATATACACTTTTAGGGTGATTTTAACCACTTCCGGTTGGTCCAGGAAGCTTAGAATCAACACAGGTAGACCTCATAGTGGCCTGATTGGACTGTCACCGAAGACAGGTTCATACGGCATTCATAACCCACATAGGCTTCAGGTTGAATTTAGGGGTGCAGGCAATGTATTCCTATGGGGAGAGATGTCATTGTAATCTGTGAGATCAAAAAACCCTGTTTTAGTGTGAAGGGTTAATGCCACATGGTCACGGTTAGGCTTGCACAGATCGGGAGGACCTTAGGAACATTCCTGTGGTGGAATTTTTCTTCTCACCCTAACGGTTCTCTCACTGTCACCCAAAATCAAATGACGTTGTGGGGCAGGCTTCATTTTGGGCCTACTTTTCTAATGGTCGCTGCGCTTAGACCGAGCGAGCTACGGTCAAGCGGGATATCTCGTTGAAGTCGGCACAGTCTGGAGACTATGGTGATGCCATTTCTTGTGTTGATTTCAGAATGCCATTTTGGTGATGGTCCCTCTCCGTTTAAACACATTGCAAATGTACAAAAGTCAACTAGCAAGTCAGTGTCCATCAGTCAATTAGATGTCATTATGACACCAAACTGATACCAATTGACACCAAACCCACTTTTTCCAACTCATTTAGAAGCCTACTATCACATATGTCAGAGCAGGCCCATAATTCACAGCGCCTTCAGTTTAAAACATAATAAAACGTAAAACACATAGTTACGTTCTAGCTGCGGGTCCAGTTCGGACATTATGTGTAGGCCTATGTGAGGCGACCCCGAATCCCGAGTTTCGGCTCGATAGGTCCTTCGGTGCCCGAGCAAAACCCTAATTGGTGCTGAAAATCCACTTTTTTACATGCCTTGCTACGGGGTCCTTGAATGAGCTATCGGACAGAAACGTTGGGGTCCGTCTCTATGGGCCGAGCCGGTTTCACTGCACCTAGCCTTGTGTCTCTGAGACTTTTCTAAATGTCGTCATTTTCGTAATGGTCAAAATGAATTGAAGTCATTGCAAATGTACGAGGCTGTTCCTCGGTCCGAGAACCTTCTAGAGCCACCTAACTCACCACGCACTATCGACCGGAGGTCTAGAACAGGTTTCTAAAGTTTCGGAACTCTAGGTCTGACGGTTCTTTTTTAGCTCGAACAAAGCTAACTATTGCAGCCACTGACTGTCTCTACGCACCCCAATACGTCCCTCCTTCCAAGTTGTGTGTTAGTGTGATTTAGTTTTCCTTTGAAATTTTATGGGAAAAATGACTGATTTACAGTTCATGGGGGTTGCCTAATCACACATATGAAGTTTTGGACAGATCTGACTTTTTTAACCCTTCGAAACAGACACCAATTATGGCACTTCCGGTTGGCACAGGAAGCTATAAGTCAACACATATCCTCATTGGGGTATGCTTTTACTGAATCCTGAGTTTTAAGTCTTTACGTTCAGAACTGACTGATTTACACAGGGTTGAATGCACTATGTCTATCAAACTGCAAGGCAGGGTATGGATATACACTTTTAGGGTGATTTTAACCACTTCCGGTTGGTCCAGGAAGCTTAGAATCAACACAGGTAGACCTCATAGTGGCCTGATTGGACTGTCACCGAAGACAGGTTCATACGGCATTCATAACCCACATAGGCTTCAGGTTGAATTTAGGGGTGCAGGCAATGTATTCCTATGGGGAGAGATGTCATTGTAATCTGTGAGATCAAAAAACCCTGTTTTAGTGTGAAGGGTTAATGCCACACGGTCAAGGTTAGGCTTGCACAGATCGGGAGGACCTTAGGAACATTCCTGTGGTGGAATTTTTCTTCTCACCCTAACGGTTCTCTCACTGTCACCCAAAATCAAATGACGTTGTGGGGCAGGCTTCATTTTGGGCCTACTTTTCTAATGGTCGCTGCGCTTAGACCGAGCGAGCTACGGTCAAGCGGGATATCTCGTTGAAGTCGGCACAGTCTGGAGACTATGGTGATGCCATTTCTTGTGTTGATTTCAGAATGCCATTTTGGTGATGGTCCCTCTCCGTTTAAACACATTGCAAATGTACAAAAGTCAACTAGCAAGTCAGTGTCCATCAGTCAATTAGATGTCATTATGACACCAAACTGATACCAATTGACACCAAACCCACTTTTTCCAACTCATTTAGAAGCCTACTATCACATATGTCAGAGCAGGCCCATAATTCACAGCGCCTTCAGTTTAAAACATAATAAAACGTAAAACACATAGTTACGTTCTAGCTGCGGGTCCAGTTCGGACATTATGTGTAGGCCTATGTGAGGCGACCCCGAATCCCGAGTTTCGGCTCGATAGGTCCTTCGGTGCCCGAGCAAAACCCTAATTGGTGCTGAAAATCCACTTTTTTACATGCCTTGCTACGGGGTCCTTGAATGAGCTATCGGACAGAAACGTTGGGGTCCGTCTCTATGGGCCGAGCCGGTTTCACTGCACCTAGCCTTGCGTCTCTGAGACTTTTCTAAATGTCGTCATTTTCGTAATGGTCAAAATGAATTGAAGTCATTGCAAATGTACGAGGCTGTTCCTCGGTCCGAGAACCTTCTAGAGCCACCTAACTCACCACGCACTATCGACCGGAGGTCTAGAACAGGTTTCTAAAGTTTCGGAACTCTAGGTCTGACTGTTCTTTTTTAGCTCGAACAAAGCTAACTATTGCAGCCACTGACTGTCTCTACGCACCCCAATACGTCCCTCCTTCCAAGTTGTGTGTTAGTGTGATTTAGTTTTCCTTTGAAATTTTATGGGAAAAATGACTGATTTACAGTTCATGGGGGTTGCCTAATCACACATATGAAGTTTTGGACAGATCTGACTTTTTTAACCCTTCGAAACAGCCCCTGAGACACCAATTATGGCACTTCCGGTTGGCACAGGAAGCTATAAGTCAACACATATCCTCATTGGGGTATGCTTTTACAGAATCCTGAGTTTTAAGTCTTTACGTTCAGAACTGACTGATTTACACAGGGTTGAATGCACTATGTCTATCAAACTGCAAGGCAGGGTATGGATATACACTTTTAGGGTGATTTTAACCACTTCCGGTTGGTCCAGGAAGCTTAGAATCAACACAGGTAGACCTCATAGTGGCCTGATTGGACTGTCACCGAAGACAGGTTCATACGGCATTCATAACCCACATAGGCTTCAGGTTGAATTTAGGGGTGCAGGCAATGTATTCCTATGGGGAGAGATGTCATTGTAATCTGTGAGATCAAAAAACCCTGTTTTAGTGTGAAGGGTTAATGCCACACGGTCAAGGTTAGGCTTGCACAGATCGGGAGGACCTTAGGAACATTCCTGTGGTGGAATTTTTCTTCTCACCCTAACGGTTCTCTCACTGTCACCCAAAATCAAATGACGTTGTGGGGCAGGCTTCATTTTGGGCCTACTTTTCTAATGGTCGCTGCGCTTAGACCGAGCGAGCTACGGTCAAGCGGGATATCTCGTTGAAGTCGGCACAGTCTGGAGACTATGGTGATGCCATTTCTTGTGTTGATTTCAGAATGCCATTTTGGTGATGGTCCCTCTCCGTTTAAACACATTGCAAATGTACAAAAGTCAACTAGCAAGTCAGTGTCCATCAGTCAATTAGATGTCATTATGACACCAAACTGATACCAATTGACACCAAACCCACTTTTTCCAACTCATTTAGAAGCCTACTATCACATATGTCAGAGCAGGCCCATAATTCACAGCGCCTTCAGTTTAAAACATAATAAAACGTAAAACACATAGTTACGTTCTAGCTGCGGGTCCAGTTCGGACATTATGTGTAGGCCCATGTGAGGCGACCCCGAATCCGGAGTTTCGGCTCGATAGGTCCTTCGGTGCCCGAGCAAAACCCTAATTGGTGCTGAAAATCCACTTTTTTACATGCCTTGCTACGGGGTCCTTGAATGAGCTATCGGACAGAAACGTTGGGGTCCGTCTCTATGGGCCGAGCCGGTTTCACTGCACCTAGCCTTGCGTCTCTGAGACTTTTCTAAATGTCGTCATTTTCGTAATGGTCAAAATGAATTGAAGTCATTGCAAATGTACGAGGCTGTTCCTCGGTCCGAGAACCTTCTAGAGCCACCTAACTCACCACGCACTATCGACCGGAGGTCTAGAACAGGTTTCTAAAGTTTCGGAACTCTAGGTCTGACGGTTCTTTTTTAGCTCGAACAAAGCTAACTATTGCAGCCACTGACTGTCTCTACGCACCCCAATACGTCCCTCCTTCCAAGTTGTGTGTTAGTGTGATTTAGTTTTCCTTTGAAATTTTATGGGAAAAATGACTGATTTACAGTTCATGGGGGTTGCCTAATCACACATATGAAGTTTTGGACAGATCTGACTTTTTTAACCCTTCGAAACAGCCCCTGAGACACCAATTATGGCACTTCCGGTTGGCACAGGAAGCTATAAGTCAACACATATCCTCATTGGGGTATGCTTTTACAGAATCCTGAGTTTTAAGTCTTTACGTTCAGAACTGACTGATTTACACAGGGTTGAATGCACTATGTCTATCAAACTGCAAGGCAGGGTATGGATATACACTTTTAGGGTGATTTTAACCACTTCCGGTTGGTCCAGGAAGCTTAGAATCAACACAGGTAGACCTCATAGTGGCCTGATTGGACTGTCACCGAAGACAGGTTCATACGGCATTCATAACCCACATAGGCTTCAGGTTGAATTTAGGGGTGCAGGCAATGTATTCCTATGGGGAGAGATGTCATTGTAATCTGTGAGATCAAAAAACCCTGTTTTAGTGTGAAGGGTTAATGCCACACGGTCAAGGTTAGGCTTGCACAGATCGGGAGGACCTTAGGAACATTCCTGTGGTGGAATTTTTCTTCTCACCCTAACGGTTCTCTCACTGTCACCCAAAATCAAATGACGTTGTGGGGCAGGCTTCATTTTGGGCCTACTTTTCTAATGGTCGCTGCGCTTAGACCGAGCGAGCTACGGTCAAGCGGGATATCTCGTTGAAGTCGGCACAGTCTGGAGACTATGGTGATGCCATTTCTTGTGTTGATTTCAGAATGCCATTTTGGTGATGGTCCCTCTCCGTTTAAACACATTGCAAATGTACAAAAGTCAACTAGCAAGTCAGTGTCCATCAGTCAATTAGATGTCATTATGACACCAAACTGATACCAATTGACACCAAACCCACTTTTTCCAACTCATTTAGAAGCCTACTATCACATATGTCAGAGCAGGCCCATAATTCACAGCGCCTTCAGTTTAAAACATAATAAAACGTAAAACACATAGTTACGTTCTAGCTGCGGGTCCAGTTCGGACATTATGTGTAGGCCTATGTGAGGCGACCCCGAATCCCGAGTTTCGGCTCGATAGGTCCTTCGGTGCCCGAGCAAAACCCTATTTGGTGCTGAAAATCCACTTTTTTACATGCCTTGCTACGGGGTCCTTGAATGAGCTATCGGACAGAAACGTTGGGGTCCGTCTCTATGGGCCGAGCCGGTTTCACTGCACCTAGCCTTGCGTCTCTGAGACTTTTCTAAATGTCGTCATTTTCGTAATGGTCAAAATGAATTGAAGTCATTGCAAATGTACGAGGCTGTTCCTCGGTCCGAGAACCTTCTAGAGCCACCTAACTCACCACGCACTATCGACCGGAGGTCTAGAACAGGTTTCTAAAGTTTCGGAACTCTAGGTCTGACGGTTCTTTTTTAGCTCGAACAAAGCTAACTATTGCAGCCACTGACTGTCTCTACGCACCCCAATACGTCCCTCCTTCCAAGTTGTGTGTTAGTGTGATTTAGTTTTCCTTTGAAATTTTATGGGAAAAATGACTGATTTACAGTTCATGGGGGTTGCCTAATCACACATATGAAGTTTTGGACAGATCTGACTTTTTTAACCCTTCGAAACAGCCCCTGAGACACCAATTATGGCACTTCCGGTTGGCACAGGAAGCTATAAGTCAACACATATCCTCATTGGGGTATGCTTTTACAGAATCCTGAGTTTTAAGTCTTTACGTTCAGAACTGACTGATTTACACAGGGTTGAATGCACTATGTCTATCAAACTGCAAGGCAGGGTATGGATATACACTTTTAGGGTGATTTTAACCACTTCCGGTTGGTCCAGGAAGCTTAGAATCAACACAGGTAGACCTCATAGTGGCCTGATTGGACTGTCACCGAAGACAGGTTCATACGGCATTCATAACCCACATAGGCTTCAGGTTGAATTTAGGGGTGCAGGCAATGTATTCCTATGGGGAGAGATGTCATTGTAATCTGTGAGATCAAAAAACCCTGTTTTAGTGTGAAGGGTTAATGCCACACGGTCAAGGTTAGGCTTGCACAGATCGGGAGGACCTTAGGAACATTCCTGTGGTGGAATTTTTCTTCTCACCCTAACGGTTCTCTCACTGTCACCCAAAATCAAATGACGTTGTGGGGCAGGCTTCATTTTGGGCCTACTTTTCTAATGGTCGCTGCGCTTAGACCGAGCGAGCTACGGTCAAGCGGGATATCTCGTTGAAGTCGGCACAGTCTGGAGACTATGGTGATGCCATTTCTTGTGTTGATTTCAGAATGCCATTTTGGTGATGGTCCCTCTCCGTTTAAACACATTGCAAATGTACAAAAGTCAACTAGCAAGTCAGTGTCCATCAGTCAATTAGATGTCATTATGACACCAAACTGATACCAATTGACACCAAACCCACTTTTTCCAACTCATTTAGAAGCCTACTATCACATATGTCAGAGCAGGCCCATAATTCACAGCGCCTTCAGTTTAAAACATAATAAAACGTAAAACACATAGTTACGTTCTAGCTGCGGGTCCAGTTCGGACATTATGTGTAGGCCTATGTGAGGCGACCCCGAATCCCGAGTTTCGGCTCGATAGGTCCTTCGGTGCCCGAGCAAAACCCTATTTGGTGCTGAAAATCCACTTTTTTACATGCCTTGCTACGGGGTCCTTGAATGAGCTATCGGACAGAAACGTTGGGGTCCGTCTCTATGGGCCGAGCCGGTTTCACTGCACCTAGCCTTGCGTCTCTGAGACTTTTCTAAATGTCGTCATTTTCGTAATGGTCAAAATGAATTGAAGTCATTGCAAATGTACGAGGCTGTTCCTCGGTCCGAGAACCTTCTAGAGCCACCTAACTCACCACGCACTATCGACCGGAGGTCTAGAACAGGTTTCTAAAGTTTCGGAACTCTAGGTCTGACGGTTCTTTTTTAGCTCGAACAAAGCTAACTATTGCAGCCACTGACTGTCTCTACGCACCCCAATACGTCCCTCCTTCCAAGTTGTGTGTTAGTGTGATTTAGTTTTCCTTTGAAATTTTATGGGAAAAATGACTGATTTACAGTTCATGGGGGTTGCCTAATCACACATATGAAGTTTTGGACAGATCTGACTTTTTTAACCCTTCGAAACAGCCCCTGAGACACCAATTATGGCACTTCCGGTTGGCACAGGAAGCTATAAGTCAACACATATCCTCATTGGGGTATGCTTTTACAGAATCCTGAGTTTTAAGTCTTTACGTTCAGAACTGACTGATTTACACAGGGTTGAATGCACTATGTCTATCAAACTGCAAGGCAGGGTATGGATATACACTTTTAGGGTGATTTTAACCACTTCCGGTTGGTCCAGGAAGCTTAGAATCAACACAGGTAGACCTCATAGTGGCCTGATTGGACTGTCACCGAAGACAGGTTCATACGGCATTCATAACCCACATAGGCTTCAGGTTGAATTTAGGGGTGCAGGCAATGTATTCCTATGGGGAGAGATGTCATTGTAATCTGTGAGATCAAAAAACCCTGTTTTAGTGTGAAGGGTTAATGCCACACGGTCAAGGTTAGGCTTGCACAGATCGGGAGGACCTTAGGAACATTCCTGTGGTGGAATTTTTCTTCTCACCCTAACGGTTCTCTCACTGTCACCCAAAATCAAATGACGTTGTGGGGCAGGCTTCATTTTGGGCCTACTTTTCTAATGGTCGCTGCGCTTAGACCGAGCGAGCTACGGTCAAGCGGGATATCTCGTTGAAGTCGGCACAGTCTGGAGACTATGGTGATGCCATTTCTTGTGTTGATTTCAGAATGCCATTTTGGTGATGGTCCCTCTCCGTTTAAACACATTGCAAATGTACAAAAGTCAACTAGCAAGTCAGTGTCCATCAGTCAATTAGATGTCATTATGACACCAAACTGATACCAATTGACACCAAACCCACTTTTTCCAACTCATTTAGAAGCCTACTATCACATATGTCAGAGCAGGCCCATAATTCACAGCGCCTTCAGTTTAAAACATAATAAAACGTAAAACACATAGTTACGTTCTAGCTGCGGGTCCAGTTCGGACATTATGTGTAGGCCTATGTGAGGCGACCCCGAATCCCGAGTTTCGGCTCGATAGGTCCTTCGGTGCCCGAGCAAAACCCTATTTGGTGCTGAAAATCCACTTTTTTACATGCCTTGCTACGGGGTCCTTGAATGAGCTATCGGACAGAAACGTTGGGGTCCGTCTCTATGGGCCGAGCCGGTTTCACTGCACCTAGCCTTGCGTCTCTGAGACTTTTCTAAATGTCGTCATTTTCGTAATGGTCAAAATGAATTGAAGTCATTGCAAATGTACGAGGCTGTTCCTCGGTCCGAGAACCTTCTAGAGCCACCTAACTCACCACGCACTATCGACCGGAGGTCTAGAACAGGTTTCTAAAGTTTCGGAACTCTAGGTCTGACTGTTCTTTTTTAGCTCGAACAAAGCTAACTATTGCAGCCACTGACTGTCTCTACGCACCCCAATACGTCCCTCCTTCCACGTTGTGTGTTAGTGTGATTTAGTTTTCCTTTGAAATTTTATGGGAAAAATGACTGATTTACAGTTCATGGGGGTTGCCTAATCACACATATGAAGTTTTGGACAGATCTGACTTTTTTAACCCTTCGAAACAGCCCCTGAGACACCAATTATGGCACTTCCGGTTGGCACAGGAAGCTATAAGTCAACACATATCCTCATTGGGGTATGCTTTTACAGAATCCTGAGTTTTAAGTCTTTACGTTCAGAACTGACTGATTTACACAGGGTTGAATGCACTATGTCTATCAAACTGCAAGGCAGGGTATGGATATACACTTTTAGGGTGATTTTAACCACTTCCGGTTGGTCCAGGAAGCTTAGAATCAACACAGGTAGACCTCATAGTGGCCTGATTGGACTGTCACCGAAGACAGGTTCATACGGCATTCATAACCCACATAGGCTTCAGGTTGAATTTAGGGGTGCAGGCAATGTATTCCTATGGGGAGAGATGTCATTGTAATCTGTGAGATCAAAAAACCCTGTTTTAGTGTGAAGGGTTAATGCCACATGGTCACGGTTAGGCTTGCACAGATCGGGAGGACCTTAGGAACATTCCTGTGGTGGAATTTTTCTTCTCACCCTAACGGTTCTCTCACTGTCACCCAAAATCAAATGACGTTGTGGGGCAGGCTTCATTTTGGGCCTACTTTTCTAATGGTCGCTGCGCTTAGACCGAGCGAGCTACGGTCAAGCGGGATATCTCGTTGAAGTCGGCACAGTCTGGAGACTATGGTGATGCCATTTTTTGTGTTGATTTCAGAATGCCATTTTGGTGATGGTCCCTCTCCGTTTAAACACATTGCAAATGTACAAAAGTCAACTAGCAAGTCAGTGTCCATCAGTCAATTAGATGTCATTATGACACCAAACTGATACCAATTGACACCAAACCCACTTTTTCCAACTCATTTAGAAGCCTACTATCACATATGTCAGAGCAGGCCCATAATTCACAGCGCCTTCAGTTTAAAACATAATAAAACGTAAAACACATAGTTACGTTCTAGCTGCGGGTCCAGTTCGGACATTATGTGTAGGCCCATGTGAGGCGACCCCGAATCCCGAGTTTCGGCTCGATAGGTCCTTCGGTGCCCGAGCAAAACCCTAATTGGTGCTGAAAATCCACTTTTTTACATGCCTTGCTACGGGGTCCTTGAATGAGCTATCGGACAGAAACGTTGGGGTCCGTCTCTATGGGCCGAGCCGGTTTCACTGCACCTAGCCTTGCGTCTCTGAGACTTTTCTAAATGTCGTCATTTTCGTAATGGTCAAAATGAATTGAAGTCATTGCAAATGTACGAGGCTGTTCCTCGGTCCGAGAACCTTCTAGAGCCACCTAACTCACCATGCACTATCGACCGGAGGTCTAGAACAGGTTTCTAAAGTTTCGGAACTCTAGGTCTGACTGTTCTTTTTTAGCTCGAACAAAGCTAACTATTGCAGCCACTGACTGTCTCTACGCACCCCAATACGTCCCTCCTTCCAAGTTGTGTGTTAGTGTGATTTAGTTTTCCTTTGAAATTTTATGGGAAAAATGACTGATTTACAGTTCATGGGGGTTGCCTAATCACACATATGAAGTTTTGGACAGATCTGACTTTTTTAACCCTTCGAAACAGCCCCTGAGACACCAATTATGGCACTTCCGGTTGGCACAGGAAGCTATAAGTCAACACATATCCTCATTGGGGTATGCTTTTACAGAATCCTGAGTTTTAAGTCTTTACGTTCAGAACTGACTGATTTACACAGGGTTGAATGCACTATGTCTATCAAACTGCAAGGCAGGGTATGGATATACACTTTTAGGGTGATTTTAACCACTTCCGGTTGGTCCAGGAAGCTTAGAATCAACACAGGTAGACCTCATAGTGGCCTGATTGGACTGTCACCGAAGACAGGTTCATACGGCATTCATAACCCACATAGGCTTCAGGTTGAATTTAGGGGTGCAGGCAATGTATTCCTATGGGGAGAGATGTCATTGTAATCTGTGAGATCAAAAAACCCTGTTTTAGTGTGAAGGGTTAATGCCACACGGTCAAGGTTAGGCTTGCACAGATCGGGAGGACCTTAGGAACATTCCTGTGGTGGAATTTTTCTTCTCACCCTAACGGTTCTCTCACTGTCACCCAAAATCAAATGACGTTGTGGGGCAGGCTTCATTTTGGGCCTACTTTTCTAATGGTCGCTGCGCTTAGACCGAGCGAGCTACGGTCAAGCGGGATATCTCGTTGAAGTCGGCACAGTCTGGAGACTATGGTGATGCCATTTCTTGTGTTGATTTCAGAATGCCATTTTGGTGATGGTCCCTCTCCGTTTAAACACATTGCAAATGTACAAAAGTCAACTAGCAAGTCAGTGTCCATCAGTCAATTAGATGTCATTATGACACCAAACTGATACCAATTGACACCAAACCCACTTTTTCCAACTCATTTAGAAGCCTACTATCACATATGTCAGAGCAGGCCCATAATTCACAGCGCCTTCAGTTTAAAACATAATAAAACGTAAAACACATAGTTACGTTCTAGCTGCGGGTCCAGTTCGGACATTATGTGTAGGCCCATGTGAGGCGACCCCGAATCCCGAGTTTCGGCTCGATAGGTCCTTCGGTGCCCGAGCAAAACCCTAATTGGTGCTGAAAATCCACTTTTTTACATGCCTTGCTACGGGGTCCTTGAATGAGCTATCGGACAGAAACGTTGGGGTCCGTCTCTATGGGCCGAGCCGGTTTCACTGCACCTAGCCTTGCGTCTCTGAGACTTTTCTAAATGTCGTCATTTTCGTAATGGTCAAAATGAATTGAAGTCATTGCAAATGTACGAGGCTGTTCCTCGGTCCGAGAACCTTCTAGAGCCACCTAACTCACCACGCACTATCGACCGGAGGTCTAGAACAGGTTTCTAAAGTTTCGGAACTCTAGGTCTGACTGTTCTTTTTTAGCTCGAACAAAGCTAACTATTGCAGCCACTGACTGTCTCTACGCACCCCAATACGTCCCTCCTTCCAAGTTGTGTGTTAGTGTGATTTAGTTTTCCTTTGAAATTTTATGGGAAAAATGACTGATTTACAGTTCATGGGGGTTGCCTAATCACACATATGAAGTTTTGGACAGATCTGACTTTTTTAACCCTTCGAAACAGACACCAATTATGGCACTTCCGGTTGGCACAGGAAGCTATAAGTCAACACATATCCTCATTGGGGTATGCTTTTACAGAATCCTGAGTTTTAAGTCTTTACGTTCAGAACTGACTGATTTACACAGGGTTGAATGCACTATGTCTATCAAACTGCAAGGCAGGGTATGGATATACACTTTTAGGGTGATTTTAACCACTTCCGGTTGGTCCAGGAAGCTTAGAATCAACACAGGTAGACCTCATAGTGGCCTGATTGGACTGTCACCGAAGACAGGTTCATACGGCATTCATAACCCACATAGGCTTCAGGTTGAATTTAGGGGTGCAGGCAATGTATTCCTATGGGGAGAGATGTCATTGTAATCTGTGAGATCAAAAAACCCTGTTTTAGTGTGAAGGGTTAATGCCACACGGTCAAGGTTAGGCTTGCACAGATCGGGAGGACCTTAGGAACATTCCTGTGGTGGAATTTTTCTTCTCACCCTAACGGTTCTCTCACTGTCACCCAAAATCAAATGACGTTGTGGGGCAGGCTTCATTTTGGGCCTACTTTTCTAATGGTCGCTGCGCTTAGACCGAGCGAGCTACGGTCAAGCGGGATATCTCGTTGAAGTCGGCACAGTCTGGAGACTATGGTGATGCCATTTCTTGTGTTGATTTCAGAATGCCATTTTGGTGATGGTCCCTCTCCGTTTAAACACATTGCAAATGTACAAAAGTCAACTAGCAAGTCAGTGTCCATCAGTCAATTAGATGTCATTATGACACCAAACTGATACCAATTGACACCAAACCCACTTTTTCCAACTCATTTAGAAGCCTACTATCACATATGTCAGAGCAGGCCCATAATTCACAGCGCCTTCAGTTTAAAACATAATAAAACGTAAAACACATAGTTACGTTCTAGCTGCGGGTCCAGTTCGGACATTATGTGTAGGCCTATGTGAGGCGACCCCGAATCCCGAGTTTCGGCTCGATAGGTCCTTCGGTGCCCGAGCAAAACCCTAATTGGTGCTGAAAATCCACTTTTTTACATGCCTTGCTACGGGGTCCTTGAATGAGCTATCGGACAGAAACGTTGGGGTCCGTCTCTATGGGCCGAGCCGGTTTCACTGCACCTAGCCTTGTGTCTCTGAGACTTTTCTAAATGTCGTCATTTTCGTAATGGTCAAAATGAATTGAAGTCATTGCAAATGTACGAGGCTGTTCCTCGGTCCGAGAACCTTCTAGAGCCACCTAACTCACCACGCACTATCGACCGGAGGTCTAGAACAGGTTTCTAAAGTTTCGGAACTCTAGGTCTGACGGTTCTTTTTTAGCTCGAACAAAGCTAACTATTGCAGCCACTGACTGTCTCTACGCACCCCAATACGTCCCTCCTTCCAAGTTGTGTGTTAGTGTGATTTAGTTTTCCTTTGAAATTTTATGGGAAAAATGACTGATTTACAGTTCATGGGGGTTGCCTAATCACACATATGAAGTTTTGGACAGATCTGACTTTTTTAACCCTTCGAAACAGACACCAATTATGGCACTTCCGGTTGGCACAGGAAGCTATAAGTCAACACATATCCTCATTGGGGTATGCTTTTACAGAATCCTGAGTTTTAAGTCTTTACGTTCAGAACTGACTGATTTACACAGGGTTGAATGCACTATGTCTATCAAACTGCAAGGCAGGGTATGGATATACACTTTTAGGGTGATTTTAACCACTTCCGGTTGGTCCAGGAAGCTTAGAATCAACACAGGTAGACCTCATAGTGGCCTGATTGGACTGTCACCGAAGACAGGTTCATACGGCATTCATAACCCACATAGGCTTCAGGTTGAATTTAGGGGTGCAGGCAATGTATTCCTATGGGGAGAGATGTCATTGTAATCTGTGAGATCAAAAAAACCTGTTTTAGTGTGAAGGGTTAATGCCACACGGTCAAGGTTAGGCTTGCACAGATCGGGAGGACCTTAGGAACATTCCTGTGGTGGAGTTTTTCTTCTCACCCTAACGGTTCTCTCACTGTCACCCAAAATCAAATGACGTTGTGGGGCAGGCTTCATTTTGGGCCTACTTTTCTAATGGTCGCTGCGCTTAGACCGAGCGAGCTACGGTCAAGCGGGATATCTCGTTGAAGTCGGCACAGTCTGGAGACTATGGTGATGCCATTTTTTGTGTTGATTTCAGAATGCCATTTTGGTGATGGTCCCTCTCCGTTTAAACACATTGCAAATGTACAAAAGTCAACTAGCAAGTCAGTGTCCATCAGTCAATTAGATGTCATTATGACACCAAACTGATACCAATTGACACCAAACCCACTTTTTCCAACTCATTTAGAAGCCTACTATCACATATGTCAGAGCAGGCCCATAATTCACAGCGCCTTCAGTTTAAAACATAATAAAACGTAAAACACATAGTTACGTTCTAGCTGCGGGTCCAGTTCGGACATTATGTGTAGGCCCATGTGAGGCGACCCCGAATCCGGAGTTTCGGCTCGATAGGTCCTTCGGTGCCCGAGCAAAACCCTAATTGGTGCTGAAAATCCACTTTTTTACATGCCTTGCTACGGGGTCCTTGAATGAGCTATCGGACAGAAACGTTGGGGTCCGTCTCTATGGGCCGAGCCGGTTTCACTGCACCTAGCCTTGTGTCTCTGAGACTTTTCTAAATGTCGTCATTTTCGTAATGGTCAAAATGAATTGAAGTCATTGCAAATGTACGAGGCTGTTCCTCGGTCCGAGAACCTTCTAGAGCCACCTAACTCACCACGCACTATCGACCGGAGGTCTAGAACAGGTTTCTAAAGTTTCGGAACTCTAGGTCTGACGGTTCTTTTTTAGCTCGAACAAAGCTAACTATTGCAGCCACTGACTGTCTCTACGCACCCCAATACGTCCCTCCTTCCAAGTTGTGTGTTAGTGTGATTTAGTTTTCCTTTGAAATTTTATGGGAAAAATGACTGATTTACAGTTCATGGGGGTTGCCTAATCACATATATGAAGTTTTGGACAGATCTGACTTTTTTAACCCTTCGAAACAGACACCAATTATGGCACTTCCGGTTGGCACAGGAAGCTATAAGTCAACACATATCCTCATTGGGGTATGCTTTTACAGAATCCTGAGTTTTAAGTCTTTACGTTCAGAACTGACTGATTTACACAGGGTTGAATGCACTATGTCTATCAAACTGCAAGGCAGGGTATGGATATACACTTTTAGGGTGATTTTAACCACTTCCGGTTGGTCCAGGAAGCTTAGAATCAACACAGGTAGACCTCATAGTGGCCTGATTGGACTGTCACCGAAGACAGGTTCATACGGCATTCATAACCCACATAGGCTTCAGGTTGAATTTAGGGGTGCAGGCAATGTATTCCTATGGGGAGAGATGTCATTGTAATCTGTGAGATCAAAAAACCCTGTTTTAGTGTGAAGGGTTAATGCCACACAGTCAAGGTTAGGCTTGCACAGATCGGGAGGACCTTAGGAACATTCCTGTGGTGGAATTTTTCTTCTCACCCTAACGGTTCTCTCACTGTCACCCAAAATCAAATGACGTTGTGGGGCAGGCTTCATTTTGGGCCTACTTTTCTAATGGTCGCTGCGCTTAGACCGAGCGAGCTACGGTCAAGCGGGATATCTCGTTGAAGTCGGCACAGTCTGGAGACTATGGTGATGCCATTTCTTGTGTTGATTTCAGAATGCCATTTTGGTGATGGTCCCTCTCCGTTTAAACACATTGCAAATGTACAAAAGTCAACTAGCAAGTCAGTGTCCATCAGTCAATTAGATGTCATTATGACACCAAACTGATACCAATTGACACCAAACCCACTTTTTCCAACTCATTTAGAAGCCTACTATCACATATGTCAGAGCAGGCCCATAATTCACAGCGCCTTCAGTTTAAAACATAATAAAACGTAAAACACATAGTTACGTTCTAGCTGCGGGTCCAGTTCGGACATTATGTGTAGGCCTATGTGAGGCGACCCCGAATCCCGAGTTTCGGCTCGATAGGTCCTTCGGTGCCCGAGCAAAACCCTAATTGGTGCTGAAAATCCACTTTTTTACATGCCTTGCTACGGGGTCCTTGAATGAGCTATCGGACAGAAACGTTGGGGTCCGTCTCTATGGGCCGAGCCGGTTTCACTGCACCTAGCCTTGCGTCTCTGAGACTTTTCTAAATGTCGTCATTTTCGTAATGGTCAAAATGAATTGAAGTCATTGCAAATGTACGAGGCTGTTCCTCGGTCCGAGAACCTTCTAGAGCCACCTAACTCACCACGCACTATCGACCGGAGGTCTAGAACAGGTTTCTAAAGTTTCGGAACTCTAGGTCTGACTGTTCTTTTTTAGCTCGAACAAAGCTAACTATTGCAGCCACTGACTGTCTCTACGCACCCCAATACGTCCCTCCTTCCAAGTTGTGTGTTAGTGTGATTTAGTTTTCCTTTGAAATTTTATGGGAAAAATGACTGATTTACAGTTCATGGGGGTTGCCTAATCACACATATGAAGTTTTGGACAGATCTGACTTTTTTAACCCTTCGAAACAGCCCCTGAGACACCAATTATGGCACTTCCGGTTGGCACAGGAAGCTATAAGTCAACACATATCCTCATTGGGGTATGCTTTTACAGAATCCTGAGTTTTAAGTCTTTACGTTCAGAACTGACTGATTTACACAGGGTTGAATGCACTATGTCTATCAAACTACAAGGCAGGGTATGGATATACACTTTTAGGGTGATTTTAACCACTTCCGGTTGGTCCAGGAAGCTTAGAATCAACACAGGTAGACCTCATAGTGGCCTGATTGGACTGTCACCGAAGACAGGTTCATACGGCATTCATAACCCACATAGGCTTCAGGTTGAATTTAGGGGTGCAGGCAATGTATTCCTATGGGGAGAGATGTCATTGTAATCTGTGAGATCAAAAAACCCTGTTTTAGTGTGAAGGGTTAATGCCACATGGTCACGGTTAGGCTTGCACAGATCGGGAGGACCTTAGGAACATTCCTGTGGTGGAATTTTTCTTCTCACCCTAACGGTTCTCTCACTGTCACCCAAAATCAAATGACGTTGTGGGGCAGGCTTCATTTTGGGCCTACTTTTCTAATGGTCGCTGCGCTTAGACCGAGCGAGCTACGGTCAAGCGGGATATCTCGTTGAAGTCGGCACAGTCTGGAGACTATGGTGATGCCATTTCTTGTGTTGATTTCAGAATGCCATTTTGGTGATGGTCCCTCTCCGTTTAAACACATTGCAAATGTACAAAAGTCAACTAGCAAGTCAGTGTCCATCAGTCAATTAGATGTCATTATGACACCAAACTGATACCAATTGACACCAAACCCACTTTTTCCAACTCATTTAGAAGCCTACTATCACATATGTCAGAGCAGGCCCATAATTCACAGCGCCTTCAGTTTAAAACATAATAAAACGTAAAACACATAGTTACGTTCTAGCTGCGGGTCCAGTTCGGACATTATGTGTAGGCCTATGTGAGGCGACCCCGAATCCCGAGTTTCGGCTCGATAGGTCCTTCGGTGCCCGAGCAAAACCCTAATTGGTGCTGAAAATCCACTTTTTTACATGCCTTGCTACGGGGTCCTTGAATGAGCTATCGGACAGAAACGTTGGGGTCCGTCTCTATGGGCCGAGCCGGTTTCACTGCACCTAGCCTTGTGTCTCTGAGACTTTTCTAAATGTCGTCATTTTCGTAATGGTCAAAATGAATTGAAGTCATTGCAAATGTACGAGGCTGTTCCTCGGTCCGAGAACCTTCTAGAGCCACCTAACTCACCACGCACTATCGACCGGAGGTCTAGAACAGGTTTCTAAAGTTTCGGAACTCTAGGTCTGACGGTTCTTTTTTAGCTCGAACAAAGCTAACTATTGCAGCCACTGACTGTCTCTACGCACCCCAATACGTCCCTCCTTCCAAGTTGTGTGTTAGTGTGATTTAGTTTTCCTTTGAAATTTTATGGGAAAAATGACTGATTTACAGTTCATGGGGGTTGCCTAATCACACATATGAAGTTTTGGACAGATCTGACTTTTTTAACCCTTCGAAACAGCCCCTGAGACACCAATTATGGCACTTCCGGTTGGCACAGGAAGCTATAAGTCAACACATATCCTCATTGGGGTATGCTTTTACAGAATCCTGAGTTTTAAGTCTTTACGTTCAGAACTGACTGATTTACACAGGGTTGAATGCACTATGTCTATCAAACTGCAAGGCAGGGTATGGATATACACTTTTAGGGTGATTTTAACCACTTCCGGTTGGTCCAGGAAGCTTAGAATCAACACAGGTAGACCTCATAGTGGCCTGATTGGACTGTCACCGAAGACAGGTTCATACGGCATTCATAACCCACATAGGCTTCAGGTTGAATTTAGGGGTGCAGGCAATGTATTCCTATGGGGAGAGATGTCATTGTAATCTGTGAGATCAAAAAACCCTGTTTTAGTGTGAAGGGTTAATGCCACACGGTCAAGGTTAGGCTTGCACAGATCGGGAGGACCTTAGGAACATTCCTGTGGTGGAATTTTTCTTCTCACCCTAACGGTTCTCTCACTGTCACCCAAAATCAAATGACGTTGTGGGGCAGGCTTCATTTTGGGCCTACTTTTCTAATGGTCGCTGCGCTTAGACCGAGCGAGCTACGGTCAAGCGGGATATCTCGTTGAAGTCGGCACAGTCTGGAGACTATGGTGATGCCATTTCTTGTGTTGATTTCAGAATGCCATTTTGGTGATGGTCCCTCTCCGTTTAAACACATTGCAAATGTACAAAAGTCAACTAGCAAGTCAGTGTCCATCAGTCAATTAGATGTCATTATGACACCAAACTGATACCAATTGACACCAAACCCACTTTTTCCAACTCATTTAGAAGCCTACTATCACATATGTCAGAGCAGGCCCATAATTCACAGCGCCTTCAGTTTAAAACATAATAAAACGTAAAACACATAGTTACGTTCTAGCTGCGGGTCCAGTTCGGACATTATGTGTAGGCCCATGTGAGGCGACCCCGAATCCGGAGTTTCGGCTCGATAGGTCCTTCGGTGCCCGAGCAAAACCCTAATTGGTGCTGAAAATCCACTTTTTTACATGCCTTGCTACGGGGTCCTTGAATGAGCTATCGGACAGAAACGTTGGGGTCCGTCTCTATGGGCCGAGCCGGTTTCACTGCACCTAGCCTTGCGTCTCTGAGACTTTTCTAAATGTCGTCATTTTCGTAATGGTCAAAATGAATTGAAGTCATTGCAAATGTACGAGGCTGTTCCTCGGTCCGAGAACCTTCTAGAGCCACCTAACTCACCACGCACTATCGACCGGAGGTCTAGAACAGGTTTCTAAAGTTTCGGAACTCTAGGTCTGACGGTTCTTTTTTAGCTCGAACAAAGCTAACTATTGCAGCCACTGACTGTCTCTACGCACCCCAATACGTCCCTCCTTCCAAGTTGTGTGTTAGTGTGATTTAGTTTTCCTTTGAAATTTTATGGGAAAAATGACTGATTTACAGTTCATGGGGGTTGCCTAATCACACATATGAAGTTTTGGACAGATCTGACTTTTTTAACCCTTCGAAACAGCCCCTGAGACACCAATTATGGCACTTCCGGTTGGCACAGGAAGCTATAAGTCAACACATATCCTCATTGGGGTATGCTTTTACAGAATCCTGAGTTTTAAGTCTTTACGTTCAGAACTGACTGATTTACACAGGGTTGAATGCACTATGTCTATCAAACTGCAAGGCAGGGTATGGATATACACTTTTAGGGTGATTTTAACCACTTCCGGTTGGTCCAGGAAGCTTAGAATCAACACAGGTAGACCTCATAGTGGCCTGATTGGACTGTCACCGAAGACAGGTTCATACGGCATTCATAACCCACATAGGCTTCAGGTTGAATTTAGGGGTGCAGGCAATGTATTCCTATGGGGAGAGATGTCATTGTAATCTGTGAGATCAAAAAACCCTGTTTTAGTGTGAAGGGTTAATGCCACACGGTCAAGGTTAGGCTTGCACAGATCGGGAGGACCTTAGGAACATTCCTGTGGTGGAATTTTTCTTCTCACCCTAACGGTTCTCTCACTGTCACCCAAAATCAAATGACGTTGTGGGGCAGGCTTCATTTTGGGCCTACTTTTCTAATGGTCGCTGCGCTTAGACCGAGCGAGCTACGGTCAAGCGGGATATCTCGTTGAAGTCGGCACAGTCTGGAGACTATGGTGATGCCATTTCTTGTGTTGATTTCAGAATGCCATTTTGGTGATGGTCCCTCTCCGTTTAAACACATTGCAAATGTACAAAAGTCAACTAGCAAGTCAGTGTCCATCAGTCAATTAGATGTCATTATGACACCAAACTGATACCAATTGACACCAAACCCACTTTTTCCAACTCATTTAGAAGCCTACTATCACATATGTCAGAGCAGGCCCATAATTCACAGCGCCTTCAGTTTAAAACATAATAAAACGTAAAACACATAGTTACGTTCTAGCTGCGGGTCCAGTTCGGACATTATGTGTAGGCCTATGTGAGGCGACCCCGAATCCCGAGTTTCGGCTCGATAGGTCCTTCGGTGCCCGAGCAAAACCCTATTTGGTGCTGAAAATCCACTTTTTTACATGCCTTGCTACGGGGTCCTTGAATGAGCTATCGGACAGAAACGTTGGGGTCCGTCTCTATGGGCCGAGCCGGTTTCACTGCACCTAGCCTTGCGTCTCTGAGACTTTTCTAAATGTCGTCATTTTCGTAATGGTCAAAATGAATTGAAGTCATTGCAAATGTACGAGGCTGTTCCTCGGTCCGAGAACCTTCTAGAGCCACCTAACTCACCACGCACTATCGACCGGAGGTCTAGAACAGGTTTCTAAAGTTTCGGAACTCTAGGTCTGACGGTTCTTTTTTAGCTCGAACAAAGCTAACTATTGCAGCCACTGACTGTCTCTACGCACCCCAATACGTCCCTCCTTCCAAGTTGTGTGTTAGTGTGATTTAGTTTTCCTTTGAAATTTTATGGGAAAAATGACTGATTTACAGTTCATGGGGGTTGCCTAATCACACATATGAAGTTTTGGACAGATCTGACTTTTTTAACCCTTCGAAACAGCCCCTGAGACACCAATTATGGCACTTCCGGTTGGCACAGGAAGCTATAAGTCAACACATATCCTCATTGGGGTATGCTTTTACAGAATCCTGAGTTTTAAGTCTTTACGTTCAGAACTGACTGATTTACACAGGGTTGAATGCACTATGTCTATCAAACTGCAAGGCAGGGTATGGATATACACTTTTAGGGTGATTTTAACCACTTCCGGTTGGTCCAGGAAGCTTAGAATCAACACAGGTAGACCTCATAGTGGCCTGATTGGACTGTCACCGAAGACAGGTTCATACGGCATTCATAACCCACATAGGCTTCAGGTTGAATTTAGGGGTGCAGGCAATGTATTCCTATGGGGAGAGATGTCATTGTAATCTGTGAGATCAAAAAACCCTGTTTTAGTGTGAAGGGTTAATGCCACACGGTCAAGGTTAGGCTTGCACAGATCGGGAGGACCTTAGGAACATTCCTGTGGTGGAATTTTTCTTCTCACCCTAACGGTTCTCTCACTGTCACCCAAAATCAAATGACGTTGTGGGGCAGGCTTCATTTTGGGCCTACTTTTCTAATGGTCGCTGCGCTTAGACCGAGCGAGCTACGGTCAAGCGGGATATCTCGTTGAAGTCGGCACAGTCTGGAGACTATGGTGATGCCATTTCTTGTGTTGATTTCAGAATGCCATTTTGGTGATGGTCCCTCTCCGTTTAAACACATTGCAAATGTACAAAAGTCAACTAGCAAGTCAGTGTCCATCAGTCAATTAGATGTCATTATGACACCAAACTGATACCAATTGACACCAAACCCACTTTTTCCAACTCATTTAGAAGCCTACTATCACATATGTCAGAGCAGGCCCATAATTCACAGCGCCTTCAGTTTAAAACATAATAAAACGTAAAACACATAGTTACGTTCTAGCTGCGGGTCCAGTTCGGACATTATGTGTAGGCCTATGTGAGGCGACCCCGAATCCCGAGTTTCGGCTCGATAGGTCCTTCGGTGCCCGAGCAAAACCCTATTTGGTGCTGAAAATCCACTTTTTTACATGCCTTGCTACGGGGTCCTTGAATGAGCTATCGGACAGAAACGTTGGGGTCCGTCTCTATGGGCCGAGCCGGTTTCACTGCACCTAGCCTTGCGTCTCTGAGACTTTTCTAAATGTCGTCATTTTCGTAATGGTCAAAATGAATTGAAGTCATTGCAAATGTACGAGGCTGTTCCTCGGTCCGAGAACCTTCTAGAGCCACCTAACTCACCACGCACTATCGACCGGAGGTCTAGAACAGGTTTCTAAAGTTTCGGAACTCTAGGTCTGACTGTTCTTTTTTAGCTCGAACAAAGCTAACTATTGCAGCCACTGACTGTCTCTACGCACCCCAATACGTCCCTCCTTCCAAGTTGTGTGTTAGTGTGATTTAGTTTTCCTTTGAAATTTTATGGGAAAAATGACTGATTTACAGTTCATGGGGGTTGCCTAATCACACATATGAAGTTTTGGACAGATCTGACTTTTTTAACCCTTCGAAACAGCCCCTGAGACACCAATTATGGCACTTCCGGTTGGCACAGGAAGCTATAAGTCAACACATATCCTCATTGGGGTATGCTTTTACAGAATCCTGAGTTTTAAGTCTTTACGTTCAGAACTGACTGATTTACACAGGGTTGAATGCACTATGTCTATCAAACTGCAAGGCAGGGTATGGATATACACTTTTAGGGTGATTTTAACCACTTCCGGTTGGTCCAGGAAGCTTAGAATCAACACAGGTAGACCTCATAGTGGCCTGATTGGACTGTCACCGAAGACAGGTTCATACGGCATTCATAACCCACATAGGCTTCAGGTTGAATTTAGGGGTGCAGGCAATGTATTCCTATGGGGAGAGATGTCATTGTAATCTGTGAGATCAAAAAACCCTGTTTTAGTGTGAAGGGTTAATGCCACATGGTCACGGTTAGGCTTGCACAGATCGGGAGGACCTTAGGAACATTCCTGTGGTGGAATTTTTCTTCTCACCCTAACGGTTCTCTCACTGTCACCCAAAATCAAATGACGTTGTGGGGCAGGCTTCATTTTGGGCCTACTTTTCTAATGGTCGCTGCGCTTAGACCGAGCGAGCTACGGTCAAGCGGGATATCTCGTTGAAGTCGGCACAGTCTGGAGACTATGGTGATGCCATTTTTTGTGTTGATTTCAGAATGCCATTTTGGTGATGGTCCCTCTCCGTTTAAACACATTGCAAATGTACAAAAGTCAACTAGCAAGTCAGTGTCCATCAGTCAATTAGATGTCATTATGACACCAAACTGATACCAATTGACACCAAACCCACTTTTTCCAACTCATTTAGAAGCCTACTATCACATATGTCAGAGCAGGCCCATAATTCACAGCGCCTTCAGTTTAAAACATAATAAAACGTAAAACACATAGTTACGTTCTAGCTGCGGGTCCAGTTCGGACATTATGTGTAGGCCCATGTGAGGCGACCCCGAATCCCGAGTTTCGGCTCGATAGGTCCTTCGGTGCCCGAGCAAAACCCTAATTGGTGCTGAAAATCCACTTTTTTACATGCCTTGCTACGGGGTCCTTGAATGAGCTATCGGACAGAAACGTTGGGGTCCGTCTCTATGGGCCGAGCCGGTTTCACTGCACCTAGCCTTGCGTCTCTGAGACTTTTCTAAATGTCGTCATTTTCGTAATGGTCAAAATGAATTGAAGTCATTGCAAATGTACGAGGCTGTTCCTCGGTCCGAGAACCTTCTAGAGCCACCTAACTCACCACGCACTATCGACCGGAGGTCTAGAACAGGTTTCTAAAGTTTCGGAACTCTAGGTCTGACTGTTCTTTTTTAGCTCGAACAAAGCTAACTATTGCAGCCACTGACTGTCTCTACGCACCCCAATACGTCCCTCCTTCCAAGTTGTGTGTTAGTGTGATTTAGTTTTCCTTTGAAATTTTATGGGAAAAATGACTGATTTACAGTTCATGGGGGTTGCCTAATCACACATATGAAGTTTTGGACAGATCTGACTTTTTTAACCCTTCGAAACAGCCCCTGAGACACCAATTATGGCACTTCCGGTTGGCACAGGAAGCTATAAGTCAACACATATCCTCATTGGGGTATGCTTTTACAGAATCCTGAGTTTTAAGTCTTTACGTTCAGAACTGACTGATTTACACAGGGTTGAATGCACTATGTCTATCAAACTGCAAGGCAGGGTATGGATATACACTTTTAGGGTGATTTTAACCACTTCCGGTTGGTCCAGGAAGCTTAGAATCAACACAGGTAGACCTCATAGTGGCCTGATTGGACTGTCACCGAAGACAGGTTCATACGGCATTCATAACCCACATAGGCTTCAGGTTGAATTTAGGGGTGCAGGCAATGTATTCCTATGGGGAGAGATGTCATTGTAATCTGTGAGATCAAAAAACCCTGTTTTAGTGTGAAGGGTTAATGCCACATGGTCACGGTTAGGCTTGCACAGATCGGGAGGACCTTAGGAACATTCCTGTGGTGGAATTTTTCTTCTCACCCTAACGGTTCTCTCACTGTCACCCAAAATCAAATGACGTTGTGGGGCAGGCTTCATTTTGGGCCTACTTTTCTAATGGTCGCTGCGCTTAGACCGAGCGAGCTACGGTCAAGCGGGATATCTCGTTGAAGTCGGCACAGTCTGGAGACTATGGTGATGCCATTTTTTGTGTTGATTTCAGAATGCCATTTTGGTGATGGTCCCTCTCCGTTTAAACACATTGCAAATGTACAAAAGTCAACTAGCAAGTCAGTGTCCATCAGTCAATTAGATGTCATTATGACACCAAACTGATACCAATTGACACCAAACCCACTTTTTCCAACTCATTTAGAAGCCTACTATCACATATGTCAGAGCAGGCCCATAATTCACAGCGCCTTCAGTTTAAAACATAATAAAACGTAAAACACATAGTTACGTTCTAGCTGCGGGTCCAGTTCGGACATTATGTGTAGGCCCATGTGAGGCGACCCCGAATCCCGAGTTTCGGCTCGATAGGTCCTTCGGTGCCCGAGCAAAACCCTAATTGGTGCTGAAAATCCACTTTTTTACATGCCTTGCTACGGGGTCCTTGAATGAGCTATCGGACAGAAACGTTGGGGTCCGTCTCTATGGGCCGAGCCGGTTTCACTGCACCTAGCCTTGCGTCTCTGAGACTTTTCTAAATGTCGTCATTTTCGTAATGGTCAAAATGAATTGAAGTCATTGCAAATGTACGAGGCTGTTCCTCGGTCCGAGAACCTTCTAGAGCCACCTAACTCACCACGCACTATCGACCGGAGGTCTAGAACAGGTTTCTAAAGTTTCGGAACTCTAGGTCTGACGGTTCTTTTTTAGCTCGAACAAAGCTAACTATTGCAGCCACTGACTGTCTCTACGCACCCCAATACGTCCCTCCTTCCAAGTTGTGTGTTAGTGTGATTTAGTTTTCCTTTGAAATTTTATGGGAAAAATGACTGATTTACAGTTCATGGGGGTTGCCTAATCACACATATGAAGTTTTGGACAGATCTGACTTTTTTAACCCTTCGAAACAGCCCCTGAGACACCAATTATGGCACTTCCGGTTGGCACAGGAAGCTATAAGTCAACACATATCCTCATTGGGGTATGCTTTTACAGAATCCTGAGTTTTAAGTCTTTACGTTCAGAACTGACTGATTTACACAGGGTTGAATGCACTATGTCTATCAAACTGCAAGGCAGGGTATGGATATACACTTTTAGGGTGATTTTAACCACTTCCGGTTGGTCCAGGAAGCTTAGAATCAACACAGGTAGACCTCATAGTGGCCTGATTGGACTGTCACCGAAGACAGGTTCATACGGCATTCATAACCCACATAGGCTTCAGGTTGAATTTAGGGGTGCAGGCAATGTATTCCTATGGGGAGAGATGTCATTGTAATCTGTGCGATCAAAAAACCCTGTTTTAGTGTGAAGGGTTAATGCCACACGGTCAAGGTTTGCACAGATCGGGAGGACCTTAGGAACATTCCTGTGGTGGAATTTTTCTTCTCACCCTAACGGTTCTCTCACTGTCACCCAAAATCAAATGACGTTGTGGGGCAGGCTTCATTTTGGGCCTACTTTTCTAATGGTCGCTGCGCTTAGACCGAGCGAGCTACGGTCAAGCGGGATATCTCGTTGAAGTCGGCACAGTCTGGAGACTATGGTGATGCCATTTTTTGTGTTGATTTCAGAATGCCATTTTGGTGATGGTCCCTCTCCGTTTAAACACATTGCAAATGTACAAAAGTCAACTAGCAAGTCAGTGTCCATCAGTCAATTAGATGTCATTATGACACCAAACTGATACCAATTGACACCAAACCCACTTTTTCCAACTCATTTAGAAGCCTACTATCACATATGTCAGAGCAGGCCCATAATTCACAGCGCCTTCAGTTTAAAACATAATAAAACGTAAAACACATAGTTACGTTCTAGCTGCGGGTCCAGTTCGGACATTATGTGTAGGCCCATGTGAGGCGACCCCGAATCCCGAGTTTCGGCTCGATAGGTCCTTCGGTGCCCGAGCAAAACCCTAATTGGTGCTGAAAATCCACTTTTTTACATGCCTTGCTACGGGGTCCTTGAATGAGCTATCGGACAGAAACGTTGGGGTCCGTCTCTATGGGCCGAGCCGGTTTTACTGCACCTAGCCTTGCGTCTCTGAGACTTTTCTAAATGTCGTCATTTTCGTAATGGTCAAAATGAATTGAAGTCATTGCAAATGTACGAGGCTGTTCCTCGGTCCGAGAACCTTCTAGAGCCACCTAACTCACCACGCACTATCGACCGGAGGTCTAGAACAGGTTTCTAAAGTTTCGGAACTCTAGGTCTGACTGTTCTTTTTTAGCTCGAACAAAGCTAACTATTGCAGCCACTGACTGTCTCTACGCACCCCAATACGTCCCTCCTTCCAAGTTGTGTGTTAGTGTGATTTAGTTTTCCTTTGAAATTTTATGGGAAAAATGACTGATTTACAGTTCATGGGGGTTGCCTAATCACACATATGAAGTTTTGGACAGATCTGACTTTTTTAACCCTTCGAAACAGCCCCTGAGACACCAATTATGGCACTTCCGGTTGGCACAGGAAGCTATAAGTCAACACATATCCTCATTGGGGTATGCTTTTACAGAATCCTGAGTTTTAAGTCTTTACGTTCAGAACTGACTGATTTACACAGGGTTGAATGCACTATGTCTATCAAACTGCAAGGCAGGGTATGGATATACACTTTTAGGGTGATTTTAACCACTTCCGGTTGGTCCAGGAAGCTTAGAATCAACACAGGTAGACCTCATAGTGGCCTGATTGGACTGTCACCGAAGACAGGTTCATACGGCATTCATAACCCACATAGGCTTCAGGTTGAATTTAGGGGTGCAGGCAATGTATTCCTATGGGGAGAGATGTCATTGTAATCTGTGCGATCAAAAAACCCTGTTTTAGTGTGAAGGGTTAATGCCACACGGTCAAGGTTAGGCTTGCACAGATCGGGAGGACCTTAGGAACATTCCTGTGGTGGAATTTTTCTTCTCACCCTAACGGTTCTCTCACTGTCACCCAAAATCAAATGACGTTGTGGGGCAGGCTTCATTTTGGGCCTACTTTTCTAATGGTCGCTGCGCTTAGACCGAGCGAGCTACGGTCAAGCGGGATATCTCGTTGAAGTCGGCACAGTCTGGAGACTATGGTGATGCCATTTTTTGTGTTGATTTCAGAATGCCATTTTGGTGATGGTCCCTCTCCGTTTAAACACATTGCAAATGTACAAAAGTCAACTAGCAAGTCAGTGTCCATCAGTCAATTAGATGTCATTATGACACCAAACTGATACCAATTGACACCAAACCCACTTTTTCCAACTCATTTAGAAGCCTACTATCACATATGTCAGAGCAGGCCCATAATTCACAGCGCCTTCAGTTTAAAACATAATAAAACGTAAAACACATAGTTACGTTCTAGCTGCGGGTCCAGTTCGGACATTATGTGTAGGCCCATGTGAGGCGACCCCGAATCCCGAGTTTCGGCTCGATAGGTCCTTCGGTGCCCGAGCAAAACCCTAATTGGTGCTGAAAATCCACTTTTTTACATGCCTTGCTACGGGGTCCTTGAATGAGCTATCGGACAGAAACGTTGGGGTCCGTCTCTATGGGCCGAGCCGGTTTCACTGCACCTAGCCTTGCGTCTCTGAGACTTTTCTAAATGTCGTCATTTTCGTAATGGTCAAAATGAATTGAAGTCATTGCAAATGTACGAGGCTGTTCCTCGGTCCGAGAACCTTCTAGAGCCACCTAACTCACCACGCACTATCGACCGGAGGTCTAGAACAGGTTTCTAAAGTTTCGGAACTCTAGGTCTGACTGTTCTTTTTTAGCTCGAACAAAGCTAACTATTGCAGCCACTGACTGTCTCTACGCACCCCAATACGTCCCTCCTTCCAAGTTGTGTGTTAGTGTGATTTAGTTTTCCTTTGAAATTTTATGGGAAAAATGACTGATTTACAGTTCATGGGGGTTGCCTAATCACACATATGAAGTTTTGGACAGATCTGACTTTTTTAACCCTTCGAAACAGCCCCTGAGACACCAATTATGGCACTTCCGGTTGGCACAGGAAGCTATAAGTCAACACATATCCTCATTGGGGTATGCTTTTACAGAATCCTGAGTTTTAAGTCTTTACGTTCAGAACTGACTGATTTACACAGGGTTGAATGCACTATGTCTATCAAACTGCAAGGCAGGGTATGGATATACACTTTTAGGGTGATTTTAACCACTTCCGGTTGGTCCAGGAAGCTTAGAATCAACACAGGTAGACCTCATAGTGGCCTGATTGGACTGTCACCGAAGACAGGTTCATACGGCATTCATAACCCACATAGGCTTCAGGTTGAATTTAGGGGTGCAGGCAATGTATTCCTATGGGGAGAGATGTCATTGTAATCTGTGAGATCAAAAAACCCTGTTTTAGTGTGAAGGGTTAATGCCACACGGTCAAGGTTAGGCTTGCACAGATCGGGAGGACCTTAGGAACATTCCTGTGGTGGAATTTTTCTTCTCACCCTAACGGTTCTCTCACTGTCACCCAAAATCAAATGACGTTGTGGGGCAGGCTTCATTTTGGGCCTACTTTTCTAATGGTCGCTGCGCTTAGACCGAGCGAGCTACGGTCAAGCGGGATATCTCGTTGAAGTCGGCACAGTCTGGAGACTATGGTGATGCCATTTCTTGTGTTGATTTCAGAATGCCATTTTGGTGATGGTCCCTCTCCGTTTAAACACATTGCAAATGTACAAAAGTCAACTAGCAAGTCAGTGTCCATCAGTCAATTAGATGTCATTATGACACCAAACTGATACCAATTGACACCAAACCCACTTTTTCCAACTCATTTAGAAGCCTACTATCACATATGTCAGAGCAGGCCCATAATTCACAGCGCCTTCAGTTTAAAACATAATAAAACGTAAAACACATAGTTACGTTCTAGCTGCGGGTCCAGTTCGGACATTATGTGTAGGCCCATGTGAGGCGACCCCGAATCCCGAGTTTCGGCTCGATAGGTCCTTCGGTGCCCGAGCAAAACCCTAATTGGTGCTGAAAATCCACTTTTTTACATGCCTTGCTACGGGGTCCTTGAATGAGCTATCGGACAGAAACGTTGGGGTCCGTCTCTATGGGCCGAGCCGGTTTCACTGCACCTAGCCTTGCGTCTCTGAGACTTTTCTAAATGTCGTCATTTTCGTAATGGTCAAAATGAATTGAAGTCATTGCAAATGTACGAGGCTGTTCCTCGGTCCGAGAACCTTCTAGAGCCACCTAACTCACCACGCACTATCGACCGGAGGTCTAGAACAGGTTTCTAAAGTTTCGGAACTCTAGGTCTGACTGTTCTTTTTTAGCTCGAACAAAGCTAACTATTGCAGCCACTGACTGTCTCTACGCACCCCAATACGTCCCTCCTTCCAAGTTGTGTGTTAGTGTGATTTAGTTTTCCTTTGAAATTTTATGGGAAAAATGACTGATTTACAGTTCATGGGGGTTGCCTAATCACACATATGAAGTTTTGGACAGATCTGACTTTTTTAACCCTTCGAAACAGACACCAATTATGGCACTTCCGGTTGGCACAGGAAGCTATAAGTCAACACATATCCTCATTGGGGTATGCTTTTACAGAATCCTGAGTTTTAAGTCTTTACGTTCAGAACTGACTGATTTACACAGGGTTGAATGCACTATGTCTATCAAACTGCAAGGCAGGGTATGGATATACACTTTTAGGGTGATTTTAACCACTTCCGGTTGGTCCAGGAAGCTTAGAATCAACACAGGTAGACCTCATAGTGGCCTGATTGGACTGTCACCGAAGACAGGTTCATACGGCATTCATAACCCACATAGGCTTCAGGTTGAATTTAGGGGTGCAGGCAATGTATTCCTATGGGGAGAGATGTCATTGTAATCTGTGAGATCAAAAAACCCTGTTTTAGTGTGAAGGGTTAATGCCACACGGTCAAGGTTAGGCTTGCACAGATCGGGAGGACCTTAGGAACATTCCTGTGGTGGAATTTTTCTTCTCACCCTAACGGTTCTCTCACTGTCACCCAAAATCAAATGACGTTGTGGGGCAGGCTTCATTTTGGGCCTACTTTTCTAATGGTCGCTGCGCTTAGACCGAGCGAGCTACGGTCAAGCGGGATATCTCGTTGAAGTCGGCACAGTCTGGAGACTATGGTGATGCCATTTCTTGTGTTGATTTCAGAATGCCATTTTGGTGATGGTCCCTCTCCGTTTAAACACATTGCAAATGTACAAAAGTCAACTAGCAAGTCAGTGTCCATCAGTCAATTAGATGTCATTATGACACCAAACTGATACCAATTGACACCAAACCCACTTTTTCCAACTCATTTAGAAGCCTACTATCACATATGTCAGAGCAGGCCCATAATTCACAGCGCCTTCAGTTTAAAACATAATAAAACGTAAAACACATAGTTACGTTCTAGCTGCGGGTCCAGTTCGGACATTATGTGTAGGCCTATGTGAGGCGACCCCGAATCCCGAGTTTCGGCTCGATAGGTCCTTCGGTGCCCGAGCAAAACCCTAATTGGTGCTGAAAATCCACTTTTTTACATGCCTTGCTACGGGGTCCTTGAATGAGCTATCGGACAGAAACGTTGGGGTCCGTCTCTATGGGCCGAGCCGGTTTCACTGCACCTAGCCTTGTGTCTCTGAGACTTTTCTAAATGTCGTCATTTTCGTAATGGTCAAAATGAATTGAAGTCATTGCAAATGTACGAGGCTGTTCCTCGGTCCGAGAACCTTCTAGAGCCACCTAACTCACCACGCACTATCGACCGGAGGTCTAGAACAGGTTTCTAAAGTTTCGGAACTCTAGGTCTGACGGTTCTTTTTTAGCTCGAACAAAGCTAACTATTGCAGCCACTGACTGTCTCTACGCACCCCAATACGTCCCTCCTTCCAAGTTGTGTGTTAGTGTGATTTAGTTTTCCTTTGAAATTTTATGGGAAAAATGACTGATTTACAGTTCATGGGGGTTGCCTAATCACACATATGAAGTTTTGGACAGATCTGACTTTTTTAACCCTTCGAAACAGACACCAATTATGGCACTTCCGGTTGGCACAGGAAGCTATAAGTCAACACATATCCTCATTGGGGTATGCTTTTACAGAATCCTGAGTTTTAAGTCTTTACGTTCAGAACTGACTGATTTACACAGGGTTGAATGCACTATGTCTATCAAACTGCAAGGCAGGGTATGGATATACACTTTTAGGGTGATTTTAACCACTTCCGGTTGGTCCAGGAAGCTTAGAATCAACACAGGTAGACCTCATAGTGGCCTGATTGGACTGTCACCGAAGACAGGTTCATACGGCATTCATAACCCACATAGGCTTCAGGTTGAATTTAGGGGTGCAGGCAATGTATTCCTATGGGGAGAGATGTCATTGTAATCTGTGAGATCAAAAAAACCTGTTTTAGTGTGAAGGGTTAATGCCACACGGTCAAGGTTAGGCTTGCACAGATCGGGAGGACCTTAGGAACATTCCTGTGGTGGAATTTTTCTTCTCACCCTAACGGTTCTCTCACTGTCACCCAAAATCAAATGACGTTGTGGGGCAGGCTTCATTTTGGGCCTACTTTTCTAATGGTCGCTGCGCTTAGACCGAGCGAGCTACGGTCAAGCGGGATATCTCGTTGAAGTCGGCACAGTCTGGAGACTATGGTGATGCCATTTTTTGTGTTGATTTCAGAATGCCATTTTGGTGATGGTCCCTCTCCGTTTAAACACATTGCAAATGTACAAAAGTCAACTAGCAAGTCAGTGTCCATCAGTCAATTAGATGTCATTATGACACCAAACTGATACCAATTGACACCAAACCCACTTTTTCCAACTCATTTAGAAGCCTACTATCACATATGTCAGAGCAGGCCCATAATTCACAGCGCCTTCAGTTTAAAACATAATAAAACGTAAAACACATAGTTACGTTCTAGCTGCGGGTCCAGTTCGGACATTATGTGTAGGCCCATGTGAGGCGACCCCGAATCCGGAGTTTCGGCTCGATAGGTCCTTCGGTGCCCGAGCAAAACCCTAATTGGTGCTGAAAATCCACTTTTTTACATGCCTTGCTACGGGGTCCTTGAATGAGCTATCGGACAGAAACGTTGGGGTCCGTCTCTATGGGCCGAGCCGGTTTCACTGCACCTAGCCTTGTGTCTCTGAGACTTTTCTAAATGTCGTCATTTTCGTAATGGTCAAAATGAATTGAAGTCATTGCAAATGTACGAGGCTGTTCCTCGGTCCGAGAACCTTCTAGAGCCACCTAACTCACCACGCACTATCGACCGGAGGTCTAGAACAGGTTTCTAAAGTTTCGGAACTCTAGGTCTGACGGTTCTTTTTTAGCTCGAACAAAGCTAACTATTGCAGCCACTGACTGTCTCTACGCACCCCAATACGTCCCTCCTTCCAAGTTGTGTGTTAGTGTGATTTAGTTTTCCTTTGAAATTTTATGGGAAAAATGACTGATTTACAGTTCATGGGGGTTGCCTAATCACATATATGAAGTTTTGGACAGATCTGACTTTTTTAACCCTTCGAAACAGACACCAATTATGGCACTTCCGGTTGGCACAGGAAGCTATAAGTCAACACATATCCTCATTGGGGTATGCTTTTACAGAATCCTGAGTTTTAAGTCTTTACGTTCAGAACTGACTGATTTACACAGGGTTGAATGCACTATGTCTATCAAACTGCAAGGCAGGGTATGGATATACACTTTTAGGGTGATTTTAACCACTTCCGGTTGGTCCAGGAAGCTTAGAATCAACACAGGTAGACCTCATAGTGGCCTGATTGGACTGTCACCGAAGACAGGTTCATACGGCATTCATAACCCACATAGGCTTCAGGTTGAATTTAGGGGTGCAGGCAATGTATTCCTATGGGGAGAGATGTCATTGTAATCTGTGAGATCAAAAAACCCTGTTTTAGTGTGAAGGGTTAATGCCACACAGTCAAGGTTAGGCTTGCACAGATCGGGAGGACCTTAGGAACATTCCTGTGGTGGAATTTTTCTTCTCACCCTAACGGTTCTCTCACTGTCACCCAAAATCAAATGACGTTGTGGGGCAGGCTTCATTTTGGGCCTACTTTTCTAATGGTCGCTGCGCTTAGACCGAGCGAGCTACGGTCAAGCGGGATATCTCGTTGAAGTCGGCACAGTCTGGAGACTATGGTGATGCCATTTCTTGTGTTGATTTCAGAATGCCATTTTGGTGATGGTCCCTCTCCGTTTAAACACATTGCAAATGTACAAAAGTCAACTAGCAAGTCAGTGTCCATCAGTCAATTAGATGTCATTATGACACCAAACTGATACCAATTGACACCAAACCCACTTTTTCCAACTCATTTAGAAGCCTACTATCACATATGTCAGAGCAGGCCCATAATTCACAGCGCCTTCAGTTTAAAACATAATAAAACGTAAAACACATAGTTACGTTCTAGCTGCGGGTCCAGTTCGGACATTATGTGTAGGCCTATGTGAGGCGACCCCGAATCCCGAGTTTCGGCTCGATAGGTCCTTCGGTGCCCGAGCAAAACCCTAATTGGTGCTGAAAATCCACTTTTTTACATGCCTTGCTACGGGGTCCTTGAATGAGCTATCGGACAGAAACGTTGGGGTCCGTCTCTATGGGCCGAGCCGGTTTCACTGCACCTAGCCTTGCGTCTCTGAGACTTTTCTAAATGTCGTCATTTTCGTAATGGTCAAAATGAATTGAAGTCATTGCAAATGTACGAGGCTGTTCCTCGGTCCGAGAACCTTCTAGAGCCACCTAACTCACCACGCACTATCGACCGGAGGTCTAGAACAGGTTTCTAAAGTTTCGGAACTCTAGGTCTGACTGTTCTTTTTTAGCTCGAACAAAGCTAACTATTGCAGCCACTGACTGTCTCTACGCACCCCAATACGTCCCTCCTTCCAAGTTGTGTGTTAGTGTGATTTAGTTTTCCTTTGAAATTTTATGGGAAAAATGACTGATTTACAGTTCATGGGGGTTGCCTAATCACACATATGAAGTTTTGGACAGATCTGACTTTTTTAACCCTTCGAAACAGCCCCTGAGACACCAATTATGGCACTTCCGGTTGGCACAGGAAGCTATAAGTCAACACATATCCTCATTGGGGTATGCTTTTACAGAATCCTGAGTTTTAAGTCTTTACGTTCAGAACTGACTGATTTACACAGGGTTGAATGCACTATGTCTATCAAACTACAAGGCAGGGTATGGATATACACTTTTAGGGTGATTTTAACCACTTCCGGTTGGTCCAGGAAGCTTAGAATCAACACAGGTAGACCTCATAGTGGCCTGATTGGACTGTCACCGAAGACAGGTTCATACGGCATTCATAACCCACATAGGCTTCAGGTTGAATTTAGGGGTGCAGGCAATGTATTCCTATGGGGAGAGATGTCATTGTAATCTGTGAGATCAAAAAACCCTGTTTTAGTGTGAAGGGTTAATGCCACATGGTCACGGTTAGGCTTGCACAGATCGGGAGGACCTTAGGAACATTCCTGTGGTGGAATTTTTCTTCTCACCCTAACGGTTCTCTCACTGTCACCCAAAATCAAATGACGTTGTGGGGCAGGCTTCATTTTGGGCCTACTTTTCTAATGGTCGCTGCGCTTAGACCGAGCGAGCTACGGTCAAGCGGGATATCTCGTTGAAGTCGGCACAGTCTGGAGACTATGGTGATGCCATTTCTTGTGTTGATTTCAGAATGCCATTTTGGTGATGGTCCCTCTCCGTTTAAACACATTGCAAATGTACAAAAGTCAACTAGCAAGTCAGTGTCCATCAGTCAATTAGATGTCATTATGACACCAAACTGATACCAATTGACACCAAACCCACTTTTTCCAACTCATTTAGAAGCCTACTATCACATATGTCAGAGCAGGCCCATAATTCACAGCGCCTTCAGTTTAAAACATAATAAAACGTAAAACACATAGTTACGTTCTAGCTGCGGGTCCAGTTCGGACATTATGTGTAGGCCTATGTGAGGCGACCCCGAATCCCGAGTTTCGGCTCGATAGGTCCTTCGGTGCCCGAGCAAAACCCTAATTGGTGCTGAAAATCCACTTTTTTACATGCCTTGCTACGGGGTCCTTGAATGAGCTATCGGACAGAAACGTTGGGGTCCGTCTCTATGGGCCGAGCCGGTTTCACTGCACCTAGCCTTGTGTCTCTGAGACTTTTCTAAATGTCGTCATTTTCGTAATGGTCAAAATGAATTGAAGTCATTGCAAATGTACGAGGCTGTTCCTCGGTCCGAGAACCTTCTAGAGCCACCTAACTCACCACGCACTATCGACCGGAGGTCTAGAACAGGTTTCTAAAGTTTCGGAACTCTAGGTCTGACGGTTCTTTTTTAGCTCGAACAAAGCTAACTATTGCAGCCACTGACTGTCTCTACGCACCCCAATACGTCCCTCCTTCCAAGTTGTGTGTTAGTGTGATTTAGTTTTCCTTTGAAATTTTATGGGAAAAATGACTGATTTACAGTTCATGGGGGTTGCCTAATCACACATATGAAGTTTTGGACAGATCTGACTTTTTTAACCCTTCGAAACAGCCCCTGAGACACCAATTATGGCACTTCCGGTTGGCACAGGAAGCTATAAGTCAACACATATCCTCATTGGGGTATGCTTTTACAGAATCCTGAGTTTTAAGTCTTTACGTTCAGAACTGACTGATTTACACAGGGTTGAATGCACTATGTCTATCAAACTGCAAGGCAGGGTATGGATATACACTTTTAGGGTGATTTTAACCACTTCCGGTTGGTCCAGGAAGCTTAGAATCAACACAGGTAGACCTCATAGTGGCCTGATTGGACTGTCACCGAAGACAGGTTCATACGGCATTCATAACCCACATAGGCTTCAGGTTGAATTTAGGGGTGCAGGCAATGTATTCCTATGGGGAGAGATGTCATTGTAATCTGTGAGATCAAAAAACCCTGTTTTAGTGTGAAGGGTTAATGCCACACGGTCAAGGTTAGGCTTGCACAGATCGGGAGGACCTTAGGAACATTCCTGTGGTGGAATTTTTCTTCTCACCCTAACGGTTCTCTCACTGTCACCCAAAATCAAATGACGTTGTGGGGCAGGCTTCATTTTGGGCCTACTTTTCTAATGGTCGCTGCGCTTAGACCGAGCGAGCTACGGTCAAGCGGGATATCTCGTTGAAGTCGGCACAGTCTGGAGACTATGGTGATGCCATTTCTTGTGTTGATTTCAGAATGCCATTTTGGTGATGGTCCCTCTCCGTTTAAACACATTGCAAATGTACAAAAGTCAACTAGCAAGTCAGTGTCCATCAGTCAATTAGATGTCATTATGACACCAAACTGATACCAATTGACACCAAACCCACTTTTTCCAACTCATTTAGAAGCCTACTATCACATATGTCAGAGCAGGCCCATAATTCACAGCGCCTTCAGTTTAAAACATAATAAAACGTAAAACACATAGTTACGTTCTAGCTGCGGGTCCAGTTCGGACATTATGTGTAGGCCCATGTGAGGCGACCCCGAATCCGGAGTTTCGGCTCGATAGGTCCTTCGGTGCCCGAGCAAAACCCTAATTGGTGCTGAAAATCCACTTTTTTACATGCCTTGCTACGGGGTCCTTGAATGAGCTATCGGACAGAAACGTTGGGGTCCGTCTCTATGGGCCGAGCCGGTTTCACTGCACCTAGCCTTGCGTCTCTGAGACTTTTCTAAATGTCGTCATTTTCGTAATGGTCAAAATGAATTGAAGTCATTGCAAATGTACGAGGCTGTTCCTCGGTCCGAGAACCTTCTAGAGCCACCTAACTCACCACGCACTATCGACCGGAGGTCTAGAACAGGTTTCTAAAGTTTCGGAACTCTAGGTCTGACGGTTCTTTTTTAGCTCGAACAAAGCTAACTATTGCAGCCACTGACTGTCTCTACGCACCCCAATACGTCCCTCCTTCCAAGTTGTGTGTTAGTGTGATTTAGTTTTCCTTTGAAATTTTATGGGAAAAATGACTGATTTACAGTTCATGGGGGTTGCCTAATCACACATATGAAGTTTTGGACAGATCTGACTTTTTTAACCCTTCGAAACAGCCCCTGAGACACCAATTATGGCACTTCCGGTTGGCACAGGAAGCTATAAGTCAACACATATCCTCATTGGGGTATGCTTTTACAGAATCCTGAGTTTTAAGTCTTTACGTTCAGAACTGACTGATTTACACAGGGTTGAATGCACTATGTCTATCAAACTGCAAGGCAGGGTATGGATATACACTTTTAGGGTGATTTTAACCACTTCCGGTTGGTCCAGGAAGCTTAGAATCAACACAGGTAGACCTCATAGTGGCCTGATTGGACTGTCACCGAAGACAGGTTCATACGGCATTCATAACCCACATAGGCTTCAGGTTGAATTTAGGGGTGCAGGCAATGTATTCCTATGGGGAGAGATGTCATTGTAATCTGTGAGATCAAAAAACCCTGTTTTAGTGTGAAGGGTTAATGCCACACGGTCAAGGTTAGGCTTGCACAGATCGGGAGGACCTTAGGAACATTCCTGTGGTGGAATTTTTCTTCTCACCCTAACGGTTCTCTCACTGTCACCCAAAATCAAATGACGTTGTGGGGCAGGCTTCATTTTGGGCCTACTTTTCTAATGGTCGCTGCGCTTAGACCGAGCGAGCTACGGTCAAGCGGGATATCTCGTTGAAGTCGGCACAGTCTGGAGACTATGGTGATGCCATTTCTTGTGTTGATTTCAGAATGCCATTTTGGTGATGGTCCCTCTCCGTTTAAACACATTGCAAATGTACAAAAGTCAACTAGCAAGTCAGTGTCCATCAGTCAATTAGATGTCATTATGACACCAAACTGATACCAATTGACACCAAACCCACTTTTTCCAACTCATTTAGAAGCCTACTATCACATATGTCAGAGCAGGCCCATAATTCACAGCGCCTTCAGTTTAAAACATAATAAAACGTAAAACACATAGTTACGTTCTAGCTGCGGGTCCAGTTCGGACATTATGTGTAGGCCTATGTGAGGCGACCCCGAATCCCGAGTTTCGGCTCGATAGGTCCTTCGGTGCCCGAGCAAAACCCTATTTGGTGCTGAAAATCCACTTTTTTACATGCCTTGCTACGGGGTCCTTGAATGAGCTATCGGACAGAAACGTTGGGGTCCGTCTCTATGGGCCGAGCCGGTTTCACTGCACCTAGCCTTGCGTCTCTGAGACTTTTCTAAATGTCGTCATTTTCGTAATGGTCAAAATGAATTGAAGTCATTGCAAATGTACGAGGCTGTTCCTCGGTCCGAGAACCTTCTAGAGCCACCTAACTCACCACGCACTATCGACCGGAGGTCTAGAACAGGTTTCTAAAGTTTCGGAACTCTAGGTCTGACGGTTCTTTTTTAGCTCGAACAAAGCTAACTATTGCAGCCACTGACTGTCTCTACGCACCCCAATACGTCCCTCCTTCCAAGTTGTGTGTTAGTGTGATTTAGTTTTCCTTTGAAATTTTATGGGAAAAATGACTGATTTACAGTTCATGGGGGTTGCCTAATCACACATATGAAGTTTTGGACAGATCTGACTTTTTTAACCCTTCGAAACAGCCCCTGAGACACCAATTATGGCACTTCCGGTTGGCACAGGAAGCTATAAGTCAACACATATCCTCATTGGGGTATGCTTTTACAGAATCCTGAGTTTTAAGTCTTTACGTTCAGAACTGACTGATTTACACAGGGTTGAATGCACTATGTCTATCAAACTGCAAGGCAGGGTATGGATATACACTTTTAGGGTGATTTTAACCACTTCCGGTTGGTCCAGGAAGCTTAGAATCAACACAGGTAGACCTCATAGTGGCCTGATTGGACTGTCACCGAAGACAGGTTCATACGGCATTCATAACCCACATAGGCTTCAGGTTGAATTTAGGGGTGCAGGCAATGTATTCCTATGGGGAGAGATGTCATTGTAATCTGTGAGATCAAAAAACCCTGTTTTAGTGTGAAGGGTTAATGCCACACGGTCAAGGTTAGGCTTGCACAGATCGGGAGGACCTTAGGAACATTCCTGTGGTGGAATTTTTCTTCTCACCCTAACGGTTCTCTCACTGTCACCCAAAATCAAATGACGTTGTGGGGCAGGCTTCATTTTGGGCCTACTTTTCTAATGGTCGCTGCGCTTAGACCGAGCGAGCTACGGTCAAGCGGGATATCTCGTTGAAGTCGGCACAGTCTGGAGACTATGGTGATGCCATTTCTTGTGTTGATTTCAGAATGCCATTTTGGTGATGGTCCCTCTCCGTTTAAACACATTGCAAATGTACAAAAGTCAACTAGCAAGTCAGTGTCCATCAGTCAATTAGATGTCATTATGACACCAAACTGATACCAATTGACACCAAACCCACTTTTTCCAACTCATTTAGAAGCCTACTATCACATATGTCAGAGCAGGCCCATAATTCACAGCGCCTTCAGTTTAAAACATAATAAAACGTAAAACACATAGTTACGTTCTAGCTGCGGGTCCAGTTCGGACATTATGTGTAGGCCTATGTGAGGCGACCCCGAATCCCGAGTTTCGGCTCGATAGGTCCTTCGGTGCCCGAGCAAAACCCTATTTGGTGCTGAAAATCCACTTTTTTACATGCCTTGCTACGGGGTCCTTGAATGAGCTATCGGACAGAAACGTTGGGGTCCGTCTCTATGGGCCGAGCCGGTTTCACTGCACCTAGCCTTGCGTCTCTGAGACTTTTCTAAATGTCGTCATTTTCGTAATGGTCAAAATGAATTGAAGTCATTGCAAATGTACGAGGCTGTTCCTCGGTCCGAGAACCTTCTAGAGCCACCTAACTCACCACGCACTATCGACCGGAGGTCTAGAACAGGTTTCTAAAGTTTCGGAACTCTAGGTCTGACTGTTCTTTTTTAGCTCGAACAAAGCTAACTATTGCAGCCACTGACTGTCTCTACGCACCCCAATACGTCCCTCCTTCCAAGTTGTGTGTTAGTGTGATTTAGTTTTCCTTTGAAATTTTATGGGAAAAATGACTGATTTACAGTTCATGGGGGTTGCCTAATCACACATATGAAGTTTTGGACAGATCTGACTTTTTTAACCCTTCGAAACAGCCCCTGAGACACCAATTATGGCACTTCCGGTTGGCACAGGAAGCTATAAGTCAACACATATCCTCATTGGGGTATGCTTTTACAGAATCCTGAGTTTTAAGTCTTTACGTTCAGAACTGACTGATTTACACAGGGTTGAATGCACTATGTCTATCAAACTGCAAGGCAGGGTATGGATATACACTTTTAGGGTGATTTTAACCACTTCCGGTTGGTCCAGGAAGCTTAGAATCAACACAGGTAGACCTCATAGTGGCCTGATTGGACTGTCACCGAAGACAGGTTCATACGGCATTCATAACCCACATAGGCTTCAGGTTGAATTTAGGGGTGCAGGCAATGTATTCCTATGGGGAGAGATGTCATTGTAATCTGTGAGATCAAAAAACCCTGTTTTAGTGTGAAGGGTTAATGCCACATGGTCACGGTTAGGCTTGCACAGATCGGGAGGACCTTAGGAACATTCCTGTGGTGGAATTTTTCTTCTCACCCTAACGGTTCTCTCACTGTCACCCAAAATCAAATGACGTTGTGGGGCAGGCTTCATTTTGGGCCTACTTTTCTAATGGTCGCTGCGCTTAGACCGAGCGAGCTACGGTCAAGCGGGATATCTCGTTGAAGTCGGCACAGTCTGGAGACTATGGTGATGCCATTTTTTGTGTTGATTTCAGAATGCCATTTTGGTGATGGTCCCTCTCCGTTTAAACACATTGCAAATGTACAAAAGTCAACTAGCAAGTCAGTGTCCATCAGTCAATTAGATGTCATTATGACACCAAACTGATACCAATTGACACCAAACCCACTTTTTCCAACTCATTTAGAAGCCTACTATCACATATGTCAGAGCAGGCCCATAATTCACAGCGCCTTCAGTTTAAAACATAATAAAACGTAAAACACATAGTTACGTTCTAGCTGCGGGTCCAGTTCGGACATTATGTGTAGGCCCATGTGAGGCGACCCCGAATCCCGAGTTTCGGCTCGATAGGTCCTTCGGTGCCCGAGCAAAACCCTAATTGGTGCTGAAAATCCACTTTTTTACATGCCTTGCTACGGGGTCCTTGAATGAGCTATCGGACAGAAACGTTGGGGTCCGTCTCTATGGGCCGAGCCGGTTTCACTGCACCTAGCCTTGCGTCTCTGAGACTTTTCTAAATGTCGTCATTTTCGTAATGGTCAAAATGAATTGAAGTCATTGCAAATGTACGAGGCTGTTCCTCGGTCCGAGAACCTTCTAGAGCCACCTAACTCACCACGCACTATCGACCGGAGGTCTAGAACAGGTTTCTAAAGTTTCGGAACTCTAGGTCTGACTGTTCTTTTTTAGCTCGAACAAAGCTAACTATTGCAGCCACTGACTGTCTCTACGCACCCCAATACGTCCCTCCTTCCAAGTTGTGTGTTAGTGTGATTTAGTTTTCCTTTGAAATTGTATGGGAAAAATGACTGATTTACAGTTCATGGGGGTTGCCTAATCACACATATGAAGTTTTGGACAGATCTGACTTTTTTAACCCTTCGAAACAGCCCCTGAGACACCAATTATGGCACTTCCGGTTGGCACAGGAAGCTATAAGTCAACACATATCCTCATTGGGGTATGCTTTTACAGAATCCTGAGTTTTAAGTCTTTACGTTCAGAACTGACTGATTTACACAGGGTTGAATGCACTATGTCTATCAAACTGCAAGGCAGGGTATGGATATACACTTTTAGGGTGATTTTAACCACTTCCGGTTGGTCCAGGAAGCTTAGAATCAACACAGGTAGACCTCATAGTGGCCTGATTGGACTGTCACCGAAGACAGGTTCATACGGCATTCATAACCCACATAGGCTTCAGGTTGAATTTAGGGGTGCAGGCAATGTATTCCTATGGGGAGAGATGTCATTGTAATCTGTGAGATCAAAAAACCCTGTTTTAGTGTGAAGGGTTAATGCCACATGGTCACGGTTAGGCTTGCACAGATCGGGAGGACCTTAGGAACATTCCTGTGGTGGAATTTTTCTTCTCACCCTAACGGTTCTCTCACTGTCACCCAAAATCAAATGACGTTGTGGGGCAGGCTTCATTTTGGGCCTACTTTTCTAATGGTCGCTGCGCTTAGACCGAGCGAGCTACGGTCAAGCGGGATATCTCGTTGAAGTCGGCACAGTCTGGAGACTATGGTGATGCCATTTTTTGTGTTGATTTCAGAATGCCATTTTGGTGATGGTCCCTCTCCGTTTAAACACATTGCAAATGTACAAAAGTCAACTAGCAAGTCAGTGTCCATCAGTCAATTAGATGTCATTATGACACCAAACTGATACCAATTGACACCAAACCCACTTTTTCCAACTCATTTAGAAGCCTACTATCACATATGTCAGAGCAGGCCCATAATTCACAGCGCCTTCAGTTTAAAACATAATAAAACGTAAAACACATAGTTACGTTCTAGCTGCGGGTCCAGTTCGGACATTATGTGTAGGCCCATGTGAGGCGACCCCGAATCCCGAGTTTCGGCTCGATAGGTCCTTCGGTGCCCGAGCAAAACCCTAATTGGTGCTGAAAATCCACTTTTTTACATGCCTTGCTACGGGGTCCTTGAATGAGCTATCGGACAGAAACGTTGGGGTCCGTCTCTATGGGCCGAGCCGGTTTCACTGCACCTAGCCTTGCGTCTCTGAGACTTTTCTAAATGTCGTCATTTTCGTAATGGTCAAAATGAATTGAAGTCATTGCAAATGTACGAGGCTGTTCCTCGGTCCGAGAACCTTCTAGAGCCACCTAACTCACCACGCACTATCGACCGGAGGTCTAGAACAGGTTTCTAAAGTTTCGGAACTCTAGGTCTGACGGTTCTTTTTTAGCTCGAACAAAGCTAACTATTGCAGCCACTGACTGTCTCTACGCACCCCAATACGTCCCTCCTTCCAAGTTGTGTGTTAGTGTGATTTAGTTTTCCTTTGAAATTTTATGGGAAAAATGACTGATTTACAGTTCATGGGGGTTGCCTAATCACACATATGAAGTTTTGGACAGATCTGACTTTTTTAACCCTTCGAAACAGCCCCTGAGACACCAATTATGGCACTTCCGGTTGGCACAGGAAGCTATAAGTCAACACATATCCTCATTGGGGTATGCTTTTACAGAATCCTGAGTTTTAAGTCTTTACGTTCAGAACTGACTGATTTACACAGGGTTGAATGCACTATGTCTATCAAACTGCAAGGCAGGGTATGGATATACACTTTTAGGGTGATTTTAACCACTTCCGGTTGGTCCAGGAAGCTTAGAATCAACACAGGTAGACCTCATAGTGGCCTGATTGGACTGTCACCGAAGACAGGTTCATACGGCATTCATAACCCACATAGGCTTCAGGTTGAATTTAGGGGTGCAGGCAATGTATTCCTATGGGGAGAGATGTCATTGTAATCTGTGCGATCAAAAAACCCTGTTTTAGTGTGAAGGGTTAATGCCACACGGTCAAGGTTTGCACAGATCGGGAGGACCTTAGGAACATTCCTGTGGTGGAATTTTTCTTCTCACCCTAACGGTTCTCTCACTGTCACCCAAAATCAAATGACGTTGTGGGGCAGGCTTCATTTTGGGCCTACTTTTCTAATGGTCGCTGCGCTTAGACCGAGCGAGCTACGGTCAAGCGGGATATCTCGTTGAAGTCGGCACAGTCTGGAGACTATGGTGATGCCATTTTTTGTGTTGATTTCAGAATGCCATTTTGGTGATGGTCCCTCTCCGTTTAAACACATTGCAAATGTACAAAAGTCAACTAGCAAGTCAGTGTCCATCAGTCAATTAGATGTCATTATGACACCAAACTGATACCAATTGACACCAAACCCACTTTTTCCAACTCATTTAGAAGCCTACTATCACATATGTCAGAGCAGGCCCATAATTCACAGCGCCTTCAGTTTAAAACATAATAAAACGTAAAACACATAGTTACGTTCTAGCTGCGGGTCCAGTTCGGACATTATGTGTAGGCCCATGTGAGGCGACCCCGAATCCCGAGTTTCGGCTCGATAGGTCCTTCGGTGCCCGAGCAAAACCCTAATTGGTGCTGAAAATCCACTTTTTTACATGCCTTGCTACGGGGTCCTTGAATGAGCTATCGGACAGAAACGTTGGGGTCCGTCTCTATGGGCCGAGCCGGTTTCACTGCACCTAGCCTTGCGTCTCTGAGACTTTTCTAAATGTCGTCATTTTCGTAATGGTCAAAATGAATTGAAGTCATTGCAAATGTACGAGGCTGTTCCTCGGTCCGAGAACCTTCTAGAGCCACCTAACTCACCACGCACTATCGACCGGAGGTCTAGAACAGGTTTCTAAAGTTTCGGAACTCTAGGTCTGACGGTTCTTTTTTAGCTCGAACAAAGCTAACTATTGCAGCCACTGACTGTCTCTACGCACCCCAATACGTCCCTCCTTCCAAGTTGTGTGTTAGTGTGATTTAGTTTTCCTTTGAAATTTTATGGGAAAAATGACTGATTTACAGTTCATGGGGGTTGCCTAATCACACATATGAAGTTTTGGACAGATCTGACTTTTTTAACCCTTCGAAACAGCCCCTGAGACACCAATTATGGCACTTCCGGTTGGCACAGGAAGCTATAAGTCAACACATATCCTCATTGGGGTATGCTTTTACAGAATCCTGAGTTTTAAGTCTTTACGTTCAGAACTGACTGATTTACACAGGGTTGAATGCACTATGTCTATCAAACTGCAAGGCAGGGTATGGATATACACTTTTAGGGTGATTTTAACCACTTCCGGTTGGTCCAGGAAGCTTAGAATCAACACAGGTAGACCTCATAGTGGCCTGATTGGACTGTCACCGAAGACAGGTTCATACGGCATTCATAACCCACATAGGCTTCAGGTTGAATTTAGGGGTGCAGGCAATGTATTCCTATGGGGAGAGATGTCATTGTAATCTGTGAGATCAAAAAACCCTGTTTTAGTGTGAAGGGTTAATGCCACACGGTCAAGGTTAGGCTTGCACAGATCGGGAGGACCTTAGGAACATTCCTGTGGTGGAATTTTTCTTCTCACCCTAACGGTTCTCTCACTGTCACCCAAAATCAAATGACGTTGTGGGGCAGGCTTCATTTTGGGCCTACTTTTCTAATGGTCGCTGCGCTTAGACCGAGCGAGCTACGGTCAAGCGGGATATCTCGTTGAAGTCGGCACAGTCTGGAGACTATGGTGATGCCATTTCTTGTGTTGATTTCAGAATGCCATTTTGGTGATGGTCCCTCTCCGTTTAAACACATTGCAAATGTACAAAAGTCAACTAGCAAGTCAGTGTCCATCAGTCAATTAGATGTCATTATGACACCAAACTGATACCAATTGACACCAAACCCACTTTTTCCAACTCATTTAGAAGCCTACTATCACATATGTCAGAGCAGGCCCATAATTCACAGCGCCTTCAGTTTAAAACATAATAAAACGTAAAACACATAGTTACGTTCTAGCTGCGGGTCCAGTTCGGACATTATGTGTAGGCCTATGTGAGGCGACCCCGAATCCCGAGTTTCGGCTCGATAGGTCCTTCGGTGCCCGAGCAAAACCCTATTTGGTGCTGAAAATCCACTTTTTTACATGCCTTGCTACGGGGTCCTTGAATGAGCTATCGGACAGAAACGTTGGGGTCCGTCTCTATGGGCCGAGCCGGTTTCACTGCACCTAGCCTTGCGTCTCTGAGACTTTTCTAAATGTCGTCATTTTCGTAATGGTCAAAATGAATTGAAGTCATTGCAAATGTACGAGGCTGTTCCTCGGTCCGAGAACCTTCTAGAGCCACCTAACTCACCACGCACTATCGACCGGAGGTCTAGAACAGGTTTCTAAAGTTTCGGAACTCTAGGTCTGACGGTTCTTTTTTAGCTCGAACAAAGCTAACTATTGCAGCCACTGACTGTCTCTACGCACCCCAATACGTCCCTCCTTCCAAGTTGTGTGTTAGTGTGATTTAGTTTTCCTTTGAAATTTTATGGGAAAAATGACTGATTTACAGTTCATGGGGGTTGCCTAATCACACATATGAAGTTTTGGACAGATCTGACTTTTTTAACCCTTCGAAACAGCCCCTGAGACACCAATTATGGCACTTCCGGTTGGCACAGGAAGCTATAAGTCAACACATATCCTCATTGGGGTATGCTTTTACAGAATCCTGAGTTTTAAGTCTTTACGTTCAGAACTGACTGATTTACACAGGGTTGAATGCACTATGTCTATCAAACTGCAAGGCAGGGTATGGATATACACTTTTAGGGTGATTTTAACCACTTCCGGTTGGTCCAGGAAGCTTAGAATCAACACAGGTAGACCTCATAGTGGCCTGATTGGACTGTCACCGAAGACAGGTTCATACGGCATTCATAACCCACATAGGCTTCAGGTTGAATTTAGGGGTGCAGGCAATGTATTCCTATGGGGAGAGATGTCATTGTAATCTGTGAGATCAAAAAACCCTGTTTTAGTGTGAAGGGTTAATGCCACACGGTCAAGGTTAGGCTTGCACAGATCGGGAGGACCTTAGGAACATTCCTGTGGTGGAATTTTTCTTCTCACCCTAACGGTTCTCTCACTGTCACCCAAAATCAAATGACGTTGTGGGGCAGGCTTCATTTTGGGCCTACTTTTCTAATGGTCGCTGCGCTTAGACCGAGCGAGCTACGGTCAAGCGGGATATCTCGTTGAAGTCGGCACAGTCTGGAGACTATGGTGATGCCATTTCTTGTGTTGATTTCAGAATGCCATTTTGGTGATGGTCCCTCTCCGTTTAAACACATTGCAAATGTACAAAAGTCAACTAGCAAGTCAGTGTCCATCAGTCAATTAGATGTCATTATGACACCAAACTGATACCAATTGACACCAAACCCACTTTTTCCAACTCATTTAGAAGCCTACTATCACATATGTCAGAGCAGGCCCATAATTCACAGCGCCTTCAGTTTAAAACATAATAAAACGTAAAACACATAGTTACGTTCTAGCTGCGGGTCCAGTTCGGACATTATGTGTAGGCCTATGTGAGGCGACCCCGAATCCCGAGTTTCGGCTCGATAGGTCCTTCGGTGCCCGAGCAAAACCCTATTTGGTGCTGAAAATCCACTTTTTTACATGCCTTGCTACGGGGTCCTTGAATGAGCTATCGGACAGAAACGTTGGGGTCCGTCTCTATGGGCCGAGCCGGTTTCACTGCACCTAGCCTTGCGTCTCTGAGACTTTTCTAAATGTCGTCATTTTCGTAATGGTCAAAATGAATTGAAGTCATTGCAAATGTACGAGGCTGTTCCTCGGTCCGAGAACCTTCTAGAGCCACCTAACTCACCACGCACTATCGACCGGAGGTCTAGAACAGGTTTCTAAAGTTTCGGAACTCTAGGTCTGACTGTTCTTTTTTAGCTCGAACAAAGCTAACTATTGCAGCCACTGACTGTCTCTACGCACCCCAATACGTCCCTCCTTCCAAGTTGTGTGTTAGTGTGATTTAGTTTTCCTTTGAAATTTTATGGGAAAAATGACTGATTTACAGTTCATGGGGGTTGCCTAATCACACATATGAAGTTTTGGACAGATCTGACTTTTTTAACCCTTCGAAACAGCCCCTGAGACACCAATTATGGCACTTCCGGTTGGCACAGGAAGCTATAAGTCAACACATATCCTCATTGGGGTATGCTTTTACAGAATCCTGAGTTTTAAGTCTTTACGTTCAGAACTGACTGATTTACACAGGGTTGAATGCACTATGTCTATCAAACTGCAAGGCAGGGTATGGATATACACTTTTAGGGTGATTTTAACCACTTCCGGTTGGTCCAGGAAGCTTAGAATCAACACAGGTAGACCTCATAGTGGCCTGATTGGACTGTCACCGAAGACAGGTTCATACGGCATTCATAACCCACATAGGCTTCAGGTTGAATTTAGGGGTGCAGGCAATGTATTCCTATGGGGAGAGATGTCATTGTAATCTGTGAGATCAAAAAACCCTGTTTTAGTGTGAAGGGTTAATGCCACATGGTCACGGTTAGGCTTGCACAGATCGGGAGGACCTTAGGAACATTCCTGTGGTGGAATTTTTCTTCTCACCCTAACGGTTCTCTCACTGTCACCCAAAATCAAATGACGTTGTGGGGCAGGCTTCATTTTGGGCCTACTTTTCTAATGGTCGCTGCGCTTAGACCGAGCGAGCTACGGTCAAGCGGGATATCTCGTTGAAGTCGGCACAGTCTGGAGACTATGGTGATGCCATTTTTTGTGTTGATTTCAGAATGCCATTTTGGTGATGGTCCCTCTCCGTTTAAACACATTGCAAATGTACAAAAGTCAACTAGCAAGTCAGTGTCCATCAGTCAATTAGATGTCATTATGACACCAAACTGATACCAATTGACACCAAACCCACTTTTTCCAACTCATTTAGAAGCCTACTATCACATATGTCAGAGCAGGCCCATAATTCACAGCGCCTTCAGTTTAAAACATAATAAAACGTAAAACACATAGTTACGTTCTAGCTGCGGGTCCAGTTCGGACATTATGTGTAGGCCCATGTGAGGCGACCCCGAATCCCGAGTTTCGGCTCGATAGGTCCTTCGGTGCCCGAGCAAAACCCTAATTGGTGCTGAAAATCCACTTTTTTACATGCCTTGCTACGGGGTCCTTGAATGAGCTATCGGACAGAAACGTTGGGGTCCGTCTCTATGGGCCGAGCCGGTTTCACTGCACCTAGCCTTGCGTCTCTGAGACTTTTCTAAATGTCGTCATTTTCGTAATGGTCAAAATGAATTGAAGTCATTGCAAATGTACGAGGCTGTTCCTCGGTCCGAGAACCTTCTAGAGCCACCTAACTCACCACGCACTATCGACCGGAGGTCTAGAACAGGTTTCTAAAGTTTCGGAACTCTAGGTCTGACTGTTCTTTTTTAGCTCGAACAAAGCTAACTATTGCAGCCACTGACTGTCTCTACGCACCCCAATACGTCCCTCCTTCCAAGTTGTGTGTTAGTGTGATTTAGTTTTCCTTTGAAATTTTATGGGAAAAATGACTGATTTACAGTTCATGGGGGTTGCCTAATCACACATATGAAGTTTTGGACAGATCTGACTTTTTTAACCCTTCGAAACAGCCCCTGAGACACCAATTATGGCACTTCCGGTTGGCACAGGAAGCTATAAGTCAACACATATCCTCATTGGGGTATGCTTTTACAGAATCCTGAGTTTTAAGTCTTTACGTTCAGAACTGACTGATTTACACAGGGTTGAATGCACTATGTCTATCAAACTGCAAGGCAGGGTATGGATATACACTTTTAGGGTGATTTTAACCACTTCCGGTTGGTCCAGGAAGCTTAGAATCAACACAGGTAGACCTCATAGTGGCCTGATTGGACTGTCACCGAAGACAGGTTCATACGGCATTCATAACCCACATAGGCTTCAGGTTGAATTTAGGGGTGCAGGCAATGTATTCCTATGGGGAGAGATGTCATTGTAATCTGTGAGATCAAAAAACCCTGTTTTAGTGTGAAGGGTTAATGCCACATGGTCACGGTTAGGCTTGCACAGATCGGGAGGACCTTAGGAACATTCCTGTGGTGGAATTTTTCTTCTCACCCTAACGGTTCTCTCACTGTCACCCAAAATCAAATGACGTTGTGGGGCAGGCTTCATTTTGGGCCTACTTTTCTAATGGTCGCTGCGCTTAGACCGAGCGAGCTACGGTCAAGCGGGATATCTCGTTGAAGTCGGCACAGTCTGGAGACTATGGTGATGCCATTTTTTGTGTTGATTTCAGAATGCCATTTTGGTGATGGTCCCTCTCCGTTTAAACACATTGCAAATGTACAAAAGTCAACTAGCAAGTCAGTGTCCATCAGTCAATTAGATGTCATTATGACACCAAACTGATACCAATTGACACCAAACCCACTTTTTCCAACTCATTTAGAAGCCTACTATCACATATGTCAGAGCAGGCCCATAATTCACAGCGCCTTCAGTTTAAAACATAATAAAACGTAAAACACATAGTTACGTTCTAGCTGCGGGTCCAGTTCGGACATTATGTGTAGGCCCATGTGAGGCGACCCCGAATCCCGAGTTTCGGCTCGATAGGTCCTTCGGTGCCCGAGCAAAACCCTAATTGGTGCTGAAAATCCACTTTTTTACATGCCTTGCTACGGGGTCCTTGAATGAGCTATCGGACAGAAACGTTGGGGTCCGTCTCTATGGGCCGAGCCGGTTTCACTGCACCTAGCCTTGCGTCTCTGAGACTTTTCTAAATGTCGTCATTTTCGTAATGGTCAAAATGAATTGAAGTCATTGCAAATGTACGAGGCTGTTCCTCGGTCCGAGAACCTTCTAGAGCCACCTAACTCACCACGCACTATCGACCGGAGGTCTAGAACAGGTTTCTAAAGTTTCGGAACTCTAGGTCTGACGGTTCTTTTTTAGCTCGAACAAAGCTAACTATTGCAGCCACTGACTGTCTCTACGCACCCCAATACGTCCCTCCTTCCAAGTTGTGTGTTAGTGTGATTTAGTTTTCCTTTGAAATTTTATGGGAAAAATGACTGATTTACAGTTCATGGGGGTTGCCTAATCACACATATGAAGTTTTGGACAGATCTGACTTTTTTAACCCTTCGAAACAGCCCCTGAGACACCAATTATGGCACTTCCGGTTGGCACAGGAAGCTATAAGTCAACACATATCCTCATTGGGGTATGCTTTTACAGAATCCTGAGTTTTAAGTCTTTACGTTCAGAACTGACTGATTTACACAGGGTTGAATGCACTATGTCTATCAAACTGCAAGGCAGGGTATGGATATACACTTTTAGGGTGATTTTAACCACTTCCGGTTGGTCCAGGAAGCTTAGAATCAACACAGGTAGACCTCATAGTGGCCTGATTGGACTGTCACCGAAGACAGGTTCATACGGCATTCATAACCCACATAGGCTTCAGGTTGAATTTAGGGGTGCAGGCAATGTATTCCTATGGGGAGAGATGTCATTGTAATCTGTGCGATCAAAAAACCCTGTTTTAGTGTGAAGGGTTAATGCCACACGGTCAAGGTTTGCACAGATCGGGAGGACCTTAGGAACATTCCTGTGGTGGAATTTTTCTTCTCACCCTAACGGTTCTCTCACTGTCACCCAAAATCAAATGACGTTGTGGGGCAGGCTTCATTTTGGGCCTACTTTTCTAATGGTCGCTGCGCTTAGACCGAGCGAGCTACGGTCAAGCGGGATATCTCGTTGAAGTCGGCACAGTCTGGAGACTATGGTGATGCCATTTTTTGTGTTGATTTCAGAATGCCATTTTGGTGATGGTCCCTCTCCGTTTAAACACATTGCAAATGTACAAAAGTCAACTAGCAAGTCAGTGTCCATCAGTCAATTAGATGTCATTATGACACCAAACTGATACCAATTGACACCAAACCCACTTTTTCCAACTCATTTAGAAGCCTACTATCACATATGTCAGAGCAGGCCCATAATTCACAGCGCCTTCAGTTTAAAACATAATAAAACGTAAAACACATAGTTACGTTCTAGCTGCGGGTCCAGTTCGGACATTATGTGTAGGCCCATGTGAGGCGACCCCGAATCCCGAGTTTCGGCTCGATAGGTCCTTCGGTGCCCGAGCAAAACCCTAATTGGTGCTGAAAATCCACTTTTTTACATGCCTTGCTACGGGGTCCTTGAATGAGCTATCGGACAGAAACGTTGGGGTCCGTCTCTATGGGCCGAGCCGGTTTTACTGCACCTAGCCTTGCGTCTCTGAGACTTTTCTAAATGTCGTCATTTTCGTAATGGTCAAAATGAATTGAAGTCATTGCAAATGTACGAGGCTGTTCCTCGGTCCGAGAACCTTCTAGAGCCACCTAACTCACCACGCACTATCGACCGGAGGTCTAGAACAGGTTTCTAAAGTTTCGGAACTCTAGGTCTGACTGTTCTTTTTTAGCTCGAACAAAGCTAACTATTGCAGCCACTGACTGTCTCTACGCACCCCAATACGTCCCTCCTTCCAAGTTGTGTGTTAGTGTGATTTAGTTTTCCTTTGAAATTTTATGGGAAAAATGACTGATTTACAGTTCATGGGGGTTGCCTAATCACACATATGAAGTTTTGGACAGATCTGACTTTTTTAACCCTTCGAAACAGCCCCTGAGACACCAATTATGGCACTTCCGGTTGGCACAGGAAGCTATAAGTCAACACATATCCTCATTGGGGTATGCTTTTACAGAATCCTGAGTTTTAAGTCTTTACGTTCAGAACTGACTGATTTACACAGGGTTGAATGCACTATGTCTATCAAACTGCAAGGCAGGGTATGGATATACACTTTTAGGGTGATTTTAACCACTTCCGGTTGGTCCAGGAAGCTTAGAATCAACACAGGTAGACCTCATAGTGGCCTGATTGGACTGTCACCGAAGACAGGTTCATACGGCATTCATAACCCACATAGGCTTCAGGTTGAATTTAGGGGTGCAGGCAATGTATTCCTATGGGGAGAGATGTCATTGTAATCTGTGCGATCAAAAAACCCTGTTTTAGTGTGAAGGGTTAATGCCACACGGTCAAGGTTAGGCTTGCACAGATCGGGAGGACCTTAGGAACATTCCTGTGGTGGAATTTTTCTTCTCACCCTAACGGTTCTCTCACTGTCACCCAAAATCAAATGACGTTGTGGGGCAGGCTTCATTTTGGGCCTACTTTTCTAATGGTCGCTGCGCTTAGACCGAGCGAGCTACGGTCAAGCGGGATATCTCGTTGAAGTCGGCACAGTCTGGAGACTATGGTGATGCCATTTTTTGTGTTGATTTCAGAATGCCATTTTGGTGATGGTCCCTCTCCGTTTAAACACATTGCAAATGTACAAAAGTCAACTAGCAAGTCAGTGTCCATCAGTCAATTAGATGTCATTATGACACCAAACTGATACCAATTGACACCAAACCCACTTTTTCCAACTCATTTAGAAGCCTACTATCACATATGTCAGAGCAGGCCCATAATTCACAGCGCCTTCAGTTTAAAACATAATAAAACGTAAAACACATAGTTACGTTCTAGCTGCGGGTCCAGTTCGGACATTATGTGTAGGCCTATGTGAGGCGACCCCGAATCCCGAGTTTCGGCTCGATAGGTCCTTCGGTGCCCGAGCAAAACCCTAATTGGTGCTGAAAATCCACTTTTTTACATGCCTTGCTACGGGGTCCTTGAATGAGCTATCGGACAGAAACGTTGGGGTCCGTCTCTATGGGCCGAGCCGGTTTCACTGCACCTAGCCTTGCGTCTCTGAGACTTTTCTAAATGTCGTCATTTTCGTAATGGTCAAAATGAATTGAAGTCATTGCAAATGTACGAGGCTGTTCCTCGGTCCGAGAACCTTCTAGAGCCACCTAACTCACCACGCACTATCGACCGGAGGTCTAGAACAGGTTTCTAAAGTTTCGGAACTCTAGGTCTGACTGTTCTTTTTTAGCTCGAACAAAGCTAACTATTGCAGCCACTGACTGTCTCTACGCACCCCAATACGTCCCTCCTTCCAAGTTGTGTGTTAGTGTGATTTAGTTTTCCTTTGAAATTTTATGGGAAAAATGACTGATTTACAGTTCATGGGGGTTGCCTAATCACACATATGAAGTTTTGGACAGATCTGACTTTTTTAACCCTTCGAAACAGCCCCTGAGACACCAATTATGGCACTTCCGGTTGGCACAGGAAGCTATAAGTCAACACATATCCTCATTGGGGTATGCTTTTACAGAATCCTGAGTTTTAAGTCTTTACGTTCAGAACTGACTGATTTACACAGGGTTGAATGCACTATGTCTATCAAACTGCAAGGCAGGGTATGGATATACACTTTTAGGGTGATTTTAACCACTTCCGGTTGGTCCAGGAAGCTTAGAATCAACACAGGTAGACCTCATAGTGGCCTGATTGGACTGTCACCGAAGACAGGTTCATACGGCATTCATAACCCACATAGGCTTCAGGTTGAATTTAGGGGTGCAGGCAATGTATTCCTATGGGGAGAGATGTCATTGTAATCTGTGAGATCAAAAAACCCTGTTTTAGTGTGAAGGGTTAATGCCACACGGTCAAGGTTAGGCTTGCACAGATCGGGAGGACCTTAGGAACATTCCTGTGGTGGAATTTTTCTTCTCACCCTAACGGTTCTCTCACTGTCACCCAAAATCAAATGACGTTGTGGGGCAGGCTTCATTTTGGGCCTACTTTTCTAATGGTCGCTGCGCTTAGACCGAGCGAGCTACGGTCAAGCGGGATATCTCGTTGAAGTCGGCACAGTCTGGAGACTATGGTGATGCCATTTTTTGTGTTGATTTCAGAATGCCATTTTGGTGATGGTCCCTCTCCGTTTAAACACATTACAAATGTACAAAAGTCAACTAGCAAGTCAGTGTCCATCAGTCAATTAGATGTCATTATGACACCAAACTGATACCAATTGACACCAAACCCACTTTTTCCAACTCATTTAGAAGCCTACTATCACATATGTCAGAGCAGGCCCATAATTCACAGCGCCTTCAGTTTAAAACATAATAAAACGTAAAACACATAGTTACGTTCTAGCTGCGGGTCCAGTTCGGACATTATGTGTAGGCCCATGTGAGGCGACCCCGAATCCGGAGTTTCGGCTCGATAGGTCCTTCGGTGCCCAAGCAAAACCCTAATTGGTGCTGAAAATCCACTTTTTTACATGCCTTGCTACGGGGTCCTTGAATGAGCTATCGGACAGAAACGTTGGGGTCCGTCTCTATGGGCCGAGCCGGTTTCACTGCACCTAGCCTTGCGTCTCTGAGACTTTTCTAAATGTCGTCATTTTCGTAATGGTCAAAAGGAATTGAAGTCATTGCAAATGTACGAGGCTGTTCCTCGGTCCGAGAACCTTCTAGAGCCACCTAACTCACCACGCACTATCGACCGGAGGTCTAGAACAGGTTTCTAAAGTTTCGGAACTCTAGGTCTGACGGTTCTTTTTTAGCTCGAACAAAGCTAACTATTGCAGCCACTGACTGTCTCTACGCACCCCAATACGTCCCTCCTTCCAAGTTGTGTGTTAGTGTGATTTAGTTTTCCTTTGAAATTTTATGGGAAAAATGACTGATTTACAGTTCATGGGGGTTGCCTAATCACACATATGAAGTTTTGGACAGATCTGACTTTTTTAACCCTTCGAAACAGACACCAATTATGGCACTTCCGGTTGGCACAGGAAGCTATAAGTCAACACATATCCTCATTGGGGTATGCTTTTACAGAATCCTGAGTTTTAAGTCTTTACGTTCAGAACTGACTGATTTACACAGGGTTGAATGCACTATGTCTATCAAACTGCAAGGCAGGGTATGGATATACACTTTTAGGGTGATTTTAACCACTTCCGGTTGGTCCAGGAAGCTTAGAATCAACACAGGTAGACCTCATAGTGGCCTGATTGGACTGTCACCGAAGACAGGTTCATACGGCATTCATAACCCACATAGGCTTCAGGTTGAATTTAGGGGTGCAGGCAATGTATTCCTATGGGGAGAGATGTCATTGTAATCTGTGAGATCAAAAAACCCTGTTTTAGTGTGAAGGGTTAATGCCACACGGTCAAGGTTAGGCTTGCACAGATCGGGAGGACCTTAGGAACATTCCTGTGGTGGAATTTTTCTTCTCACCCTAACGGTTCTCTCACTGTCACCCAAAATCAAATGACGTTGTGGGGCAGGCTTCATTTTGGGCCTACTTTTCTAATGGTCGCTGCGCTTAGACCGAGCGAGCTACGGTCAAGCGGGATATCTCGTTGAAGTCGGCACAGTCTGGAGACTATGGTGATGCCATTTTTTGTGTTGATTTCAGAATGCCATTTTGGTGATGGTCCCTCTCCGTTTAAACACATTGCAAATGTACAAAAGTCAACTAGCAAGTCAGTGTCCATCAGTCAATTAGATGTCATTATGACACCAAACTGATACCAATTGACACCAAACCCACTTTTTCCAACTCATTTAGAAGCCTACTATCACATATGTCAGAGCAGGCCCATAATTCACAGCGCCTTCAGTTTAAAACATAATAAAACGTAAAACACATAGTTACGTTCTAGCTGCGGGTCCAGTTCGGACATTATGTGTAGGCCTATGTGAGGCGACCCCGAATCCCGAGTTTCGGCTCGATAGGTCCTTCGGTGCCCGAGCAAAACCCTAATTGGTGCTGAAAATCCACTTTTTTACATGCCTTGCTACGGGGTCCTTGAATGAGCTATCGGACAGAAACGTTGGGGTCCGTCTCTATGGGCCGAGCCGGTTTCACTGCACCTAGCCTTGTGTCTCTGAGACTTTTCTAAATGTCGTCATTTTCGTAATGGTCAAAATGAATTGAAGTCATTGCAAATGTACGAGGCTGTTCCTCGGTCCGAGAACCTTCTAGAGCCACCTAACTCACCACGCACTATCGACCGGAGGTCTAGAACAGGTTTCTAAAGTTTCGGAACTCTAGGTCTGACGGTTCTTTTTTAGCTCGAACAAAGCTAACTATTGCAGCCACTGACTGTCTCTACGCACCCCAATACGTCCCTCCTTCCAAGTTGTGTGTTAGTGTGATTTAGTTTTCCTTTGAAATTTTATGGGAAAAATGACTGATTTACAGTTCATGGGGGTTGCCTAATCACACATATGAAGTTTTGGACAGATCTGACTTTTTTAACCCTTCGAAACAGACACCAATTATGGCACTTCCGGTTGGCACAGGAAGCTATAAGTCAACACATATCCTCATTGGGGTATGCTTTTACAGAATCCTGAGTTTTAAGTCTTTACGTTCAGAACTGACTGATTTACACAGGGTTGAATGCACTATGTCTATCAAACTGCAAGGCAGGGTATGGATATACACTTTTAGGGTGATTTTAACCACTTCCGGTTGGTCCAGGAAGCTTAGAATCAACACAGGTAGACCTCATAGTGGCCTGATTGGACTGTCACCGAAGACAGGTTCATACGGCATTCATAACCCACATAGGCTTCAGGTTGAATTTAGGGGTGCAGGCAATGTATTCCTATGGGGAGAGATGTCATTGTAATCTGTGAGATCAAAAAACCCTGTTTTAGTGTGAAGGGTTAATGCCACACGGTCAAGGTTAGGCTTGCACAGATCGGGAGGACCTTAGGAACATTCCTGTGGTGGAATTTTTCTTCTCACCCTAACGGTTCTCTCACTGTCACCCAAAATCAAATGACGTTGTGGGGCAGGCTTCATTTTGGGCCTACTTTTCTAATGGTCGCTGCGCTTAGACCGAGCGAGCTACGGTCAAGCGGGATATCTCGTTGAAGTCGGCACAGTCTGGAGACTATGGTGATGCCATTTCTTGTGTTGATTTCAGAATGCCATTTTGGTGATGGTCCCTCTCCGTTTAAACACATTGCAAATGTACAAAAGTCAACTAGCAAGTCAGTGTCCATCAGTCAATTAGATGTCATTATGACACCAAACTGATACCAATTGACACCAAACCCACTTTTTCCAACTCATTTAGAAGCCTACTATCACATATGTCAGAGCAGGCCCATAATTCACAGCGCCTTCAGTTTAAAACATAATAAAATGTAAAACACATAGTTACGTTCTAGCTGCGGGTCCAGTTCGGACATTATGTGTAGGCCTATGTGAGGCGACCCCGAATCCCGAGTTTCGGCTCGATAGGTCCTTCGGTGCCCGAGCAAAACCCTAATTGGTGCTGAAAATCCACTTTTTTACATGCCTTGCTACGGGGTCCTTGAATGAGCTATCGGACAGAAACGTTGGGGTCCGTCTCTATGGGCCGAGCCGGTTTCACTGCACCTAGCCTTGTGTCTCTGAGACTTTTCTAAATGTCGTCATTTTCGTAATGGTCAAAATGAATTGAAGTCATTGCAAATGTATGAGGCTGTTCCTCGGTCCGAGAACCTTCTAGAGCCACCTAACTCACCACGCACTATCGACCGGAGGTCTAGAACAGGTTTCTAAAGTTTCGGAACTCTAGGTCTGACGGTTCTTTTTTAGCTCGAACAAAGCTAACTATTGCAGCCACTGACTGTCTCTACGCACCCCAATACGTCCCTCCTTCCAAGTTGTGTGTTAGTGTGATTTAGTTTTCCTTTGAAATTTTATGGGAAAAATGACTGATTTACAGTTCATGGGGGTTGCCTAATCACATATATGAAGTTTTGGACAGATCTGACTTTTTTAACCCTTCGAAACAGACACCAATTATGGCACTTCCGGTTGGCACAGGAAGCTATAAGTCAACACATATCCTCACTGGGGTATGCTTTTACTGAATCCTGAGTTTTAAGTCTTTACGTTCAGAACTGACTGATTTACACAGGGTTGAATGCACTATGTCTATCAAACTGCAAGGCAGGGTATGGATATACACTTTTAGGGTGATTTTAACCACTTCCGGTTGGTCCAGGAAGCTTAGAATCAACACAGGTAGACCTCATAGTGGCCTGATTGGACTGTCACCGAAGACAGGTTCATACGGCATTCATAACCCACATAGGCTTCAGGTTGAATTTAGGGGTGCAGGCAATGTATTCCTATGGGGAGAGATGTCATTGTAATCTGTGAGATCAAAAAACCCTGTTTTAGTGTGAAGGGTTAATGCCACACGGTCAAGGTTAGGCTTGCACAGATCGGGAGGACCTTAGGAACATTCCTGTGGTGGAATTTTTCTTCTCACCCTAACGGTTCTCTCACTGTCACCCAAAATCAAATGACGTTGTGGGGCAGGCTTCATTTTGGGCCTACTTTTCTAATGGTCGCTGCGCTTAGACCGAGCGAGCTACGGTCAAGCGGGATATCTCGTTGAAGTCGGCACAGTCTGGAGACTATGGTGATGCCATTTCTTGTGTTGATTTCAGAATGCCATTTTGGTGATGGTCCCTCTCCGTTTAAACACATTGCAAATGTACAAAAGTCAACTAGCAAGTCAGTGTCCATCAGTCAATTAGATGTCATTATGACACCAAACTGATACCAATTGACACCAAACCCACTTTTTCCAACTCATTTAGAAGCCTACTATCACATATGTCAGAGCAGGCCCATAATTCACAGCGCCTTCAGTTTAAAACATAATAAAACGTAAAACACATAGTTACGTTCTAGCTGCGGGTCCAGTTCGGACATTATGTGTAGGCCTATGTGAGGCGACCCCGAATCCCGAGTTTCGGCTCGATAGGTCCTTCGGTGCCCGAGCAAAACCCTAATTGGTGCTGAAAATCCACTTTTTTACATGCCTTGCTACGGGGTCTTTGAATGAGCTATCGGACAGAAACGTTGGGGTCCGTCTCTATGGGCCGAGCCGGTTTCACTGCACCTAGCCTTGCGTCTCTGAGACTTTTCTAAATGTCGTCATTTTCGTAATGGTCAAAATGAATTGAAGTCATTGCAAATGTACGAGGCTGTTCCTCGGTCCGAGAACCTTCTAGAGCCACCTAACTCACCACGCACTATCGACCGGAGGTCTAGAACAGGTTTCTAAAGTTTCGGAACTCTAGGTCTGACTGTTCTTTTTTAGCTCGAACAAAGCTAACTATTGCAGCCACTGACTGTCTCTACGCACCCCAATACGTCCCTCCTTCCAAGTTGTGTGTTAGTGTGATTTAGTTTTCCTTTGAAATTTTATGGGAAAAATGACTGATTTACAGTTCATGGGGGTTGCCTAATCACACATATGAAGTTTTGGACAGATCTGACTTTTTTAACCCTTCGAAACAGCCCCTGAGACACCAATTATGGCACTTCCGGTTGGCACAGGAAGCTATAAGTCAACACATATCCTCATTGGGGTATGCTTTTACAGAATCCTGAGTTTTAAGTCTTTACGTTCAGAACTGACTGATTTACACAGGGTTGAATGCACTATGTCTATCAAACTGCAAGGCAGGGTATGGATATACACTTTTAGGGTGATTTTAACCACTTCCGGTTGGTCCAGGAAGCTTAGAATCAACACAGGTAGACCTCATAGTGGCCTGATTGGACTGTCACCGAAGACAGGTTCATACGGCATTCATAACCCACATAGGCTTCAGGTTGAATTTAGGGGTGCAGGCAATGTATTCCTATGGGGAGAGATGTCATTGTAATCTGTGAGATCAAAAAACCCTGTTTTAGTGTGAAGGGTTAATGCCACATGGTCACGGTTAGGCTTGCACAGATCGGGAGGACCTTAGGAACATTCCTGTGGTGGAATTTTTCTTCTCACCCTAACGGTTCTCTCACTGTCACCCAAAATCAAATGACGTTGTGGGGCAGGCTTCATTTTGGGCCTACTTTTCTAATGGTCGCTGCGCTTAGACCGAGCGAGCTACGGTCAAGCGGGATATCTCGTTGAAGTCGGCACAGTCTGGAGACTATGGTGATGCCATTTCTTGTGTTGATTTCAGAATGCCATTTTGGTGATGGTCCCTCTCCGTTTAAACACATTGCAAATGTACAAAAGTCAACTAGCAAGTCAGTGTCCATCAGTCAATTAGATGTCATTATGACACCAAACTGATACCAATTGACACCAAACCCACTTTTTCCAACTCATTTAGAAGCCTACTATCACATATGTCAGAGCAGGCCCATAATTCACAGCGCCTTCAGTTTAAAACATAATAAAACGTAAAACACATAGTTACGTTCTAGCTGCGGGTCCAGTTCGGACATTATGTGTAGGCCTATGTGAGGCGACCCCGAATCCCGAGTTTCGGCTCGATAGGTCCTTCGGTGCCCGAGCAAAACCCTAATTGGTGCTGAAAATCCACTTTTTTACATGCCTTGCTACGGGGTCCTTGAATGAGCTATCGGACAGAAACGTTGGGGTCCGTCTCTATGGGCCGAGCCGGTTTCACTGCACCTAGCCTTGTGTCTCTGAGACTTTTCTAAATGTCGTCATTTTCGTAATGGTCAAAATGAATTGAAGTCATTGCAAATGTACGAGGCTGTTCCTCGGTCCGAGAACCTTCTAGAGCCACCTAACTCACCACGCACTATCGACCGGAGGTCTAGAACAGGTTTCTAAAGTTTCGGAACTCTAGGTCTGACGGTTCTTTTTTAGCTCGAACAAAGCTAACTATTGCAGCCACTGACTGTCTCTACGCACCCCAATACGTCCCTCCTTCCAAGTTGTGTGTTAGTGTGATTTAGTTTTCCTTTGAAATTTTATGGGAAAAATGACTGATTTACAGTTCATGGGGGTTGCCTAATCACACATATGAAGTTTTGGACAGATCTGACTTTTTTAACCCTTCGAAACAGACACCAATTATGGCACTTCCGGTTGGCACAGGAAGCTATAAGTCAACACATATCCTCATTGGGGTATGCTTTTACAGAATCCTGAGTTTTAAGTCTTTACGTTCAGAACTGACTGATTTACACAGGGTTGAATGCACTATGTCTATCAAACTGCAAGGCAGGGTATGGATATACACTTTTAGGGTGATTTTAACCACTTCCGGTTGGTCCAGGAAGCTTAGAATCAACACAGGTAGACCTCATAGTGGCCTGATTGGACTGTCACCGAAGACAGGTTCATACGGCATTCATAACCCACATAGGCTTCAGGTTGAATTTAGGGGTGCAGGCAATGTATTCCTATGGGGAGAGATGTCATTGTAATCTGTGAGATCAAAAAACCCTGTTTTAGTGTGAAGGGTTAATGCCACACGGTCAAGGTTAGGCTTGCACAGATCGGGAGGACCTTAGGAACATTCCTGTGGTGGAATTTTTCTTCTCACCCTAACGGTTCTCTCACTGTCACCCAAAATCAAATGACGTTGTGGGGCAGGCTTCATTTTGGGCCTACTTTTCTAATGGTCGCTGCGCTTAGACCGAGCGAGCTACGGTCAAGCGGGATATCTCGTTGAAGTCGGCACAGTCTGGAGACTATGGTGATGCCATTTCTTGTGTTGATTTCAGAATGCCATTTTGGTGATGGTCCCTCTCCGTTTAAACACATTGCAAATGTACAAAAGTCAACTAGCAAGTCAGTGTCCATCAGTCAATTAGATGTCATTATGACACCAAACTGATACCAATTGACACCAAACCCACTTTTTCCAACTCATTTAGAAGCCTACTATCACATATGTCAGAGCAGGCCCATAATTCACAGCGCCTTCAGTTTAAAACATAATAAAACGTAAAACACATAGTTACGTTCTAGCTGCGGGTCCAGTTCGGACATTATGTGTAGGCCTATGTGAGGCGACCCCGAATCCCGAGTTTCGGCTTGATAGGTCCTTCGGTGCCCGAGCAAAACCCTAATTGGTGCTGAAAATCCACTTTTTTACATGCCTTGCTACGGGGTCCTTGAATGAGCTATCGGACAGAAACGTTGGGGTCCGTCTCTATGGGCCGAGCCGGTTTCACTGCACCTAGCCTTGCGTCTCTGAGACTTTTCTAAATGTCGTCATTTTCGTAATGGTCAAAATGAATTGAAGTCATTGCAAATGTACGAGGCTGTTCCTCGGTCCGAGAACCTTCTAGAGCCACCTAACTCACCACGCACTATCGACCGGAGGTCTAGAACAGGTTTCTAAAGTTTCGGAACTCTAGGTCTGACGGTTCTTTTTTAGCTCGAACAAAGCTAACTATTGCAGCCACTGACTGTCTCTACGCACCCCAATACGTCCCTCCTTCCAAGTTGTGTGTTAGTGTGATTTAGTTTTCCTTTGAAATTTTATGGGAAAAATGACTGATTTACAGTTCATGGGGGTTGCCTAATCACACATATGAAGTTTTGGACAGATCTGACTTTTTTAACCCTTCGAAACAGACACCAATTATGGCACTTCCGGTTGGCACAGGAAGCTATAAGTCAACACATATCCTCATTGGGGTATGCTTTTACAGAATCCTGAGTTTTAAGTCTTTACGTTCAGAACTGACTGATTTACACAGGGTTGAATGCACTATGTCTATCAAACTGCAAGGCAGGGTATGGATATACACTTTTAGGGTGATTTTAACCACTTCCGGTTGGTCCAGGAAGCTTAGAATCAACACAGGTAGACCTCATAGTGGCCTGATTGGACTGTCACCGAAGACAGGTTCATACGGCATTCATAACCCACATAGGCTTCAGGTTGAATTTAGGGGTGCAGGCAATGTATTCCTATGGGGAGAGATGTCATTGTAATCTGTGAGATCAAAAAACCCTGTTTTAGTGTGAAGGGTTAATGCCACACGGTCAAGGTTAGGCTTGCACAGATCGGGAGGACCTTAGGAACATTCCTGTGGTGGAATTTTTCTTCTCACCCTAACGGTTCTCTCACTGTCACCCAAAATCAAATGACGTTGTGGGGCAGGCTTCATTTTGGGCCTACTTTTCTAATGGTCGCTGCGCTTAGACCGAGCGAGCTACGGTCAAGCGGGATATCTCGTTGAAGTCGGCACAGTCTGGAGACTATGGTGATGCCATTTCTTGTGTTGATTTCAGAATGCCATTTTGGTGATGGTCCCTCTCCGTTTAAACACATTGCAAATGTACAAAAGTCAACTAGCAAGTCAGTGTCCATCAGTCAATTAGATGTCATTATGACACCAAACTGATACCAATTGACACCAAACCCACTTTTTCCAACTCATTTAGAAGCCTACTATCACATATGTCAGAGCAGGCCCATAATTCACAGCGCCTTCAGTTTAAAACATAATAAAACGTAAAACACATAGTTACGTTCTAGCTGCGGGTCCAGTTCGGACATTATGTGTAGGCCTATGTGAGGCGACCCCGAATCCCGAGTTTCGGCTCGATAGGTCCTTCGGTGCCCGAGCAAAACCCTAATTGGTGCTGAAAATCCGCTTTTTTACATGCCTTGCTACGGGGTCCTTGAATGAGCTATCGGACAGAAACGTTGGGGTCCGTCTCTATGGGCCGAGCCGGTTTCACTGCACCTAGCCTTGCGTCTCTGAGACTTTTCTAAATGTCGTCATTTTCGTAATGGTCAAAATGAATTGAAGTCATTGCAAATGTACGAGGCTGTTCCTCGGTCCGAGAACCTTCTAGAGCCACCTAACTCACCACGCACTATCGACCGGAGGTCTAGAACAGGTTTCTAAAGTTTCGGAACTCTAGGTCTGACTGTTCTTTTTTAGCTCGAACAAAGCTAACTATTGCAGCCACTGACTGTCTCTACGCACCCCAATACGTCCCTCCTTCCAAGTTGTGTGTTAGTGTGATTTAGTTTTCCTTTGAAATTTTATGGGAAAAATGACTGATTTACAGTTCATGGGGGTTGCCTAATCACACATATGAAGTTTTGGACAGATCTGACTTTTTTAACCCTTCGAAACAGCCCCTGAGACACCAATTATGGCACTTCCGGTTGGCACAGGAAGCTATAAGTCAACACATATCCTCATTGGGGTATGCTTTTACAGAATCCTGAGTTTTAAGTCTTTACGTTCAGAACTGACTGATTTACACAGGGTTGAATGCACTATGTCTATCAAACTGCAAGGCAGGGTATGGATATACACTTTTAGGGTGATTTTAACCACTTCCGGTTGGTCCAGGAAGCTTAGAATCAACACAGGTAGACCTCATAGTGGCCTGATTGGACTGTCACCGAAGACAGGTTCATACGGCATTCATAACCCACATAGGCTTCAGGTTGAATTTAGGGGTGCAGGCAATGTATTCCTATGGGGAGAGATGTCATTGTAATCTGTGAGATCAAAAAACCCTGTTTTAGTGTGAAGGGTTAATGCCACACGGTCAAGGTTAGGCTTGCACAGATCGGGAGGACCTTAGGAACATTCCTGTGGTGGAATTTTTCTTCTCACCCTAACGGTTCTCTCACTGTCACCCAAAATCAAATGACGTTGTGGGGCAGGCTTCATTTTGGGCCTACTTTTCTAATGGTCGCTGCGCTTAGACCGAGCGAGCTACGGTCAAGCGGGATATCTCGTTGAAGTCGGCACAGTCTGGAGACTATGGTGATGCCATTTCTTGTGTTGATTTCAGAATGCCATTTTGGTGATGGTCCCTCTCCGTTTAAACACATTGCAAATGTACAAAAGTCAACTAGCAAGTCAGTGTCCATCAGTCAATTAGATGTCATTATGACACCAAACTGATACCAATTGACACCAAACCCACTTTTTCCAACTCATTTAGAAGCCTACTATCACATATGTCAGAGCAGGCCCATAATTCACAGCGCCTTCAGTTTAAAACATAATAAAACGTAAAACACATAGTTACGTTCTAGCTGCGGGTCCAGTTCGGACATTATGTGTAGGCCTATGTGAGGCGACCCCGAATCCCGAGTTTCGGCTCGATAGGTCCTTCGGTGCCCGAGCAAAACCCTAATTGGTGCTGAAAATCCGCTTTTTTACATGCCTTGCTACGGGGTCCTTGAATGAGCTATCGGACAGAAACGTTGGGGTCCGTCTCTATGGGCCGAGCCGGTTTCACTGCACCTAGCCTTGCGTCTCTGAGACTTTTCTAAATGTCGTCATTTTCGTAATGGTCAAAATGAATTGAAGTCATTGCAAATGTACGAGGCTGTTCCTCGGTCCGAGAACCTTCTAGAGCCACCTAACTCACCACGCACTATCGACCGGAGGTCTAGAACAGGTTTCTAAAGTTTCGGAACTCTAGGTCTGACTGTTCTTTTTTAGCTCGAACAAAGCTAACTATTGCAGCCACTGACTGTCTCTACGCACCCCAATACGTCCCTCCTTCCAAGTTGTGTGTTAGTGTGATTTAGTTTTCCTTTGAAATTTTATGGGAAAAATGACTGATTTACAGTTCATGGGGGTTGCCTAATCACACATATGAAGTTTTGGACAGATCTGACTTTTTTAACCCTTCGAAACAGCCCCTGAGACACCAATTATGGCACTTCCGGTTGGCACAGGAAGCTATAAGTCAACACATATCCTCATTGGGGTATGCTTTTACAGAATCCTGAGTTTTAAGTCTTTACGTTCAGAACTGACTGATTTACACAGGGTTGAATGCACTATGTCTATCAAACTGCAAGGCAGGGTATGGATATACACTTTTAGGGTGATTTTAACCACTTCCGGTTGGTCCAGGAAGCTTAGAATCAACACAGGTAGACCTCATAGTGGCCTGATTGGACTGTCACCGAAGACAGGTTCATACGGCATTCATAACCCACATAGGCTTCAGGTTGAATTTAGGGGTGCAGGCAATGTATTCCTATGGGGAGAGATGTCATTGTAATCTGTGAGATCAAAAAACCCTGTTTTAGTGTGAAGGGTTAATGCCACATGGTCACGGTTAGGCTTGCACAGATCGGGAGGACCTTAGGAACATTCCTGTGGTGGAATTTTTCTTCTCACCCTAACGGTTCTCTCACTGTCACCCAAAATCAAATGACGTTGTGGGGCAGGCTTCATTTTGGGCCTACTTTTCTAATGGTCGCTGCGCTTAGACCGAGCGAGCTACGGTCAAGCGGGATATCTCGTTGAAGTCGGCACAGTCTGGAGACTATGGTGATGCCATTTTTTGTGTTGATTTCAGAATGCCATTTTGGTGATGGTCCCTCTCCGTTTAAACACATTGCAAATGTACAAAAGTCAACTAGCAAGTCAGTGTCCATCAGTCAATTAGATGTCATTATGACACCAAACTGATACCAATTGACACCAAACCCACTTTTTCCAACTCATTTAGAAGCCTACTATCACATATGTCAGAGCAGGCCCATAATTCACAGCGCCTTCAGTTTAAAACATAATAAAACGTAAAACACATAGTTACGTTCTAGCTGCGGGTCCAGTTCGGACATTATGTGTAGGCCCATGTGAGGCGACCCCGAATCCCGAGTTTCGGCTCGATAGGTCCTTCGGTGCCCGAGCAAAACCCTAATTGGTGCTGAAAATCCACTTTTTTACATGCCTTGCTACGGGGTCCTTGAATGAGCTATCGGACAGAAACGTTGGGGTCCGTCTCTATGGGCCGAGCCGGTTTCACTGCACCTAGCCTTGCGTCTCTGAGACTTTTCTAAATGTCGTCATTTTCGTAATGGTCAAAATGAATTGAAGTCATTGCAAATGTACGAGGCTGTTCCTCGGTCCGAGAACCTTCTAGAGCCACCTAACTCACCACGCACTATCGACCGGAGGTCTAGAACAGGTTTCTAAAGTTTCGGAACTCTAGGTCTGACGGTTCTTTTTTAGCTCGAACAAAGCTAACTATTGCAGCCACTGACTGTCTCTACGCACCCCAATACGTCCCTCCTTCCAAGTTGTGTGTTAGTGTGATTTAGTTTTCCTTTGAAATTTTATGGGAAAAATGACTGATTTACAGTTCATGGGGGTTGCCTAATCACACATATGAAGTTTTGGACAGATCTGACTTTTTTAACCCTTCGAAACAGCCCCTGAGACACCAATTATGGCACTTCCGGTTGGCACAGGAAGCTATAAGTCAACACATATCCTCATTGGGGTATGCTTTTACAGAATCCTGAGTTTTAAGTCTTTACGTTCAGAACTGACTGATTTACACAGGGTTGAATGCACTATGTCTATCAAACTGCAAGGCAGGGTATGGATATACACTTTTAGGGTGATTTTAACCACTTCCGGTTGGTCCAGGAAGCTTAGAATCAACACAGGTAGACCTCATAGTGGCCTGATTGGACTGTCACCGAAGACAGGTTCATACGGCATTCATAACCCACATAGGCTTCAGGTTGAATTTAGGGGTGCAGGCAATGTATTCCTATGGGGAGAGATGTCATTGTAATCTGTGCGATCAAAAAACCCTGTTTTAGTGTGAAGGGTTAATGCCACACGGTCAAGGTTAGGCTTGCACAGATCGGGAGGACCTTAGGAACATTCCTGTGGTGGAATTTTTCTTCTCACCCTAACGGTTCTCTCACTGTCACCCAAAATCAAATGACGTTGTGGGGCAGGCTTCATTTTGGGCCTACTTTTCTAATGGTCGCTGCGCTTAGACCGAGCGAGCTACGGTCAAGCGGGATATCTCGTTGAAGTCGGCACAGTCTGGAGACTATGGTGATGCCATTTTTTGTGTTGATTTCAGAATGCCATTTTGGTGATGGTCCCTCTCCGTTTAAACACATTGCAAATGTACAAAAGTCAACTAGCAAGTCAGTGTCCATCAGTCAATTAGATGTCATTATGACACCAAACTGATACCAATTGACACCAAACCCACTTTTTCCAACTCATTTAGAAGCCTACTATCACATATGTCAGAGCAGGCCCATAATTCACAGCGCCTTCAGTTTAAAACATAATAAAACGTAAAACACATAGTTACGTTCTAGCTGCGGGTCCAGTTCGGACATTATGTGTAGGCCCATGTGAGGCGACCCCGAATCCCGAGTTTCGGCTCGATAGGTCCTTCGGTGCCCGAGCAAAACCCTAATTGGTGCTGAAAATCCACTTTTTTACATGCCTTGCTACGGGGTCCTTGAATGAGCTATCGGACAGAAACGTTGGGGTCCGTCTCTATGGGCCGAGCCGGTTTCACTGCACCTAGCCTTGCGTCTCTGAGACTTTTCTAAATGTCGTCATTTTCGTAATGGTCAAAATGAATTGAAGTCATTGCAAATGTACGAGGCTGTTCCTCGGTCCGAGAACCTTCTAGAGCCACCTAACTCACCACGCACTATCGACCGGAGGTCTAGAACAGGTTTCTAAAGTTTCGGAACTCTAGGTCTGACTGTTCTTTTTTAGCTCGAACAAAGCTAACTATTGCAGCCACTGACTGTCTCTACGCACCCCAATACGTCCCTCCTTCCAAGTTGTGTGTTAGTGTGATTTAGTTTTCCTTTGAAATTTTATGGGAAAAATGACTGATTTACAGTTCATGGGGGTTGCCTAATCACACATATGAAGTTTTGGACAGATCTGACTTTTTTAACCCTTCGAAACAGCCCCTGAGACACCAATTATGGCACTTCCGGTTGGCACAGGAAGCTATAAGTCAACACATATCCTCATTGGGGTATGCTTTTACAGAATCCTGAGTTTTAAGTCTTTACGTTCAGAACTGACTGATTTACACAGGGTTGAATGCACTATGTCTATCAAACTGCAAGGCAGGGTATGGATATACACTTTTAGGGTGATTTTAACCACTTCCGGTTGGTCCAGGAAGCTTAGAATCAACACAGGTAGACCTCATAGTGGCCTGATTGGACTGTCACCGAAGACAGGTTCATACGGCATTCATAACCCACATAGGCTTCAGGTTGAATTTAGGGGTGCAGGCAATGTATTCCTATGGGGAGAGATGTCATTGTAATCTGTGCGATCAAAAAACCCTGTTTTAGTGTGAAGGGTTAATGCCACACGGTCAAGGTTAGGCTTGCACAGATCGGGAGGACCTTAGGAACATTCCTGTGGTGGAATTTTTCTTCTCACCCTAACGGTTCTCTCACTGTCACCCAAAATCAAATGACGTTGTGGGGCAGGCTTCATTTTGGGCCTACTTTTCTAATGGTCGCTGCGCTTAGACCGAGCGAGCTACGGTCAAGCGGGATATCTCGTTGAAGTCGGCACAGTCTGGAGACTATGGTGATGCCATTTTTTGTGTTGATTTCAGAATGCCATTTTGGTGATGGTCCCTCTCCGTTTAAACACATTGCAAATGTACAAAAGTCAACTAGCAAGTCAGTGTCCATCAGTCAATTAGATGTCATTATGACACCAAACTGATACCAATTGACACCAAACCCACTTTTTCCAACTCATTTAGAAGCCTACTATCACATATGTCAGAGCAGGCCCATAATTCACAGCGCCTTCAGTTTAAAACATAATAAAACGTAAAACACATAGTTACGTTCTAGCTGCGGGTCCAGTTCGGACATTATGTGTAGGCCCATGTGAGGCGACCCCGAATCCCGAGTTTCGGCTCGATAGGTCCTTCGGTGCCCGAGCAAAACCCTAATTGGTGCTGAAAATCCACTTTTTTACATGCCTTGCTACGGGGTCCTTGAATGAGCTATCGGACAGAAACGTTGGGGTCCGTCTCTATGGGCCGAGCCGGTTTCACTGCACCTAGCCTTGCGTCTCTGAGACTTTTCTAAATGTCGTCATTTTCGTAATGGTCAAAATGAATTGAAGTCATTGCAAATGTACGAGGCTGTTCCTCGGTCCGAGAACCTTCTAGAGCCACCTAACTCACCACGCACTATCGACCGGAGGTCTAGAACAGGTTTCTAAAGTTTCGGAACTCTAGGTCTGACTGTTCTTTTTTAGCTCGAACAAAGCTAACTATTGCAGCCACTGACTGTCTCTACGCACCCCAATACGTCCCTCCTTCCAAGTTGTGTGTTAGTGTGATTTAGTTTTCCTTTGAAATTTTATGGGAAAAATGACTGATTTACAGTTCATGGGGGTTGCCTAATCACACATATGAAGTTTTGGACAGATCTGACTTTTTTAACCCTTCGAAACAGCCCCTGAGACACCAATTATGGCACTTCCGGTTGGCACAGGAAGCTATAAGTCAACACATATCCTCATTGGGGTATGCTTTTACAGAATCCTGAGTTTTAAGTCTTTACGTTCAGAACTGACTGATTTACACAGGGTTGAATGCACTATGTCTATCAAACTGCAAGGCAGGGTATGGATATACACTTTTAGGGTGATTTTAACCACTTCCGGTTGGTCCAGGAAGCTTAGAATCAACACAGGTAGACCTCATAGTGGCCTGATTGGACTGTCACCGAAGACAGGTTCATACGGCATTCATAACCCACATAGGCTTCAGGTTGAATTTAGGGGTGCAGGCAATGTATTCCTATGGGGAGAGATGTCATTGTAATCTGTGCGATCAAAAAACCCTGTTTTAGTGTGAAGGGTTAATGCCACACGGTCAAGGTTAGGCTTGCACAGATCGGGAGGACCTTAGGAACATTCCTGTGGTGGAATTTTTCTTCTCACCCTAACGGTTCTCTCACTGTCACCCAAAATCAAATGACGTTGTGGGGCAGGCTTCATTTTGGGCCTACTTTTCTAATGGTCGCTGCGCTTAGACCGAGCGAGCTACGGTCAAGCGGGATATCTCGTTGAAGTCGGCACAGTCTGGAGACTATGGTGATGCCATTTTTTGTGTTGATTTCAGAATGCCATTTTGGTGATGGTCCCTCTCCGTTTAAACACATTGCAAATGTACAAAAGTCAACTAGCAAGTCAGTGTCCATCAGTCAATTAGATGTCATTATGACACCAAACTGATACCAATTGACACCAAACCCACTTTTTCCAACTCATTTAGAAGCCTACTATCACATATGTCAGAGCAGGCCCATAATTCACAGCGCCTTCAGTTTAAAACATAATAAAACGTAAAACACATAGTTACGTTCTAGCTGCGGGTCCAGTTCGGACATTATGTGTAGGCCTATGTGAGGCGACCCCGAATCCCGAGTTTCGGCTCGATAGGTCCTTCGGTGCCCGAGCAAAACCCTAATTGGTGCTGAAAATCCACTTTTTTACATGCCTTGCTACGGGGTCCTTGAATGAGCTATCGGACAGAAACGTTGGGGTCCGTCTCTATGGGCCGAGCCGGTTTCACTGCACCTAGCCTTGCGTCTCTGAGACTTTTCTAAATGTCGTCATTTTCGTAATGGTCAAAATGAATTGAAGTCATTGCAAATGTACGAGGCTGTTCCTCGGTCCGAGAACCTTCTAGAGCCACCTAACTCACCACGCACTATCGACCGGAGGTCTAGAACAGGTTTCTAAAGTTTCGGAACTCTAGGTCTGACTGTTCTTTTTTAGCTCGAACAAAGCTAACTATTGCAGCCACTGACTGTCTCTACGCACCCCAATACGTCCCTCCTTCCAAGTTGTGTGTTAGTGTGATTTAGTTTTCCTTTGAAATTTTATGGGAAAAATGACTGATTTACAGTTCATGGGGGTTGCCTAATCACACATATGAAGTTTTGGACAGATCTGACTTTTTTAACCCTTCGAAACAGCCCCTGAGACACCAATTATGGCACTTCCGGTTGGCACAGGAAGCTATAAGTCAACACATATCCTCATTGGGGTATGCTTTTACAGAATCCTGAGTTTTAAGTCTTTACGTTCAGAACTGACTGATTTACACAGGGTTGAATGCACTATGTCTATCAAACTGCAAGGCAGGGTATGGATATACACTTTTAGGGTGATTTTAACCACTTCCGGTTGGTCCAGGAAGCTTAGAATCAACACAGGTAGACCTCATAGTGGCCTGATTGGACTGTCACCGAAGACAGGTTCATACGGCATTCATAACCCACATAGGCTTCAGGTTGAATTTAGGGGTGCAGGCAATGTATTCCTATGGGGAGAGATGTCATTGTAATCTGTGAGATCAAAAAAACCTGTTTTAGTGTGAAGGGTTAATGCCACACGGTCAAGGTTAGGCTTGCACAGATCGGGAGGACCTTAGGAACATTCCTGTGGTGGAATTTTTCTTCTCACCCTAACGGTTCTCTCACTGTCACCCAAAATCAAATGACGTTGTGGGGCAGGCTTCATTTTGGGCCTACTTTTCTAATGGTCGCTGCGCTTAGACCGAGCGAGCTACGGTCAAGCGGGATATCTCGTTGAAGTCGGCACAGTCTGGAGACTATGGTGATGCCATTTTTTGTGTTGATTTCAGAATGCCATTTTGGTGATGGTCCCTCTCCGTTTAAACACATTGCAAATGTACAAAAGTCAACTAGCAAGTCAGTGTCCATCAGTCAATTAGATGTCATTATGACACCAAACTGATACCAATTGACACCAAACCCACTTTTTCCAACTCATTTAGAAGCCTACTATCACATATGTCAGAGCAGGCCCATAATTCACAGCGCCTTCAGTTTAAAACATAATAAAACGTAAAACACATAGTTACGTTCTAGCTGCGGGTCCAGTTCGGACATTATGTGTAGGCCCATGTGAGGCGACCCCGAATCCGGAGTTTCGGCTCGATAGGTCCTTCGGTGCCCGAGCAAAACCCTAATTGGTGCTGAAAATCCACTTTTTTACATGCCTTGCTACGGGGTCCTTGAATGAGCTATCGGACAGAAACGTTGGGGTCCGTCTCTATGGGCCGAGCCGGTTTCACTGCACCTAGCCTTGCGTCTCTGAGACTTTTCTAAATGTCGTCATTTTCGTAATGGTCAAAATGAATTGAAGTCATTGCAAATGTACGAGGCTGTTCCTCGGTCCGAGAACCTTCTAGAGCCACCTAACTCACCACGCACTATCGACCGGAGGTCTAGAACAGGTTTCTAAAGTTTCGGAACTCTAGGTCTGACGGTTCTTTTTTAGCTCGAACAAAGCTAACTATTGCAGCCACTGACTGTCTCTACGCACCCCAATACGTCCCTCCTTCCAAGTTGTGTGTTAGTGTGATTTAGTTTTCCTTTGAAATTTTATGGGAAAAATGACTGATTTACAGTTCATGGGGGTTGCCTAATCACACATATGAAGTTTTGGACAGATCTGACTTTTTTAACCCTTCGAAACAGCCCCTGAGACACCAATTATGGCACTTCCGGTTGGCACAGGAAGCTATAAGTCAACACATATCCTCATTGGGGTATGCTTTTACAGAATCCTGAGTTTTAAGTCTTTACGTTCAGAACTGACTGATTTACACAGGGTTGAATGCACTATGTCTATCAAACTGCAAGGCAGGGTATGGATATACACTTTTAGGGTGATTTTAACCACTTCCGGTTGGTCCAGGAAGCTTAGAATCAACACAGGTAGACCTCATAGTGGCCTGATTGGACTGTCACCGAAGACAGGTTCATACGGCATTCATAACCCACATAGGCTTCAGGTTGAATTTAGGGGTGCAGGCAATGTATTCCTATGGGGAGAGATGTCATTGTAATCTGTGCGATCAAAAAACCCTGTTTTAGTGTGAAGGGTTAATGCCACACGGTCAAGGTTTGCACAGATCGGGAGGACCTTAGGAACATTCCTGTGGTGGAATTTTTCTTCTCACCCTAACGGTTCTCTCACTGTCACCCAAAATCAAATGACGTTGTGGGGCAGGCTTCATTTTGGGCCTACTTTTCTAATGGTCGCTGCGCTTAGACCGAGCGAGCTACGGTCAAGCGGGATATCTCGTTGAAGTCGGCACAGTCTGGAGACTATGGTGATGCCATTTTTTGTGTTGATTTCAGAATGCCATTTTGGTGATGGTCCCTCTCCGTTTAAACACATTGCAAATGTACAAAAGTCAACTAGCAAGTCAGTGTCCATCAGTCAATTAGATGTCATTATGACACCAAACTGATACCAATTGACACCAAACCCACTTTTTCCAACTCATTTAGAAGCCTACTATCACATATGTCAGAGCAGGCCCATAATTCACAGCGCCTTCAGTTTAAAACATAATAAAACGTAAAACACATAGTTACGTTCTAGCTGCGGGTCCAGTTCGGACATTATGTGTAGGCCCATGTGAGGCGACCCCGAATCCCGAGTTTCGGCTCGATAGGTCCTTCGGTGCCCGAGCAAAACCCTAATTGGTGCTGAAAATCCACTTTTTTACATGCCTTGCTACGGGGTCCTTGAATGAGCTATCGGACAGAAACGTTGGGGTCCGTCTCTATGGGCCGAGCCGGTTTCACTGCACCTAGCCTTGCGTCTCTGAGACTTTTCTAAATGTCGTCATTTTCGTAATGGTCAAAATGAATTGAAGTCATTGCAAATGTACGAGGCTGTTCCTCGGTCCGAGAACCTTCTAGAGCCACCTAACTCACCACGCACTATCGACCGGAGGTCTAGAACAGGTTTCTAAAGTTTCGGAACTCTAGGTCTGACGGTTCTTTTTTAGCTCGAACAAAGCTAACTATTGCAGCCACTGACTGTCTCTACGCACCCCAATACGTCCCTCCTTCCAAGTTGTGTGTTAGTGTGATTTAGTTTTCCTTTGAAATTTTATGGGAAAAATGACTGATTTACAGTTCATGGGGGTTGCCTAATCACACATATGAAGTTTTGGACAGATCTGACTTTTTTAACCCTTCGAAACAGCCCCTGAGACACCAATTATGGCACTTCCGGTTGGCACAGGAAGCTATAAGTCAACACATATCCTCATTGGGGTATGCTTTTACAGAATCCTGAGTTTTAAGTCTTTACGTTCAGAACTGACTGATTTACACAGGGTTGAATGCACTATGTCTATCAAACTGCAAGGCAGGGTATGGATATACACTTTTAGGGTGATTTTAACCACTTCCGGTTGGTCCAGGAAGCTTAGAATCAACACAGGTAGACCTCATAGTGGCCTGATTGGACTGTCACCGAAGACAGGTTCATACGGCATTCATAACCCACATAGGCTTCAGGTTGAATTTAGGGGTGCAGGCAATGTATTCCTATGGGGAGAGATGTCATTGTAATCTGTGAGATCAAAAAACCCTGTTTTAGTGTGAAGGGTTAATGCCACACGGTCAAGGGTAGGCTTGCACAGATCGGGAGGACCTTAGGAACATTCCTGTGGTGGAATTTTTCTTCTCACCCTAACGGTTCTCTCACTGTCACCCAAAATCAAATGACGTTGTGGGGCAGGCTTCATTTTGGGCCTACTTTTCTAATGGTCGCTGCGCTTAGACCGAGCGAGCTACGGTCAAGCGGGATATCTCGTTGAAGTCGGCACAGTCTGGAGACTATGGTGATGCCATTTTTTGTGTTGATTTCAGAATGCCATTTTGGTGATGGTCCCTCTCCGTTTAAACACATTACAAATGTACAAAAGTCAACTAGCAAGTCAGTGTCCATCAGTCAATTAGATGTCATTATGACACCAAACTGATACCAATTGACACCAAACCCACTTTTTCCAACTCATTTAGAAGCCTACTATCACATATGTCAGAGCAGGCCCATAATTCACAGCGCCTTCAGTTTAAAACATAATAAAACGTAAAACACATAGTTACGTTCTAGCTGCGGGTCCAGTTCGGACATTATGTGTAGGCCCATGTGAGGCGACCCCGAATCCGGAGTTTCGGCTCGATAGGTCCTTCGGTGCCCAAGCAAAACCCTAATTGGTGCTGAAAATCCACTTTTTTACATGCCTTGCTACGGGGTCCTTGAATGAGCTATCGGACAGAAACGTTGGGGTCCGTCTCTATGGGCCGAGCCGGTTTCACTGCACCTAGCCTTGCGTCTCTGAGACTTTTCTAAATGTCGTCATTTTCGTAATGGTCAAAAGGAATTGAAGTCATTGCAAATGTACGAGGCTGTTCCTCGGTCCGAGAACCTTCTAGAGCCACCTAACTCACCACGCACTATCGACCGGAGGTCTAGAACAGGTTTCTAAAGTTTCGGAACTCTAGGTCTGACGGTTCTTTTTTAGCTCGAACAAAGCTAACTATTGCAGCCACTGACTGTCTCTACGCACCCCAATACGTCCCTCCTTCCAAGTTGTGTGTTAGTGTGATTTAGTTTTCCTTTGAAATTTTATGGGAAAAATGACTGATTTACAGTTCATGGGGGTTGCCTAATCACACATATGAAGTTTTGGACAGATCTGACTTTTTTAACCCTTCGAAACAGACACCAATTATGGCACTTCCGGTTGGCACAGGAAGCTATAAGTCAACACATATCCTCATTGGGGTATGCTTTTACAGAATCCTGAGTTTTAAGTCTTTACGTTCAGAACTGACTGATTTACACAGGGTTGAATGCACTATGTCTATCAAACTGCAAGGCAGGGTATGGATATACACTTTTAGGGTGATTTTAACCACTTCCGGTTGGTCCAGGAAGCTTAGAATCAACACAGGTAGACCTCATAGTGGCCTGATTGGACTGTCACCGAAGACAGGTTCATACGGCATTCATAACCCACATAGGCTTCAGGTTGAATTTAGGGGTGCAGGCAATGTATTCCTATGGGGAGAGATGTCATTGTAATCTGTGAGATCAAAAAACCCTGTTTTAGTGTGAAGGGTTAATGCCACATGGTCACGGTTAGGCTTGCACAGATCGGGAGGACCTTAGGAACATTCCTGTGGTGGAATTTTTCTTCTCACCCTAACGGTTCTCTCACTGTCACCCAAAATCAAATGACGTTGTGGGGCAGGCTTCATTTTGGGCCTACTTTTCTAATGGTCGCTGCGCTTAGACCGAGCGAGCTACGGTCAAGCGGGATATCTCGTTGAAGTCGGCACAGTCTGGAGACTATGGTGATGCCATTTTTTGTGTTGATTTCAGAATGCCATTTTGGTGATGGTCCCTCTCCGTTTAAACACATTGCAAATGTACAAAAGTCAACTAGCAAGTCAGTGTCCATCAGTCAATTAGATGTCATTATGACACCAAACTGATACCAATTGACACCAAACCCACTTTTTCCAACTCATTTAGAAGCCTACTATCACATATGTCAGAGCAGGCCCATAATTCACAGCGCCTTCAGTTTAAAACATAATAAAACGTAAAACACATAGTTACGTTCTAGCTGCGGGTCCAGTTCGGACATTATGTGTAGGCCCATGTGAGGCGACCCCGAATCCCGAGTTTCGGCTCGATAGGTCCTTCGGTGCCCGAGCAAAACCCTAATTGGTGCTGAAAATCCACTTTTTTACATGCCTTGCTACGGGGTCCTTGAATGAGCTATCGGACAGAAACGTTGGGGTCCGTCTCTATGGGCCGAGCCGGTTTCACTGCACCTAGCCTTGCGTCTCTGAGACTTTTCTAAATGTCGTCATTTTCGTAATGGTCAAAATGAATTGAAGTCATTGCAAATGTACGAGGCTGTTCCTCGGTCCGAGAACCTTCTAGAGCCACCTAACTCACCACGCACTATCGACCGGAGGTCTAGAACAGGTTTCTAAAGTTTCGGAACTCTAGGTCTGACGGTTCTTTTTTAGCTCGAACAAAGCTAACTATTGCAGCCACTGACTGTCTCTACGCACCCCAATACGTCCCTCCTTCCAAGTTGTGTGTTAGTGTGATTTAGTTTTCCTTTGAAATTTTATGGGAAAAATGACTGATTTACAGTTCATGGGGGTTGCCTAATCACACATATGAAGTTTTGGACAGATCTGACTTTTTTAACCCTTCGAAACAGCCCCTGAGACACCAATTATGGCACTTCCGGTTGGCACAGGAAGCTATAAGTCAACACATATCCTCATTGGGGTATGCTTTTACAGAATCCTGAGTTTTAAGTCTTTACGTTCAGAACTGACTGATTTACACAGGGTTGAATGCACTATGTCTATCAAACTGCAAGGCAGGGTATGGATATACACTTTTAGGGTGATTTTAACCACTTCCGGTTGGTCCAGGAAGCTTAGAATCAACACAGGTAGACCTCATAGTGGCCTGATTGGACTGTCACCGAAGACAGGTTCATACGGCATTCATAACCCACATAGGCTTCAGGTTGAATTTAGGGGTGCAGGCAATGTATTCCTATGGGGAGAGATGTCATTGTAATCTGTGCGATCAAAAAACCCTGTTTTAGTGTGAAGGGTTAATGCCACACGGTCAAGGTTTGCACAGATCGGGAGGACCTTAGGAACATTCCTGTGGTGGAATTTTTCTTCTCACCCTAACGGTTCTCTCACTGTCACCCAAAATCAAATGACGTTGTGGGGCAGGCTTCATTTTGGGCCTACTTTTCTAATGGTCGCTGCGCTTAGACCGAGCGAGCTACGGTCAAGCGGGATATCTCGTTGAAGTCGGCACAGTCTGGAGACTATGGTGATGCCATTTTTTGTGTTGATTTCAGAATGCCATTTTGGTGATGGTCCCTCTCCGTTTAAACACATTGCAAATGTACAAAAGGCAACTAGCAAGTCAGTGTCCATCAGTCAATTAGATGTCATTATGACACCAAACTGATACCAATTGACACCAAACCCACTTTTTCCAACTCATTTAGAAGCCTACTATCACATATGTCAGAGCAGGCCCATAATTCACAGCGCCTTCAGTTTAAAACATAATAAAACGTAAAACACATAGTTACGTTCTAGCTGCGGGTCCAGTTCGGACATTATGTGTAGGCCCATGTGAGGCGACCCCGAATCCCGAGTTTCGGCTCGATAGGTCCTTCGGTGCCCGAGCAAAACCCTAATTGGTGCTGAAAATCCACTTTTTTACATGCCTTGCTACGGGGTCCTTGAATGAGCTATCGGACAGAAACGTTGGGGTCCGTCTCTATGGGCCGAGCCGGTTTCACTGCACCTAGCCTTGCGTCTCTGAGACTTTTCTAAATGTCGTCATTTTCGTAATGGTCAAAATGAATTGAAGTCATTGCAAATGTACGAGGCTGTTCCTCGGTCCGAGAACCTTCTAGAGCCACCTAACTCACCACGCACTATCGACCGGAGGTCTAGAACAGGTTTCTAAAGTTTCGGAACTCTAGGTCTGACGGTTCTTTTTTAGCTCGAACAAAGCTAACTATTGCAGCCACTGACTGTCTCTACGCACCCCAATACGTCCCTCCTTCCAAGTTGTGTGTTAGTGTGATTTAGTTTTCCTTTGAAATTTTATGGGAAAAATGACTGATTTACAGTTCATGGGGGTTGCCTAATCACACATATGAAGTTTTGGACAGATCTGACTTTTTTAACCCTTCGAAACAGCCCCTGAGACACCAATTATGGCACTTCCGGTTGGCACAGGAAGCTATAAGTCAACACATATCCTCATTGGGGTATGCTTTTACAGAATCCTGAGTTTTAAGTCTTTACGTTCAGAACTGACTGATTTACACAGGGTTGAATGCACTATGTCTATCAAACTGCAAGGCAGGGTATGGATATACACTTTTAGGGTGATTTTAACCACTTCCGGTTGGTCCAGGAAGCTTAGAATCAACACAGGTAGACCTCATAGTGGCCTGATTGGACTGTCACCGAAGACAGGTTCATACGGCATTCATAACCCACATAGGCTTCAGGTTGAATTTAGGGGTGCAGGCAATGTATTCCTATGGGGAGAGATGTCATTGTAATCTGTGCGATCAAAAAACCCTGTTTTAGTGTGAAGGGTTAATGCCACACGGTCAAGGTTTGCACAGATCGGGAGGACCTTAGGAACATTCCTGTGGTGGAATTTTTCTTCTCACCCTAACGGTTCTCTCACTGTCACCCAAAATCAAATGACGTTGTGGGGCAGGCTTCATTTTGGGCCTACTTTTCTAATGGTCGCTGCGCTTAGACCGAGCGAGCTACGGTCAAGCGGGATATCTCGTTGAAGTCGGCACAGTCTGGAGACTATGGTGATGCCATTTTTTGTGTTGATTTCAGAATGCCATTTTGGTGATGGTCCCTCTCCGTTTAAACACATTGCAAATGTACAAAAGTCAACTAGCAAGTCAGTGTCCATCAGTCAATTAGATGTCATTATGACACCAAACTGATACCAATTGACACCAAACCCACTTTTTCCAACTCATTTAGAAGCCTACTATCACATATGTCAGAGCAGGCCCATAATTCACAGCGCCTTCAGTTTAAAACATAATAAAACGTAAAACACATAGTTACGTTCTAGCTGCGGGTCCAGTTCGGACATTATGTGTAGGCCCATGTGAGGCGACCCCGAATCCCGAGTTTCGGCTCGATAGGTCCTTCGGTGCCCGAGCAAAACCCTAATTGGTGCTGAAAATCCACTTTTTTACATGCCTTGCTACGGGGTCCTTGAATGAGCTATCGGACAGAAACGTTGGGGTCCGTCTCTATGGGCCGAGCCGGTTTCACTGCACCTAGCCTTGCGTCTCTGAGACTTTTCTAAATGTCGTCATTTTCGTAATGGTCAAAATGAATTGAAGTCATTGCAAATGTACGAGGCTGTTCCTCGGTCCGAGAACCTTCTAGAGCCACCTAACTCACCACGCACTATCGACCGGAGGTCTAGAACAGGTTTCTAAAGTTTCGGAACTCTAGGTCTGACGGTTCTTTTTTAGCTCGAACAAAGCTAACTATTGCAGCCACTGACTGTCTCTACGCACCCCAATACGTCCCTCCTTCCAAGTTGTGTGTTAGTGTGATTTAGTTTTCCTTTGAAATTTTATGGGAAAAATGACTGATTTACAGTTCATGGGGGTTGCCTAATCACACATATGAAGTTTTGGACAGATCTGACTTTTTTAACCCTTCGAAACAGCCCCTGAGACACCAATTATGGCACTTCCGGTTGGCACAGGAAGCTATAAGTCAACACATATCCTCATTGGGGTATGCTTTTACAGAATCCTGAGTTTTAAGTCTTTACGTTCAGAACTGACTGATTTACACAGGGTTGAATGCACTATGTCTATCAAACTGCAAGGCAGGGTATGGATATACACTTTTAGGGTGATTTTAACCACTTCCGGTTGGTCCAGGAAGCTTAGAATCAACACAGGTAGACCTCATAGTGGCCTGATTGGACTGTCACCGAAGACAGGTTCATACGGCATTCATAACCCACATAGGCTTCAGGTTGAATTTAGGGGTGCAGGCAATGTATTCCTATGGGGAGAGATGTCATTGTAATCTGTGCGATCAAAAAACCCTGTTTTAGTGTGAAGGGTTAATGCCACACGGTCAAGGTTTGCACAGATCGGGAGGACCTTAGGAACATTCCTGTGGTGGAATTTTTCTTCTCACCCTAACGGTTCTCTCACTGTCACCCAAAATCAAATGACGTTGTGGGGCAGGCTTCATTTTGGGCCTACTTTTCTAATGGTCGCTGCGCTTAGACCGAGCGAGCTACGGTCAAGCGGGATATCTCGTTGAAGTCGGCACAGTCTGGAGACTATGGTGATGCCATTTTTTGTGTTGATTTCAGAATGCCATTTTGGTGATGGTCCCTCTCCGTTTAAACACATTGCAAATGTACAAAAGTCAACTAGCAAGTCAGTGTCCATCAGTCAATTAGATGTCATTATGACACCAAACTGATACCAATTGACACCAAACCCACTTTTTCCAACTCATTTAGAAGCCTACTATCACATATGTCAGAGCAGGCCCATAATTCACAGCGCCTTCAGTTTAAAACATAATAAAACGTAAAACACATAGTTACGTTCTAGCTGCGGGTCCAGTTCGGACATTATGTGTAGGCCCATGTGAGGCGACCCCGAATCCCGAGTTTCGGCTCGATAGGTCCTTCGGTGCCCGAGCAAAACCCTAATTGGTGCTGAAAATCCACTTTTTTACATGCCTTGCTACGGGGTCCTTGAATGAGCTATCGGACAGAAACGTTGGGGTCCGTCTCTATGGGCCGAGCCGGTTTCACTGCACCTAGCCTTGCGTCTCTGAGACTTTTCTAAATGTCGTCATTTTCGTAATGGTCAAAATGAATTGAAGTCATTGCAAATGTACGAGGCTGTTCCTCGGTCCGAGAACCTTCTAGAGCCACCTAACTCACCACGCACTATCGACCGGAGGTCTAGAACAGGTTTCTAAAGTTTCGGAACTCTAGGTCTGACGGTTCTTTTTTAGCTCGAACAAAGCTAACTATTGCAGCCACTGACTGTCTCTACGCACCCCAATACGTCCCTCCTTCCAAGTTGTGTGTTAGTGTGATTTAGTTTTCCTTTGAAATTTTATGGGAAAAATGACTGATTTACAGTTCATGGGGGTTGCCTAATCACACATATGAAGTTTTGGACAGATCTGACTTTTTTAACCCTTCGAAACAGCCCCTGAGACACCAATTATGGCACTTCCGGTTGGCACAGGAAGCTATAAGTCAACACATATCCTCATTGGGGTATGCTTTTACAGAATCCTGAGTTTTAAGTCTTTACGTTCAGAACTGACTGATTTACACAGGGTTGAATGCACTATGTCTATCAAACTGCAAGGCAGGGTATGGATATACACTTTTAGGGTGATTTTAACCACTTCCGGTTGGTCCAGGAAGCTTAGAATCAACACAGGTAGACCTCATAGTGGCCTGATTGGACTGTCACCGAAGACAGGTTCATACGGCATTCATAACCCACATAGGCTTCAGGTTGAATTTAGGGGTGCAGGCAATGTATTCCTATGGGGAGAGATGTCATTGTAATCTGTGCGATCAAAAAACCCTGTTTTAGTGTGAAGGGTTAATGCCACACGGTCAAGGTTAGGCTTGCACAGATCGGGAGGACCTTAGGAACATTCCTGTGGTGGAATTTTTCTTCTCACCCTAACGGTTCCCTCACTGTCACCCAAAATCAAATGACGTTGTGGGGCAGGCTTCATTTTGGGCCTACTTTTCTAATGGTCGCTGCGCTTAGACCGAGCGAGCTACGGTCAAGCGGGATATCTCGTTGAAGTCGGCACAGTCTGGAGACTATGGTGATGCCATTTTTTGTGTTGATTTCAGAATGCCATTTTGGTGATGGTCCCTCTCCGTTTAAACACATTGCAAATGTACAAAAGTCAACTAGCAAGTCAGTGTCCATCAGTCAATTAGATGTCATTATGACACCAAACTGATACCAATTGACACCAAACCCACTTTTTCCAACTCATTTAGAAGCCTACTATCACATATGTCAGAGCAGGCCCATAATTCACAGCGCCTTCAGTTTAAAACATAATAAAACGTAAAACACATAGTTACGTTCTAGCTGCGGGTCCAGTTCGGACATTATGTGTAGGCCTATGTGAGGCGACCCCGAATCCCGAGTTTCGGCTCGATAGGTCCTTCGGTGCCCGAGCAAAACCCTAATTGGTGCTGAAAATCCACTTTTTTACATGCCTTGCTACGGGGTCCTTGAATGAGCTATCGGACAGAAACGTTGGGGTCCGTCTCTATGGGCCGAGCCGGTTTCACTGCACCTAGCCTTGCGTCTCTGAGACTTTTCTAAATGTCGTCATTTTCGTAATGGTCAAAATGAATTGAAGTCATTGCAAATGTACGAGGCTGTTCCTCGGTCCGAGAACCTTCTAGAGCCACCTAACTCACCACGCACTATCGACCGGAGGTCTAGAACAGGTTTCTAAAGTTTCGGAACTCTAGGTCTGACTGTTCTTTTTTAGCTCGAACAAAGCTAACTATTGCAGCCACTGACTGTCTCTACGCACCCCAATACGTCCCTCCTTCCAAGTTGTGTGTTAGTGTGATTTAGTTTTCCTTTGAAATTTTATGGGAAAAATGACTGATTTACAGTTCATGGGGGTTGCCTAATCACACATATGAAGTTTTGGACAGATCTGACTTTTTTAACCCTTCGAAACAGCCCCTGAGACACCAATTATGGCACTTCCGGTTGGCACAGGAAGCTATAAGTCAACACATATCCTCATTGGGGTATGCTTTTACAGAATCCTGAGTTTTAAGTCTTTACGTTCAGAACTGACTGATTTACACAGGGTTGAATGCACTATGTCTATCAAACTGCAAGGCAGGGTATGGATATACACTTTTAGGGTGATTTTAACCACTTCCGGTTGGTCCAGGAAGCTTAGAATCAACACAGGTAGACCTCATAGTGGCCTGATTGGACTGTCACCGAAGACAGGTTCATACGGCATTCATAACCCACATAGGCTTCAGGTTGAATTTAGGGGTGCAGGCAATGTATTCCTATGGGGAGAGATGTCATTGTAATCTGTGAGATCAAAAAAACCTGTTTTAGTGTGAAGGGTTAATGCCACACGGTCAAGGTTAGGCTTGCACAGATCGGGAGGACCTTAGGAACATTCCTGTGGTGGAATTTTTCTTCTCACCCTAACGGTTCTCTCACTGTCACCCAAAATCAAATGACGTTGTGGGGCAGGCTTCATTTTGGGCCTACTTTTCTAATGGTCGCTGCGCTTAGACCGAGCGAGCTACGGTCAAGCGGGATATCTCGTTGAAGTCGGCACAGTCTGGAGACTATGGTGATGCCATTTTTTGTGTTGATTTCAGAATGCCATTTTGGTGATGGTCCCTCTCCGTTTAAACACATTGCAAATGTACAAAAGTCAACTAGCAAGTCAGTGTCCATCAGTCAATTAGATGTCATTATGACACCAAACTGATACCAATTGACACCAAACCCACTTTTTCCAACTCATTTAGAAGCCTACTATCACATATGTCAGAGCAGGCCCATAATTCACAGCGCCTTCAGTTTAAAACATAATAAAACGTAAAACACATAGTTACGTTCTAGCTGCGGGTCCAGTTCGGACATTATGTGTAGGCCCATGTGAGGCGACCCCGAATCCGGAGTTTCGGCTCGATAGGTCCTTCGGTGCCCGAGCAAAACCCTAATTGGTGCTGAAAATCCACTTTTTTACATGCCTTGCTACGGGGTCCTTGAATGAGCTATCGGACAGAAACGTTGGGGTCCGTCTCTATGGGCCGAGCCGGTTTCACTGCACCTAGCCTTGCGTCTCTGAGACTTTTCTAAATGTCGTCATTTTCGTAATGGTCAAAATGAATTGAAGTCATTGCAAATGTACGAGGCTGTTCCTCGGTCCGAGAACCTTCTAGAGCCACCTAACTCACCACGCACTATCGACCGGAGGTCTAGAACAGGTTTCTAAAGTTTCGGAACTCTAGGTCTGACGGTTCTTTTTTAGCTCGAACAAAGCTAACTATTGCAGCCACTGACTGTCTCTACGCACCCCAATACGTCCCTCCTTCCAAGTTGTGTGTTAGTGTGATTTAGTTTTCCTTTGAAATTTTATGGGAAAAATGACTGATTTACAGTTCATGGGGGTTGCCTAATCACACATATGAAGTTTTGGACAGACCTGACTTTTTTAACCCTTCGAAACAGCCCCTGAGACACCAATTATGGCACTTCCGGTTGGCACAGGAAGCTATAAGTCAACACATATCCTCATTGGGGTATGCTTTTACAGAATCCTGAGTTTTAAGTCTTTACGTTCAGAACTGACTGATTTACACAGGGTTGAATGCACTATGTCTATCAAACTGCAAGGCAGGGTATGGATATACACTTTTAGGGTGATTTTAACCACTTCCGGTTGGTCCAGGAAGCTTAGAATCAACACAGGTAGACCTCATAGTGGCCTGATTGGACTGTCACCGAAGACAGGTTCATACGGCATTCATAACCCACATAGGCTTCAGGTTGAATTTAGGGGTGCAGGCAATGTATTCCTATGGGGAGAGATGTCATTGTAATCTGTGCGATCAAAAAACCCTGTTTTAGTGTGAAGGGTTAATGCCACACGGTCAAGGTTAGGCTTGCACAGATCGGGAGGACCTTAGGAACATTCCTGTGGTGGAATTTTTCTTCTCACCCTAACGGTTCTCTCACTGTCACCCAAAATCAAATGACGTTGTGGGGCAGGCTTCATTTTGGGCCTACTTTTCTAATGGTCGCTGCGCTTAGACCGAGCGAGCTACGGTCAAGCGGGATATCTCGTTGAAGTCGGCACAGTCTGGAGACTATGGTGATGCCATTTTTTGTGTTGATTTCAGAATGCCATTTTGGTGATGGTCCCTCTCCGTTTAAACACATTACAAATGTACAAAAGTCAACTAGCAAGTCAGTGTCCATCAGTCAATTAGATGTCATTATGACACCAAACTGATACCAATTGACACCAAACCCACTTTTTCCAACTCATTTAGAAGCCTACTATCACATATGTCAGAGCAGGCCCATAATTCACAGCGCCTTCAGTTTAAAACATAATAAAACGTAAAACACATAGTTACGTTCTAGCTGCGGGTCCAGTTCGGACATTATGTGTAGGCCCATGTGAGGCGACCCCGAATCCGGAGTTTCGGCTCGATAGGTCCTTCGGTGCCCAAGCAAAACCCTAATTGGTGCTGAAAATCCACTTTTTTACATGCCTTGCTACGGGGTCCTTGAATGAGCTATCGGACAGAAACGTTGGGGTCCGTCTCTATGGGCCGAGCCGGTTTCACTGCACCTAGCCTTGCGTCTCTGAGACTTTTCTAAATGTCGTCATTTTCGTAATGGTCAAAAGGAATTGAAGTCATTGCAAATGTACGAGGCTGTTCCTCGGTCCGAGAACCTTCTAGAGCCACCTAACTCACCACGCACTATCGACCGGAGGTCTAGAACAGGTTTCTAAAGTTTCGGAACTCTAGGTCTGACGGTTCTTTTTTAGCTCGAACAAAGCTAACTATTGCAGCCACTGACTGTCTCTACGCACCCCAATACGTCCCTCCTTCCAAGTTGTGTGTTAGTGTGATTTAGTTTTCCTTTGAAATTTTATGGGAAAAATGACTGATTTACAGTTCATGGGGGTTGCCTAATCACACATATGAAGTTTTGGACAGATCTGACTTTTTTAACCCTTCGAAACAGACACCAATTATGGCACTTCCGGTTGGCACAGGAAGCTATAAGTCAACACATATCCTCATTGGGGTATGCTTTTACAGAATCCTGAGTTTTAAGTCTTTACGTTCAGAACTGACTGATTTACACAGGGTTGAATGCACTATGTCTATCAAACTGCAAGGCAGGGTATGGATATACACTTTTAGGGTGATTTTAACCACTTCCGGTTGGTCCAGGAAGCTTAGAATCAACACAGGTAGACCTCATAGTGGCCTGATTGGACTGTCACCGAAGACAGGTTCATACGGCATTCATAACCCACATAGGCTTCAGGTTGAATTTAGGGGTGCAGGCAATGTATTCCTATGGGGAGAGATGTCATTGTAATCTGTGAGATCAAAAAACCCTGTTTTAGTGTGAAGGGTTAATGCCACACGGTCAAGGTTAGGCTTGCACAGATCGGGAGGACCTTAGGAACATTCCTGTGGTGGAATTTTTCTTCTCACCCTAACGGTTCTCTCACTGTCACCCAAAATCAAATGACGTTGTGGGGCAGGCTTCATTTTGGGCCTACTTTTCTAATGGTCGCTGCGCTTAGACCGAGCGAGCTACGGTCAAGCGGGATATCTCGTTGAAGTCGGCACAGTCTGGAGACTATGGTGATGCCATTTTTTGTGTTGATTTCAGAATGCCATTTTGGTGATGGTCCCTCTCCGTTTAAACACATTGCAAATGTACAAAAGTCAACTAGCAAGTCAGTGTCCATCAGTCAATTAGATGTCATTATGACACCAAACTGATACCAATTGACACCAAACCCACTTTTTCCAACTCATTTAGAAGCCTACTATCACATATGTCAGAGCAGGCCCATAATTCACAGCGCCTTCAGTTTAAAACATAATAAAACGTAAAACACATAGTTACGTTCTAGCTGCGGGTCCAGTTCGGACATTATGTGTAGGCCTATGTGAGGCGACCCCGAATCCCGAGTTTCGGCTCGATAGGTCCTTCGGTGCCCGAGCAAAACCCTAATTGGTGCTGAAAATCCACTTTTTTACATGCCTTGCTACGGGGTCCTTGAATGAGCTATCGGACAGAAACGTTGGGGTCCGTCTCTATGGGCCGAGCCGGTTTCACTGCACCTAGCCTTGTGTCTCTGAGACTTTTCTAAATGTCGTCATTTTCGTAATGGTCAAAATGAATTGAAGTCATTGCAAATGTACGAGGCTGTTCCTCGGTCCGAGAACCTTCTAGAGCCACCTAACTCACCACGCACTATCGACCGGAGGTCTAGAACAGGTTTCTAAAGTTTCGGAACTCTAGGTCTGACGGTTCTTTTTTAGCTCGAACAAAGCTAACTATTGCAGCCACTGACTGTCTCTACGCACCCCAATACGTCCCTCCTTCCAAGTTGTGTGTTAGTGTGATTTAGTTTTCCTTTGAAATTTTATGGGAAAAATGACTGATTTACAGTTCATGGGGGTTGCCTAATCACACATATGAAGTTTTGGACAGATCTGACTTTTTTAACCCTTCGAAACAGACACCAATTATGGCACTTCCGGTTGGCACAGGAAGCTATAAGTCAACACATATCCTCATTGGGGTATGCTTTTACAGAATCCTGAGTTTTAAGTCTTTACGTTCAGAACTGACTGATTTACACAGGGTTGAATGCACTATGTCTATCAAACTGCAAGGCAGGGTATGGATATACACTTTTAGGGTGATTTTAACCACTTCCGGTTGGTCCAGGAAGCTTAGAATCAACACAGGTAGACCTCATAGTGGCCTGATTGGACTGTCACCGAAGACAGGTTCATACGGCATTCATAACCCACATAGGCTTCAGGTTGAATTTAGGGGTGCAGGCAATGTATTCCTATGGGGAGAGATGTCATTGTAATCTGTGAGATCAAAAAACCCTGTTTTAGTGTGAAGGGTTAATGCCACACGGTCAAGGTTAGGCTTGCACAGATCGGGAGGACCTTAGGAACATTCCTGTGGTGGAATTTTTCTTCTCACCCTAACGGTTCTCTCACTGTCACCCAAAATCAAATGACGTTGTGGGGCAGGCTTCATTTTGGGCCTACTTTTCTAATGGTCGCTGCGCTTAGACCGAGCGAGCTACGGTCAAGCGGGATATCTCGTTGAAGTCGGCACAGTCTGGAGACTATGGTGATGCCATTTCTTGTGTTGATTTCAGAATGCCATTTTGGTGATGGTCCCTCTCCGTTTAAACACATTGCAAATGTACAAAAGTCAACTAGCAAGTCAGTGTCCATCAGTCAATTAGATGTCATTATGACACCAAACTGATACCAATTGACACCAAACCCACTTTTTCCAACTCATTTAGAAGCCTACTATCACATATGTCAGAGCAGGCCCATAATTCACAGCGCCTTCAGTTTAAAACATAATAAAACGTAAAACACATAGTTACGTTCTAGCTGCGGGTCCAGTTCGGACATTATGTGTAGGCCTATGTGAGGCGACCCCGAATCCCGAGTTTCGGCTCGATAGGTCCTTCGGTGCCCGAGCAAAACCCTAATTGGTGCTGAAAATCCACTTTTTTACATGCCTTGCTACGGGGTCCTTGAATGAGCTATCGGACAGAAACGTTGGGGTCCGTCTCTATGGGCCGAGCCGGTTTCACTGCACCTAGCCTTGCGTCTCTGAGACTTTTCTAAATGTCGTCATTTTCGTAATGGTCAAAATGAATTGAAGTCATTGCAAATGTACGAGGCTGTTCCTCGGTCCGAGAACCTTCTAGAGCCACCTAACTCACCACGCACTATCGACCGGAGGTCTAGAACAGGTTTCTAAAGTTTCGGAACTCTAGGTCTGACTGTTCTTTTTTAGCTCGAACAAAGCTAACTATTGCAGCCACTGACTGTCTCTACGCACCCCAATACGTCCCTCCTTCCAAGTTGTGTGTTAGTGTGATTTAGTTTTCCTTTGAAATTTTATGGGAAAAATGACTGATTTACAGTTCATGGGGGTTGCCTAATCACACATATGAAGTTTTGGACAGATCTGACTTTTTTAACCCTTCGAAACAGACACCAATTATGGCACTTCCGGTTGGCACAGGAAGCTATAAGTCAACACATATCCTCATTGGGGTATGCTTTTACTGAATCCTGAGTTTTAAGTCTTTACGTTCAGAACTGACTGATTTACACAGGGTTGAATGCACTATGTCTATCAAACTGCAAGGCAGGGTATGGATATACACTTTTAGGGTGATTTTAACCACTTCCGGTTGGTCCAGGAAGCTTAGAATCAACACAGGTAGACCTCATAGTGGCCTGATTGGACTGTCACCGAAGACAGGTTCATACGGCATTCATAACCCACATAGGCTTCAGGTTGAATTTAGGGGTGCAGGCAATGTATTCCTATGGGGAGAGATGTCATTGTAATCTGTGAGATCAAAAAACCCTGTTTTAGTGTGAAGGGTTAATGCCACACGGTCAAGGTTAGGCTTGCACAGATCGGGAGGACCTTAGGAACATTCCTGTGGTGGAATTTTTCTTCTCACCCTAACGGTTCTCTCACTGTCACCCAAAATCAAATGACGTTGTGGGGCAGGCTTCATTTTGGGCCTACTTTTCTAATGGTCGCTGCGCTTAGACCGAGCGAGCTACGGTCAAGCGGGATATCTCGTTGAAGTCGGCACAGTCTGGAGACTATGGTGATGCCATTTCTTGTGTTGATTTCAGAATGCCATTTTGGTGATGGTCCCTCTCCGTTTAAACACATTGCAAATGTACAAAAGTCAACTAGCAAGTCAGTGTCCATCAGTCAATTAGATGTCATTATGACACCAAACTGATACCAATTGACACCAAACCCACTTTTTCCAACTCATTTAGAAGCCTACTATCACATATGTCAGAGCAGGCCCATAATTCACAGCGCCTTCAGTTTAAAACATAATAAAACGTAAAACACATAGTTACGTTCTAGCTGCGGGTCCAGTTCGGACATTATGTGTAGGCCTATGTGAGGCGACCCCGAATCCCGAGTTTCGGCTCGATAGGTCCTTCGGTGCCCGAGCAAAACCCTAATTGGTGCTGAAAATCCACTTTTTTACATGCCTTGCTACGGGGTCCTTGAATGAGCTATCGGACAGAAACGTTGGGGTCCGTCTCTATGGGCCGAGCCGGTTTCACTGCACCTAGCCTTGCGTCTCTGAGACTTTTCTAAATGTCGTCATTTTCGTAATGGTCAAAATGAATTGAAGTCATTGCAAATGTACGAGGCTGTTCCTCGGTCCGAGAACCTTCTAGAGCCACCTAACTCACCACGCACTATCGACCGGAGGTCTAGAACAGGTTTCTAAAGTTTCGGAACTCTAGGTCTGACTGTTCTTTTTTAGCTCGAACAAAGCTAACTATTGCAGCCACTGACTGTCTCTACGCACCCCAATACGTCCCTCCTTCCAAGTTGTGTGTTAGTGTGATTTAGTTTTCCTTTGAAATTTTATGGGAAAAATGACTGATTTACAGTTCATGGGGGTTGCCTAATCACACATATGAAGTTTTGGACAGATCTGACTTTTTTAACCCTTCGAAACAGCCCCTGAGACACCAATTATGGCACTTCCGGTTGGCACAGGAAGCTATAAGTCAACACATATCCTCATTGGGGTATGCTTTTACAGAATCCTGAGTTTTAAGTCTTTACGTTCAGAACTGACTGATTTACACAGGGTTGAATGCACTATGTCTATCAAACTGCAAGGCAGGGTATGGATATACACTTTTAGGGTGATTTTAACCACTTCCGGTTGGTCCAGGAAGCTTAGAATCAACACAGGTAGACCTCATAGTGGCCTGATTGGACTGTCACCGAAGACAGGTTCATACGGCATTCATAACCCACATAGGCTTCAGGTTGAATTTAGGGGTGCAGGCAATGTATTCCTATGGGGAGAGATGTCATTGTAATCTGTGAGATCAAAAAACCCTGTTTTAGTGTGAAGGGTTAATGCCACACGGTCAAGGTTAGGCTTGCACAGATCGGGAGGACCTTAGGAACATTCCTGTGGTGGAATTTTTCTTCTCACCCTAACGGTTCTCTCACTGTCACCCAAAATCAAATGACGTTGTGGGGCAGGCTTCATTTTGGGCCTACTTTTCTAATGGTCGCTGCGCTTAGACCGAGCGAGCTACGGTCAAGCGGGATATCTCGTTGAAGTCGGCACAGTCTGGAGACTATGGTGATGCCATTTCTTGTGTTGATTTCAGAATGCCATTTTGGTGATGGTCCCTCTCCGTTTAAACACATTGCAAATGTACAAAAGTCAACTAGCAAGTCAGTGTCCATCAGTCAATTAGATGTCATTATGACACCAAACTGATACCAATTGACACCAAACCCACTTTTTCCAACTCATTTAGAAGCCTACTATCACATATGTCAGAGCAGGCCCATAATTCACAGCGCCTTCAGTTTAAAACATAATAAAACGTAAAACACATAGTTACGTTCTAGCTGCGGGTCCAGTTCGGACATTATGTGTAGGCCTATGTGAGGCGACCCCGAATCCCGAGTTTCGGCTCGATAGGTCCTTCGGTGCCCGAGCAAAACCCTAATTGGTGCTGAAAATCCACTTTTTTACATGCCTTGCTACGGGGTCCTTGAATGAGCTATCGGACAGAAACGTTGGGGTCCGTCTCTATGGGCCGAGCCGGTTTCACTGCACCTAGCCTTGCGTCTCTGAGACTTTTCTAAATGTCGTCATTTTCGTAATGGTCAAAATGAATTGAAGTCATTGCAAATGTACGAGGCTGTTCCTCGGTCCGAGAACCTTCTAGAGCCACCTAACTCACCACGCACTATCGACCGGAGGTCTAGAACAGGTTTCTAAAGTTTCGGAACTCTAGGTCTGACTGTTCTTTTTTAGCTCGAACAAAGCTAACTATTGCAGCCACTGACTGTCTCTACGCACCCCAATACGTCCCTCCTTCCAAGTTGTGTGTTAGTGTGATTTAGTTTTCCTTTGAAATTTTATGGGAAAAATGACTGATTTACAGTTCATGGGGGTTGCCTAATCACACATATGAAGTTTTGGACAGATCTGACTTTTTTAACCCTTCGAAACAGCCCCTGAGACACCAATTATGGCACTTCCGGTTGGCACAGGAAGCTATAAGTCAACACATATCCTCATTGGGGTATGCTTTTACAGAATCCTGAGTTTTAAGTCTTTACGTTCAGAACTGACTGATTTACACAGGGTTGAATGCACTATGTCTATCAAACTGCAAGGCAGGGTATGGATATACACTTTTAGGGTGATTTTAACCACTTCCGGTTGGTCCAGGAAGCTTAGAATCAACACAGGTAGACCTCATAGTGGCCTGATTGGACTGTCACCGAAGACAGGTTCATACGGCATTCATAACCCACATAGGCTTCAGGTTGAATTTAGGGGTGCAGGCAATGTATTCCTATGGGGAGAGATGTCATTGTAATCTGTGAGATCAAAAAACCCTGTTTTAGTGTGAAGGGTTAATGCCACACGGTCAAGGTTAGGCTTGCACAGATCGGGAGGACCTTAGGAACATTCCTGTGGTGGAATTTTTCTTCTCACCCTAACGGTTCTCTCACTGTCACCCAAAATCAAATGACGTTGTGGGGCAGGCTTCATTTTGGGCCTACTTTTCTAATGGTCGCTGCGCTTAGACCGAGCGAGCTACGGTCAAGCGGGATATCTCGTTGAAGTCGGCACAGTCTGGAGACTATGGTGATGCCATTTCTTGTGTTGATTTCAGAATGCCATTTTGGTGATGGTCCCTCTCCGTTTAAACACATTGCAAATGTACAAAAGTCAACTAGCAAGTCAGTGTCCATCAGTCAATTAGATGTCATTATGACACCAAACTGATACCAATTGACACCAAACCCACTTTTTCCAACTCATTTAGAAGCCTACTATCACATATGTCAGAGCAGGCCCATAATTCACAGCGCCTTCAGTTTAAAACATAATAAAACGTAAAACACATAGTTACGTTCTAGCTGCGGGTCCAGTTCGGACATTATGTGTAGGCCTATGTGAGGCGACCCCGAATCCCGAGTTTCGGCTCGATAGGTCCTTCGGTGCCCGAGCAAAACCCTAATTGGTGCTGAAAATCCACTTTTTTACATGCCTTGCTACGGGGTCCTTGAATGAGCTATCGGACAGAAACGTTGGGGTCCGTCTCTATGGGCCGAGCCGGTTTCACTGCACCTAGCCTTGCGTCTCTGAGACTTTTCTAAATGTCGTCATTTTCGTAATGGTCAAAATGAATTGAAGTCATTGCAAATGTACGAGGCTGTTCCTCGGTCCGAGAACCTTCTAGAGCCACCTAACTCATCACGCACTATCGACCGGAGGTCTAGAACAGGTTTCTAAAGTTTCGGAACTCTAGGTCTGACTGTTCTTTTTTAGCTCGAACAAAGCTAACTATTGCAGCCACTGACTGTCTCTACGCACCCCAATACGTCCCTCCTTCCAAGTTGTGTGTTAGTGTGATTTAGTTTTCCTTTGAAATTTTATGGGAAAAATGACTGATTTACAGTTCATGGGGGTTGCCTAATCACACATATGAAGTTTTGGACAGATCTGACTTTTTTAACCCTTCGAAACAGCCCCTGAGACACCAATTATGGCACTTACGGTTGGCACAGGAAGCTATAAGTCAACACATATCCTCATTGGGGTATGCTTTTACAGAATCCTGAGTTTTAAGTCTTTACGTTCAGAACTGACTGATTTACACAGGGTTGAATGCACTATGTCTATCAAACTGCAAGGCAGGGTATGGATATACACTTTTAGGGTGATTTTAACCACTTCCGGTTGGTCCAGGAAGCTTAGAATCAACACAGGTAGACCTCATAGTGGCCTGATTGGACTGTCACCGAAGACAGGTTCATACGGCATTCATAACCCACATAGGCTTCAGGTTGAATTTAGGGGTGCAGGCAATGTATTCCTATGGGGAGAGATGTCATTGTAATCTGTGAGATCAAAAAACCCTGTTTTAGTGTGAAGGGTTAATGCCACATGGTCACGGTTAGGCTTGCACAGATCGGGAGGACCTTAGGAACATTCCTGTGGTGGAATTTTTTTTCTCACCCTAACGGTTCTCTCACTGTCACCCAAAATCAAATGACGTTGTGGGGCAGGCTTCATTTTGGGCCTACTTTTCTAATGGTCGCTGCGCTTAGACCGAGCGAGCTACGGTCAAGCGGGATATCTCGTTGAAGTCGGCACAGTCTGGAGACTATGGTGATGCCATTTTTTGTGTTGATTTCAGAATGCCATTTTGGTGATGGTCCCTCTCCGTTTAAACACATTGCAAATGTACAAAAGTCAACTAGCAAGTCAGTGTCCATCAGTCAATTAGATGTCATTATGACACCAAACTGATACCAATTGACACCAAACCCACTTTTTCCAACTCATTTAGAAGCCTACTATCACATATGTCAGAGCAGGCCCATAATTCACAGCGCCTTCAGTTTAAAACATAATAAAACGTAAAACACATAGTTACGTTCTAGCTGCGGGTCCAGTTCGGACATTATGTGTAGGCCCATGTGAGGCGACCCCGAATCCCGAGTTTCGGCTCGATAGGTCCTTCGGTGCCCGAGCAAAACCCTAATTGGTGCTGAAAATCCACTTTTTTACATGCCTTGCTACGGGGTCCTTGAATGAGCTATCGGACAGAAACGTTGGGGTCCGTCTCTATGGGCCGAGCCGGTTTCACTGCACCTAGCCTTGCGTCTCTGAGACTTTTCTAAATGTCGTCATTTTCGTAATGGTCAAAATTAATTGAAGTCATTGCAAATGTACGAGGCTGTTCCTCGGTCCGAGAACCTTCTAGAGCCACCTAACTCACCACGCACTATCGACCGGAGGTCTAGAACAGGTTTCTAAAGTTTCGGAACTCTAGGTCTGACGGTTCTTTTTTAGCTCGAACAAAGCTAACTATTGCAGCCACTGACTGTCTCTACGCACCCCAATACGTCCCTCCTTCCAAGTTGTGTGTTAGTGTGATTTAGTTTTCCTTTGAAATTTTATGGGAAAAATGACTGATTTACAGTTCATGGGGGTTGCCTAATCACACATATGAAGTTTTGGACAGATCTGACTTTTTTAACCCTTCGAAACAGCCCCTGAGACACCAATTATGGCACTTCCGGTTGGCACAGGAAGCTATAAGTCAACACATATCCTCATTGGGGTATGCTTTTACAGAATCCTGAGTTTTAAGTCTTTACGTTCAGAACTGACTGATTTACACAGGGTTGAATGCACTATGTCTATCAAACTGCAAGGCAGGGTATGGATATACACTTTTAGGGTGATTTTAACCACTTCCGGTTGGTCCAGGAAGCTTAGAATCAACACAGGTAGACCTCATAGTGGCCTGATTGGACTGTCACCGAAGACAGGTTCATACGGCATTCATAACCCACATAGGCTTCAGGTTGAATTTAGGGGTGCAGGCAATGTATTCCTATGGGGAGAGATGTCATTGTAATCTGTGAGATCAAAAAACCCTGTTTTAGTGTGAAGGGTTAATGCCACATGGTCACGGTTAGGCTTGCACAGATCGGGAGGACCTTAGGAACATTCCTGTGGTGGAATTTTTCTTCTCACCCTAACGGTTCTCTCACTGTCACCCAAAATCAAATGACGTTGTGGGGCAGGCTTCATTTTGGGCCTACTTTTCTAATGGTCGCTGCGCTTAGACCGAGCGAGCTACGGTCAAGCGGGATATCTCGTTGAAGTCGGCACAGTCTGGAGACTATGGTGATGCCATTTTTTGTGTTGGTTTCAGAATGCCATTTTGGTGATGGTCCCTCTCCGTTTAAACACATTGCAAATGTACAAAAGTCAACTAGCAAGTCAGTGTCCATCAGTCAATTAGATGTCATTATGACACCAAACTGATACCAATTGACACCAAACCCACTTTTTCCAACTCATTTAGAAGCCTACTATCACATATGTCAGAGCAGGCCCATAATTCACAGCGCCTTCAGTTTAAAACATAATAAAACGTAAAACACATAGTTACGTTCTAGCTGCGGGTCCAGTTCGGACATTATGTGTAGGCCCATGTGAGGCGACCCCGAATCCCGAGTTTCGGCTCGATAGGTCCTTCGGTGCCCGAGCAAAACCCTAATTGGTGCTGAAAATCCACTTTTTTACATGCCTTGCTACGGGGTCCTTGAATGAGCTATCGGACAGAAACGTTGGGGTCCGTCTCTATGGGCCGAGCCGGTTTCACTGCACCTAGCCTTGCGTCTCTGAGACTTTTCTAAATGTCGTCATTTTCGTAATGGTCAAAATGAATTGAAGTCATTGCAAATGTACGAGGCTGTTCCTCGGTCCGAGAACCTTCTAGAGCCACCTAACTCACCACGCACTATCGACCGGAGGTCTAGAACAGGTTTCTAAAGTTTCGGAACTCTAGGTCTGACGGTTCTTTTTTAGCTCGAACAAAGCTAACTATTGCAGCCACTGACTGTCTCTACGCACCCCAATACGTCCCTCCTTCCAAGTTGTGTGTTAGTGTGATTTAGTTTTCCTTTGAAATTTTATGGGAAAAATGACTGATTTACAGTTCATGGGGGTTGCCTAATCACACATATGAAGTTTTGGACAGATCTGACTTTTTTAACCCTTCGAAACAGCCCCTGAGACACCAATTATGGCACTTCCGGTTGGCACAGGAAGCTATAAGTCAACACATATCCTCATTGGGGTATGCTTTTACAGAATCCTGAGTTTTAAGTCTTTACGTTCAGAACTGACTGATTTACACAGGGTTGAATGCACTATGTCTATCAAACTGCAAGGCAGGGTATGGATATACACTTTTAGGGTGATTTTAACCACTTCCGGTTGGTCCAGGAAGCTTAGAATCAACACAGGTAGACCTCATAGTGGCCTGATTGGACTGTCACCGAAGACAGGTTCATACGGCATTCATAACCCACATAGGCTTCAGGTTGAATTTAGGGGTGCAGGCAATGTATTCCTATGGGGAGAGATGTCATTGTAATCTGTGCGATCAAAAAACCCTGTTTTAGTGTGAAGGGTTAATGCCACACGGTCAAGGTTTGCACAGATCGGGAGGACCTTAGGAACATTCCTGTGGTGGAATTTTTCTTCTCACCCTAACGGTTCTCTCACTGTCACCCAAAATCAAATGACGTTGTGGGGCAGGCTTCATTTTGGGCCTACTTTTCTAATGGTCGCTGCGCTTAGACCGAGCGAGCTACGGTCAAGCGGGATATCTCGTTGAAGTCGGCACAGTCTGGAGACTATGGTGATGCCATTTTTTGTGTTGATTTCAGAATGCCATTTTGGTGATGGTCCCTCTCCGTTTAAACACATTGCAAATGTACAAAAGGCAACTAGCAAGTCAGTGTCCATCAGTCAATTAGATGTCATTATGACACCAAACTGATACCAATTGACACCAAACCCACTTTTTCCAACTCATTTAGAAGCCTACTATCACATATGTCAGAGCAGGCCCATAATTCACAGCGCCTTCAGTTTAAAACATAATAAAACGTAAAACACATAGTTACGTTCTAGCTGCGGGTCCAGTTCGGACATTATGTGTAGGCCCATGTGAGGCGACCCCGAATCCCGAGTTTCGGCTCGATAGGTCCTTCGGTGCCCGAGCAAAACCCTAATTGGTGCTGAAAATCCACTTTTTTACATGCCTTGCTACGGGGTCCTTGAATGAGCTATCGGACAGAAACGTTGGGGTCCGTCTCTATGGGCCGAGCCGGTTTCACTGCACCTAGCCTTGCGTCTCTGAGACTTTTCTAAATGTCGTCATTTTCGTAATGGTCAAAATGAATTGAAGTCATTGCAAATGTACGAGGCTGTTCCTCGGTCCGAGAACCTTCTAGAGCCACCTAACTCACCACGCACTATCGACCGGAGGTCTAGAACAGGTTTCTAAAGTTTCGGAACTCTAGGTCTGACGGTTCTTTTTTAGCTCGAACAAAGCTAACTATTGCAGCCACTGACTGTCTCTACGCACCCCAATACGTCCCTCCTTCCAAGTTGTGTGTTAGTGTGATTTAGTTTTCCTTTGAAATTTTATGGGAAAAATGACTGATTTACAGTTCATGGGGGTTGCCTAATCACACATATGAAGTTTTGGACAGATCTGACTTTTTTAACCCTTCGAAACAGCCCCTGAGACACCAATTATGGCACTTCCGGTTGGCACAGGAAGCTATAAGTCAACACATATCCTCATTGGGGTATGCTTTTACAGAATCCTGAGTTTTAAGTCTTTACGTTCAGAACTGACTGATTTACACAGGGTTGAATGCACTATGTCTATCAAACTGCAAGGCAGGGTATGGATATACACTTTTAGGGTGATTTTAACCACTTCCGGTTGGTCCAGGAAGCTTAGAATCAACACAGGTAGACCTCATAGTGGCCTGATTGGACTGTCACCGAAGACAGGTTCATACGGCATTCATAACCCACATAGGCTTCAGGTTGAATTTAGGGGTGCAGGCAATGTATTCCTATGGGGAGAGATGTCATTGTAATCTGTGCGATCAAAAAACCCTGTTTTAGTGTGAAGGGTTAATGCCACACGGTCAAGGTTTGCACAGATCGGGAGGACCTTAGGAACATTCCTGTGGTGGAATTTTTCTTCTCACCCTAACGGTTCTCTCACTGTCACCCAAAATCAAATGACGTTGTGGGGCAGGCTTCATTTTGGGCCTACTTTTCTAATGGTCGCTGCGCTTAGACCGAGCGAGCTACGGTCAAGCGGGATATCTCGTTGAAGTCGGCACAGTCTGGAGACTATGGTGATGCCATTTTTTGTGTTGATTTCAGAATGCCATTTTGGTGATGGTCCCTCTCCGTTTAAACACATTGCAAATGTACAAAAGTCAACTAGCAAGTCAGTGTCCATCAGTCAATTAGATGTCATTATGACACCAAACTGATACCAATTGACACCAAACCCACTTTTTCCAACTCATTTAGAAGCCTACTATCACATATGTCAGAGCAGGCCCATAATTCACAGCGCCTTCAGTTTAAAACATAATAAAACGTAAAACACATAGTTACGTTCTAGCTGCGGGTCCAGTTCGGACATTATGTGTAGGCCCATGTGAGGCGACCCCGAATCCCGAGTTTCGGCTCGATAGGTCCTTCGGTGCCCGAGCAAAACCCTAATTGGTGCTGAAAATCCACTTTTTTACATGCCTTGCTACGGGGTCCTTGAATGAGCTATCGGACAGAAACGTTGGGGTCCGTCTCTATGGGCCGAGCCGGTTTCACTGCACCTAGCCTTGCGTCTCTGAGACTTTTCTAAATGTCGTCATTTTCGTAATGGTCAAAATGAATTGAAGTCATTGCAAATGTACGAGGCTGTTCCTCGGTCCGAGAACCTTCTAGAGCCACCTAACTCACCACGCACTATCGACCGGAGGTCTAGAACAGGTTTCTAAAGTTTCGGAACTCTAGGTCTGACGGTTCTTTTTTAGCTCGAACAAAGCTAACTATTGCAGCCACTGACTGTCTCTACGCACCCCAATACGTCCCTCCTTCCAAGTTGTGTGTTAGTGTGATTTAGTTTTCCTTTGAAATTTTATGGGAAAAATGACTGATTTACAGTTCATGGGGGTTGCCTAATCACACATATGAAGTTTTGGACAGATCTGACTTTTTTAACCCTTCGAAACAGCCCCTGAGACACCAATTATGGCACTTCCGGTTGGCACAGGAAGCTATAAGTCAACACATATCCTCATTGGGGTATGCTTTTACAGAATCCTGAGTTTTAAGTCTTTACGTTCAGAACTGACTGATTTACACAGGGTTGAATGCACTATGTCTATCAAACTGCAAGGCAGGGTATGGATATACACTTTTAGGGTGATTTTAACCACTTCCGGTTGGTCCAGGAAGCTTAGAATCAACACAGGTAGACCTCATAGTGGCCTGATTGGACTGTCACCGAAGACAGGTTCATACGGCATTCATAACCCACATAGGCTTCAGGTTGAATTTAGGGGTGCAGGCAATGTATTCCTATGGGGAGAGATGTCATTGTAATCTGTGCGATCAAAAAACCCTGTTTTAGTGTGAAGGGTTAATGCCACACGGTCAAGGTTTGCACAGATCGGGAGGACCTTAGGAACATTCCTGTGGTGGAATTTTTCTTCTCACCCTAACGGTTCTCTCACTGTCACCCAAAATCAAATGACGTTGTGGGGCAGGCTTCATTTTGGGCCTACTTTTCTAATGGTCGCTGCGCTTAGACCGAGCGAGCTACGGTCAAGCGGGATATCTCGTTGAAGTCGGCACAGTCTGGAGACTATGGTGATGCCATTTTTTGTGTTGATTTCAGAATGCCATTTTGGTGATGGTCCCTCTCCGTTTAAACACATTGCAAATGTACAAAAGTCAACTAGCAAGTCAGTGTCCATCAGTCAATTAGATGTCATTATGACACCAAACTGATACCAATTGACACCAAACCCACTTTTTCCAACTCATTTAGAAGCCTACTATCACATATGTCAGAGCAGGCCCATAATTCACAGCGCCTTCAGTTTAAAACATAATAAAACGTAAAACACATAGTTACGTTCTAGCTGCGGGTCCAGTTCGGACATTATGTGTAGGCCCATGTGAGGCGACCCCGAATCCCGAGTTTCGGCTCGATAGGTCCTTCGGTGCCCGAGCAAAACCCTAATTGGTGCTGAAAATCCACTTTTTTACATGCCTTGCTACGGGGTCCTTGAATGAGCTATCGGACAGAAACGTTGGGGTCCGTCTCTATGGGCCGAGCCGGTTTCACTGCACCTAGCCTTGCGTCTCTGAGACTTTTCTAAATGTCGTCATTTTCGTAATGGTCAAAATGAATTGAAGTCATTGCAAATGTACGAGGCTGTTCCTCGGTCCGAGAACCTTCTAGAGCCACCTAACTCACCACGCACTATCGACCGGAGGTCTAGAACAGGTTTCTAAAGTTTCGGAACTCTAGGTCTGACGGTTCTTTTTTAGCTCGAACAAAGCTAACTATTGCAGCCACTGACTGTCTCTACGCACCCCAATACGTCCCTCCTTCCAAGTTGTGTGTTAGTGTGATTTAGTTTTCCTTTGAAATTTTATGGGAAAAATGACTGATTTACAGTTCATGGGGGTTGCCTAATCACACATATGAAGTTTTGGACAGATCTGACTTTTTTAACCCTTCGAAACAGCCCCTGAGACACCAATTATGGCACTTCCGGTTGGCACAGGAAGCTATAAGTCAACACATATCCTCATTGGGGTATGCTTTTACAGAATCCTGAGTTTTAAGTCTTTACGTTCAGAACTGACTGATTTACACAGGGTTGAATGCACTATGTCTATCAAACTGCAAGGCAGGGTATGGATATACACTTTTAGGGTGATTTTAACCACTTCCGGTTGGTCCAGGAAGCTTAGAATCAACACAGGTAGACCTCATAGTGGCCTGATTGGACTGTCACCGAAGACAGGTTCATACGGCATTCATAACCCACATAGGCTTCAGGTTGAATTTAGGGGTGCAGGCAATGTATTCCTATGGGGAGAGATGTCATTGTAATCTGTGCGATCAAAAAACCCTGTTTTAGTGTGAAGGGTTAATGCCACACGGTCAAGGTTAGGCTTGCACAGATCGGGAGGACCTTAGGAACATTCCTGTGGTGGAATTTTTCTTCTCACCCTAACGGTTCCCTCACTGTCACCCAAAATCAAATGACGTTGTGGGGCAGGCTTCATTTTGGGCCTACTTTTCTAATGGTCGCTGCGCTTAGACCGAGCGAGCTACGGTCAAGCGGGATATCTCGTTGAAGTCGGCACAGTCTGGAGACTATGGTGATGCCATTTTTTGTGTTGATTTCAGAATGCCATTTTGGTGATGGTCCCTCTCCGTTTAAACACATTGCAAATGTACAAAAGTCAACTAGCAAGTCAGTGTCCATCAGTCAATTAGATGTCATTATGACACCAAACTGATACCAATTGACACCAAACCCACTTTTTCCAACTCATTTAGAAGCCTACTATCACATATGTCAGAGCAGGCCCATAATTCACAGCGCCTTCAGTTTAAAACATAATAAAACGTAAAACACATAGTTACGTTCTAGCTGCGGGTCCAGTTCGGACATTATGTGTAGGCCTATGTGAGGCGACCCCGAATCCCGAGTTTCGGCTCGATAGGTCCTTCGGTGCCCGAGCAAAACCCTAATTGGTGCTGAAAATCCACTTTTTTACATGCCTTGCTACGGGGTCCTTGAATGAGCTATCGGACAGAAACGTTGGGGTCCGTCTCTATGGGCCGAGCCGGTTTCACTGCACCTAGCCTTGCGTCTCTGAGACTTTTCTAAATGTCGTCATTTTCGTAATGGTCAAAATGAATTGAAGTCATTGCAAATGTACGAGGCTGTTCCTCGGTCCGAGAACCTTCTAGAGCCACCTAACTCACCACGCACTATCGACCGGAGGTCTAGAACAGGTTTCTAAAGTTTCGGAACTCTAGGTCTGACTGTTCTTTTTTAGCTCGAACAAAGCTAACTATTGCAGCCACTGACTGTCTCTACGCACCCCAATACGTCCCTCCTTCCAAGTTGTGTGTTAGTGTGATTTAGTTTTCCTTTGAAATTTTATGGGAAAAATGACTGATTTACAGTTCATGGGGGTTGCCTAATCACACATATGAAGTTTTGGACAGATCTGACTTTTTTAACCCTTCGAAACAGCCCCTGAGACACCAATTATGGCACTTCCGGTTGGCACAGGAAGCTATAAGTCAACACATATCCTCATTGGGGTATGCTTTTACAGAATCCTGAGTTTTAAGTCTTTACGTTCAGAACTGACTGATTTACACAGGGTTGAATGCACTATGTCTATCAAACTGCAAGGCAGGGTATGGATATACACTTTTAGGGTGATTTTAACCACTTCCGGTTGGTCCAGGAAGCTTAGAATCAACACAGGTAGACCTCATAGTGGCCTGATTGGACTGTCACCGAAGACAGGTTCATACGGCATTCATAACCCACATAGGCTTCAGGTTGAATTTAGGGGTGCAGGCAATGTATTCCTATGGGGAGAGATGTCATTGTAATCTGTGAGATCAAAAAAACCTGTTTTAGTGTGAAGGGTTAATGCCACACGGTCAAGGTTAGGCTTGCACAGATCGGGAGGACCTTAGGAACATTCCTGTGGTGGAATTTTTCTTCTCACCCTAACGGTTCTCTCACTGTCACCCAAAATCAAATGACGTTGTGGGGCAGGCTTCATTTTGGGCCTACTTTTCTAATGGTCGCTGCGCTTAGACCGAGCGAGCTACGGTCAAGCGGGATATCTCGTTGAAGTCGGCACAGTCTGGAGACTATGGTGATGCCATTTTTTGTGTTGATTTCAGAATGCCATTTTGGTGATGGTCCCTCTCCGTTTAAACACATTGCAAATGTACAAAAGTCAACTAGCAAGTCAGTGTCCATCAGTCAATTAGATGTCATTATGACACCAAACTGATACCAATTGACACCAAACCCACTTTTTCCAACTCATTTAGAAGCCTACTATCACATATGTCAGAGCAGGCCCATAATTCACAGCGCCTTCAGTTTAAAACATAATAAAACGTAAAACACATAGTTACGTTCTAGCTGCGGGTCCAGTTCGGACATTATGTGTAGGCCCATGTGAGGCGACCCCGAATCCGGAGTTTCGGCTCGATAGGTCCTTCGGTGCCCGAGCAAAACCCTAATTGGTGCTGAAAATCCACTTTTTTACATGCCTTGCTACGGGGTCCTTGAATGAGCTATCGGACAGAAACGTTGGGGTCCGTCTCTATGGGCCGAGCCGGTTTCACTGCACCTAGCCTTGCGTCTCTGAGACTTTTCTAAATGTCGTCATTTTCGTAATGGTCAAAATGAATTGAAGTCATTGCAAATGTACGAGGCTGTTCCTCGGTCCGAGAACCTTCTAGAGCCACCTAACTCACCACGCACTATCGACCGGAGGTCTAGAACAGGTTTCTAAAGTTTCGGAACTCTAGGTCTGACGGTTCTTTTTTAGCTCGAACAAAGCTAACTATTGCAGCCACTGACTGTCTCTACGCACCCCAATACGTCCCTCCTTCCAAGTTGTGTGTTAGTGTGATTTAGTTTTCCTTTGAAATTTTATGGGAAAAATGACTGATTTACAGTTCATGGGGGTTGCCTAATCACACATATGAAGTTTTGGACAGACCTGACTTTTTTAACCCTTCGAAACAGCCCCTGAGACACCAATTATGGCACTTCCGGTTGGCACAGGAAGCTATAAGTCAACACATATCCTCATTGGGGTATGCTTTTACAGAATCCTGAGTTTTAAGTCTTTACGTTCAGAACTGACTGATTTACACAGGGTTGAATGCACTATGTCTATCAAACTGCAAGGCAGGGTATGGATATACACTTTTAGGGTGATTTTAACCACTTCCGGTTGGTCCAGGAAGCTTAGAATCAACACAGGTAGACCTCATAGTGGCCTGATTGGACTGTCACCGAAGACAGGTTCATACGGCATTCATAACCCACATAGGCTTCAGGTTGAATTTAGGGGTGCAGGCAATGTATTCCTATGGGGAGAGATGTCATTGTAATCTGTGCGATCAAAAAACCCTGTTTTAGTGTGAAGGGTTAATGCCACACGGTCAAGGTTAGGCTTGCACAGATCGGGAGGACCTTAGGAACATTCCTGTGGTGGAATTTTTCTTCTCACCCTAACGGTTCTCTCACTGTCACCCAAAATCAAATGACGTTGTGGGGCAGGCTTCATTTTGGGCCTACTTTTCTAATGGTCGCTGCGCTTAGACCGAGCGAGCTACGGTCAAGCGGGATATCTCGTTGAAGTCGGCACAGTCTGGAGACTATGGTGATGCCATTTTTTGTGTTGATTTCAGAATGCCATTTTGGTGATGGTCCCTCTCCGTTTAAACACATTACAAATGTACAAAAGTCAACTAGCAAGTCAGTGTCCATCAGTCAATTAGATGTCATTATGACACCAAACTGATACCAATTGACACCAAACCCACTTTTTCCAACTCATTTAGAAGCCTACTATCACATATGTCAGAGCAGGCCCATAATTCACAGCGCCTTCAGTTTAAAACATAATAAAACGTAAAACACATAGTTACGTTCTAGCTGCGGGTCCAGTTCGGACATTATGTGTAGGCCCATGTGAGGCGACCCCGAATCCGGAGTTTCGGCTCGATAGGTCCTTCGGTGCCCAAGCAAAACCCTAATTGGTGCTGAAAATCCACTTTTTTACATGCCTTGCTACGGGGTCCTTGAATGAGCTATCGGACAGAAACGTTGGGGTCCGTCTCTATGGGCCGAGCCGGTTTCACTGCACCTAGCCTTGCGTCTCTGAGACTTTTCTAAATGTCGTCATTTTCGTAATGGTCAAAAGGAATTGAAGTCATTGCAAATGTACGAGGCTGTTCCTCGGTCCGAGAACCTTCTAGAGCCACCTAACTCACCACGCACTATCGACCGGAGGTCTAGAACAGGTTTCTAAAGTTTCGGAACTCTAGGTCTGACGGTTCTTTTTTAGCTCGAACAAAGCTAACTATTGCAGCCACTGACTGTCTCTACGCACCCCAATACGTCCCTCCTTCCAAGTTGTGTGTTAGTGTGATTTAGTTTTCCTTTGAAATTTTATGGGAAAAATGACTGATTTACAGTTCATGGGGGTTGCCTAATCACACATATGAAGTTTTGGACAGATCTGACTTTTTTAACCCTTCGAAACAGACACCAATTATGGCACTTCCGGTTGGCACAGGAAGCTATAAGTCAACACATATCCTCATTGGGGTATGCTTTTACAGAATCCTGAGTTTTAAGTCTTTACGTTCAGAACTGACTGATTTACACAGGGTTGAATGCACTATGTCTATCAAACTGCAAGGCAGGGTATGGATATACACTTTTAGGGTGATTTTAACCACTTCCGGTTGGTCCAGGAAGCTTAGAATCAACACAGGTAGACCTCATAGTGGCCTGATTGGACTGTCACCGAAGACAGGTTCATACGGCATTCATAACCCACATAGGCTTCAGGTTGAATTTAGGGGTGCAGGCAATGTATTCCTATGGGGAGAGATGTCATTGTAATCTGTGAGATCAAAAAACCCTGTTTTAGTGTGAAGGGTTAATGCCACACGGTCAAGGTTAGGCTTGCACAGATCGGGAGGACCTTAGGAACATTCCTGTGGTGGAATTTTTCTTCTCACCCTAACGGTTCTCTCACTGTCACCCAAAATCAAATGACGTTGTGGGGCAGGCTTCATTTTGGGCCTACTTTTCTAATGGTCGCTGCGCTTAGACCGAGCGAGCTACGGTCAAGCGGGATATCTCGTTGAAGTCGGCACAGTCTGGAGACTATGGTGATGCCATTTTTTGTGTTGATTTCAGAATGCCATTTTGGTGATGGTCCCTCTCCGTTTAAACACATTGCAAATGTACAAAAGTCAACTAGCAAGTCAGTGTCCATCAGTCAATTAGATGTCATTATGACACCAAACTGATACCAATTGACACCAAACCCACTTTTTCCAACTCATTTAGAAGCCTACTATCACATATGTCAGAGCAGGCCCATAATTCACAGCGCCTTCAGTTTAAAACATAATAAAACGTAAAACACATAGTTACGTTCTAGCTGCGGGTCCAGTTCGGACATTATGTGTAGGCCTATGTGAGGCGACCCCGAATCCCGAGTTTCGGCTCGATAGGTCCTTCGGTGCCCGAGCAAAACCCTAATTGGTGCTGAAAATCCACTTTTTTACATGCCTTGCTACGGGGTCCTTGAATGAGCTATCGGACAGAAACGTTGGGGTCCGTCTCTATGGGCCGAGCCGGTTTCACTGCACCTAGCCTTGTGTCTCTGAGACTTTTCTAAATGTCGTCATTTTCGTAATGGTCAAAATGAATTGAAGTCATTGCAAATGTACGAGGCTGTTCCTCGGTCCGAGAACCTTCTAGAGCCACCTAACTCACCACGCACTATCGACCGGAGGTCTAGAACAGGTTTCTAAAGTTTCGGAACTCTAGGTCTGACGGTTCTTTTTTAGCTCGAACAAAGCTAACTATTGCAGCCACTGACTGTCTCTACGCACCCCAATACGTCCCTCCTTCCAAGTTGTGTGTTAGTGTGATTTAGTTTTCCTTTGAAATTTTATGGGAAAAATGACTGATTTACAGTTCATGGGGGTTGCCTAATCACACATATGAAGTTTTGGACAGATCTGACTTTTTTAACCCTTCGAAACAGACACCAATTATGGCACTTCCGGTTGGCACAGGAAGCTATAAGTCAACACATATCCTCATTGGGGTATGCTTTTACAGAATCCTGAGTTTTAAGTCTTTACGTTCAGAACTGACTGATTTACACAGGGTTGAATGCACTATGTCTATCAAACTGCAAGGCAGGGTATGGATATACACTTTTAGGGTGATTTTAACCACTTCCGGTTGGTCCAGGAAGCTTAGAATCAACACAGGTAGACCTCATAGTGGCCTGATTGGACTGTCACCGAAGACAGGTTCATACGGCATTCATAACCCACATAGGCTTCAGGTTGAATTTAGGGGTGCAGGCAATGTATTCCTATGGGGAGAGATGTCATTGTAATCTGTGAGATCAAAAAACCCTGTTTTAGTGTGAAGGGTTAATGCCACACGGTCAAGGTTAGGCTTGCACAGATCGGGAGGACCTTAGGAACATTCCTGTGGTGGAATTTTTCTTCTCACCCTAACGGTTCTCTCACTGTCACCCAAAATCAAATGACGTTGTGGGGCAGGCTTCATTTTGGGCCTACTTTTCTAATGGTCGCTGCGCTTAGACCGAGCGAGCTACGGTCAAGCGGGATATCTCGTTGAAGTCGGCACAGTCTGGAGACTATGGTGATGCCATTTCTTGTGTTGATTTCAGAATGCCATTTTGGTGATGGTCCCTCTCCGTTTAAACACATTGCAAATGTACAAAAGTCAACTAGCAAGTCAGTGTCCATCAGTCAATTAGATGTCATTATGACACCAAACTGATACCAATTGACACCAAACCCACTTTTTCCAACTCATTTAGAAGCCTACTATCACATATGTCAGAGCAGGCCCATAATTCACAGCGCCTTCAGTTTAAAACATAATAAAACGTAAAACACATAGTTACGTTCTAGCTGCGGGTCCAGTTCGGACATTATGTGTAGGCCTATGTGAGGCGACCCCGAATCCCGAGTTTCGGCTCGATAGGTCCTTCGGTGCCCGAGCAAAACCCTAATTGGTGCTGAAAATCCACTTTTTTACATGCCTTGCTACGGGGTCCTTGAATGAGCTATCGGACAGAAACGTTGGGGTCCGTCTCTATGGGCCGAGCCGGTTTCACTGCACCTAGCCTTGCGTCTCTGAGACTTTTCTAAATGTCGTCATTTTCGTAATGGTCAAAATGAATTGAAGTCATTGCAAATGTACGAGGCTGTTCCTCGGTCCGAGAACCTTCTAGAGCCACCTAACTCACCACGCACTATCGACCGGAGGTCTAGAACAGGTTTCTAAAGTTTCGGAACTCTAGGTCTGACTGTTCTTTTTTAGCTCGAACAAAGCTAACTATTGCAGCCACTGACTGTCTCTACGCACCCCAATACGTCCCTCCTTCCAAGTTGTGTGTTAGTGTGATTTAGTTTTCCTTTGAAATTTTATGGGAAAAATGACTGATTTACAGTTCATGGGGGTTGCCTAATCACACATATGAAGTTTTGGACAGATCTGACTTTTTTAACCCTTCGAAACAGACACCAATTATGGCACTTCCGGTTGGCACAGGAAGCTATAAGTCAACACATATCCTCATTGGGGTATGCTTTTACTGAATCCTGAGTTTTAAGTCTTTACGTTCAGAACTGACTGATTTACACAGGGTTGAATGCACTATGTCTATCAAACTGCAAGGCAGGGTATGGATATACACTTTTAGGGTGATTTTAACCACTTCCGGTTGGTCCAGGAAGCTTAGAATCAACACAGGTAGACCTCATAGTGGCCTGATTGGACTGTCACCGAAGACAGGTTCATACGGCATTCATAACCCACATAGGCTTCAGGTTGAATTTAGGGGTGCAGGCAATGTATTCCTATGGGGAGAGATGTCATTGTAATCTGTGAGATCAAAAAACCCTGTTTTAGTGTGAAGGGTTAATGCCACACGGTCAAGGTTAGGCTTGCACAGATCGGGAGGACCTTAGGAACATTCCTGTGGTGGAATTTTTCTTCTCACCCTAACGGTTCTCTCACTGTCACCCAAAATCAAATGACGTTGTGGGGCAGGCTTCATTTTGGGCCTACTTTTCTAATGGTCGCTGCGCTTAGACCGAGCGAGCTACGGTCAAGCGGGATATCTCGTTGAAGTCGGCACAGTCTGGAGACTATGGTGATGCCATTTCTTGTGTTGATTTCAGAATGCCATTTTGGTGATGGTCCCTCTCCGTTTAAACACATTGCAAATGTACAAAAGTCAACTAGCAAGTCAGTGTCCATCAGTCAATTAGATGTCATTATGACACCAAACTGATACCAATTGACACCAAACCCACTTTTTCCAACTCATTTAGAAGCCTACTATCACATATGTCAGAGCAGGCCCATAATTCACAGCGCCTTCAGTTTAAAACATAATAAAACGTAAAACACATAGTTACGTTCTAGCTGCGGGTCCAGTTCGGACATTATGTGTAGGCCTATGTGAGGCGACCCCGAATCCCGAGTTTCGGCTCGATAGGTCCTTCGGTGCCCGAGCAAAACCCTAATTGGTGCTGAAAATCCACTTTTTTACATGCCTTGCTACGGGGTCCTTGAATGAGCTATCGGACAGAAACGTTGGGGTCCGTCTCTATGGGCCGAGCCGGTTTCACTGCACCTAGCCTTGCGTCTCTGAGACTTTTCTAAATGTCGTCATTTTCGTAATGGTCAAAATGAATTGAAGTCATTGCAAATGTACGAGGCTGTTCCTCGGTCCGAGAACCTTCTAGAGCCACCTAACTCACCACGCACTATCGACCGGAGGTCTAGAACAGGTTTCTAAAGTTTCGGAACTCTAGGTCTGACTGTTCTTTTTTAGCTCGAACAAAGCTAACTATTGCAGCCACTGACTGTCTCTACGCACCCCAATACGTCCCTCCTTCCAAGTTGTGTGTTAGTGTGATTTAGTTTTCCTTTGAAATTTTATGGGAAAAATGACTGATTTACAGTTCATGGGGGTTGCCTAATCACACATATGAAGTTTTGGACAGATCTGACTTTTTTAACCCTTCGAAACAGCCCCTGAGACACCAATTATGGCACTTCCGGTTGGCACAGGAAGCTATAAGTCAACACATATCCTCATTGGGGTATGCTTTTACAGAATCCTGAGTTTTAAGTCTTTACGTTCAGAACTGACTGATTTACACAGGGTTGAATGCACTATGTCTATCAAACTGCAAGGCAGGGTATGGATATACACTTTTAGGGTGATTTTAACCACTTCCGGTTGGTCCAGGAAGCTTAGAATCAACACAGGTAGACCTCATAGTGGCCTGATTGGACTGTCACCGAAGACAGGTTCATACGGCATTCATAACCCACATAGGCTTCAGGTTGAATTTAGGGGTGCAGGCAATGTATTCCTATGGGGAGAGATGTCATTGTAATCTGTGAGATCAAAAAACCCTGTTTTAGTGTGAAGGGTTAATGCCACACGGTCAAGGTTAGGCTTGCACAGATCGGGAGGACCTTAGGAACATTCCTGTGGTGGAATTTTTCTTCTCACCCTAACGGTTCTCTCACTGTCACCCAAAATCAAATGACGTTGTGGGGCAGGCTTCATTTTGGGCCTACTTTTCTAATGGTCGCTGCGCTTAGACCGAGCGAGCTACGGTCAAGCGGGATATCTCGTTGAAGTCGGCACAGTCTGGAGACTATGGTGATGCCATTTCTTGTGTTGATTTCAGAATGCCATTTTGGTGATGGTCCCTCTCCGTTTAAACACATTGCAAATGTACAAAAGTCAACTAGCAAGTCAGTGTCCATCAGTCAATTAGATGTCATTATGACACCAAACTGATACCAATTGACACCAAACCCACTTTTTCCAACTCATTTAGAAGCCTACTATCACATATGTCAGAGCAGGCCCATAATTCACAGCGCCTTCAGTTTAAAACATAATAAAACGTAAAACACATAGTTACGTTCTAGCTGCGGGTCCAGTTCGGACATTATGTGTAGGCCTATGTGAGGCGACCCCGAATCCCGAGTTTCGGCTCGATAGGTCCTTCGGTGCCCGAGCAAAACCCTAATTGGTGCTGAAAATCCACTTTTTTACATGCCTTGCTACGGGGTCCTTGAATGAGCTATCGGACAGAAACGTTGGGGTCCGTCTCTATGGGCCGAGCCGGTTTCACTGCACCTAGCCTTGCGTCTCTGAGACTTTTCTAAATGTCGTCATTTTCGTAATGGTCAAAATGAATTGAAGTCATTGCAAATGTACGAGGCTGTTCCTCGGTCCGAGAACCTTCTAGAGCCACCTAACTCACCACGCACTATCGACCGGAGGTCTAGAACAGGTTTCTAAAGTTTCGGAACTCTAGGTCTGACTGTTCTTTTTTAGCTCGAACAAAGCTAACTATTGCAGCCACTGACTGTCTCTACGCACCCCAATACGTCCCTCCTTCCAAGTTGTGTGTTAGTGTGATTTAGTTTTCCTTTGAAATTTTATGGGAAAAATGACTGATTTACAGTTCATGGGGGTTGCCTAATCACACATATGAAGTTTTGGACAGATCTGACTTTTTTAACCCTTCGAAACAGCCCCTGAGACACCAATTATGGCACTTCCGGTTGGCACAGGAAGCTATAAGTCAACACATATCCTCATTGGGGTATGCTTTTACAGAATCCTGAGTTTTAAGTCTTTACGTTCAGAACTGACTGATTTACACAGGGTTGAATGCACTATGTCTATCAAACTGCAAGGCAGGGTATGGATATACACTTTTAGGGTGATTTTAACCACTTCCGGTTGGTCCAGGAAGCTTAGAATCAACACAGGTAGACCTCATAGTGGCCTGATTGGACTGTCACCGAAGACAGGTTCATACGGCATTCATAACCCACATAGGCTTCAGGTTGAATTTAGGGGTGCAGGCAATGTATTCCTATGGGGAGAGATGTCATTGTAATCTGTGAGATCAAAAAACCCTGTTTTAGTGTGAAGGGTTAATGCCACACGGTCAAGGTTAGGCTTGCACAGATCGGGAGGACCTTAGGAACATTCCTGTGGTGGAATTTTTCTTCTCACCCTAACGGTTCTCTCACTGTCACCCAAAATCAAATGACGTTGTGGGGCAGGCTTCATTTTGGGCCTACTTTTCTAATGGTCGCTGCGCTTAGACCGAGCGAGCTACGGTCAAGCGGGATATCTCGTTGAAGTCGGCACAGTCTGGAGACTATGGTGATGCCATTTCTTGTGTTGATTTCAGAATGCCATTTTGGTGATGGTCCCTCTCCGTTTAAACACATTGCAAATGTACAAAAGTCAACTAGCAAGTCAGTGTCCATCAGTCAATTAGATGTCATTATGACACCAAACTGATACCAATTGACACCAAACCCACTTTTTCCAACTCATTTAGAAGCCTACTATCACATATGTCAGAGCAGGCCCATAATTCACAGCGCCTTCAGTTTAAAACATAATAAAACGTAAAACACATAGTTACGTTCTAGCTGCGGGTCCAGTTCGGACATTATGTGTAGGCCTATGTGAGGCGACCCCGAATCCCGAGTTTCGGCTCGATAGGTCCTTCGGTGCCCGAGCAAAACCCTAATTGGTGCTGAAAATCCACTTTTTTACATGCCTTGCTACGGGGTCCTTGAATGAGCTATCGGACAGAAACGTTGGGGTCCGTCTCTATGGGCCGAGCCGGTTTCACTGCACCTAGCCTTGCGTCTCTGAGACTTTTCTAAATGTCGTCATTTTCGTAATGGTCAAAATGAATTGAAGTCATTGCAAATGTACGAGGCTGTTCCTCGGTCCGAGAACCTTCTAGAGCCACCTAACTCATCACGCACTATCGACCGGAGGTCTAGAACAGGTTTCTAAAGTTTCGGAACTCTAGGTCTGACTGTTCTTTTTTAGCTCGAACAAAGCTAACTATTGCAGCCACTGACTGTCTCTACGCACCCCAATACGTCCCTCCTTCCAAGTTGTGTGTTAGTGTGATTTAGTTTTCCTTTGAAATTTTATGGGAAAAATGACTGATTTACAGTTCATGGGGGTTGCCTAATCACACATATGAAGTTTTGGACAGATCTGACTTTTTTAACCCTTCGAAACAGCCCCTGAGACACCAATTATGGCACTTACGGTTGGCACAGGAAGCTATAAGTCAACACATATCCTCATTGGGGTATGCTTTTACAGAATCCTGAGTTTTAAGTCTTTACGTTCAGAACTGACTGATTTACACAGGGTTGAATGCACTATGTCTATCAAACTGCAAGGCAGGGTATGGATATACACTTTTAGGGTGATTTTAACCACTTCCGGTTGGTCCAGGAAGCTTAGAATCAACACAGGTAGACCTCATAGTGGCCTGATTGGACTGTCACCGAAGACAGGTTCATACGGCATTCATAACCCACATAGGCTTCAGGTTGAATTTAGGGGTGCAGGCAATGTATTCCTATGGGGAGAGATGTCATTGTAATCTGTGAGATCAAAAAACCCTGTTTTAGTGTGAAGGGTTAATGCCACATGGTCACGGTTAGGCTTGCACAGATCGGGAGGACCTTAGGAACATTCCTGTGGTGGAATTTTTTTTCTCACCCTAACGGTTCTCTCACTGTCACCCAAAATCAAATGACGTTGTGGGGCAGGCTTCATTTTGGGCCTACTTTTCTAATGGTCGCTGCGCTTAGACCGAGCGAGCTACGGTCAAGCGGGATATCTCGTTGAAGTCGGCACAGTCTGGAGACTATGGTGATGCCATTTTTTGTGTTGATTTCAGAATGCCATTTTGGTGATGGTCCCTCTCCGTTTAAACACATTGCAAATGTACAAAAGTCAACTAGCAAGTCAGTGTCCATCAGTCAATTAGATGTCATTATGACACCAAACTGATACCAATTGACACCAAACCCACTTTTTCCAACTCATTTAGAAGCCTACTATCACATATGTCAGAGCAGGCCCATAATTCACAGCGCCTTCAGTTTAAAACATAATAAAACGTAAAACACATAGTTACGTTCTAGCTGCGGGTCCAGTTCGGACATTATGTGTAGGCCCATGTGAGGCGACCCCGAATCCCGAGTTTCGGCTCGATAGGTCCTTCGGTGCCCGAGCAAAACCCTAATTGGTGCTGAAAATCCACTTTTTTACATGCCTTGCTACGGGGTCCTTGAATGAGCTATCGGACAGAAACGTTGGGGTCCGTCTCTATGGGCCGAGCCGGTTTCACTGCACCTAGCCTTGCGTCTCTGAGACTTTTCTAAATGTCGTCATTTTCGTAATGGTCAAAATTAATTGAAGTCATTGCAAATGTACGAGGCTGTTCCTCGGTCCGAGAACCTTCTAGAGCCACCTAACTCACCACGCACTATCGACCGGAGGTCTAGAACAGGTTTCTAAAGTTTCGGAACTCTAGGTCTGACGGTTCTTTTTTAGCTCGAACAAAGCTAACTATTGCAGCCACTGACTGTCTCTACGCACCCCAATACGTCCCTCCTTCCAAGTTGTGTGTTAGTGTGATTTAGTTTTCCTTTGAAATTTTATGGGAAAAATGACTGATTTACAGTTCATGGGGGTTGCCTAATCACACATATGAAGTTTTGGACAGATCTGACTTTTTTAACCCTTCGAAACAGCCCCTGAGACACCAATTATGGCACTTCCGGTTGGCACAGGAAGCTATAAGTCAACACATATCCTCATTGGGGTATGCTTTTACAGAATCCTGAGTTTTAAGTCTTTACGTTCAGAACTGACTGATTTACACAGGGTTGAATGCACTATGTCTATCAAACTGCAAGGCAGGGTATGGATATACACTTTTAGGGTGATTTTAACCACTTCCGGTTGGTCCAGGAAGCTTAGAATCAACACAGGTAGACCTCATAGTGGCCTGATTGGACTGTCACCGAAGACAGGTTCATACGGCATTCATAACCCACATAGGCTTCAGGTTGAATTTAGGGGTGCAGGCAATGTATTCCTATGGGGAGAGATGTCATTGTAATCTGTGAGATCAAAAAACCCTGTTTTAGTGTGAAGGGTTAATGCCACATGGTCACGGTTAGGCTTGCACAGATCGGGAGGACCTTAGGAACATTCCTGTGGTGGAATTTTTCTTCTCACCCTAACGGTTCTCTCACTGTCACCCAAAATCAAATGACGTTGTGGGGCAGGCTTCATTTTGGGCCTACTTTTCTAATGGTCGCTGCGCTTAGACCGAGCGAGCTACGGTCAAGCGGGATATCTCGTTGAAGTCGGCACAGTCTGGAGACTATGGTGATGCCATTTTTTGTGTTGGTTTCAGAATGCCATTTTGGTGATGGTCCCTCTCCGTTTAAACACATTGCAAATGTACAAAAGTCAACTAGCAAGTCAGTGTCCATCAGTCAATTAGATGTCATTATGACACCAAACTGATACCAATTGACACCAAACCCACTTTTTCCAACTCATTTAGAAGCCTACTATCACATATGTCAGAGCAGGCCCATAATTCACAGCGCCTTCAGTTTAAAACATAATAAAACGTAAAACACATAGTTACGTTCTAGCTGCGGGTCCAGTTCGGACATTATGTGTAGGCCCATGTGAGGCGACCCCGAATCCCGAGTTTCGGCTCGATAGGTCCTTCGGTGCCCGAGCAAAACCCTAATTGGTGCTGAAAATCCACTTTTTTACATGCCTTGCTACGGGGTCCTTGAATGAGCTATCGGACAGAAACGTTGGGGTCCGTCTCTATGGGCCGAGCCGGTTTCACTGCACCTAGCCTTGCGTCTCTGAGACTTTTCTAAATGTCGTCATTTTCGTAATGGTCAAAATGAATTGAAGTCATTGCAAATGTACGAGGCTGTTCCTCGGTCCGAGAACCTTCTAGAGCCACCTAACTCACCACGCACTATCGACCGGAGGTCTAGAACAGGTTTCTAAAGTTTCGGAACTCTAGGTCTGACGGTTCTTTTTTAGCTCGAACAAAGCTAACTATTGCAGCCACTGACTGTCTCTACGCACCCCAATACGTCCCTCCTTCCAAGTTGTGTGTTAGTGTGATTTAGTTTTCCTTTGAAATTTTATGGGAAAAATGACTGATTTACAGTTCATGGGGGTTGCCTAATCACACATATGAAGTTTTGGACAGATCTGACTTTTTTAACCCTTCGAAACAGCCCCTGAGACACCAATTATGGCACTTCCGGTTGGCACAGGAAGCTATAAGTCAACACATATCCTCATTGGGGTATGCTTTTACAGAATCCTGAGTTTTAAGTCTTTACGTTCAGAACTGACTGATTTACACAGGGTTGAATGCACTATGTCTATCAAACTGCAAGGCAGGGTATGGATATACACTTTTAGGGTGATTTTAACCACTTCCGGTTGGTCCAGGAAGCTTAGAATCAACACAGGTAGACCTCATAGTGGCCTGATTGGACTGTCACCGAAGACAGGTTCATACGGCATTCATAACCCACATAGGCTTCAGGTTGAATTTAGGGGTGCAGGCAATGTATTCCTATGGGGAGAGATGTCATTGTAATCTGTGCGATCAAAAAACCCTGTTTTAGTGTGAAGGGTTAATGCCACACGGTCAAGGTTAGGCTTGCACAGATCGGGAGGACCTTAGGAACATTCCTGTGGTGGAATTTTTCTTCTCACCCTAACGGTTCTCTCACTGTCACCCAAAATCAAATGACGTTGTGGGGCAGGCTTCATTTTGGGCCTACTTTTCTAATGGTCGCTGCGCTTAGACCGAGCGAGCTACGGTCAAGCGGGATATCTCGTTGAAGTCGGCACAGTCTGGAGACTATGGTGATGCCATTTTTTGTGTTGATTTCAGAATGCCATTTTGGTGATGGTCCCTCTCCGTTTAAACACATTGCAAATGTACAAAAGTCAACTAGCAAGTCAGTGTCCATCAGTCAATTAGATGTCATTATGACACCAAACTGATACCAATTGACACCAAACCCACTTTTTCCAACTCATTTAGAAGCCTACTATCACATATGTCAGAGCAGGCCCATAATTCACAGCGCCTTCAGTTTAAAACATAATAAAACGTAAAACACATAGTTACGTTCTAGCTGCGGGTCCAGTTCGGACATTATGTGTAGGCCCATGTGAGGCGACCCCGAATCCCGAGTTTCGGCTCGATAGGTCCTTCGGTGCCCGAGCAAAACCCTAATTGGTGCTGAAAATCCACTTTTTTACATGCCTTGCTACGGGGTCCTTGAATGAGCTATCGGACAGAAACGTTGGGGTCCGTCTCTATGGGCCGAGCCGGTTTCACTGCACCTAGCCTTGCGTCTCTGAGACTTTTCTAAATGTCGTCATTTTCGTAATGGTCAAAATGAATTGAAGTCATTGCAAATGTACGAGGCTGTTCCTCGGTCCGAGAACCTTCTAGAGCCACCTAACTCACCACGCACTATCGACCGGAGGTCTAGAACAGGTTTCTAAAGTTTCGGAACTCTAGGTCTGACGGTTCTTTTTTAGCTCGAACAAAGCTAACTATTGCAGCCACTGACTGTCTCTACGCACCCCAATACGTCCCTCCTTCCAAGTTGTGTGTTAGTGTGATTTAGTTTTCCTTTGAAATTTTATGGGAAAAATGACTGATTTACAGTTCATGGGGGTTGCCTAATCACACATATGAAGTTTTGGACAGATCTGACTTTTTTAACCCTTCGAAACAGACACCAATTATGGCACTTCCGGTTGGCACAGGAAGCTATAAGTCAACACATATCCTCATTGGGGTATGCTTTTACAGAATCCTGAGTTTTAAGTCTTTACGTTCAGAACTGACTGATTTACACAGGGTTGAATGCACTATGTCTATCAAACTGCAAGGCAGGGTATGGATATACACTTTTAGGGTGATTTTAACCACTTCCGGTTGGTCCAGGAAGCTTAGAATCAACACAGGTAGACCTCATAGTGGCCTGATTGGACTGTCACCGAAGACAGGTTCATACGGCATTCATAACCCACATAGGCTTCAGGTTGAATTTAGGGGTGCAGGCAATGTATTCCTATGGGGAGAGATGTCATTGTAATCTGTGAGATCAAAAAACCCTGTTTTAGTGTGAAGGGTTAATGCCACACGGTCAAGGTTAGGCTTGCACAGATCGGGAGGACCTTAGGAACATTCCTGTGGTGGAATTTTTCTTCTCACCCTAACGGTTCTCTCACTGTCACCCAAAATCAAATGACGTTGTGGGGCAGGCTTCATTTTGGGCCTACTTTTCTAATGGTCGCTGCGCTTAGACCGAGCGAGCTACGGTCAAGCGGGATATCTCGTTGAAGTCGGCACAGTCTGGAGACTATGGTGATGCCATTTTTTGTGTTGATTTCAGAATGCCATTTTGGCGATGGTCCCTCTCCGTTTAAACACATTGCAAATGTACAAAAGTCAACTAGCAAGTCAGTGTCCATCAGTCAATTAGATGTCATTATGACACCAAACTGATACCAATTGACACCAAACCCACTTTTTCCAACTCATTTAGAAGCCTACTATCACATATGTCAGAGCAGGCCCATAATTCACAGCGCCTTCAGTTTAAAACATAATAAAACGTAAAACACATAGTTACATTCTAGCTGCGGGTCCAGTTCGGACATTATGTGTAGGCCTATGTGAGGCGACCCCGAATCCCGAGTTTCGGCTCGATAGGTCCTTCGGTGCCCGAGCAAAACCCTAATTGGTGCTGAAAATCCACTTTTTTACATGCCTTGCTACGGGGTCCTTGAATGAGCTATCGGACAGAAACGTTGGGGTCCGTCTCTATGGGCCGAGCCGGTTTCACTGCACCTAGCCTTGTGTCTCTGAGACTTTTCTAAATGTCGTCATTTTCGTAATGGTCAAAATGAATTGAAGTCATTGCAAATGTACGAGGCTGTTCCTCGGTCCGAGAACCTTCTAGAGCCACCTAACTCACCACGCACTATCGACCGGAGGTCTAGAACAGGTTTCTAAAGTTTCGGAACTCTAGGTCTGACGGTTCTTTTTTAGCTCGAACAAAGCTAACTATTGCAGCCACTGACTGTC